>NC_090662.1:15554180-16179180 GCF_013368605.1 Nyctibius grandis
GCCTAATGTTCACCACTTTTTAAACTGGCTTTCAAATGAAAAGAAGAAAAGGTAACTTGTCTTCTAAAAAGGACATCCTCTCCCTCCTTGTCACAAAAAGCTTCTGCTAAACAACAACAGGGCAAGTCTAAATCCCCCTGCAGCCCCCTGGCATTTCCCTATCTGCATGTGTTGCCACCAGGCACAGCCGCAGCCCCAGAGGGGTCCCAGGAGAGCATGGTGAGGGCATGGGTGGACACCACCGGACCCATCAGTGCTGGGGACGTGGCAGGTACCAGTGCTAGCAGAGCAGCAGCCCTCCACTTTGCTGGCCAGAGATCAGTCCTTCTTCTGGCCTTTTGGACACCAGGAAACCTTGCCTGCATCCTAGTGAGCAAATATCCTACTGAAGCAACAAAGCAGGAGCACTTAATTCCCTCCAGTGGTCTCTGATCTCTGTACAAGATGGGTTTCAGCTTGCTGTCCCCAACACTGTGCTGATGGAGCAGGGCTCTGGAGCATGGTCCCTGCAAACCAAGGAGGGGTTTCTGCCAGAGAGGCTGCACTCTGAAACAGGCATAGAGATGTGTAGGTAGTACTCATGCATTTTTGCAGCTAGAAGTCATTTAACAGCATTTAGGAGGAAGATTTTGTGTTCATATGGCCAGGATTGTGAGGCAGGTTTTGTAATCCTGGAAGTCACTAACTGCATGCTGAGGTGACTGGTTTGGGGCAGTGGCTTGTGGTTAGAGGGGGTGGTGATTACTTACACCATAATGATGAAACTGGTAGAACATTAGGGCCAACACTTGTCCTTGAGTTGGCACCAAACAACCTCCTGTCTGTACCCCTGGCACACACTGCACGTGCATGAGGGCTTTGACACTTACCCCATAAACTACGTCCCCTTGTCCCCTTTCAGGTTAAGAGATACTGGAGAACTACTCATCAGCATTAGTCCACATGGAAAGTATCCATGTGTCTCTTGGAAATGGTCAGGATGCAAAAATACTGAAATATACAAATATCATGCCTCCCATATAGACATGAAGATAAGACTAAGGATATAAGCAATAGAATCCTCAGCCTCCCGAGCAACTCTTACAGTGTGAAGTCAAAGCCCTCATAACAAGTAGCCATGAATATTAAACACCCCCTCATCCCTTTTTTCACCTCCTCATCTAGGTGAGGTCTGCCTCCAGGCTTCTGCTGCCTCCTGCTTCTAGATTAGCAGTTATGGGTGGAGAGCATCCCTTTCTCAAGAAGGAGTCCCTGCACTGCTGCTGTCTCCCAAGGGGCAAAAAACGTGGTCGGATGGTCAGGGCTGTCCATCGGGTGGGACCCCAGTGACCCCTTCCCCTTGGTGGTGGTGATGTCCTCACAGACCTGGACATCCCATAGCCTGTGATAAGCAAGGTATCCCCTTAAGGGACAGTCATGGCTCCATTATGGCTTTTCAGGAGAATGCACCTGGGGAGCAATCAACACTGTACCCGAGAGGAACCTCCATTTGCCCTGTCAGCTCCTCTCTGCTGCTGGGGCTTTGCCCCACACATGTAGATATCATCATGTGGTAGCTCAGCAGGGGGAAAGAGACAGTAAATTAACTGTAACAGTCACAACAGTGTTCATTTATGTGGAAAAACCTTCAAGAACAAGAAATTATTAGGCAATGATCAGACAGCTGGGCAGCTGTTTTCTTAATCAGGTAGTAGTTCTGTCTGGAGGCTTCATTGCAGATCAGCTCCCGTAAGCTACTTAATGAGACTCTTAATGCGGTGGCTGTGCGAGTACCTGGCACCACAGCTGTTTCTGAGCATTGGTGACAAGGAAACAGTTAAAAGCATATGAAACGCAACAAGATGGTGAAAAGGTGAGATGACAGAAAAAGAGCAAGCTGTACTTCTCTGTAGACCTACGATGCTGAATTGTCCACCTGCTCTGTGCTTTTGATGACTACAGTTCTGAATATTTACACAGGTTCATGAATGCTTGTAAGGAAGGAATTTGACTGGGAAAATTATTCATGGGAGAAGACAGCTGTATTTTTGCCGTACAAGAAAGTTTTCTTTTTCACTATGTGATAAAAATAGTGCTTATTCATTTCTTATTTGCTTAGGTGTGAGAGTAAACTACTATGTGGGGTTCATGTTTGAGAAATATAGCTCAAATTTAGCAGACTTTCTTCAGGTTATAGTCTATGTAATGCAGTTTCCTAATCATACAAATTTTACACAAAAATCCGTACCTTTTTCATTTAGAAAACTGCCTTTTGAAGAAAAAAAAAGGTATTTCTAAAAAGACTTTCACATTATGTTTATGCCATTAGCAAAAGGAGGGGAGAGAACAGTATTAAATGGTTTTCTTTAATTTATAGGAACTAATGGTAATGACTTTAAAGGCCTGCATGTTATTAAACTAATGGCATGCAGGTTTATAACAAAAATAGTCAGAATTCACCATAGTTTTAAGCTTCATCAACACCATTTTGAGTGAGACATCAACAACAGGCATAAACCTTGATGTGTTGTGTAATGACAGAATTTAACATTTTGAACTGTAATGTCTTAATGACATTAAATTAAAGTTCTGGCCAAAGGGTGAAGACACCAAATGAGAAGTTTCCAAAAGTAATTGAGAGTGCAAGGCAATTATTTTTATGGTAGAAAGTGGTAGTATGGTCTGCATTATGAGTGATAAATACAAGAGCATTCGGAATAAACTATCCTGTTAAGTAATATCAGTCAGAGCAGGTGGATGATGCACTTTGTGGACAGCTGTGGCTTTTCTGATGGATAGAACAGCTTCACAAGGTGTTTATGTTTTAACATTTGACTTATCTTTGGGGCCTGTATGGTCACAGATGAGCAGTTTGCACTAAAGATTTCCTGGAGTTACAAGCCTAAGGCTGAAATAGATAAAAGGAGCCAGGAGCTAAACAGGAGATTTGAAGGATTCATCTGCCTTGCAGTGATTGCAACTCAGATAAACTCAAACTACATCACATCACTCCCAACAGCCACGTTGCAGAGTGCTCGTCGCAGAGCTCGGTGCAGGATGCCCAACCCAGGACTTGCCAGTTGGTTGACACTTACATCATCGTTATTCTCCATACTAGTTCTGTCACGGCCTGATCCAGGTTGTTGAAGGCTGGCTCCATACATCTGCCTGAGCTGCAGTCACTGCTGAATGAACACCCTTAAAGACAGAAGCTAAGGGGAAGTTGTTTCGTGGTGACAAAGCAGTTTTCTGTAAAAGAAAAAAAATAGCCTTGCATGGAGATTTGCACACCTTTGGCAGGAGAATCGTCTTCTGTAAACAGGATTAGTCTACCCACATGATTGCTGCTGCAACAGAAAACCATGTGCAAAAGGTCCTGAGTGACAGGAGGCTAGCGGTGCACTTGTCCTATCAAGGGACTATATGACAGAGTGTGCATCAGCTGTCGTTCTTCAAAAGGAAAACAGCTCAGGTCACAACACGTGCAAACTGCTGCATATTGCAAAGCCCTGCTTATCAGCATGGAGTTCTCATGACATACACTCACAAAGATTCGGGCTAAATTGGTCAAAATTAGGTGAATAAACATATGAATATTAATACCTGATTTAAGTTTTCATATATAGCTACAATGCATAAAAGAATTGCCAACAGCTCCAACACTAATAAAGAGTACAGATCCAGTCAGAACACCATGTATACCCCTGCATACCCATGTTCTCTATCCAATAAAATTATATAGTCCTTTTTTTTGTAAAGTTGTGTACCCCCTGACTCCTCCTGATACACAAAAAGTCAGTGTATGCACCTTTTCATTTCAGTTAGCATGTACTTTTCAAAAATAAAATTACTTTCAAAAATAAAATGCAGGATTTCTGTTACTGTCTTCCATTTTTTAGACTAGTATTTCTCTTCATGTCTGCTAGTCTCCTCCCATCCTTCCTTTCTAAAGGGTTCAAGAGAGATCCACTTCAGCCTCTTGCTGCTTCAGTGTGTGGCTCCATGTTCAAAGCACTTAAGGTGACTTTGAACTCAGAACCAACTTGGACACTTGAATTTCCATTTGAGAAGGGAAACGTGGAAGAAACTCATTGAGGAGTGATCTGTGATGGATTACTATAGACAGCCCACCACATGCACTTGCCAGGCTGCAGCTGGCCAGAGGAATCTGGAACTATGTCAAAAGATTTGTGATCTTGCCTCAGAGGAGAAGTATTTAGGTACCTTCCTTTTCAAAGGCAAAATCAGGCTCTTCTTTGAAGCCCACAGCGGTAGGTTCAAGGTTGGGAATTCCTGGCCCTCACTCCTAGCTTCAAAACATGATTCTCAGCCATGTCGGCCAAGAACAAAGTCGTGTCACAGCTGTAAAGAGTTCATATGTTCTCTTCCAGCTTCAACCAACAAGTGACTCATCTATCATAGCATCACTGCAATTAGCTCCAGTTGTCAATTTATTTCTTTAGTTACAACCTATTTTCCTTCAGGTATCACCTCCACAATGAGCTACAAGGAGCTCTGAGTGCAAGAACAGTAGGCAAGTAGTACAAGACATATTTCATCTCGAAACCTGCAACTAGAAGCCAAACTAACAGATTTTTTTATAAAATTTTTCCCCCAACTTTCGTTCTTTAGAAAATGGCAACCATTTGCCTATGATTTCAACTATATAAATAATATTTTTAAAAGAGAAATTTCATTGTGTTTGGCATCAGAGGGAACTTAATCTCTCGAGGATGAAGAATCTCATAGCACTGCTGTAGGATCTATGCCCATGGTACGAACTTTTATCCAAGGACTGTATGAACAGTCGCTGGATCCAAATCCAGGTCCTTCCTTTGCAGTGCCTTAGTGTCATGAACTCTCTTGCCCAGTGTATGTTGAATTCTGTCACACAAAACAGAACAGCTCCAGCCAGAGGATTTTTGAGCTCCATCCTCCACAGAAGTCTACAGTATGTTGTGTAGCACACTGGTGTTCGAGATCAGAGCTGGAAGTCTGAGAACCTCCAACTTGAGGAGAGAATGTCCTCAAACTAAGGCAGGAAGAAAATCAAAGTATTTTGGAGGTTTTAGTAGAAACAGAAGGTAAGAAGCTGGGGAGAGAGACCAGAAGTCAAGGTTCTTTGATACAGACTTAGAAGACACTTTGAGGTCTTCCTTTTGAAAATGTCTACTTTTGTGTTTACGAGCATGTGAGAATCTACTTAGATTTTTCTACTGGCATTGGGTAGCAGTAAGCAAAAGCCCTGGAGCGGTGTTCAGAATAGCGGAGTTTGATTCCAGGTTCTCTTGTTGAGCTTGGATCTATCATTTGATTTCTCCATTTCTCTGTCTTTTAAATGGGAGGGAATGAGACTGACTTTGTTGATAAGGTACGTTGTGGTTCAGCAATGAAAGGTGAATTATAAAAGGTAAATAGTGGTGGAATTATTGTTAAAGTGTGTATTCCAAGACTAAGCCCTGATAAAAGTATTTTATCAGGGGACTACTTTACCAATGTGCTAAATGATGATACTGTTAAGGGGAGACAAATGAGGCATCAAAACTAGAAGTCAAAAGTTGATTAAAATACCTTATTGAATAAAGGTCAATCTTCCGGTAGTGCTGATTGATACATCAGCTGATCCAACAGTTCCTTTCCAGCTCTACTTTCTATAATAAGAAAGTAAAATTAGTCCTAAACATATGCATTAATTACTTGACTGAAGAAGTTGGAGATCATGAATAAAGAGTCCTAGTTCCCCACTGATTAATGAAGGAAAAACATTGTGAACTGCTTTCTGTCTCATAGAAAGATAAATCCCACTTACTGTTACAGTGCGTAGGGAGTCTCATACAATAGCTCGGTTGAAGAAATTATTATTCCATTTAATGAGCTCATGATATGAGGAACCAACTATGGGGACTTAAAGGCATGCTGGTAGCAAAAAGCCAGGCAGCCTCAAAAAAATGCTTCTTAAATGGTATAGGGAACTCAGTGCATTGTACGGCCTCTGTGCTCAGCTGAAAATTTCTCTAGGGCAGCAAGGCACAGAGGGGTTGAGCATTACAAAGTGGAGTGACATGATGCATGGGAATGGGGGATAAAGCCATTAGAAAGTGCTGTTACAAGCGAAAACAAATCTCCAGGCTGGTCAAGACAAGTCCATACAAAGCCTGGACAGATCTGGAGATCTGCGTTGTTAACTTAAAAGGAAGCCTATGGTCTAGTACAAGAAAGACCATATTTACCAAGCTAGAAAGTTACAATCTGACTGTGCCATCACTAGTAATTGCACTAGAAATGGTGTTTTGAAGCTTGGACAAAAAAATCAGAGATATTTCACAATACATAGATGTATAAAAGGGAAGTAGCTGGCACATATTTCATTCTGGGTAGGGCTAGTCACACGCAAAGATTATCATACCCCACCATTCACACCTTCTTCCCTACTGACAGAAACCACATTTTTAAGAGGAACAGAAGAGAACAGGAGAGCTCATGACTCAGCTGTTCTTGTATAAATCGTTTTCAGCAAAGTGTTAATGTAGACTAAAAAAATCAAGGTAGATTTGTGCCAAGAATCTCAACTGTGATTGGGAACAGCTGATCTGTGAGGACTTTGGTGCTGCCCGGTCCAGCCTGCCATTTCAGAGAGCTGCCCGGGCTGTCCATATGTTCACACCAGCCATCATGCCTTGTCCTCACACACAGAGGAAGCCTGTAGAGCTGAGCTATAATTGTTCCTTCTTGAAGCACGTTCCAATAATTTTCTTGGAAATCTTTTTCATGATTTAAAAAGTCATTAGTTTCATTATCTCATTTCCACTGTGAATTTGTTTTGACTCTTCTTTAGCAGTTTCATAAAGCCAGGATCATTTTCTATCTGCAAACAAAACATCTGAGAAGAATGCAGGTAACCTCTCTGTTACTGGGCATAGTGTCAACAGAAACAAAGGATGTTGTCAGTAGCTTTAGAATAAAAGAGCTATCAAAAATCCAAATGAAAGCAAGGCAAGCAGCCCTATTTCCCAAAGTTATATTCAATGAGACATTTAAGTCAAACCTAATGAGATATTTGAGATATCTGGCTCTTCCTGGTTTCTGTTACAGGTACTGTCCAACACCGCTTACTACAGTAACAAGTAAAAGTTGTTGATAGTGTAGTTTTTCTCGGTTTAGCCAGTCATTATTATGTTCCTCTATTCTAGAACATTGAAACGGTTCCTGTTATTTCTGGACCACTTCCAGAGCTGATCTGGACTTTCTGTTGTGTCGCTCAACTTCTACTGAATGACAAGCTTGTGGACCCCCATTTGTTGTTCCCACTGACTTCTCCCTGGGTGCCTGGGAGCCTGGCCCTGGGACAGGCCCAGATTAGGGCACCCATGTATTTTAGTTCCTTGGCTCTGGGATGACCCTACTAGAGCCAAGTTTGCTGTGACTGAAAGTTAGAGTTCTGCTCTTGACTGGCAAGATCTTTGTCTGTTGATTTTGAAGTGTCTGTACAGTTTTACTTGATGCAATACCAGAAAACAGCATCAGAAGAGGAAACAGAGACCTGATATTCATGAGTAATATTGCACTCAAGTTTGCTGTAAGTGTGTACTAACTTCATTTGCTAGAAAGGTACACAATGGATAACAAGTGAAATTATAATCCAAAGGTGTTTTATCAAGGTTTTGCCTGTCTCTTGTATCTGGAGGATCTTTTTTTCTTAATTCATGTTTTTAAATGAAATAAATTAGTTTGTTCATAGCACAAGGTCCATGTTATTATGTTTAATCTTCAGGCATTTGGCGTGCAAGCACTCCAGCTGTCAGAAATATTTTTATGCACCTACTTCAAGAGTATTTAGCATGAATTGTACTCTGCATTCTTGGTAAAACTGAAAATAGAGGTTTAGTTGCAATCCTGTTTGACTAAATGTATTTACAACACCACAGCACATTTGATTTTATGAACCACCTTCACCTTAGTTTTGTAAATCTAAAACTTTTCAGGGTCATAACGAGCTGACATGAGCTTGCACAAAGTTATTCATCTCAAAATGCTCTTTCATCCAAAAGCACTTGCACCCTTCTAGGTGACAGCGTTTGACAAAAGACAGGCCATTGCTCTGGTTCCTATATGCTATTTCCCTCAGTTCCTGCCTTCTGATGTTCCCGACTGATTCTTTCCTAATCACTGACTGTATTGTTCCTGTCTAGTACATGCACCCCGAAACCAAAACTCACTGCTCTTTGTATAACTCATTTGTCTGATCAGCATGATCATTTAAACTCGTCTCCAACATCCGACAGGCTGTAGGATGGCTTGGAACCCCTTCAGTTTATCAGTACTGTGGAAACTGTGGAATCAGAGCTGGACACTGTTCCAGGAGTGGTTCTGACTCTGCCATACCCAGAGGTGTTACAGCCCCTCTATTTCTGCTCAGCGATTCCTTGTCTGCACCCAAGACGCTCAGTAGGCCTTCTGTCTGCCAGCACCGCTCCAGCTCGCATTCAGCTGACTTCCCATGTGCTCTCTGTCAGCGTGTGGCTACGTTTCTTGCTCCTTTATGTATCATTTTGCATCAGGCCATGCTTATAGAATCAGCCGTTTGGTAACACACATGAAGACTTCTTTGATCCTTTTCACCGCAGCAGATGAGAGAGAGAGAAAATGGACATTGCCACTGGCTCCCAGCAATCTGGAGAAAATCTGGATGTTGTAGGTCTGTCTCCTCTTTCTTCCTCCCTAGAGGCAGATGAAAAGACATGAAGAAGGGGTCCAAGAGCTACTTTCTTTCTTTTCTACATGTGTGTTGAATTCAGACACAAAAACATCCCAACATAAGCCCTGTTCTTTGAACTAACAGTGTCAGGGCACTTTGTGCCTCCCTATGACTTTTTTTGCTTTCCTTCCCCACTCTTCCAAGGGTTTCATAACCTCTCACTGCACTTGGAGAGTTCAATCAATAAAGGTAGAGCTTTACGGTATGAATACTGCCCACTGTCTGATATAGCTGAAGACCCTGAACGCCCACTGTAGGGTCTAATAGGTGGACAACCATCTTGAAATACTGACTAAATCCACCAGCGTTGCTACCAGCAATGAGGTGTAAAGGTAGATAATTTCTTGCTTTCTGAACAAAGAGGCAATAGTTTAGCTGTACTTTTTACATTTCTACCATAATATATGTGAAAGATAAATGCACATTGGGTAAGAATTGAGAAAAATAGCAGTGTTATGTAAATGCCTGCTAAAATGGATGCATCTGGAATCTCTGCAGAGTACAATAGTTCAGTTATTTAGTGGTTACTTCAAAATGAGCACATTCAGAAACCAAATTAGATTGGCATGGCTAAAATGGACTCATTTTATACAAAATGTTTACTACTATTCTTTTTAAGTAGATTATTGAACCAAAATCCTCAAAGCTTTTCCACTGGGCATGTTGGACATGATTGTGCAGTAGGGGTTTTTTTCATCCTGTGAAATCGCTAAGAATTTTAGAGGGTGGGAGTAAATTGAATCCATTAGAGCAATTCATACAGTTTTTAAATGGTCATGAATCTTATACTAATCCTTGAGCACAGAGTTTCAAACAACATTTTTCAGGTGTTTTAATGTTTGATGTGTATCAAATAGGTTCACATTTCCTTTGAAGAACTATCATAACACTCTAACAACTGGCTGACCCCTTGCAAATAAAACCTGATAAAGCAATAAAGATCAGACATCATATATCCTACAGAGACAAATATTGGTCTGCTAGAGAAAGTGGAAGTGTACTAGAAATTATTCAATATGTTTCAAATGTTAAGGAGAAGAAAACATTGTCAAAGACTTGATTGGAAGTTCGGTACAGAGGCCATGCTGGCAAAGTATAAAAGTGTCCTACTTGGGAGAACAGACACAAAAACACAGTATTTGCATCCTTAATGGAGATGCTGGATTTGGCAACCTGGAAAGAGGTAACGCCAAATGGTTAAGAAGCAACTTTGCTTGGGAGAATAAAAATTTGTATCAGCATTAAGGCTGCGTTTTTGTGCCTTTCAGAACTAGCCTGCAGCATCTAATTGTTGAATTTAGAATGATAGCTGAAAACCTCTGATCAGTCACTGTCATGTGGCCTCAGCTCTTCCAAGCAGAGGCGGTAGCTGTCTAAAGAGCAAAACTGCCCTCCATTGTTCTGCCTCCGTTTTATAAGGATGCTCCCTGCTGCTCTGCAGATGTTAATTCTTAGCCCATATGGGCAAAGATGGCATGTTATTAAGTACAGTAAATCTTCCCATATAACCATCAGCCCAACTATTTTCCTGAAGCAGACTGCCAAGCTTATCTCAAATAAATCCCTGAAAGGGCTCTGTGAAATTATTAGAAGTTCTGTGTTTACAATGTTGCCAGAAGATCAGCAGGTTTATACGCCGATCAATCATTTATACGCTAGCGAGCAGCTGGCAGCCAAGGCTGTGTCTGCTCATCTATCAAGCAGTTCTCACAAAGGTTAGAGGTAGTAAAGTTGTACTCAGACACAAATATAGGTATAAAAATGTTCTAAAAAATGCTAAGTATTGAGGATTATGGCATGAACTGATAGGATTTCATATTTCATAATAATTACTATATAAGATCCTGATCACAAACAATTTGCCAAGTTGTCACCTTCTTCCCTAAGTCCAGCTGAAGCCCATCCAGTCCTTTTCACAGAATCACAGAATCGTTTTGGTTGGAAAGGACCTTTAAGATCATCGAGTCCAACCGTTAACCTAACACTACCAAGTCCACCACTAAACCATGTCCCTAAGCACCACATCTACTCGTCTTTTAAATACCTCCAGGGATGGTGACCACCACTTCCCTGGGCAGCCTGTTCCACTGCTTGATAACCCTTTCCCTGAAGAAGTTTTTCCTAATATCCAATCTAAACCTCCCCTGGCACAACTTGAGGCCATTTCCTCTCGTCCTCTCACTTGTTACCTCGGAGAAGAGACTAACATGCTCCTCTCTACAACCTCCTTTCAGGTAATTGTATACAGCAATAAGGTCTCCCCTGAGCCTCCTTTTCTCCAGACTAAACAACCCCAGTTCCCTCAGCTGCTCCTCATAAGACTTGTTCTCCAGACCCTTCACCAGCTTCGTTGCCCTTCTTTGGACTCGTTCCAGCACCTCAATGTCTTTCTTGTAGCGAGGGGCCCAAAACTGAACACAGTATTCGAGGTGTGGCCTCACCAGTGCCAAGTACAGGGGGACAATCACTTCCCTAGTCCTGCTGGCCACACTATTTCTGATACAAGCCAGGATGCTGTTGGCCGCCTTGGCCACCTGGGCCAGTTAATGTCCTTGCAGATAGATACTGAGTATATGCTTACCCAATATCAGTCTCAAAAAACTTTTGTGGATAGGATAATATTGACCTTTGCCCTCTGTACTATGGAAGTTGTTTTTCAAAGAACAACCTGGGAACCTCTGGAGAAGCTGGAGCTGGGTGCAAAGAGGAAGTCCAAAGGCCACTTCTTGGGTCTCTGGCTCTCACAGGGTGTCCACTTTGGAAGGGACCAATTGTCCCTCTTTCTAGGCAAAGACTAGATCTGACTTAGTGAAGAAATATGAAATGATGTCCAGGAAGGGAAGTTCATGGTGCTGTGCAGGAAAACAGAACAGCCAACAGTCTGGATCCTGTTGGCTCATCTGAAAGGGTTAGTGACATCTTCGTATTCTTTCCCTTTCCAACCAAAGCCCTACTTTAGGCCTATGGATGTGAGCGCACATGCCTTCAACAGTGCAATCCTCTCAGCTTCTGTGCTTATCAGTTCACAGAGTGCCTTCTTTAGCATGGTCTTACAAGCCTTGAAGAATATATATTTGTACATGTATGAGTATCAGAAACATGCAGAACCCTTCAGAGCACTGGGTGCACAATGAAAGTTACCATGGCAAGGAAGTGGGGTAAGCACTGCGAGAGGTCCTGGTGGCTGGTGACGTTAGTCCCCACCATGGCACACTATATGCTACTTAGATTCTTTTTTAGTATTCTAGAGCTACATCTACAACTCGTCAGGTTAGTTCAGCATCCGCTAAACCTGCATTACATTTTGTCCCATTATTCTTCAGAATATTCTCTAAAGGTCTGCATAGCATTGAGATCAGAGTTATCAGCCTGTGTTTGTCTAGACCTATAGTTAGGTTGTCTTCTGGCATAAATTAAGGCCCTCATCAAAAAAGTTGCTGAGAGAGAAAGTATAACCTCTTTCAAACTAGGCATTTATAATAAACAATATTAAATGTTCCATTTTCTTTTCCGGTCAGTTTTCCTGGGCTGTGCCTCAGTTCTACCTTGGTTCTCCTTTCTTCTTTCTTTTCCCTGCCTTTCTCACCTCTCTTTTTATAGAGCATGTATTTGTATCCCATTTGCTTAGCAAATATCCTTATTTCACTTTTATTTCAGACCTTCAACTTTCATAATCCCAGGACTAGGAGTTTTCTCAATTTGTATTTTCATAATTATAGAAAAAATAGTATATCATCATTTAAGCAGACAAAAAAAAGCGAAAGGGAATTTTTCTATTTTTGTAATGTATATCTAGTATTACTTTCTAAACTCTAACAGTAAACTCTAACAGTAAAAGCATTATAGATGGTATTGTCATTCTTCGCCTGCTTGGGAAGAGGAGGTGAACATTATCATATAATAAGTATACATGGGATGTTATAGCTATCTCTCAGATCAAAGCTGCTGCATTGACCAATTCCATTTTTTTAACAGGAAAAGAATGCAGCAATTCATCACTTGTCCAGTCTGGTTAATGTTTCGTGCCCTTTTTCTAAGAGTGGAGTTTGTGAACTGGCTAGCTTTGACAGTTTGAGGTACTTGGTACTTTTCATTTCTAGATCATTGACTCAAATATAGCACATATTTGATGAAAATTGACCGAAAATTGAATCTGGGGGATGACTGATGGCTGAAGTATGTAAAAAAATGTTGGTTTCTGCTCAGCTGATAGTAGACAGATGCCAATAACAAAAAATTACATGTATCTTAACCCTGTACTAACAAACATTCTAATTAGGAAGACTCAGAAATGAATGGAGAACCTATCTACCTTTGGATGCCTTCATCATTGGACTCTTAACTTTAGCTAATACCTATTCCCAGAATTGGAATTTACCTAGACACGCCTCTCAAATCTCTGAAAATTGGATTGTCAGTATCAAATATAATGCACCCAAGAAGTGAGGTCTCTTCTGAAGAACAGTAATTGCTTGCTCCTGACAGGACTGTCCTTGCAGATTGGGTACATGATGGAGATGGATGCGGTGTGAGTATGTTAGGAGAGAGCTGATGCATTTTGGCAGGGCTTTGGTAGAGCCAAAGGTCAACTTCCGATGGCTTGTGTCTGCCTTGGAAAGTACAGCAGTCTCTTTTCATTCCCACTCCACCTAAGCATTATTTGACACTTCTTTCTCGACGTTTCCATGAAATTTAGTCTCCAGTGATTACAATTTTGCTTTCTCTGCTATTTTAGATTACCTCCCAATTCCCAATGAACATAATGAGGTATTTAAGATAAAAACAGTCCTCCTTCTGTGCTCCATTCTCCCATTTGGATAATCTGATTTTTAACTTGCATTCCCATTTAAGGAAAAAAAAAATGTGTCTTATAGCAATGAATGGCTGGCCCTCCCATCCTTCCAGGACTGCATTAATATTGTTGCTTTTAAAAAGACGATGACAGACAAACCAGCCTTGGCACTACAGTGGCAGGTCATACACTTGCACGCCGCACTACACATTTGGATAACAGAAGTAAAGGAACTGTAGTTCCCTGTTTAGATTTGCAACATGTCCAAATCCTGGAGTTAAATTCACATACTTTCAGAACTGGTAGCAAGGGTTATGTTTCTGATGGTTGTATTTCCGTGTCCTCTGAGAAGTAGAAGGACTTTTTCAACGACAATCAATATATTCAGCAATTTGACTTTAGTTTCAACAATGTCGCCATGATTCCTTGTGGAATGACATGTACCAGCTGGATCTCAAACCAACACAAACCCAATTATTATTTGACAAACTAAAATTTCAGTGAGCAACAGTGTTTCAAGAAACAAAGCCTTTTAATGGATGGCTGTTGAATTTAATGCTTTGCTTTAGTTGGATTTTTTTTTAATGCTAGTACATTTCATTTTTATATCTGAAAGCAAAAATATCTTTTTTTCCCATCAAAACAATTTCCTTATGAAATTACACTGCTTATCTGCCCACCTGTGTATTAGTCCCTCTCCCTAATAACTTTTAAACCCATTGTCCAATTTCAACAAAATTTAACAAAAGGCTAACATCTTAAAAATTCCAAACTCCCAGAAGTGTTCTGAAGATCAATGGCTGGACATAAAAAGAGAGCATTAGCTAGTGATCCCACTAAGGGAAAGCCAGGAGATTCAGCGCTTAACAGCACTTGGCTGAGCGAGTCAGCACAAATCTCATTTCAGATACACTGCCTGCCATTTCTTGATCATCTGTCATGCTAAATAAAGTTAGGTAGAGTACATGGGAAACATTGCATTTCTGTGTGTGTGTGTATAAAAATGTAGCAAAAGTGGAATGAAGCCAGATGTCCTGTACGAGAGAGGCTATAAGAGACGTTTGGGGCATGTGGGAAACATGGGAGTTTGGAAAGGTTGGGGCTGTGAAGGGAGCTGGAAGTACTAGTGAAGGAAATGAGGACACGAGAAAGACAGGTATCATGGACAGAACGTGCGTGGGTGTAAGAGGAAATGGGGTATTGCTATAGAGGGGTCATGGGGCCCTGGCAAAGGAGATGGGTCCTTGTACTCTGGCCATGTAAGAGAAGGAGGACACATGCTGTTCACTGAAAGTCAGTCTTCACCGATTCCTTGTACGGCTTGTGCAACATTAGGCTCATTTAAAACTGACCAATAAAAAGGTTATTTAAGTATCTAAATAACTCACAAAGTATTTAATGAAGTATTTTGGTTTAACTTTAAAGAAAACGATACAATAGCAAGTAGTGGGAACCCCATTTTTCAAAAGAAACTGTAAAAATTCTGTTTTGGTTCAGCCCCAAACTATTTTTTCTGCTGCTTGCTTCAGCCATTGAACTGAAAAATTGGTTATTTACCTAACAGTTATACTTAAAAATATTTGCAACACAGGCATGGCCAGTACCTTTCACTAGAGCTTTGCTGTGTGGGGGCAGCTCACAAAACGTGCCAGGCGCTGCCTATTAAGTTCTGGCTGATAAGATCTCAGGCTGCTTCACAGAATTTGTTCCCTTGTTCAGACGAAGATAAACAAGGTAGAACCAACCAACCTGCATCCACTGATTATAATCTTTCTAGGAGATACTATCATTTCAGCAGCTGCTGTAAGAAACCTTTCTGAAGGTCGGTGCATACAAAATAATCAGTTCTCATCTGCAGATCACAATTTGAATGTGCCAAATGCTACCAGGGCTGATGCTACCGGCTTTGTGAGATGAAGTCCACAATACTGATTGAAATTGTGATGTTTGCTGCAGCTGACAAACTCAATGGGCCATGGGCCATGCCTGGGGAACTTCTTTCAGCTTCCAGAAAATAGATTTTAACTATTTCTAATGAGCAGTAGGCAAGTAGTGCTCACAGTGTAAGTGGTTTGTAGATAAGCAAAAAACTCTATTCACAAATACTGTCAATCAACACTTTGCAGCAATTTCCTTTAAAGAGAAAAAGATAGAGAAGAGCTGCTCTAGGAAATTCGGCATTTTGAAGATGCAGCATTTCTCTTGTTACAGCTGAGTAAAACGTGAGATAAAAGCAAGTGCTGATAGCGTGCAGCCTTGCCAGCACTGCACCGGGGTGTGCTGTGTCTGGCAGCTCTGTCCAGGCTTCAGTCACCTCTCAGGCTGACCCCACACCCAGCACCTCCAACAGACAGTGTGGAGCATGAGTGGGTCTCGCCGCTGGAGTGGGCGTCCAGCATAAACCTCCATCACCTAATTTCTGCTGCGACCGCAAGAAACTACTTCAGCCCTCACAGTGGTGTGAGCAAGATCTGAATCAAGCCTATAATCTTTGTTCTAACAAAGCTGTGAAGACAGTTTTCTCCTCCTGAAACAAAAACCTCATTATCCTCTGAACAGCTGACTATACCTAGAGATCGATCTGGAATTGGATTATAATTCCAGGTTCAAAGCATCTAAAAAAAAGATGGGCAGAATGCAAAGTTGTTGGTACCCAGTGGAAAAATCTTCTTAATTCGATTATTTCGCATGCTAAGACAGTTGTAGGAGAGCATTAGGTACATCTAAACTTAGCCTGCGGCAGCATATTCTTACATGCACATGCATCCCTGAGCTTGTGAGGGAAGGAGGTCGTGGCAGCGCTGCGGCAGCACGGTGTGGTTTGGAGGTGATGGCCCTTGAGGGACCCTGCTTGCTCCAGGCCTGGAGGCAGCTGCAGCAGTGTGGCTCCATCCCGGCATCAAGCCCAGAGATGACACGCCGCAGCGCAGTGTTGAGCTGACGCAGCCGTATTGGGTTTAGGACTCAGCTAATATCTGCACAGCACCTTGTGCCAAGTGAATGTGCTTTGAGCTGCTGGTTTGGTCTCTGCATTTCAATTTCGGTGTGTCATTTCCCTCCTCCAGATGTTGCTGAGATGCTGTTTCGAACTGGAAAGGAGCATTTCAGGTGGTTTTGTCTTTGGCCATGTGTCTATATCACGTAACGGAGCATGGTGCACAGATCCCCTAAGCTCACAGCAGCCCATGCAGACACAGGGCAGAGCTTGGCTCAGGTCTTCACAGCCTCATAGCTGCGTTATTGCAGTACTGGCTGAGCCCTGTTGACCTGCAGGATTTGTGGGCTTGAGCAGAGAATTAACCCCTGTCGTGGCTGTGTCCCCCCTTTCAGATACAGGCAGCTGCGCAGGGTCCTCTGAGTTGTGTCATTTTGTGTGATGAGCCAACACCAAGTGTTCCCCAGCATCACTGCCCAGTCTGCCTCGTCAAGAGCTTGTCAGGCCCTCTGCGATCAAAAGAAATACAGTTAGGTGCAAGAAAGGGAGAAGTGATTCAGTGCTGGAATAGCTACAGTTGCCTGGATTCAAAATTAACGCTGTATTTTTGCTCAAAAGCACCCAAAAAGCAGAACAGGAGGAGGCTGGAATCAGTCCTCACCTTGAGGCCAGAGCAGAGGGGTGGGCAGTTGAAAGACTATTTCTAATTCTGTATGACTTTGGGCAAAGCGCATAACCGCTCCGTGCCTCAGTTTCCCCTGAGGCTCCAGCACTATTTGCTTGTCTCCAGCATCTTCTGTAAGGATTTTTCAATTAACACTTATGAAATGGTTGAAGTTCCTCATGAGGAAGATACGATAAAAGTACATACTACTGTAAAAAACAATTTGCTAAAAATAACTCTGATGAAACATTTGTCAAACAGAAAGTTGAAAGGATGTGCTGTTCTGTTCAAATAGCGTAAGGGAGAGCTGAAGAGGGAACGGCACAAACCTCATCCCGCTCAGAGGGATGAGACCAAGCGGTGCAGGCATTGCGTCCACACGGCGCGGCTCTACATGCCAAACCGACCTGTGTTCCTCCAGCAAACGCAGGGCGTGAGGTGTGCCTGTGTGTAGCGAGCAGGGCAGGACGTGATGGGAGGATGGCGGTGCCAGGGGGACAAGGTGTCACCTGCCTCTCGCGGTGCTGAGCAGCTTGGCAGGTGGCTGCCACACTCCTGGCTGCCAGGCAGGATCCAGCCGGGGCTGAGCGCTGCTCTCATTAATGCCGCGCTCTCATTAGTGCCGCACCAGGCTCCTCTGCACTCTGGTCGGCTCAGGGCTTTTGCTTTTTTACTTATGCAAGCAGCAACCCCCAAATCTGTACTGTCCAGAGAAGAAACTCTGTGTCTCATTGTTCAGCAGGTTCAGCAGGACCCGTGTGCACTGAGCGATTGCCATGGGAGACTTCAGCCCCTGTAGCAACTGCTCTGGCTGAGCTGCTGGAGATGGGCAGTAGGAAGCGTTCACCAAGATACATACAAATAAAACTCATGCAATTGCTTTGATATCTCAGTCTTTGTTTGCTACAAGCATTCATATCGGCGATCGGCTAACTCTCAGCAAATTCTAAGGAAAAGAAAGTCCAACCAAAAAGTTGCACGTCATGCAGAGGTTTTCTCTGTGTGGCTTCACCTCGTCAGCTAGAAATCTTTCATTTTTTTTTCCTTTCTCCAAAAGTTTCAGATATTTGATCAGGAAGAAGAAAAACATGCCACATGAAGTTAAGAACCATCCTTCCAGTAGCGAGCAGAAGATGGAGCAGCTCAGAATAGCACAAGCAGAACAAGCAGGTTGAGCTGCAAACAGCAAACATGTGGAAATCAAACCCCATTACCACAGAAATCACCCGCAGAAATCACAGAGCTAAATTCAATGCATAAAACATTTGCTCAGAGAAGTTTTCCCCACTCTCCCCATTGAATATAAAGTGGTTTCCATGCAGTTTTCCAGGAGGTGTTTGGTCCAAGACAGCGAGAGGTCAGTTTGTCAGGCAAAGAAATGAGTGGGTTTCTCCAGGAGCAGTCGTTTCTGCCCCCAGATCAGTCAGGGATGGAGCTGCAATGTGCTGTTGTGCACCATCATGTACCATGGCCCCAGTATTGCCCAGAGCGCTTTGGCCAGGAGCCGGAAAAGCCAGCTCTGCCTTCAGCAGATGGGTCTTTCCATGATTGTGAGGCTGTCACGTTAAAGGAGGTGAACTGACAATTTTAAGGCACGTTCTGAAGAAAACGCTGCCGTGTCCATCAGGAGGCACCTCCGGCCCTGGTGGTTCTCATGCTCTGTCAGTGGATGGACACACATCTCTTGCTAATAGTTCCCTCCGAACGTATTTACCTGGGTTTCACTGTGGGCTGTCTGCATGGCTAACATTTTAGTAGCACTGGAAAACTCAAGCTTTAAGAGCCTGAAAGAGCATTATAATATGTATCGTTCTATCCACAACTTCTTAAGTAACAAAAAAAGTATTAACTGGTTAGAAAATGATCATTTTCCATGCGTGGCAATGTGGCTTTTCATCTGAACCACTTCTGTTTTCACTTTGGAGAGGGGAGAAGCAGCTTTTTCCTAACGCAGTAGCAGCACAAAAGATTTTGATTCTAGTAAGTGAACTGAAATCAGAATATTAGATCATAAGTCTATTTATCTTTTGTATACCACTAGAATATATAGTCTCTGTTAGCAATGAATGTGTTGTGGTACAGGAGGGTGCTTTGGCTGCTCTCCTGGATGCTTTTACTAATGGTGTGCATTGTATAGGAGCTGATCCAACAGCTCATCACCCCCAAATGAAGGAGGTCCAGTTGCCTTCCCCACCTCGAGCCTCTGCCCCCAGGTGCAGGCTCCATCCTCCTGCCTCGTGGCTGCTGGGCTGCACGCTGGGGCTCACAGAGCAAAAACAGTGAATACATTCCTGTTGTGTTAGTGATTAGGTCAGCTCACAGAAACACCCCACAAGCTCCAGCAGCACATGGGTCATTGTTGCACAACACATGGTCTGTGGGTTCAGGAGGGAGAGGAGGAAGGAAGAGCCAAACCTTTCTCGTTGGTGGCAACAAGCTGTTAGATTGACACGGCTGTTTGCTGACCTTAAAGTATCTCAGACCCTTTGGAAAGACTGTCGCATCCTGAAGTGATCTGAACATATTGCAAAGGAGGTATTAGCCAGCTGTGTGATTCCATCTGAGGAGGGGTTTTCCACTCAGGTAACTCCACAGAAGCCTTCCAGCATTGGCACCTGTTGGCATTAAACACTGTGTTCACTGTAGCTAACTGGAATGCCAACATGTGAATGAAACTGGGTCATGCTTCCGCAAAATCTAAATAAGGCGTTATTAACATGTCCATCAGCTATTGAGAATGTGATACATTTTGCCAACTGTTCATTAATTCTGTACAAAGCCAGTGACAGATATGGTATTGTTTCCACAGCTGGGGGTGAAGGATGTCTCATACGCAAACCTGCAACATCTGCCTGGTTGGGGATTTAACATCCTTTTCTTAAAATGAGTAAAATGTAGATGAACATTGGAGACATTCACCTGAACTCCTCAAAGCGAGTCAGTAATTACTATTAATCCCATTGTACTTTAATTTTGGAATTATAAAAGACTTTTCAGTGTTATGGAACAGATTGTCTGATCCACTTGGGAGATGATGAAACTTAACAGCGGCAAAACGCTTTCTTTTGAGATAGCCTTTACAATAGCATATATTCCTGTATTTAAACTTCCATGATTGCACAAGGAAAATGGAATATACATAAGGAAATATTTACAGATACTCTGGGACTCACAGTTACGGTTTGGAGTTATATGCATGCTTTTTTCCCCTCTGTGTTTTAAAAAGGATGTGTATAACAGCACTACAAATATTATTTACACATTGTAATTACACAGCCTAATTACATGATTACATGTCTTTACACTAATTACACAATTAAAAACCATTACAGAAATGTTGTGAATGTATTTGAATCCATTAAAATATTTTTAAACCCATTGAGGCAACTGACTAACAAAAAAATATTGAGGGGTAGCAGGCAAACCTGCCATACAGGGTAGGATACCCCACTGGGTCCTGTGGGAAACCTTTTGGTGCTGTTTTTACTCTCGGATGAACGGGAACATGGAACATCAACAGGCTCAGTGTTAAAAAGAACCATTTTGTGTTCCATGTACCTGGAGCAGAATTTCATAAGACGTTCTAGCATGGTTGCTCTATAGCAAAAGATTTATAGCCAAGATCTGGTGCCAGTGTCTTGAGAACCTGGAAAAGGCACATTGTTAATGGCAAGTCAAGCTGCTGATTCACTGGATTGAATCCACCCCTGTCTGTCACGGGCTTGAACCAAAGAGGGTGGTTGTGAACACATACAGAGAGCAGGGACATTATAGAGCAGGGCTATACCAAGAGATCTGGACAGAAAACAGCCTGTGGGGTTCGGTGCCACCAGGGAAGATGGGGAAGACAGAGGCAAGGCTGGGCTGGGGTGCCAGTGGCAGCTCCCGTGCAATCAGGTCTCACCGGGGGAAGCCTGGGGGAAGGTGCCTGGAGGCATCACCCAGGCGCAGAGCATGAGCACAAGTATGCACATACATCCTCTGCCATGCAGCATCTGGGTGCCCTACGGTGAGGAGCACAGCTGCCACCTTGCTCCCTTGAGGAGGCTCTGCAGAAGACACAAGGATGTCCCTTCTGCTGTTAACAAGAAGTTCAGGAGCTGTCTCACATGGAAAAATCCCATTTTCCAGAGAACATCTAGCAGCCTATTGGTGGGAAATTGCAGAGAAACCTATTTCTACTGGGCATGCTTCTACTCTTTGGAAACAAAGACTTAATTTTTCAGGGCTGTCAGTGTAATATTTTCTGTATGAACTAAATTCATCTGAGAACATTCTAAGCCCTGGGACATTTCCAGAGTGAAAGGGAATGGGACTGGCTCATTTATCCCAAACCTTGCCAAGGAACAGTCTCATTATGATCACTAGCACAGACAATGCATAGAAAACAATAATTTATTGGGTTTGTCTATATCTTGCTTTATTTCTGTCTAAGCACTAAGGGATATTAATGCACCCACAGGATTTGTGTATAGATTAACAGCAGATCAGGAGCCTAATTGATGCAGAATTAGTCATAGGCTCCCGGCCCTGCCAGCAGTGAATGAGTAGGTATTTTTCCAGCGTGAGCCTGCTTTGGGGAATCCCGCCTCCCAGACTTCACCGTTCCTCTTTATATGTGAAAGCAAGAACATTATTTAGGCTTTGATAAGCAATGTCTTTTACCTGCAGCATAACCATTAGAAGCTCAGCAGATGTGTTTCATGCGATATATAACCCTTTCAAGCTCCTTTTTTATCCTGAAGGCACAATAAAACCTTCACAAAAGATAAAGATAGTGAGTCTAACTTCCCTGGTTTGTTCAGCTTCATGTAAGTCTGTTCTGTTTACAGTTCGGTTTGCAGTTTCATTCTCCAGTGATTCCGTACAGTTATCTTAAAATATCTGCATCAATGTCTCCCTGTACGTATCTCCCACTCCATTCTGGGCTTTAGTTTTACTTTCCTGAACAGCAGAACAGCAAGAAGCTGTTCCTTTTTCCTCTTCATTTCTCACATTTCAATCACATTTTAATAAACTTCAGAAGACACTCCTCTATTTTTCTCACAGCGACTAAGGCACATCCCCTGTAAGTTCACACAAGGCTCAGACAGCAGTACCCAACACAATATAGCCATGAAGCCCATACGCTGCTTTCAAGCGCATCACACCAGCGAGCCAATTACAGCTGTGTGTCTCTTGGACAATGCTTCACACATCCAGTGGGGACAGCTCTGCTTCTCTCCCTCTTTGTCCTGAGCAGACATACCAAGTTACACGGTCCCAAGATGTGCATTATGGTTGGAGTCCAGTTCTTCAGGCCAGACTGGGGGCTTCATTTCCACTGCAATTCAGAGATGCAAGCAAACTCCATGCAGATGGGCCAGAGCTAGCTGCTACCTTCGGCAGGCACAGCAGTGGAGAAGCAGTAGCACAGGCTAAATGTATTCATAAATACATCTGGTTGCTAAATAATACTGGTGAATGACACCTACATCATTGCATCTGCCACTGCTGTGAGTCTTGCAAGGCAGAGGATGGGCCACAGCTACCCTCGCTTATCATAGAATCATAGAATCGTTTTGGTTGGAAAGGACCTTTAAGATCATCAAGTCCAACCATTAACCCAGCACTGCCAAGTCCACCACTAAACCATATCCCTAATCACCTCATCTACACGTCTTATAAATCCTTCCAGGGATGGTGACTCAACCACCCTGGGGAGCTGCAATCACATTACCAGATAGCCACAATGTAGACATATCTTCATTTGGTTTTGCCTTGCATCCCCGGTATGTCTCTGCTGCAATAGCATGGCCAATGACAACACAGCCACTAGCACAGTTAGGGTGGGATTCACATCCTGAGGACAACACCTGTGAGCAGACATCCACACATGTGAGGTACCTAAGCTCATGTATCAAGGGAGATCTAGTCACTACTTATCAATGGAGAAGAGAGTGCAGAGTCAGCTTGTTCATCATGGGATGCACATCAGGTGGCCATGTTTAAGTGCCCATTGCCATTTGAGATTGCTGAGTGGATATGAGATATCCACTCAGTCTGGGGATGAACTACCATCTGGATATACATGTTTCCATCCACTGGTTTTTATAGGGGCCTGGAGGGTTGGTTTTGATTGGATTACTGTTTTAAAAGAGTTAATGAACACTGCAACCTTCCTCCCAGTGTAAATGAAACTGAAACTAAAGCACATCATCCAAGTCATCCATCAGAGAAGGGCAAACATCTTCCACAGCTAGTTTGGGCTCCCTGGTTACAACTGTATTAATAAACTGTACATGAACAAGGGCTGAAGCACTGTCCCCAGTTGTCCAGGCTGTTAGCATACTGTTGGTGCATTCCCTGGCCCAGTTTTGACTCATTCTGGATAGTAAAGTCTGGGACATGGTTTGGGAGATAACATGGCCTGGAGCCACTAGGCATTAGGGAGGAGGTCATTTTGGGTGGAGGGGATTGAAGGGAGGTAGGGCTGGGGAAGACGAGGACGGATGCACACTGTGCTGTGCCACTTGCCCTCAGGACTAGAGGGCAGGACTTGGTCTGTTCTCATCTACTGGTGTAGATGCAACCCCAGGCCCCAGCATGAAGACCTGCTCTGGCGGGTTGTGTGAATGCTCCCTATTTCTGCAGCAATTGCTGCTACTGGGGATTTTCCTGCCGTCTCTGCTGTATCTTTACCTGTCCCAGCACCGTCTGGTAATCTTCCTTCGCATCCTCTCACATTGCTCCTGCTTGGTCCCTCCTCACAATGGGGACAGAAGATTTCCATTCCAACTCTACTTCACTGCAGTAAACACACATTGTGTGTGGTCTGAATTCATCCCTCCTGCTGGAATTTATCTTTGTTTACTTAAATCATAGCACAACATGAACCTTAATCTGAAATTCCTCTTGACCTTGGCAGTTTTCAGAGACTTTTCCTCTGCAGGGCTCCCAATGAGCCAAAGAAAACAGCCTATTGGTCAAAGGCTATGATAGGCATTGAAAACTGTAAAGTATTAAGTATGTTTGGCAGGCTGGCCTGGTTTTAGAAAAACAAAAGTAGTTGGAAATTAAGCCAAAGGGCAAGATTTTGTGGTTGCATGTAACAATTTATTGTTACAAAGAAAACTGAAAAATGTAAGACCTCAAATGGCCATTCTTCAAATGAGAAATGCAGGCCTTCGCTTGGGGATCCCTGCTTGCCATGAGGTTTTTCTTGGGGGCAGGAGAAGGAGCAGGGGAGCTCATAACACCTCGTAGCCATAACAGAGGGCTCAATCCTGCATTGCTCATACAAACTAAATTCCCAGAGCCAACTTTTTAAGTAAACAGTGCAGGACCTTTCCTTAAATATCTGCTCTCTGCTGAGTCATCAGTGCTGAAGAATGAGGTCTTCTCTCAGCTCTGATGCAGCAATAGGATTAACGCCCTGCTCTCAGCCCCTCCTGCAACCTGTTCATCCATCAGTGTCAGTTCTGCTTTTCCCCCAAAATTAGATTAATCTGTCATTCTGGAAGTAATAGCTCAAACCATTTTCATACAGTATTGCTGCAAAGAAAATGTCTGAAGAACTTTCTCCACTGACTTACTGTACTCCTTTGCCCTGCCTAGGTGGTATCAACTACACCAGGCTGAGACCAGACCAGATCCATCTGTGTGATCACACTGATTTCAGTAAAGCCAGACTCCTACCCTTTTTTTAGTTCCTGAGCACACCAATGCAATTTCTTCAAGGGTTAGATTGTGCCATTTACTAAATATTCCATATCTATAACTAAACCAGATAGTAAGGTGAACACTTAAGCCTCCCATGACTTTATAAGGCAACCTTCCTCCCTGGCATCATAGCAATCAAATTCCAGAGAAATTGCCCCCGTGATATATCTGACCCACTGTCTTCATTTAGCCCGCACCCAGGGCTATACAACAACATTTTTTCTATCACTCAATGTCCCTTTCCCAACCAAGGAAGGAAATTGAGAAAAAGAGGAAGACTCAGGGGTTAAAATTAAACAGATTTAATAAAATAAACAAACCAATATAAATGCTAACACAAAACACACAAAAGTATACTTAGCTACAGGTTGCAGCAGGTTATCCAGGAACACCAACCAGCAAGGATGAAAAAGATGGGCCATAAGAGAGGAGAACAAAACCAACCCCACCTCTGGCCAGCAAGCCCTCCCTTTTATAGTGAGCTTGATTGTTAATGATACAGAATACACCTGTGGGCCAGCCTGGGGCAGCTGCCCTGCATTTAACTGCTAATGGCCCTGATCACCATGGCTGGCCACAAACTGAAACAAAATCCCAATGAAACCAGGACACCTACTAACTAAGGCGATTCAATACAGCCCTAATTACAGAATCACACAGAATCAACCAGGTTGGAAGAGACCTCTGGGATCATCGAGTCCAACTGTTGCTCTGACACCACCCTGTCAACTAGACCATGGTACTAAGTGCCATGTCCAGTCTTGTCTTAAACACATCCAGAGATGGTGACTCCACCACCTCCCTGGGCAGCCCGTTCCAATGTCTAATAACCCTTTCTGTAAAGAAATTCTTCCTAATGTCCAACCTGAACCTCCCCTGGCGAAGCTTGAGGCTGTGTCCTCTTGTCCTATCGCTAGTTGCCCGGGAGAAGAGGCCAACTCCCACTTCACTACAACCTCCCTTCAGGTAGTTGTAGACTGCAATAAGGTCACCTCGGAGCCTCCTCTTCTCCAGGCTAAACAACCCCATCTCCCTCAGCCGTTCCTCGTAGGACAGACCCTCCAGACCCTTCACCAGCTTGGTCGCCCTCCTCTGGACTCGCTCCAGCACCTCAACATCTTTCTTGAAGTGCGGGGCCCAGAACTGGACACAGTACTCAAGATGCGGCCTCACCAGTGCCGAGTACAGAGGGACGATCACTTCCCTAGACCGGCTGGCTACACTATTCCTAATAGAGGCCAGGATGCCATTGGCCTTCTTGGCCACCTGGGCACACTGCTGGCTCATGTTTAGCTGGCTGTCGATCAGCACCCCCAGGTCTCTTTCCACCCGGCCGCTTTCTAACCACTCTTCCCCCAGCCTGTAGCGCTGCATGGGGTTGTTGTGGCCAAAGTGTAAGACCCAGCACTTGTTCTTGTTGAACCTCATGCCGTTGGTCTTGGCCCATCTATCTAACCTGTCCAGATCCCTCTGTAGGGCCTTCCTACCCTCCAGCAGATCGACATTCCCACCCAGCTTGGTGTCATCTGCAAATTTGCTGAGGGTGCACTCAATCCCTACGTCTAGATCATCTAGAAAGATATTGAACAGCACCGGCCCCAGAACTGAGCCCTGGGGAACACCGCTAGTGACCGGCCGCCAGTTGGACTTTGCCCCATTCACCACCACTCTGTGGGGTCGGCCATCCAGCCAGTTTTTAACCCATTGAAGAGTCCACCCATCCAAGCCCCGGGCAGCCAGTTTGTCTAGGAGGATGCTGTGGGAGACAGTGTCGAATGCCTTACTGAAGTCTAGATAGACTACATCCACAGCCCTGCCCTCATCTACTAAGCAGGTCACTTGGTCATAGAAGGAGACCAGGTTGGTCGAGCAGGACCTGCCTTTCATGAATCCATGTTGGCTGGCCCCGATGCCCCGATTGTCCTGCATGGGCCGTGTAATGGCACTCAGGATGATCTGTTCCATCACCTTGCCTGGCACCGAGGTCAGGCTGACAGGCCTATAGTTCCCTGGATCGTCCTTCCGACCCTTCTTGTAGATGGGCGTTACATTTGCTAATTTCCAGTCAGCTGGAACTTCTCCAGTTAACCAGGACTGCCGGTAGATAATCGAGAGTGGTTTGGCAAGTTCATTTGCCAGTTCCTTCATTACTCTGGGGTGAATCCCATCCGGGCCCATAGCCTTGCGGGTGTCCAACTGGCACAGCAGGTCACTAACCGTCTCCTCCTGGATTACGGGAGGTTCACACAGCCCCCCGTCCCTAACTTCAGGCTCTGGGGGACAAGTCTCCTGAGGACAACCGGTCTTGACATTAAAGACTGAGGCAAAGAAGGCATTGAGCACCTCTGCCTTTTCCTCATCCCCTGACACTACACTACCCTCCTCATTCAGCAAGTGGTGGAGGCTCTCCTTGACCCTCCTTTTGCTGTTGATGTATTTGTAAAAGCTTTTTTTGTTATCTTTGACTGTAGCGGCCAAATCAAGCTCCAATTGAGCTTTGGCCCTTCTAATCTTCTCCCTACACGACCTGACCACGTCCCTATAGACCTCCCAAGTTACCCGACCCTTCTTCCAGAGCAAGTAGGTTCTCTTTTTTTCCTTAAGTTCTAGCCTAAGTTCTCTGTTTAACCAGGCCGGTCTTTTTCCCTGACGGCTTGTCTTCCTACAGACTGGGACAGCCTCCTCCTGAATATTCAGCAATTCCCTTTTGAAGCATGTCCAGCCTTCCTGGACTCCTTTGCCCTTCAGGACCGATTCCCAAGGGACACGGTCCACCAGCCTCTTAAACAGACTAAAGTCAGCCTGCCGGAAATCTAAGGCAGAAGTTCTACTCTTGCCCCTCCTTACTTCCCCCACTATCGAAAACTCTTAACATTTCGTGGTCGCTACTCCCAAGACGGCCACCGACCCTCACATCTCCCACTAGTCCTTCTCTGTTCACAAACAACAGGTCAAGCAGGGCCCCACCTCTAGTGGGCTCATTTACCACTTGCATGAGGAAGTTGTCCTCCACGCATTCGAGGAACCTCCTAGATTGCTTCCTCTCTGCCATGTTGTATTTCCAGCAGACATCCGGCAAGTTGAAGTCGCCCACGAGTACAAGGGCCAGCGACCGGGCGGCTTCTGACAGCCGCTTGTAAAATGCCTCGTCCGCCTGCTCATCCTGGTTGGGTGGTCTATGACAGACTCCCACCGTAATGTCCGCCCTGACGACCTTCCCCCTGATCTTCACCCATAAACATTCAACCTTGTCATCCTCACCATCTTCCTCAATTTTGACACAGTCCAAGCACTCCCTAACATACAGCGCTACCCCACCGCCTCTCCTGCTTCGCCTGTCCCTCTTAAAGAGCTTATAGCCATCTATAGCTGCACTCCAGTCATGAGAGTCATCCCACCACGTTTCTGTGATGGCAACCACATCATAACCTTCCTGCTGTACAGTGGCTTCTAGCTCTTCCTGTTTGTTGCCCATACTGCGTGCATTGGTGTAAACACACTTCAGCTGGGCTAGCGGCCTTGCCCCCGACACAGGCCTGTCACCCCTAGGTTCATTTGTGGCTGCCCTGGTCTTATCCCCCTCCCCCATCGAACCTAGTTTAAAGACCTCTTGATCAGCCCTGCCAACTTCTGGGCCATAACCCTTTTCCCCTTCTGATTCAGCTGTTCCCCATCCGGCATAAGCAGGCCCGGTGCCATGAAAGCTGCCCCGTGGTCAACGCACCCAAAATCCCACCTACGGCACCAGTCTCTTAGCCACATATTAATCTGTTGTACTTTGTACTTTCATAGTCTTTTCCCTATTTTCACCAAACACTGAAGGAATTGCAGAGAATATAACCTGTGCACCTACCCCCTTTACCAAACGGCCCAGGGCCCTGAAGTCCCTTTTGATAGCCCTGGCACTTCTCTCTTCAATCTCATCCCTACCCACCTGGAATACTAATAGTGGGTAGTAGTCAGAGGGCCTCACCAGTTGAGGAAGCCTCCTGGCAACATCCCTTACCCGAGCCCCAGGGAGGCAGCAGACTTCCCTGTGAGTCGAATCTGGCCTGCATATGGGGCCCTCCGTTCCCCTTAGCAGGGAGTCGCCTATAACAATTACTTTTCTTTTCTCGTTTTTGGAGCTGGTTGCAACCCTCTTACTCGGTTGCTTCTGTTCACGTAGTCCCGTAGAGGGTCTTTCACCTAGATTCGTGTCTTCCTGACACTCAGGAAGACGCTCAGGCTCCAGCACCTTGTACCTATTCTGCAGGGGGACGTGGGGAGGGGAGGAAGGTCGGGATGGGATTTGCCTGCCACCCCGAGCAGGGACCTGCCTCCATTCCCCCCAATCCCCTAGGTCTCCTCCTGCTCCTTGTGGAGGAGGAAGAGGATCCTCCAGTACCCGGGGAGCATTAGGCCCGTCCGTTTTCCCCAGGACAGGCAGGGAACAGCACTGCCCGCCATCCTCTTCCTAGGATGCTCTTGTACTCCTTAACCTTTCCACCTCCTCCTTGAGCTGGGCCACCAAGGAGATCAGGTCATTGACCTGTTCACACCTCACACAGGTGAGGTCTCCGTTACCCTCGAGTGCCAAGGCCAGGCTCTGGCACTCCCTGCAGCCTGCCACCTGCACCTCCGCATGCTTCCACGGCAGGTTCGTTTGGGTTGCCATGTCTTTTCTGGCACCCACAAGGGACTTAGGGCCCCGCCGAGTGGAAACCATACCTGCCTGCCCGCCTACTCTGCTCGCCCGCCCTGCCTCCGAGAACTGCTGCGCAAACTGCCACGCCCCTGGGGCTGTGCCCTCCCCCGTCCTGGGACACACCCAGTCACTGCTGACTCACCCAGTCACTGCTGACTCCCCCTCTCCCCTCTGGGCAGGGACTAGTCCCTGTCCTCCAGGAGGCTCTTTATCACCCGGTCACAGGGGGTGGTGCTACGCCCCCTCCTCTCCTGATTCGTTGCCGGGAACTTCCGGGTCTCGGGGCTGCTGCTCGCGGCGGGGGGCCAGAGCACGGAAACCGCCGCTACAGCCTGATCTCGCCTCCACTCACCTCAGTCGCTGCCGCCGCTGCCGCTGCCGCTGCTGCTGCTGCCGCTGTTGCCAGCTGACTGTTTGTTATGGTTTCACCGCGTTTAAATCTCCCGCGGTGCCTCCGGGGATTGATTTAACCTGTGTCAGCAGGCAAATAATTTGGAAAGTTTGGGCACCTGAATAACTTGTGGATGAATTTTATACATCTCGGTTACATAACTAAATTTGGAAAATAAGTTGCTCAAACCACATCTTGAGTTCCCAAGTTTGGTTTCGATGGGTTACCTCAAGCAACATTCCCAGCCACTCCACTGCATGTGATGTGTTTTCTCGGTATGCAACTCTTGTAGAAAGCTCAAAATGATTGAATGCTGCTGGGGAAATTTGGTACAAATCTCACAGCAGACATCAGCGAAGCTGGCTGACACAGGAGACAGCCCACTGCTGACCTTTCTGCTTTTCACTGGTTTTCGTGGTTCAGCAAGTGTCTCGTATGCACAGATCAGAGACAGCATTGCTACTAAACACAACTGAAAATGCAGGAGAAATGAAAAAATGGTAAGTGGAGACATTTTTTCCCTGTTGGGACTTCTGCCAACCTTGATAAAAGCATTGTTGATTTTCTCTTTTCCCCAGATATTTTTTTCCAGAAGAAACAAAAGAAAAACTCTCTTTTCTCTTTCTAAACAAACATAATATCAAGGTGATGATGCTGTGTGGGCACAGCAGAATAAAATCAAGCTTTACTTTCTATTAGAAAAACAAATAATTTATGACTTGAGGAAGAAAGAGAGTTTTGCTAAGCTCTGACTAATTTGAATAGTATCAACTATTTAATGTTAGAAATGCATTCCTTGCAGATAGAAAGATTATTTTTGATGGTGGAAAACAAAAAAGGCTTACAAATCATGACTGACTTATTGATACAAATGTTTTTTCTTTTTTAGACAAAAAGATTTAAATTTAAATTTAGTTCACAATATTTTTCTTGGTTTTAATCCATTCACATACAAAAGCTAACAGCAATCTAGAGCAATATGCATCAAGTCTAGACACCTCAACATTATCTTTATGTGTGTATTCTATTATTAATGTACATAATCATTTTGATTTTATTCTAATCTGTCAGCATTCAGGAGAAAATGTGCTGGAACGTAAAAATTCTCCACAATTTGCAGGCAGCAAGCAACAAGATTTTCCTGACATTAATTTGGGAAAGAGAAAACATCTCTAAATAAATTTTAATAACTAAAGGGCCAATGCTTAATCTGATCCCCTGTCATTCCTCAGCCTGAAGTGAAGCTGAAGTAGCCCCAAGTTTTCGTAAGCCCAATCCAGCACTTCGTATTCCAGGAAAAGAAAAAAAGCCCACTTTGTGCTTTCTCCAACCCAAAACTCTAAAAAAAAGCAGAAAAACATTTTGCTCATCAAAGTCAAATTGGGTAGATCCCAATCCATGGCAGTAAACTTATGGCATTTGGGAGCTGGGGATTCACAGACACTGATGGCCTGTTTTCGAAAGCTGCTTCCCTATCAGTTTAAAATGCGCATCCAGGATCTCAGCCTTGCCCCTGAGAGGCAGAGCACACCCATCGCCCCTCCAAAAGAAGAAAATAATTGATATGCTTAAAAAAATTAAAGAAATATCTACTCTAAAAAGAAAATTGCATGAGGCATTATCTAATGTGATAAATACTTAATAAAATGCAAATGTTTTGCATTGGTTAAACACGGAAATCTTACTGCCGGTGTAAGTTATGCTGGCAAAGAAACACGGGAGGAGGGAAGCTATGAGAGGGCCTGGTTGCGGGAAGTCACATTTCCGTGGCTGCCATTTCCAGACCTCACGTCTTCACCAAATTCCACCTGGCTGTGCACAGGACCGTGCAATGAGGGGGCTGCAGGTACATTGAAATGTATTTGAGCTCCCTTGGGGTACAATCCTGCCACCTCGGTTCAGAAGAAGGCTCTGTATCGGAGGGGTGGATGGGGCGTTGGGTTTGTGACCTGGTCCTGTAGGACCCTGGTTTCTTTGTGCCTCAGGTTCGTCAGCTCAGCTGTGCAGTTGTGGATGAAATGCACGTTCCCTAAGCCTTACAGTCCACGGCTCTCCCTGGAAGCCCCTTTCCTTTCCCTCTCTTGCCCTCACCAGGTGAGCGAGCGAGCTCTGCATTTCATCTTGCAAAAAGAGGTCGGTAACACCGCAGAGGAGAGAAGTCACTGACCCACAGGGAAGCCCTGGGGAGGTGATGGGGTAGAGAGCATAGGGAAGCAAAGGGCTGATGCTGATGGGACCAGGGACCTGCTGGTAACATAGCCAACAGGGAGAACAAAAGCTGAATCAAGCTACAACTTGCTGCCTGACAGCAGGAGAAACATAGGGTCTCTTAGAAGAAAGTATTTTATTGTTGCTTTGGTATATGCCAAATGAAGGGTGACCTTCAGCAACATGACCTAGTGAAAGATGTCAGTGCCCACGGCAGCAGGGTTGGACTAGATGATCTTTGAAGGTCCCTTCCAACCCAAAACCTTATGACTCTAGAGTTCACAAGTCCTTTGCTGATGATGCACTAGGACATTTCTTCACACAAAGTATTACGGTGTTATGGTTTCATCCCACTTGTACCGCCAGACTCCATGTCTGGAGAGCAGGGTGAGGGACTGAGTGACCAGTGATGAAGACCCAGAGCAGCCCACCGCGGCCACCGGCTGTCACTGCTCCTGAGGCAGATGCTGCAGCGTGGCTGATCATGGGCATGTGCAGATCCAGCATACCCTGGGCCAGAGCTGCAAAAGTCCTTCCCACTTCTCCCTCAACTCGACCCTTTCATTGCTCCGTAAATGAACTCGCGGTGTTGCAGCAAACAGAAATCACCCGACAGCAGTAACCTCACCAGGGCTCTGCCGCCCTGGCTGTTTGCAAATTTAGATTTTATGAAGCCTGATCACTTCAGTGAACAACCCCTTGACCCTGTGTCCATCTATCACACAGAGCAATGTGTTTGCCAACAGGAATATCCAGTTGGAGAGTCAATCATTTAATAAGCTTTTCTTCCTACACAGAGTTTATTGATTTTCTCTTTTAGTGAAAGCAAAAAGACTATATTGCCAGAGTAGGTGTTCTGCAGCTCTTGCATCCTTTCCTCATGTATCCTTTGTTTTATTTCCCTCTGTATGATTTCCATCATCCCTTATTGCCACAGATATGCTTCCTGTCATCTCTGCACCCTGAAGCATCTCGTTTTCTTTTCACTTCTACCTTGATTAATGTCTTCATAAGTTTTGCTTTCCTTTACTTTACTATGGAGTAGTTGCCCTAGAAGACCCTTTTCTGTGAAAACCATTGTTTTGGGGATTGGTTTTTTTTTGTAATTGTCATTAATTTCTACTTCACCTTTTCTCTTTGTCAATTCCAGATATTTTATCCTGATCTTTCTATTGTTTTTACTATTGTACAAGTTAGCAAGGTTTTGTTTAATTGTTGTTAAATCAGCTGATTTAAGTGTTCATCTCTACCAGCCAGAATGCTACGCTTTTAATTGCCTATGAATGTGGACTTTGGGTCTAATTTGCCCCTCACTTCTGGTTGTTTAATTAGGACAATTATAGAAAAGTCAATGGATTATACCACAGCCAAACTGGTAGAGGTTCACGACAGAGACTGCAATTAAGCCTTCCAATTTTCTGTCAGATAACTCATTCTCCATCCTTTTGAAAACACATAACTGACTCATTAGTTTTACCATTTATTACCCCTCTTTACCTCCTTATAAAAAAAAAAAAGCCACGAAATATTTCTGCACTTAACCACACATAGTGAGTGATATTGCTCAAGGAAGAGCTTTTTCCCTTGTAACTCAGTTACCTGCACTCTTGCATCCCAGGAGCAGCTACAGCAGCTGCTTTCCCTGGAAAGTCATGGGAAGAAAATATGTGAGACGTCCTGGAGGAAGGAGTGTGAGCTGGGAAAAGAGCATGATCTTAAATTTCTTACTATATCATCATGAGATCAGGCAATTGCCTGCTGAGCATCCATGGGTGATCTGGAGCTTCTCAGTGGAGATTACTGTTTGGGAACCATTCATGAGCTGGAGGAAAGTTACTCTCTCCAAGGGCTGAATCCCCAAGGGTCCCAGACATGGATAACACAAGGCACTGAGATAACACATAATTCTGAGATAACACAAGGCACTGCAAATTCAACTACAGTCCACACATCTTTCTTCTCCAAGGGCTGCTCCACCATTGCTAGCACTGTTCAGATTTTCGCTCTTCTATAGTAAGTGTGTGGAATCACACAGAATCACAGAATGGTTGGGGTTGGAAGTGACCTCAGGAGATCATCTAGTCCAAGCCCCTGCCAAAGCAGGTTCACCTAGAACATGTTGCACAGGGTCGTGTCCAGGCGGGTTTTGAATATCTCCAGAGAAGGAGACTCCACAACCTCCCTGGGCAGCCTGTTCCAGTGCTCTGTCACCCTCAAAGTAAAGAAGTTTTTCCTCATATTCAGATGGAACTTCCCATGTTTCAGTTTGTGCCCATTACCCCTTGTCCTGAAATTTTGATAATTTCTTTAAATGTTGAATAAAGTACTCTCCATCCTGAAAAAGTCTAGAAGCCCTATGATCATAGAATCATAGAATGGTTTGAGTTGGAAGGGTCCTTTAAAGGTCATCTAGTCCAACCCCCCCTGCCATGAGCAGGGACATCTTCAACTAGATCAGGTTGCTCAGAGCCCCATCCAACCTGACCTTGAATGTTTCCAGGGATGGGGCATCTACCACCTCTCTGGGCAACCTGTGGCAGTGTTTCACCACCCTCATCATAAAAAATTTCTTCCTTAAATCTAGTGTGATAGGATGTTAGCATTCCCTGCTTATTTCCAGCCTAGCTCTCCTCTCACTAAAGAGATGCATTTTGTCAAAGATAAATTTATGAAAGCCTGAAACATCACTCCATGATGTAGTTCACCTTCCTGTTGCAAAGCCAAGAGTGGGAGTTAATTTTTGCTAGCATCTTGCCATGAGACTGACAACTTAAGGAATTAAAAATTAGCCACAGTCACCTTCAAAGAAGGTGGGGATTATTGTTTTGCCACAGGTGACATCATACCCACCTTATTTTGAGTCTTTTAGCCCTGTTGAGTTCAATCCTGCTGTAGATTGAAAAACTTATAATTGTATTAGAAATCATTTGCTAGACACAAAGGCACAGCCGAGCAGTGTCGCTGGTTCGGGCTGCGGGGTTTGACACACTGACAGAGCGTGCACAGCTGAGCTCCCCAACGAAGTGAGAGTGATCCTCCCTAATAGGCATTTGAAGAATGTTGTTTGTCGTTGTGGAAGATGGGGAGATGAAGAGAGAAAGAGGGGGGGGGAAATGTATTTCAGTTAAGAAAAAGTATTGAGTTTCAGATAGAAAACTCTCTCAGAATGAGGAAACAGGTTTTGTTCCCAAACAATCCCCCCCGAGGGAGGCATCCCTCGCTGGAGTCGTGTCAGCCTGGCTCAGCACCCCAAGCCGCCTGCCCTGCTGGGGATGGGTGCGAGCTGGTGTGCTCACCCCTGCAATGCCCCACCATCCCCTCTGCTCAACAGGAAGAGATTCAGTGGGATGGACAAGCAAGGGGTTTGTTGTGCTGCAAGACAGTTTGGAAACACAGCCAGGCTTTTAGGAATAAATCCTGGCGCTTGTTCCTGGTCTGAATGTCCTGCTGGAAGGGGAGAGAGAGAAAACAGGGGCCTCTTCTCCCTGCACAGACCCCCAACTGGTGTGCACACCCCTGCCCCACCTCCAGACAGCTCGTACAGGGTCCCAGAGCTTGAAGCTGAAGAGACAACTAGATTTTATCATAGCTCTTAAAATCTCACAAGTTGTGCCCTATTGGGATGGACTGAAACATAGCATGTGTAGAAGGAAATTATCTCGCTCAGAAAAGCATCATGTCACCTTCATCAAGCATAGCGGACTCCTTCCCCTCCCTCAGCAGCTTGTTTCCAACCCTCACTATTAACATGTTTTGCCTAATTTCCTCTTCAGATATATCTGGTTTCAGCTTTCAACCATTCATCCTTTCCACCAGATTAAAGAGCTCTTTTCTCTCTGTGAAGATAGTTATTCACTGTAATCAAGACCTTTCAATCTTCTTTTTGATAAGCTAGACAAATAGTGCTTTTTAAATCTCTCTCTCCCCATTAGGTGCCTCTCTAGTCCTTGGCCCACTTTTGCAGTTCTTCTCTGTATCTTTCCCAGTTTTTCAGCATCCTCAGTGATACATGGATGCTAAGACTGCAGAGAGCACACGCACATCAGCCTCAGATCCTCCCTCCTTCTCAGCATCCCCTGTTTAGCCATCCAAGGTCTCATTAGTCATCTCAGCTATAAGAGGACTTGAGGTTTCATCTTCTTCTTGTTTGGCCTCTAAATGCTTTAGAGGGAAAAATAACACTTAACTAGAGCAACCATTATTTCTTCTTCCCTGGAGTTTAGCTCTGTATTTGGCTGTGCTTAAAAACAGCAGATCCGGCTGACCAAGCAACAGGTCTTGTATGCGTGCCTTCTCTTCATCATTTAAACATAACATCGATTCTTGTGCAAGCTACAGGTTTTATTAGCCATGATCTAATGCAGCATCTGCACTGCTGATGAGCAGTTTTAGGTCTAGGAACAAGGAAAGCTGGAGAGGGACTTTTTACAAGGGCATGTAGTGATAGGATGAGGCAGAATGGTTTTAAACTGAAAGAGGGTAGATTTAGGTTAGATATTAGGAAGAAATTCTTGACTGTGAGGGTGGTGAGACACTGGAACAGGTTGCCCAGAGAAGCTGTGGCTGCCCCCTCCCTGGCAGTGTTCAAGGCCAGGTTGGATGGGGCTTTGAGCAACCTGGTCTAGTGGAAGGTGTGCCTGCCCATGGCAGGGGTGTTGGAACTAGATGATCTTTAAGGGCCCTTCCAACACAAATCATTCTATGATTCTATGATTCTATGATCCCTACTAGGAACACCCCGGCTTAATGATGGTGGCTCATTGTCAGATGGTGCTCAGAGAAAGCAGTTCTTCATCTTTGTTTCCTATGTCCTTTATTAAACCTGCATAGTGCTAATGTTATACCCTGCAATATCAAGTCAAACACCTTAGAAAGTCTTTTATATTGCATAAGTGCACATTTTTTATAAGCTAACTTGAAATCTGAGGCGGTAGCAAGATGTTTGTCTACACTGTGGGATTCACTACCGCTGTTAGTTCGGCAGCTGGAGGCAATCTCCAGCCATAATAGCAGAGCGTGCTGCATGTTCTTATTTACCCTGGTGCCCTACCTACCTCGTTAGCAGCGCAATTAAAGTGCCAGTTCAAGAGATAAACTCCTCCACATCAATTCACTGAGAAAGTTATGACAATGTTAGAGAGAAACAAATGTAATTTGTTAATAAGCATTTTCTGGGCAAACATTGGTATTTACTCAATGATGATTCCCTTACCCACACAGAGGGAGGACCTACCTGTAGGAGATTTTTATTTATGCACGGAAGGGAGACTTGGTGATCTCTAGGGTGTGTTCCCTCCTGCCCAAAATCTCAGACAGCACACTACAAATGTGAAGATCCACAGGGCCAAAGGAGGCAGCCTTGGCTAGGAATGAGTACCACAGCCAGGGACCAAGTCTTGGTCCCCTCCTAGCCCTGCGGAGGTCTCCAAGGGAGCTGTGAGATGTCCCAGCAGACTTTTTGTGATAGCAACCTGGGAAGATTTAGTACAGCAGAAGGGAGAGTGAACAAAAACTGCCTTCCTGGAGCACAAGGGTTGGAAACAGCGAGTGTCCATAGAAATGCCCTTGAGTAGAAGAAGCTCTCCAGCAGCCAGGAAAAGCTGAGCATTTCCTCTGCATTTTGTGCAGATCTCAGCAGGCTTGCATTTCAAATGCATCCTGGCATTTATGTTTTCTATCATCTAAAGCAGACGGTCCTTCTACATTGTATTGGCTTTCCCATCTCTCCCCTCATGCTGCAAGCCACCTCCCTATTGCATCCTGCTTAGTGAATGCTTGAGGGGGGTGATATCCCTGAAAGATGGGTGCTACAGCATCATGGCATGACATTGTGACCACTTCGTGAATCTAACCCATAGGGCACGAACAGCCCCAGAGCGCTCTGCACCAGCACAGCAACGGTGGGGTAGGTCTACACTGACATTTAGTTGTCAAGGTCTTTATGACTGATTTTCACAATCAAAATTCAGAAAAAATCCATCCAAATACCATTTATTTAATATTTGAGCACTACTGCGACAGCCACAGGAAAGCTGATGCATTTTGTCTCCTCTCAGAGTCAGGAACTCCTCAGGCAATGATACAGGTTCTCAGAAACTGCTGAACTGCTGTGCTGAAACTTGACAGAAAAAAATGCAACCCGAGGCAGAAAGAAGTCACAGAAGATTCCAGCACAGCTTATTAACATTGGGGATATTTATTAGCAACTGCAAACAGGAGGGTGCAAAACACTCGGCAAACGGCGCAGCAGCCGCCACGGCACTCGGTACAGCTGCCTCCCCTCTGCAGCGGGGCAGTGGTTGCAATGGGGCTGTTCTGGGGGGGCTCCTCCAGCTCCCCACTGCTTCCTGCGCTTCCTGGCTGCCAGCCGTCGCCTTCTGATGATAAAGCAAATCTTAGGAGTCCCTTTGTTTAAAGCAGTTGTTAAGGTTGCAGCACTAACTGGCTTTCTGCAAAGAAATAGGTGAAGTCTAGACCTAAGGCATTCCCACTGAGTTGGATGCAAGTTTTCTTTGGGTTCCTTTGAAATCTTCCTCTTTCAGTGCAGAATTTCAGACTAATAGTTCTTCTTTTTTCAGCCTTTCCTGCTGGAATAAGGACTTTTCTCCCTTCACATGTGTCAGTGACGTGGCTGCTGTGGGGCTGCGAGAAAGCAAGCAGTGCAGGAGGCTGGCAGTGGTTAAACTTTTCAAAAGGACTTTTGGGGGACCCAGTTTGAACTGAATTTTAGAAAGAGAATGTCCAACAGAGACAATCCCTGTGCTGCCAAGTTTAATGCACCCAATGTCATTAGCTGCTTTTGAGAAACCTGGTCCCGGTATTCAGCAGAAGAGAAGGGCGAGGTGCAGCTCTTCCATCCTATGTGAGCATCCACCCAGCCCCGGGGTGTCCCCCTGGCCTGTGTGTCGGTGTTGAAGCATGATCCCATCGCCCTATGGACAGGGTTTCTCCCTGGGTCGCTGTGGCTGTGGCTGTGCTGCCCTGACAGGTTACCTGCCCAGCTGTGCTGGGGTGACTTTCATCGCTCTGCCCTGTGGAAGCTGTTCCACTTTTTAGAAATATCTCAAAATTCACTGCATGGGGGAACTGAAAGTAGGGCTTCCTCCCTCTGATGCGAGGAGTAGGAATGGCTGCTTTGAGTTAGACCCTTTGGTCTGCAGCCACTGGCTGTTACAAAGAGTGATATTTTCCTTCCCCCTTCTGCACACAGGTGGTACTTGGGTTATGGTTTCTCTGAATGCTTTATGTTGCAATTTTGCCTTTGAAATATGCACCTTTTAGAAGTCACTCTAAGTTCTGATTATGTCTCTGTTTCTCCTGGGGAGATGAGGGAATGCACTCCCTGTGTCCAAATTACAGTTAGCTACCCACGTGCCATACACAAGCCAAGCGGGATGAATGGTGGGAAGAGGAGCACGGCAGCAGTTTGCAGCCATCACTGTGTATTTTACTCCTTGTACTGTTAGTATATTAAATTGCTGCTTGCAGAGACAGCAGGAATGCCCCTGAAAAAATGTAGACACAAGGATGCCAGGAGGGAGCAGGAGTAGCTGTGTCACGCCAGCTGGCTGTCAGCTCATTAGACTCAGCACTCGTTCCTGTCTGTGCCAGCCTGCAATTTCAGGGGAGCTGTAGCTGCTCATCCCAGGGGTGAATTTGGGTCACTACTCCTCTTTGAACATTTTTGATGATTGCCTGCCACATTTGCTAATGATCAGTGCTCAGCGTGGGGGAATTTACAGGCATGATGTCATTGCGAGTGGAGAAGGACCTTGGCTGTGACCAAAGAGAGGTGGTCCACATGGTTTCTGGGTCCCCTGGCCCTGTGCAGCAAGAGGCTGGTGCTGAGCAGTGCTGGCAGTTCCCAGCTGCTGCTGAAGAAAGCAGAAGGAAGCCGGTGGCCCTCCGAAAAGTAAAGTGCTTGATGGGCCTCCAAGGGACCCACGCTTGGATAGTGCAGGGGAGGCACTGGCCCCGTGCAGAGGTGCCCTCCGTTGGCAGTGCCACACAGAGGAGAAGGACCACAACAGTAATGTCGGCTGGAAGACATCTGTTCTCATTGTCTGGAAACTCTCTTGAAGTTAATTACGATGGCCCTAGTATTACAGTTACACATGACATTTAACCAGTATTCATCTAAATTAGTTTATTCTGGTCCTGCATAACTGTGATTCCTGATTTATATTAGTTTGAGATCTGAATCTGACCCCTTATCTAGTATGCTGCATACTGATGGTTAGAAAACCTAATTTGTCCTAGAACAGCCTGGTTTTGCAAGAGGTATTGCACTAAACTTAATTTGTCCTAGAACAGCCTGGTTTTGCAAGAGGTATTGCACTGAGAGCCTTTCCTTGTATAATAATTGTGCTTTAGAAAATGATTACTCACAATTCCTATCAGATCTGAATTGCAGATATCTGGGGGAGTGTAGCACTGGGATATTTTAGATTGAAATCACTCTGCTATCTGTTCCACTGAAGCTCTCTTCTAAAGTAGACTTTGTGTTATAAATTACTTTATAGATTTGTAAAGCATGACATAGAAACATTATATACCCTGTAAGTGCATTAAGATTAATTTGTTCTTGAACGTGTCCGTGTGTGAATGAATTTGACATAAGCCTTTCCATTTTATGCTTCACTACAGAAAGTGTACAAAGTACAAACTGTAAATCAACCGCCACACTTGCTGAAATGACTACCCAGCTATGAAAAGAGTCTGCCCAATATTTAAAGAAGATTTAGATACAAAAATAATAATGCGTACAAGAGAGCTGACATACAGCCTTGGGACTTTCTAACCTAGAACAGTGAGATTAGTGAAGTAGCATCAATGCGCAGATCCTTCAGGTTGGGGTTGGCTCACAGAGTGGTGAGGAGATTGCAGGGAGGCAGTTGAGATCATGAGGTTGTCTTGAGCACTATGTTGGTGGAGGTGAAGGGTTCACCAGCAGCCACCCTGCCTGTGCAGGCAGAGCTCACAGGCATGGGCTGTGACAGTGGTGGTTTCAATATGCATTTAGCAGCAACATTTTTATTTTATTCATTTAAAAATGCAGTTTGGGGTCATAACAATTCTTTAGGAATTTGGGTCAAATTCAGCAATAGTTTTATCTGGTAAATAGTTTGGACCTTGGTGGTAGTTTCCTTCGTCCCTCTCAGGGGCGCTGATGATGGTGCAGGACGTGTGCCTCCAGCCCTCTCTTCCCTTGGGAGAAAGAAGCCGCTGCTGCCCTCCTTCAGGGCACCCACTGCTCATCCATCACACTGCCAGGAGTTTTTGGGGAATGTGTCTAAAATCTCTTGTTTCATTATGGCTTAATTTTGTGTAAACAGCTTCAATGGCCATTGCCACCAAGCTATAACGCCATGGTGCTGTGTCTCAACCAAAGGCTGTACCAGGCTACAGAGTCACTCAAAAACATGCCCTTCCCCTCTCGACTGCTGAGCATTTGTCCAGTTGCAATGAAAAGTAAAATAGTCACACCAGGAGAGCTGGAGAACGTCTTATTTCAGGTGGCCTCTGGCTGGAGCTAGGGAATATGTCTAGTAAAAGAAGGGCTTTGGCTCAAATCCCTGCTTGTAGCAAAGTGTGGTTTTAACCTCAGTGAATGTCTTTTCCTTTGAGTACCAGGTGAGGGAAGAATAGCTGCCACACCTGACTCTTCTGCTTTCTGATGCTAGGCTTTTTTCCAATTTCATTTATACCATGTCCGTCAAGTTGTGTATTATGCTGATCTGAAACTAATTTTTTCAGGGTTGCATTTTAGAATGCTGATAGAAATCTTTTTTTTTTTCTGGTTCTGCTGCTGAACCAAAAAAATCAATGATTGTTATAGTTGCCATGGTGAGAACCCTCCGCCCATGTTGCTGTGAGTGATGCTGGGAGTCTAGGGACATCCAAAACAAAAGCAGCAACTTAAAAGGGAAGGAAGCTAAAAGGGACCTCACCCAACTGCCATAGAGATAAATATTGAAATTCCTGTTGACTGTAGTGATTCAGCAAAGAGATCTTTGTCCTTAACACCGCAGGTGAGTTCACTATATAAGACATACACTTCAGAAGCAAAACCAAACCTTTTCATGGGGAAAATAGCTTCAGGAACAGATCTTTTAAAAATCACGCATTGATAATAATAACATAAAGGGATGAAAACTGAAGGTGTGATTAAACAGATTAAGTCCAAACTTTGTTTTTTCTGTGAGAAGACAATGGAAATAAGCTTCAGTCAGGAAAAGATGTAAGAAGTACAGTTTTTCTTTTCAATAGGGTGTTAAATGCTGTTTCTTGTAATAACAGGCACAATGTGGTGCTTTTATTCCATAGGTTAAAGGATGTTTAATAGCTTACGTATTGGAGGTTCCAGCACCCCCACGTTGCACAACTTAGACACCATCCCTAACATGTTTTGCACACAAAAGAGCTACTTAAATGGAATTATTGTTATACTAATACCCAATTCCTACTAAAAACCCAACAATGCTTTTTATGCAGGCAATTACTATTATTACTACTAGTTATCCTAGATACAACTAATATTACCACTACTATTAGTAGCTGCCTGCATAAAAAATGTTGAGTATTTAGATGTTTCTTTTTTCCACAGTCAATAGGGAAACCTTTTCTCCAAATGTTTTTATTAAAAAATATGGCAGAATTAGTAAGATATGGTGCACTTCTTCTTAGCTCAGCCTTGCTATTAGGGTGCACTGGGATCCGAGCAGGTGCTCAGAGCCTCACGCTCAGGTTCCTGCTTTCCTGACAGCAGTTCACTGCCTGCTCTGATGCAGAAACCAAGCCCTGTTCTCCCTGCTTCTCTTGCCCATCCCTTTCTCAGACAGCATGGGAGAAGGAGAAAAATGCCTTCTCCTCCTCCTTGCAGGCTCCAGCAATGAAGGTAGGTCTGTCTCTAGAGTGTGGGTCTCCATCCAGCAAAGCTTTTAAGCATGCGATTAATCCATCCCCATTTAGAAAAGTGCAGATGCAGCTACATTTTGCCAAGCAAGACCTGGGAGCATGCACCTACTAAGGCACTTTGGTAAGCACTTTGGTGAGCAAGGATGGGCAGCTGATAGGGGACCGCAGAAGGGCAACAGGGAACAGGAGAGAGGGAGGGCAGCTCTGGTGGCATCAGAGCAGCAGGAGCAAGGAGGGCTGAGAGTCACACCATGACTCAGAAAAGCCCACTTCTATTTCAGTGCCTTTGTTTGCTCCGGTGTCACCTTTTCCAAGTCACTTCACTGTGCCATTAGAGTTAATAACAGTGACCTCCTTGACAATATCCTTCTGAGATTTACACACGTGAAGAGCACATTGTGAAAGCCAAGTGTTAATGATGACATCTTTGGTGAAATCACCTGGCTTCAGTGGTTAATTCCATTATCTATCTAGAAGTTGCTTGGAGTCCTTGATTCTGACCTTGGGGACACAGCTGGGATCTCACGGGTGTCTTCCACCACATCACACATTCGTAGTCAGGATCTGCCCCATAAGCTCAGGTACATGGAAGGAGACACGAGTCAGGAGAAAATGCTCAGCTCATGGGCTCAGACTAACCCTCCAAACAGCAGGGGCAGATTTAAGAGCAGCCAAGACAAAGTAAAGGACAGCACCTCTGCTAGCATCAGGCTGTGCATGTCACATCCATGTGATCCAACATCAATGCCCACAGGGAAAACAGTGGCTTTCAGGCAAGTTATTTTCAAGAATGAAAACAACTGAGTAGATGGGAAGGAGGGTGAGATTTCCATTGCTGGGAGAAAAAATGAGCACAATAAATAAAAGACCAGATCAGCTGAACAGCATGGGCTGTTTCAAGAGGCACTTGACACTGCCGTGGTCTGAACCCCAACATGGCAGAAGAGAGCAGAGCATGAATCCAGACGTCCATGTTGTCCCGAATTAAGCGCTCAGAGTACTCCCTGAAACCTAGGCAGCCTGTCGCCACGACTGCTACTTACCTTTGGTACGTGGGCTGTTAATTCACTGGTACGTTTGAAGTGCCTGATGAAAACATCTCTGATGATCTCAGTTTGGAAGCCCTTCTCCTACAAAATGCTTCACAGGAAAGTTTCATTTTAGGAGACGTACATACCCCAAAAGTGCTAAAGACTGTATTGTTCAACACAAATGTATGAATTGCTGTCATCAAAAATAAGCAGCTAGTGCAGTTTGATGTACAGCAGAAACTTTCTGGATGTTACAAAAATAGCCCCTTGTATTAATCTGACAGGTCTAGCCCCCACAGAGGTGTACAAAGCCTTAGCGCTAGCAAATGCCTTCTGATGATGCCGTGCTGAGTCACTACATCACCAGTTCCTGACAGAAAGCCTTCGTCTAAATATATACAATATGCTTCACTAATTGCTGTGATGTGTAAAATAGGGTGTGTGAGGATGAAATAGGTTACTGGGGCTGGACTGTGATGTTTAATTATAAGCTACAAAATCTCAGCCTCACATAGATTGTTTCCATTAGTGATCTGACAAGGCTTCTTACATCTTACTGCAAGATGTCTGTGGCTTTAACTCAGCGAGCGCTTTTCTTTTCCCTCAAGAACAGGAGAATTTCATCTTAAGAAACAAATTAAACAAATACTTTTTATACTAAATATGCTTAACCTAAAGCTTTCTCCCTATTATTTCATAAATGCCTTGAGATTATAGAGGCTCAGCTAGCTTAGTGAAGATGAATTGCACGTGATCCTGGGAATACAGCCATCGCTTTAGTTACTCTTCCTTTCCGTTGCGTTAGGCTTTTTGTAAATAATCTGCATGCTTAATCAATGGAGACTAATTAAGAAGACAGGGCATGCTTTATTGTTGTATTAAAACCTGTTCATTGCCATAGGCAAGATGTCATCAATATTTCTAGGTGAAAATTACTACTTGCAATATACATCATGGAGAATTTTACTGTAGCCATTAAAAAAGCTAAAAGAATGTTTTGTCACTGGGTACAAACAGGGATATGCAGATTTACAACTATGTAACCAAATGCATAATTCACACATGTATATGATATTTTGGAAGAAAGGGATTGTAACAAACTTGATTACTTCTTCCTATAGCCCTAAATTCAAGGATCCCAAAAGATAGAAGAATCTCTTTAAACTACCTCCAGAGCAAGGCTGCTCTACACATCTAAATAAAACCTCTCAAGTGCTAATATCAGTTATTCCTCTGTAAATATGGACTTTCTTCAGTGACTTTATTAGATTTTTTCCTAAATTCACAGTGGTAACAAAACAGTTACCACTGCCCCAAACAGATGATTTATATGACAAGTAATATGGCAGAGTAAATGCCACTTAGGGCCAGATCTATCAGCTTTGCTTATACAATCGCATTGATTTAAATAGGATCAATCAAGTCAGCAGGTTTTCCTCAGGCAACATCTACGTTAGCAATAGGAGCAGCACTGCAGGGTGAAACGGCTTGTGCTGGGGGCCCAGTGTCCGCGCCAGCAGCATGGCAGAGAGAAGACATTACTCCAGCTCAGCTCCTGCTTGGCCCCGCCGTTGTCCATTACCAGCTGGAACAAGTACAGTAAATGGGAAATGCACCTCAGAAATGTTCTCCTGATCCCAGCTGAAACATGGATGTGGGCACATGCCCAGATGGCCCCAGGCCTGCCAGTATCTCATGCGCATTGCCATGGTTTACCTAAGAAAAGAGGTTGGGGATTGGTCTTCCCAGTTCACCACCAAGTGCTGGGTCATTCCCATGGCTGGGCTTTTTCAGGAGACAGCCACCAGCTATATACACTTAACCTGCTTAGAAACCTATAATGTATGTGTATTTTGGGGTATGGACTGATGCAGAAAGTAAGGCTCAGTGAAAGGTATATCCCTTGATGAAAGATGCCAAGGAGGAACTCAAGGGAGGACAAAAGTTTTACCTCTGACCAAAGGAAAGCATTGTTTATTAACCAGTTAAGAGCCATAAATGATTCCTACTATGGCTACATGATACTTAGGTATGTATGGAAGGGAAACAGTCCTTGATCTAACTAAGAGAATAGCAGGAGAGTCTCCTGTGGAGAGGAGGTGTTGCCTGGGGCAATAAACTTGTGCAGATCCCCCAGGAGACTGGAGCAGTGAAATTGGCTCTACTTACCCCTGTTTTACACTAACTGGGTAATAACTAAGCCTTCATCTCCATGGGGATGGTGAGCCTAAACCAAGGCCCATGGGATAGGCAATAAGTGCTTGAGCTCCCCTGAGTCTTCTCCACAGCATCCCAGGGGTGGGACTGCACGTCCTGCGTCCCTTGGCAGCTGCATGGCTGGCACGTCCGGCGGGGCAGGACAGGCAGGGACACACTCGGGCAATCCTGGGGAAAGCTCACATGTCTGGGGAAAGGTGTGGGGAGGGTGGGAGCCTTTGACAGTGCTTGAATAGGGTCTTGGTTTTCCTAGGATATTTCCCAAGTGTATCCGATTGGTGCAATGCTGCTGAATCATAATGACTGACGCCTAATCTGCACGAAACAACATCGGTTCCACTTAACCGGGATGTGCCGGAGGGAGGCAGGGAGCCAAGCACAATTTCATCGCTACAAGTTCCTGATCGTTGGCTCTTGCAATGCAGAAGGAGCAAAATAAAATAGGAAAAAATTTAAATTATGTCAATATCAGTTGCTTAATAAGCTATTTTACCTCATTTTTTTCCAGCATTATAAATGAGACACCTGCTTTGCTTTGTATCTCAGTACTCAATCAGTATGTGTATCCGTCAGCACCTCTGTCTGTTCCATGTTTCATTGCTGAAATAATGGCAGGAGACAAGCCAATGGAGGCACTCCAGTACCAGTATACAAACAGTCACAGCTTCCAAGACCAGACAGAAATTCAGCAAATTCTTTTTTTAAAAAAAATATATATATGCATAAACATACACAGATACACAGACCGGTTTTTTCCTTACTGCCCACTGTGAATCTTTAGAAAAGTTAATATATTGATTATTTTCACCAGGGACATGCCAGTCATTTAATCAATGCATTTAGATATTTCCAGCTACTGTGTCTAATTTCTCTGCTGTATTTTACAGTTCTTCTGCATTAGACCCAGCTAGAAAATACAACTCTGATGTTATTTTGGCTATTTGTGATTTTTATGTCAAATCCACTTTAAAGTTCTTAAATTCTTTTCAAAACAGTTTTCAAGCGATAGTGGAACCATTGGTCTATGTTCTTAGTTTAAAAATGATTGCTTCAAGATAATCTCTCAAATTCCATCTATGCTAGCATCTCCTTTGCGTCTCTTCTCGAATAGTAGACGTTTAGGCCAATCGATTACTCTGCCACTCCCTCAGGAGAGACCCTTGTTTCTTCCATGCTTGTTACGGATTTTTAGCTGTTCAGCAGTAAAATATAGAGATGTGCAAGTACACATTTTTTCTTGATACAAATCCTTCAGTTGTAGGTGACCTTTAGTATCTGTCCTCATCAGACACAAAAGGTTTATACACTTATGCAAAGTACTGTAAATTCACAATAAATTATAGGAGTAGGTGACAGAAGATAGGTCCAAAGTATCTTTAGGTTCCCCTGGGCTTTCTCAGGCCTTCGTGGCCACAAGATCTCACTGGACCAGGCTTCTGTGGGTGCATAATTAAAAGCACAATGCATGGCTGCCCTTAAAATCTAAGCCATTAGGAGAGTTTGTTCATATAAGGATTTGGTAGGCTGGATCTTTTAAACGGTAGCTATGATTTTGGAAGTATAATTAAAAATAATGAGGAATGTATCAACAAGATCTAATGTATTATTTTTATTTTATTACTGTAATTTCTTATCCAGAAGAAAGACTTCTGTAGATCTGTATATACTGAGGTGATAACTGATGTAGTTTTATCTTTGCTCTAATTCATTCTTCTGATTTGTGGTTGTTTGGTTTTTAATTTTGCGTCTTTATTCAAATATTTTTGAAGTAGCCAGATTAACATAGTGCTTAAAATTGCCCACTGATCAAACGATGTTACTGGGAGTGTTGATTCTGTCATGACAGCAAAAAAATGCAGTAAGACACAAAAAATTTTTTTTAATGTGTTTATTTATGTTCTGTCACTATTTCTCCTCTGTTAGTCATAGGTTTTTCATCTGCCTCCTTAGTAACCCATTGAATCACTCACCTGGCTTTCCAAAAGTTCCCTGTCTGGATAAATTGGGACAGAAGCCTGAACCATTCACACTTTTCACACTACAGCCAATAATGAGATTGTTTACAAATTATACTGTGTGCAAGATCTCATTTGATTATACCTTAACTATTCTGTTTTTCCCTCCCTACCTCACAGATGATGGAAATGCTTAAAACAAGTTAAGGTAGTGTGTCACAGACTAATGTAAGTGTGAGCATGGCATCCAGGGGACAAGCTGTGAAATGTTTGCGCGCTTCTGCCAAAATACATTGCATGGCTTTCTGCTGTTGTCTCGTGTTTCTGATGTTAGGCAGCATGTTCAGCAACATGTACGCGTTTCGTTTGATATTTATATTCCCAGCTTTGGTTTTGTGTAGTCTTAATAATCCGCCTTTTTCAGTTGCTTGTGGCAGCTGCTAGTGGCAAATCTGCAAGCTGTGTATGTTATTCTTAAGTAACATTCGGAAGTACCTACAAGGATCAGGGCGCCATTGGATATGGCTGTTCAGAAACCCGCTGTAGAAATGTTGAAGTGTGCAATTCAAATGGGTCAGAAACAGTATCGACACTTTTTCCGTGCTTGCCAATGGAAAGCAGCAACTCCCAGTTTGCCTTTTCCAGCAGCCAACCCTGGTGCTAATGCAGCTGGCTGCTGCGTACGGCTCTGCTACCCACATCTGTGCCTTTGCAATGTGAATGCTTCGTGAGGTGACTCTTCTGGTGTCAAACATCTTACTTCATGTGACAGATGCCACGTTGGAATTAGAAATGTTATGTTTTCACAGTACTCTCTTTAAAAAAAAAGACAACTATGGGCAAATATGATGTTCTCCTGTGTTTGTATACTTCTTTTAATCTTAGTGTGTGTAATGCTTACGAAGGTGAAACCAATCACGGTATCGTGAAACATACTTAGCCACATGGGTCTTCTGGTGCTGCCTGGTATTGAGAGGCAGAACTCAGTTATTCCCTGCGTGGGTTTCTGTTCACCTGGGATTGCCACTCGTATTTTAAGAGCACTGTGTTTTTTTGTCATGAGGATGATCAAATATTGACCAGGTTGTCCAGCGAGGTAGTGTCATTTCCATCCTTGGAGATACTCAGAACTTGACTGGACATGACTCTGAGCAATCTGCTCTAGTTGGACCTGCTTTGAGCAGGGGATTGGACTACATGACCTCCAGAAGTTCCTTCCTACTTACTCCTACAACTCCAGTTGTCAATGATTTTGCAATTTCATGACTGTATGTGTGGGGAGTTGAGTGAAGCCACCAAAATAACTTTCGCTATACCATAAGCTATCATTTGAAACCAGATCACCAGAGGTCAGTGCACTGGTCACTGTTACACTTTTCTGGATAATAAAATGGAGATTATCGAATGCTGATTCTTACTCTCAGTATACCCAGCTCAGCCAGTTGCAGCTGAGCTACACAAGTAGGTATTTGTTGTATTTTCTTATCATGCAACAAAAATATCACTTCACTCCATTGCACCCAATATGTGTAATATGTGTGGAGTTACAGCATGTGTTGTGTGAGAATAGGGTGACTTATCAGAAACATATCTACTTTTGAATTATTGGAGCTATGCCAGCTGACACTGACAGCTGTCTATATGATGTTTTTATAGCTCTTCTCAAGTTTCCCGTGTAAGATACCTACCTCTATTCCTAAGACATTAATGATTAGACTGTCAGAGCTGAGAAAATCCACCCAGCGAGCAAGGTCACCTTCGCTGTTCTCAGTAACAAAGGAAAACACCAGGCTAACAAGGCAAAGGAAGTCCTAATCAACGTCAATGGTGAACTCAAAGCTAGAGAAAAATAGGGCTGGCAAAATAAGTCTCTACAGAGGTAAGACTGTTTTTTGAAACCATTGCAAAAGAAGCCTGAAAGCTGTATTTTAAAATATGGTTAGCGCTGGGGATGGGTTGCAGAAAAGAAAGGGAATCAATAAAGGGTTTGTGATTTCCTTGCCTCCTTCTCCTTGGTGAGTTCCCACCAGCAGTCAGAGCCTCTGAGACTCAACCGAGACCCCAAGGCAGAAGCGCTGTAGATCTCTATTCCCACCTGCCAAGAAGTTACCGTGCTCCTTCTTCAGCTTGGCCCCTTCGCTCCCCAAGAAATGTGCCTCCTCAGCGAAGCTGGAGCCACAACACACACAGAGAGCTGGGCCACCCCACAACCTCCCACCTCCTCCCCTCACTGGCAGGAGACCCATCTTCCCCCATCCTGCACAGCAAAACAGAACGACAGCCAACAGCTACCCACAGTTGTCATGCGTGGTGAATGGATGTCCCACAGGCCATTTTTGATAGGAGCCAGCTCACAGATCTGTCTATAGTACCACTTAAGGATCCGGAATTTGCCTTTGAGTCTTGCTGCACTGTGCCACTGTGACAAGAAATAGTCCATCCTCCCCAAGCACACAATTATGCATTTTTGCTCCTGTTTTCTTCCCTTAAACTACTCTTAGTCCAAAGTTCAGATTCCCTGAATTGGGCTAATTCCCCTGGTTGCCGCCTCCCTCCTCTTAACTCTCTGACCCCCACTACAGGATTGCTGCAACCAGCTGTCTCTCAGACACCCGTATCTGGCAGAGACCTGCTAAGCCATGCAACGTTTCAGCCTCTTCACTTGTATAATCGGAACGTTTCACGCTGAACTCCTTACTCAGCCACCTCTGGTTTCTGTGACAGCCCAGTGCTGCTGGAAGAAGCCTGGTTTCCCCACTGATTTCCCTTGCATGGTAGGGATGTCTACAACTCAGTTCTCTTATTTTACAAGTGTGAGGGAGCAGTCTGTAAATGAAAGTGAGTATTTTTGGTTTTCAGTGTCCATATGTGGATAATAGCACCTGCAACCATGTTTTAAATTCCAGAAAGAAATATTCACATTAGATATGATGAACAAAATTCCTACAGCCTTTTCAGCAGTGGGGAGAGTGAAGCAGAGGAAACAATTCCCTAAGGGTACTGTGAGCTTCCAGTGTTGGAGAGCTTTAGGGACAAATTATTCAAACACATCAGAAGTTACATTAGTGCAATTAGCCTGCCTTGGGACGAGGAGTGTTCTGCATGACCTCCTGAAGGCCTCTCCTGCTGTGTTTTTGTATGATTCTGTTATTTTAAATGATGTTAACAGGCTCAGCCATAAAATTTAATCACCATTTTAAATTACGTGTACATGTAAGTGGCTGACACCAGGACACAAATTCACCAGTAAGAGAGGACAAGACCTGAAGAACTGCTGCAGACTGTTGAATGTCACCATCTCCCTCTTGCACACATACACACAAGGGTGTAAGTCCACTGCATGCTACTTCTGCCCTTTAGCGTAAGAAAAGGCCAATATTACATACTCACGAGCTCCAGCAGTGTCCACAGAGCCACCCATCGTATCCCACTGGATCATGCTCTCATGTTGTCTTGCCTGGCTTCCTCTTCAAGCCTCAGATCATCCATCCTTCACCAAATCCAGCAACACAGTCACTTTCTCCAGTTATGTCATTCTGAGAGAATGACGGGAATAGTTTTTCTAATGATCTACAGTGCAGTTTTATCCCTCATATGAAGGTTAAATCCTCGGAAAATTATTCACAGACTGTCATCATTGATCAAAATGGTCTCCTACAATTTCATTCAAAGTTCAGGCACACACATCTCTGACCATGTCAGATCAGGAGACTGGTTTCCAGTGGCATCTCTCCCAGGTGGCTTCTCTCCACAGTCTTTCAGGAACAGAAACACATGCCTTGGGATTTACCATGTCAGGCAGGGATGCAGCTCCTCACAGTGACCCTGGGTGGCCATGAATCTGTCAACACTGCTACTGCCTGCCCAACAGCAGCATTAAGCAATAGTTAATGCACTCTGAAATGATCACTGGCTCATATGCCTACTGCTCAGTTTCCTCTGTTCCCTGTGTTTAGATATTCTCTGCACCGCAGAGCTAGACATGCCCTGAGCAGGACATTTCTCGTCTCGTGCCCTAATCCCCGGCAGTCCTTTGCTGCTAGATACTTTTGCTGGCCTCTGTCATCTCCACTACATCTTCTGTCCTGACATTTCCACTTGACCCATCCTGTCACGCTCACTCAAGCTGCTGTTGCAGTGCCGCCTTTGGGGCTCTGGGATCCATCCATAAAAAAAAGGGTAACACACCACATCTTCCTCTGCTTTCAGCCATGTGCTGATCCGCTCCAGCATGGCCAACTTTGAGTTCAAAGTCTTATTATTCAGGGACTAAGCAAGAGTACATGTGTTTATCACCAGAACAGTGCAGAGGCACAGTTCTCCTTTTCCTGTTGCTTGTAACCCAAAAGAATGGTGCTTTTTAACTTTAAGCAAAAGCACACTCCTTCATTTTTGAAAGTGTGGTTATGACTCAAGCAAGCAGTGCAGTCCCGGGCAGTGTCCATAGCCCATCCAGCATGTTAATATGGCTTTAAGGGATGTGAAAGAGCTTTACGCACATGGGGGCATGAGAGAGATGCTGGACCCAGCCCAGCAAAGCACATTGTTTCCTGGAAGTGCGGTAAGGAGCCCTAATGAATTCAGCAGGATGATCCATGGATTGAGAGGTGTGCTCCCATCTAAGTGGTTTGCTGGCTGAGGGCCACAGACTGACTTGCTCCCAAAAGCCTGTGGGACAGCTGAGAAAGCAAAATCTGCCCAGTGGAATATCAATGCCTCCCTTGCCCAAAGATTAACCAGCTTCCTGATGTATGAAAATTGCAGGGTCTTTATCAATGACAGTGAAAAGCTCAGCCGACCTCAGGCCTTCCTTCCTTCACCAGAGCATAGTTACAAGGCTTCACTAAGGCTGACCAAACTTTCTGCATCATGAGTCCCCAAAATGCCAACCTTTTCCTATGGCTAACTGCCACCGGACAGATCATGACGATGGGCAAAGATCTTGGGGATGTTCATAGACTGGAGCAGGGTCCTCTCCCATGCTTGCTGTGGAAGACAGCTTGGCTGGGCTTGTGTCTGAACCCCATGTGGTCTGGCTGTGCTGATGTCTGCAACCCCAAAGCCTGCCCTGCCACAGGGACTCTTGTGTCAGGTGGATGCTCTCAGTCCCATGGGAACCACAGTGCTTGGGAACCAGGACTGAACCACCCACCTCACAAGGCCAAAGGATCAGAGGTTATCCACTGTCATAAGGGTTGTATTTGCTGTGTATCATTGGCTTGAAAACCCTTCCTTTATAATGGCAGAAAGTGATATCCCCTCTCTGCATTCAGACTACCCAAAGAATTTAACGGGCAAGAGGGGCAGAAACCTAGACAGACCCGTAGCATCTTGTCAACCTGGCAATGTATTAACCTGGCAAGTTGTTATATGTGAGTTGAGCTAGAGCTGGACAATGCTGTTGCACACACTGCTTTACCTGTCCTCCTGATGTACAGCTATTCTGGATTTTCCAGTTGTTCAACACGCTTATCTTTTAAGAGCATTTTCTTCTTTCTTAAGATATATTTCGCTTTCATAGACCGATTGACAATCATGCTAGCACCATAAGACCTCAAGTGCTCATCTTCTTAATCACAGCATTTTCAGCAGAAAATGATCCTTGGAAAGACTAGAGACAAAAAAAGACTCTATACTGGTGCCTGTGGAACCAGTTCTTTTCCCATTCCAGATTTCTGTTTCATATCAAAATGTGTGCTGGAAACCATACCTCCTGCTGTAGAGAACCATCTTCAACAGACTTGGAGTGGTGTGAAGGGTAATTAATAGGTTATTCCCATCTCTAACCTCTGTGACGCAATTACAAGAATTGCAAAATGCAAGAATCTTTCCCTGCTGGCAGATGAGATCTGTCGTTAATTTTGGTCCTCACTGGAGAGGGCAGGGTGGATAAAGGCAAGGAGGGCATGTGCCTCTGTAGCTCCCTTTGTCAACCAGCAAGAAATGGCAGCAGATTTTTTTCATTTTGGTATTGGCTCAGGACACACAGAGCACCACCATCCAGATGACAAGGAAATGCAGAAAAAAAGAAACTTAACTGAAATGAAGACATACAGCTATCTTCAGCCTGTTATATATTGCGGGGAGGGCAGTCATTCTCCAGAATCCCTGAAGCTAGCTCTGAAGGCAGAGCTCATATATTCTCAGAGGTGCTTGAGCTCAGATCAGCTTTGAGGGGGAGAAAATATTGCTTCCATCCAGTTCATGCCAGAGGAGATCTCAAGAAGTAAATCAAAGGACACTAGGGATGAATCTTTGATAAAAGCATATCAAAAGTTTGTTTAATTTGTTTGCACTGCTGTTGCAAAGCAGACTCACTGGAGACAATATGATCTACAAATGGAATATGTTACTAAATCAGGACACAACTTACTGGAAGGATAAGTAATGATTTCATCTAAGTCATTACATCTCCCTATCAATAGTGTATCTCTGTGGGGAGCGTGCTTATCTCTGGCTGAATGTCTTATAATCCCTGCAGGACAGATTTTAGATGCCTGACTCAAGGACATGACAAACCCAACCACCCAAAAATCAGTGGGTCAAATGGTCCCTGTTTGAGATCAGATGTGCGTAGATACGTACAATCAATCAATGGTATGTGCAATATCCAGCACATAAACCCTTCGGTCTATAAAATTTGCTTCTGCCCAGATATGTGGGAAAGGGACACTCATTAATACAGCAGAGAAAGGAAGTGTTTCTCCTGGATATAGGCATGTTCATGGGCAATGCAACCTCCGAGTCTGACACATCCCAGATACATACTCATGGGATTGGTGTTCAAGACACATTGGAGCAAGTGAGCACGCATCACACAGTGGGTAGATCTGCGCATGTGCACCTCCAGCCTGCTAAACTTTTGGGGCAAATATCCAAAACCCTCAAATGCTGCCCAAGCAACATTTCAGAACAGAGCAAGAATACATGTATGTGGGGGGCTGCACCAGGTTAAAAATCAGGATGTTGGATAGCTTTCCAGACAGCCTTGCCTTCTCCCTGAATCCCTCATCTCTGTCCTTCATACTGCCAAAGCCTGTTTTGTGCTCTTCTTCCCTTACCTGTTTTGATGCAGCTGTTGTCCACACTCTTCCTAAATCCTTCTCCTTAGCATATGTCAGCTTCTGGAAATGTCCTTCATTCCTCTGGAGTCTCCATCTTTCTCTGTTTTCTTTTTTAATATACCTCTCTCCCTCTTCTATAGGAAGGTTTTCACTCTCCAGGACAGTAATGCCAGATGGTTTCATTTAACTATACAGCTATAGATAAAACTGACCCCCTTATCTTACCTTACATGCCTACCCTGTTTGATTGTAGTTGGGAAACCTATTAGCTTCTGCATCCAGGCAGCACACACCCTCAGTGCTATTTTCAACATTATCACCATCTTCCCTCTTCTCTTCAGACTGATTCTGTCATTTAATCCTTCTGACATTCCCTCAAGAGCATCCTACAAAAACATCCATTATTATTTGTTCCCACAGTAGGGCCCTGACGGCTTCATCCTCAGTCTCCGCGACCTTCTCTGTTCTGGCCCTCTTGATGCTCACCTTGTCTTCCCTCAAAATGTAAAATCGATTCTTTGCTTCAATTCCCTAGCAAACCACACTAAATCCTTTCACTGGTTCACCTTCATCGTCTTTGTCAAGTTCGTGGTCCAACTTTTCAAAAGTTTCCATAGAACTACTCCTATGGCTTTTCCTGCTTATCTCCTTGCCTCCAGACTACCCATCCCCTTCCTCTTCATGGTGCCTCCTTCTCCTATCTCAGGCCTCCTGCAACACAAAACCTCCTCCCACAGTGCCACCAAAGAGATCTTCAGACTGTACCTATCTTCAAGTTTTCCATAGGTTTGAGTCATTTTCAGGAAATCAGGCTTGTCTGTGCTATTTTCAAGTCATCCTTTGGTCTCCAACCTACCCTGTCTCTAGAGTTGAGGTATTGCCTTCGATGAGACACATGCAATAGCTCTCTTGCTCTGTAGTCCTCCACAGCGACAAAGTATGTGCGGGGTAGCTGGAGGAGAAATCAATGCCATGCTCCTGCCCAAGTTAGCCTTGCATGAGTTTACCTCAAAGTAAACCAGAGTCAGTCTTCATCTGCCATTTGTTTTTTGTAGGCAGGTGACCTACAGCTCATCCTGAGTTGAAACATCTTTTCTTGGGGGAGACGCAGCACCTGCGTGTTTCCTGCCTCCGCTCTAAATTATTAGGAATGGAGAGTATTTTAAATACCTGTAAAAGACCTGGCATTACATTAAAATTATATGGAGGAAAAGATGCCTCTGGAAAGTAAAAAGCAATTTATGAATGAGATTTGGATAGGGAAAGTGTCTCCAGATGTCTATGTCCAGAATTTTCTTTTTTCCCCAGGGGACAAAAATAAAGGAAAGTGACAGTGTGACCACAAGACTACTGTCTGAGTAGACTCTATTGAGAAGAGTTTAACATACTGCCCACCATCCAGAGCACATTCATTCACCTCTACCTTGTATATGGTGCTTGAACTGGATAGGCTTAAAAATATTTACCGTAAACCACACAATTTCCCTGAGCAGCTTATTTCAGCTCTGTGATTTACAAAAATTTGCCTGACAGCAGCCGCCTCTCAAGTAGTTTGTAATTAATACGTGAATTTTCAGATTCCTTAAAGACACCGTTCATAACAGATTAGAAAGATCAGAGATGCCACAAAGATTTCTAAATAACAAGAATTAGTTGTGATTAAATAGATCACTGTAGAGTGGCAAATAGACTTCTCAATTGCATATTAAAGTTAATAAACAAAAACAGTACAGCTATTTTATACTGATGATTTAAGAAAGCATGCACAAGAGTAATTCATTCAAGTTTGTGACCCAGAGTACTTGTAAGTGGCTGGTGATTTTGGGTGCCCTGCACTAGACTTAAAGGGTTAAGTTTTAGAGCCTGGATATTCAGGCTTTTTTTGGAAAAATGAAGATGCTAGAAAAATTACATCCAAAGTTAGAGGGTTTGAAGGGGCTAATCCCATTTTGCCAATGTCAGCCATGATGGACATCATGTCCTGCAGCAAAGATTGTCAAATCATTTGTAATAGGCTTTTAAGAACATCGCAAAATACGTGCAAGTCGTAACTTAACTGCATCGCTTGTACATTTTATGTCTAATTAATTATAGCTTGTATAAAATATTATGATCCTCCATTCACGTGCTTAGAATTTAATTAATTTGTAGTTTACATGCCCCTAATAATAAATGTCTCTCCATGATCTTGGTCCAGAGACTTACAAAAGTACACAGCTTTTCATCAGCTTTAAAGGCAACTCTGTCACTGACAGTGGCAAAAACTGCCTCCTTCACATAACCTGTGATGAGCATGTTGTATGAAAGGCAACAGGCAGTATTTATAGACTCCCTGCGTGAACGAAAGCAGAAGTTGTACTTAGACTCCCTTGAAACGCCTATGAACCAGGTAGCAACTTGCCGGTGCTGGCCTGGGGATTCATATCAGTGCAGTACATAGCCAATATCACTTGCCAGGTAGGAAATTTAACACAAAAAATCATCCAAGTTGGCTGAATACATTTCATCCTAGTGATGTGCAGGGTATGACAGTCTCCTCTTACTATCTGTTGGGATAGGAGCTGCTTTTCTCATTAGAGCATCCTGAAGACTTATTCTAGCCTCTTTTCAGGAATAGTAAATTCAGTTAGTCAAATACGTTTTTAAACATTGTCTGATAGAAACATCTTGGAAAAAACACGACTATTTTGCTCAGAGGAATAAAAAAAACAGGGGACCATATATTCCTTTGGCAGGATTTGCTAAACACCGTGCCATTATAGAATAATAGAGTCAGTTTCTGCTAAGGATAGCAGCTGTCTGGAAGAACACAGTTAGGTAACTTGGCCATTTACCCAGCTAATCAGAAATCCTCATGTTCCTATTTATTCCTCACCGTCAATGATACTACCAGAAGGTGCAGCAAAACTGTTTCCATGATCCACAGAAAATCTCCCTCTCTGCTCTAGCATGGGGCGCACACAAGATCTCTGAAAGCCATGCTGTTGCGATTGAGGGACCACCCTTTTTTTCCTTTTAAATCTGAAGCCACACACACCACTTGAAAAACTAATGACTGAGTGAATGTTGTCTGCTGAAGAGTTTAAAGTGAGGTCAATGCTGATTCACCCTCAGGAGAGGAAGATGGTTGAGTGGTTGACATGGTGCCTCGGGCTGCGCGTTCAGGCCAGGTAGGCAGCAATGTCCTGTGTGACCTGGATGTCACTTGCCCATAGTTCCCCTCTGAGACTGTACATGCTAAACGGGTTCACAAACAGCGGATATATTCATGGAAGAAAGACTTGCAAGGTCTTTACATGCAACAATGCCTGTGGGCTCCAAAGTCCCCACACTGTGAATTGTTGGAGGATGGTACCATGTTTTGGGCAACATCCCTATGCCTATCCCTGTCCTTCCGCTCTGACCTAGGTATCCACTGCTGGCCACTGCCAGCAAAAAAAGTATGGACTGAGCAGACCTCTGGTCTGACCTTATGCCTAAAAGGGTAGAAACTGTGTTTTCCCATGTGCCTTTTCTGGGGAATGCCTGTTCCCTGGGGGCACTGCCACCCTGGCTCCTCCGGCTGCCACGGACCTGGCCTTTCATGTCCCCTCATGCTCCCACCAACCTGTATTTATCTTCATTACAATATTTCTACCAACTACAGTAATGCTCGTCAGGCCACCCCAAACACAGAGCAGGAGCTCCCAGAGTGCTGGCTCAGCAGAACATCCTTAGTTCAAAGCTCAGCCCAGGTCGCTCCTGCTCACAGCACTGTGTCACTTCTTTCTCGTGCAGTAGAGATCTCCGTTTTACTAACATACACAACACCCAGATTATTTTCCAGAGTTACTAAATATATGAGCTGATACAACAACCAGTTTCCACCAAGGCTGCAGGAAAACATGATAGTAACTTTCTATCAGAGCCACAGCTCCATCAGAAAACAGGAGGTTCCGCATGAGGGAAGCACAACACGTAACCACTTCATAAAAACAACCCAAGCCCACCGGGGAACCAGCAGAATTTACAGACGTTGTGCTGGGAATGGCAATCCAGCCCTTGCAGTCAGCACAGCACCATTAGCAAACACATGGAGTAGTTAATATTTTGAGGTTGTTTTAGCTTCATTTGTGTATCTTGACAGGTGACATTTCCAAGACACTACAAGTGTCTGCTGAGTTGGAGCTATTATTAATTGTGAACATGCAGCTGAACTTTGAAAAATTCTTACATGACAGAGAAATAAAGAAGCGAAGTTCACAGAGTCATTTATGCAGGGAAGATTATTCCCCGAGGTTTTTTATCAGCCTTCCAGTCCCATTCAACCAGAGGCAATTGCCTTGTACTGCTACTACAGAAGCGGATCTGGAAACCTACCTTTGCCTTGACCAGGGATTAGCTCCCTGCCCTTTGCCCAAGTCCATTTTCTCATTCATTTCTGTTATTGCAGCTCAATGTGAATAGGAGTTTTGTCCTAGGTGATGTTCCTGGCATCTATAACCTCGTGTGGGGTTTTGTTCCTTGCGGGCTCCCTGGGCTGCCCAACTCTCAGCCCATGGGGATGCCCATACGGTCTATATGGTCCTCTTCCCTGATGGCACTCCAGCAAGGAGAGCCCAAATCCTGCAGGGCAATTGGCACTGTCCCTACTCCCAGGCACCTGCAGATGGCTGTGGGCGAGATGCTAGCCAGAGCCAGGCCTGCAACAGGATAAATGGAGGACTGTCATTTGAAACACTGATGTAACGTAGAGCTGGACAATAGGTTTCATCACAGTCTTGTCTGGAGCTGCTGGGAGACTCAGGGGGACGTGCTAACAGCGGCTTGTAAGGGGCAGCTGAAAGAGCTCCTGAGTAACACCTGTGGATAGATGTCTCTGAGACTCCTGCCGACACTTTAATGTAGGGAACTTTCTGATAGCCACATATAGAAACAACCTTTGCAATTGGAGCCCTCCTGCAAAAGCTACTGAGGACAACTCTGATCCCCAGCATTGTGCTTGCCCCACCTCTTCACCACAAGGAGCACAGGGAAAGCCCTAAAAGGCTTGAAGCTGTTGTTACCCAGAATAAGACAAACGGGGAAAAAATGTACTAAACAGTTGTTTTGGCAGCTGAGATGACTGTTTGGGTTTCTTAGCAACTGCGGGAAAAGAAGCTGCTTGAGATCTGAGCTGTCTGGTCAAATCCAGCAGGCATCCCTCCGTGGAGGACCGCCTTCCTCCTCTCTGCTCATCAGCACGGGGGAACCACGCGGCTGGTGGAAGCCCTCCCTGTGCAAGGGAGGTCGGCAGACAGGCCCACTGCTCTCTGCTGAGGGACAAAGGGACAAGCAGCTGGTCAGTCTCATGTGTGGGTCTTCCCAGATGTGAAAAGGTTGCTTGGGGTTAAACCTGCTTTCATTTTAATGAGCATGGAAAGGAGGAGGAATCTTGCACTAACAGCTGCAATCAGTGACATTCCCAGTTGTGCCTGAAATAGGACCACAGTGGAGAAGTCAGGCCTGCGGCTCTTCCATGCCTTAGTGGCAGGGCAGGGCTGGAGGGGAGCAGGACACTCCTGCGGCTCTGGCCATCAGCCACTCAAAACTCTGCAAACCAAAAACGAGCTTCACGGCTTGGTGTTGTGGGAACCCAGTGTCCTCCTGCACAAGGCACTCCTCTCCTCTCCTGGCAATGCAGGTGGCTCAGTTTACAGCATCCTTCAGAGGCTGCTGCTTTGTGATCACTGCTTTTGAGTGCATGAAAAGCTGTTTATGGATGTTTTCTCAGTGGATCAACAGTGTCAGTCTCTCGCAAGTCCGTTGAGCGAATCCACAGAGAGAAAGGGCTGATTTTTGCCAAATGGTTTCAGATCTCAGCGAGCGTCTGCACTGAAGGAGGTTTCGGCACTGGTGCAGGGTTGTGCGGGTCTCTGTACTGGAGCAGCTATTTCATTGTTTTGCTTTCGCAGGGACAGTGTTTAAATTGTATAAATTTATGCCAGTTACTGACATACCGGCCATGCTCATTGCCTAATAGCTTATTTCCATACCATACTAACATGAATCTCATTCATTCAGATATAAGTATGAGGATGCTGACCTGGTAGCTACATCCTACACATCCCTGACTTTTAATTTAATGACTATTAAATATTAATGGGAGCAGAGAGTGGAAGTCAGATCACCTTTTCAACAGCTTAGTGCCCCCCATCACCAACTACAATGTCATCTTTGATCTTGCTTTTTTATTCCCTTTCTCCAGTTTTCACTTACAGGACAAAGAAAGCTGCATTTTATGGAAGATTTTACAGTCAGGCAGCTAGTGCTAGATTAGAGCTGAACCAGGATCTCCCACCTCCTGAGTAGACATTCAAACCACCACACTGCTGGATGAAAAAGGGGGTTGTTTTGTCCAGATTCCAGGAGAGGGCCCAACGCCCCAGCCCACAGGCTATGCTAAAGAGGGGAACCCCCGCACACACAGACACCCGTGACCTAGATCTCCTTGCTGATGCTGTGCAGAAAATAATTCAGTATTCAAGGAGAGATGTGGAGGGTGTCTAGTGGTTACAGCCCCTCCCCTAGGGCATGGGAGCACTGTCATGGATCTACAGGGTCTGCCTGGTGCATAGCTCATTAAATAAACTATGGTCAAGGTGGAGGGTGGACCCAGAGGGTGGACCCAGAGGCTCCAGTGCAAACTGGTGGACCCAGAGGCTCTGGTGCAAACCTTCGTCACTGCAGTGCCATGTGCCCTGTTGTGTTCCCAGCCTGGTGTGGGAAAACTCTCCTGGCTGGCCTGGGGTACAGGAGTGAATCATCCCTTCTAGAGGAGAGAGCTGAACATCACCCTTTCAGTTTCCTGATGAGTATTATGACGTCTTGATTCTCACAGAAGCACCATCGATTCTTCTGGTCATGCTTCAACAAAAGAAAGCCATGTCTCCCAACTGACTGTCCAGAGAACATTTCATTTTCAAGCCTCCAAATCTGGGGACATTGGGGGACAGTAGTGGTGGTGGTGTAGGGATCTGTTTTTTTCTCATGGTCTTTTCTTTTGCGTCAGGCAGTTGTGACTGCATCCTCACAACAGCCATACCTAACTGCTGTAGGTATTTGTGCTTAAATCTACGTATCTTCAGATGATGATATTCTTCTGATTATAAAGCTAATGAGATAAAGCAGAACTCAATCAAAGCAGCTAGGCTTGAAGTGCATTAATACTCAATACTACCTTTTACTATTGTAATTATGACTTATTTACTTTTTTAATTGCTATCTGGTTTACTTATGTCTATGAGAGACACTTCTCAAGAGTATCTTTCTGACTATAGTGTTTTATTTTTGCAGAAAAATGCAGGCAGTTATTGAGAGGGAAATTACTTCCTTATTATTTAAAATTAATTCAGCCTGTCAAAATGAGCTCATTGCCATGCACAGTGCTTCCTTTTAATTCAGTCTCAGCCTTTCTAGCAATTGAAATTCTGTGCTGAGATGATGTACATAGCAGGCTTTTTATACATATTAAGCCCTACATATTAGGAGGATTAAGGATGCATATACATTTTAGAATAGGGCCCATAATTATGAAACAAGTTTTGCAGGCAGGAATAAAAAGAATGTCAGTTTCCATCGGTCTTGTAAACTGCTTTGCTAGCCAGGACTGAAGCTGCGAGGATGCCTGATGGGAATAGAAGAGATTCTGTTGCCAGCTCCTGCAGGACTCCAAATTTTGCTAAATCAGGACAAAAGTAGAGAAAATATTTACGCATAAATAATTGGGATACCAGTGCCTTTTCTCTTCTTGGAATAAAAAAGAAGAGAATGGAAAGCAGAAGAGGACCAGAGGAGACAGAAACTTGTGATGGGTATAGGAAGAGAAAACCTTAATAATGGGAGAACAAAGTACCTGTCACCTGCAGAGGGAGGCAAAGAATCGTAGAGCCATAGAATCAATTTAGGTTGGAAAAGACCCTTAAGATCATCGAGTCCAACTGTAAACCTAATACTGCCAAGTCCCTAAGTGGCCACACCTACATGTCTTTTAAATACCTGCAGGGATGGTACCCACCACTTCCCTGGGCAGCCTGTCTCCAATGCTTTACAACCCTTTCGGTGAAGAATATTTTTCCTGATATCCAATCTAAACCTCCCCTGGCATAACTTGAGGCCATTTCCTCTTGCCCTATCGTTTTTTTTACTTGAGAGAAGAGACCAACCCCCACCTCACTACAACCTCCTTTCAGGTAGTTGTAGAGAGCGATAAGGTCTCCCCTGAGCCTCCTTTTCTCCAGACTAAACAACCACAGTTCCCTCAGCTGCTCCTCATAAGACTTGTTCTCCAGACCCTTCACCAGCTTTGTTGCCCTTCTCTGGACTCTCTCCAAGCCCTTGATGTCTTTCTTGTAGTGAGGGGCCCAAAACTGATCGCAGTATTCGAGGTGTGGCCTCACCAGTGCCGAGTACAGGGGGACGACCACTTCCCTAGTCCTGCTGGCCACACTATTTGCTGGTACAAGTCAGGATGCTGTTGGCCATGGGGGGAAACAGGGGGAAGGAGAGGCTTCTGACAGCTTCTGACTGGAGGGGTGACTCTGAGCTGAAAAGCAAGGGAAGAAGGAAGAAAACCAACTTTGAAATGGCAAAACCCATGTTTTGCAGGCTCACAGTCCACATTGGTGCCTTGAGCCTGCAGTGTGCCCGCCTCGCACTGCAGCACCCATGGGAGCCGCTCTTACCCACCCTGGGCTGGTGTCCTGGTCACACTCCCTCAAAAGAGGACAGCAGGAAAAGAAGAGTTGTGGGACAGAGGAAGCAGTCAAGGAAAACTCTTGCTTGGGAGGCCACCTGAAAAGATTGCCATTCCCATAATAAGATGACGACCATGGGAAATTATTTTTCTCTTCAGTGACTGAATCAAATAAGTCATTAAAAAAATTCATCATTTTGAGCGTACCATAGACAAGACATTCAATGTCACTTCCTATCTCCAAGAAGGAAGATGTGGGGAGCACTAGATGTGTTACCTCAATCCCTGAAGAGGTGATGGAGCAAATAATCCTGGAAACCATTTCCAAACACAAAGGATGAGAAGGTGATCAGAAGTAGTCAGCATGGACTTACAAAGGGGAAATCATGCTTGACAAACCTTGGACGACAACATGACTGGGTCAGTGGTCTAGGGGAAAGCAGTGGACATTGTTTATCTTGACTGAGCAGGGCTTTTGACATTGTTTGCCATAACAACTTCACAGACAAGCTGATGAAGTATGGGCTAAATTATAAGTAGACAGCGAGGTGGATGAAAACTACCAGGCTTAAAGGCCTGTGGTCAGTGGCATAGAGTCCAGTTGGATGATGGGGGCAGATAAAAAACTGGGAGAAGTGGTTGATGCACCAGGGGTTGTGCTGCTAGCCAGAGGAACCTCAACAGGCTGCAGAAGTGGGTGGACAAGGACTTCATGAAGTTCAACACAGGGAAACCCCAAGTCCTGCCACCTGTGGAGGAAAAACGCCATGCACCAGTATATGCTGGGGGCCACTCAGCTGGAAAGCAGCTTAGTAGGAAAGGACCTGGGGTCCTAGTGGACACCAAACTGACCATGAGCCAGCAATGTGTCCCTGTGGCAAAGCAGGTTCCCAAGCTCCTCTGCTCAGCCCTAGTAAGGCCACACCTGGAGTGCTGTGTCCTGTGTTGGGCTCCTTGGTGCAAGAGAGATGTGGACCATACTGGAGAGAGTCCAATGAAGGGCCACGAAGATGATGAAGGGACTGGGAGCACCTCTTCATACGAGGAAAAGGCTGAGAGAGCTGGGGTTGCTCATCAACTTGGAATAGAGAAGGCTCAAGGGGGACCTTATCAGTGTGTATAAATACCTGATGGGGGGGCCAGTAAAGAAGACAGAACCAGACTTTTCTTGGTGGTGCCCAGGGACAGCATAAGACGTAACAGGCACAAACTGACATGCAGGAAATTCCGTTTAAACATAAGAAAAAACTTTTTTACACTGAGCATGGTCAAGCACTGGAGTAGGCTGCCCAGAGAGGTGGTGGAGTCTCCATCCTTGGAAATACTGAAAACATGACTGGACACAGCCCTGAGCAGCCTGCTGTAGCTGACCCTCCTCTGAGCGGTGGGGTAGGACTAGACGCCCCAGAGGTCCCTGCAGACTTCCGTGGTTCTCTGAGTCTGTGACACTGAGAAGAGATAACAGCAGGGAACTGGCAGATGGAAAATGTGAATTTTGGTTTAAGGATTTGCAGTAAAAGGCCAGTAAGAAACAACAGGCTGGAATTGCCAGAAGAGATGCAGTGGTGAGCAGGGTTGCAACAGGTCTCCCCCAGGATCACAACTGTGGCAGGGGAGGTGTTGCAGCACACGCCACCTACGGCTGCATCGCAGCGGGAAGGGAGGCAATCTCCCACTAGTGCTGTCTTAGTGGGTCAGTAGGAGCTGATGAGAATAAAGCTCTGTAAAATCAAGCCTAGTGGCAGGAGCAGCCAGCTTCACACCCAAGCCTTGGACCACCTGCCCCAAAACCAGCTCCCTTGCCAGTGGGCACCAGTGCTAACACATTCCCCATCCCTGGAATCTAAAACCTCAGTAACTACAGACGTGCTTTAACTTGTGCTACTTCAGTGGATGTTTCTGGTGAAACAGGCACCTAAGAACCACTAAAGTGCCAAAACTGTATATCAGAGGTCGTGAGATGAAATCAGAGATTTCTTTCCTCCTGTGTTCAGAGCCTTCTTTGTCCCACCAGCTGTGGCATTCCCCCAGCAGCACGTCCAAGGTGGGAGGCACACCTGGGCTCTCACCTCCCTCTTCGCATTTTGTTTCAGGTGTTTGCGACTAGCTAAGGATCCTGCCACCAAACTGTTTTGGGACAGCAAAGTGTTGGCTTTTGCAGATATAACACAAATGACTGGGAATCATCAGGAGCATTTATAGATACAATTTTTGAGGTTACACAAACTGTATTTTAATTTAAAGTATTTCATCTGTGGATTGCAGAACAATATAGAAAAAAAAACACATTTTTTTCAGATAAACTAGTAGATTTTAATAATTTTTAAATAAAGTCTGGTAACTTCAAAATATTATTTACTGGAGGATCCTATTATTTTTGGATTTTGAACATTTGATGACGGTTTCTGGCATGTTGTGATTTTACATTGTTTTGAATTAAATTACAAGTAACATTAATTAATTTTCTTAGTAATGCCACTTATTTTGAAATTACCAGCATTGCTGTGAGTGAGCTGGTAACTGGAGGTACAGCACTCCCCTCTAGTGGGTGGAATCACACCATCCCGCCTTTGCAGGACCTGCTGCATCCTGCTCATTAGCACTGGTTGGAAATGAAATCTTTGCTTTTCCCCCAAATATCCTGAAGACTCTGAGATGATTTTATCTTTTTAGGGTTTTTTATTTATTTATGGTATGTTATTTTTGTTCTGAATTATAACAGGAAGGAGAGAGGGGCACTCATGAGAGGTACGTGAGGCTCAGGTTCAGTTCCTACTCGTGAACATTGGTTCAGAGCAGTAATTCCCTACATGCCAAAAGTGCCATCAAAACTAGCAAGTTTTGCTCAAAATACTTTATTTCCACAAAACATTTTGGAAGCTAAAATTATGTTTTAAAAAATCAAAGGAAACTAGGTGATTCATGAAGGACAGGTTCACAGAGATCACCATCCAGCTCCTGGCTCAGCAGCTCCTCTAAACACACTTCAAAATCCTTACGCACTGGCATTTCTGATTCAAAATTATGGCCTTGTAATATTCCCTGCTCTGTGAGCAAGGAGCAGTGATGTTTAGGTTTAGGAAGTCCTTATGGTTAGTATAATAAAGAATACCCCCTCCCCAAAACCATGTCTGAGCATTTGTTACAATTCTGCTATGCTGCAGCTGTAAGGGTGGAACTGTTTCTAACACCCCCCATCTCTTTTTTTTTTTTTTCTTACATAATTGTGTTCATGTTTTTAATTAAGTTAAAATAGGATGTTGCACCGAGCTCCTCAACAGCTTCCTGAATTTTTTGATCTATCCCATCAATTGACTGAAATCAGAGCACCCTCTCTGCTGGTACCACATGCACTGAGTGCAAGCCACGGATATTTGCATGAACCAATTTTTCTCTTAAAAATATTGCTTCTTGACTGAAGCATAAATTGCCTTTTACCCTAATGCGCTATGTAATGAATTGCATTTGAAATATGTTTATTTTTAGCAAACAAATGCTAATGGCAGCCTGCTGTTAAAAATAGACAGTACAGTTAGCACAGAAATAAGGGCTGGGGAACCTTTCTTTCCCTGATCAATGGAAATGCCCTCTGTGTAAGTCATTTGGGCAGAAAAGCATGATGTCCCTATGGAAGTTAGTCCCTTTTAAACAGTATCAGACATAAGATAGAGTCCATGAAACTCTAATAAACGCAGTCCTTCAGCTGGACAGCGAACCACTGATCACAACTCAAAGAGTTATGTCTTTCCAACCAAGTTTGTATTTCTTTTCATAGCGGTTATCTAAATAGGCTTTTGAGATTGTAGCCCCAGTGGTGGATACTGGAGACAAGACCTGCAGGGAGGTTCAAGTCTTTTAGTAGACTGGCTCATATAAGTGGAAAACAGATAACCTTCAAGCTGCCCTGGGAATAGTTTCATGGTGCATCATGAAGAGCTTGCCCATCCCTCTCCGAAGCCACACAGAGGATATGTCCTTCAGTTTCCAATAAAATAGCCTAAACCACATCTGTACCATTCATCCCACCTGGAAGCAGGGCTCCAGTTCAGCAGCTGTGGGCCAATGGGTTTCCAGATATGGGCATTATGGAGAGCAGGATATCCCCTTCAACAGTAGCAAAGACCATGGCAGACTCCAAGACCTCCTGCTCTCAGGGCTGAATGTCTGCCCGTCTCCAAGTCCATGCACTGGGGCTTTTCTGGCCCTGGATAATTTTGCATTGAAAGCACAGTTACACTGTTAAAAAGGGTGCTCACCACACTAGAAAGGGCTCCTTTTAGGAGGGAAGATGTTAACTTTCCTGCAAGAAGTTTTAGTCACAGACGGAGAAATGCTTTAGAAGTGAAGATGTGACATGGGTCTGCTCATATAGGCTCAAGCCAGGAGATTGCCAGCTGCCACCGTTTCACTGCAGAAGCACTGCGGTTTTTTCTGGCCCCTAAACTTGTACAAGACACGACCTCCGCTCAAAAGAAATTACAAATGTAATTTTGAATATTATTTTCCATCATTTTGCTTGAAAGGTATGTTTCAGGTAGGGCAGCATCTCCTTGCTGCCAAGCTCTAGCCAACAAATGCTCTTGCACTGAGCTCTAGCCAGCAAATGCTGCCTTCATTCATGAAAAAGGACACAGTTTTCGTGGAGAGAACCAGACAAGAAACTCCTAGTCTGAGTCTTTGCTAGTTGCAAATGACCTAAAAAGCCTGAAAATTGTAAGCTTAACCAGGGGAATTCCAAAAATAATCTAGTAAATATGATTTATTTCATACATAATCAAGAGAAGGTTCTTATCTTGGAAAAAAAAAATCCCAATGGGAAGTCCTTGATAGACCCTCTGTGCTTCTCATTATCATACGATCTTAGGAGTTGAGTGGCTCTCCGAGTCGAAAAAGGAACCAGAAAGGTCCAACATGGTTTCCAGCAGACCTAGATTGTAACAGAAAACATGGCTGGGAGTCTAGATAAAAAAGCACTAGCTTAAGAAAAGTAAAACTAATTCCTTATTTACAGGCTTTTAGCATTTCCTGGGACCAAATCCATTCCTTCATAATTCTAGACTGCAACCTAAATTGAGGTTATAACAATCAGAAGTCAGGAATAGCAGTTAAAGAACATTTAACCACAGTGGCATGTGTTTCATTAGCAGGGAACACGAAGAATCAATATTTTATGACCTGTCACATATTTGAGTCATCTGTCATGTTTTATCCTTAGATGTTGAAGTTATTTGACAGCTCTAAAGTAGAAGGAAGCAAAACAGAAAGAAGTTTTTTACTGGTGTCACACTTTCAGACAAATTTAACAGGTAATAGACTACAACAAGCTATTAAAACACATTGGTCTCTTATTACAGAACAAATTCTATTCCATGTGGCCCGAGGGAAATCCATCTCATAAAATTTGCCATTTTTGTATAAGAAGCCAGCACAAACTATACTTTCCCTGCATGAAAAAAAAAAAGCAGAAATGCTGGTACTTAGCAATGCACAGATGAATACTGATTTTAGCACCTTACATAACAGGGAAGCAGCAACATCCACCTGCAAAGCCTCAACACTTGTCCTCTGCTGGGGTCCAGCTGCTGAGTCCTCAGATACCAGAGTCAGTGGAACCACAGACCTATATAGGAACATGCCCATATGGAAAAGAGGAGGAAAGGATGAAGATGAAATGCCTGTGAAGTTACCCACAAGTTTAGAAATGCCACAACTGCTCATGCTATTTTTTTTTCCAAGTTCCAACTCTGAATCACATGTTGCACTTGAATCTGGCTTCAAAAAAAAAAAAAAGAAAGAAACCACCCTTCTGTTCCTCATAATTGCAAAGAAAACCCCTAGCTCTCAGGAAACGTGGGATAAATAATAAAGAAATCAGACTTTTCAGAAGCTCGTATTTGTAGGTCTCCCTGGTTGCAAAGGTTTGTGACTCATTAAGGCTTTCTTGGAAAATAAAGACTTCATTTCATGAGCAGTGTTGACAGGATGGGTCTTCTTTCTCTTTGGTGTGGAACAAAAAAGGAGACGTTTTCATTTTTATTGATTCTGTAGGTAGTTAGTCTAAAAGAGACAGTTTCCAAAGTAGCCAAGACCTTGTTTATTTTCTTCATTTTTCCGTCCCTGTAGTAATAACTCCTTTGAAGTGATAAAAACAAGAAGTACCCAAGAAAACTTCAGTCTCAACAAATTGGTATTTTGCACTGAAAATCCCTTCAATATAAAGTTCCTATGGGCAATACCAGGAAAGCCCAGGAGAGTGAAGAAATCTGAATGACTTCATTTTTTCCTGTCTCCAAGCAATGAACCATCTGAGACTTTGCTAGCAATGGGTTTTGAGAAACACCTCAGAGAAGAAAGAGGAGGGACACATGGTGCTGCAAGGACTGTAGAAGTGACCACCAAGCTCATCTCCAGGGTTCGGTGACCCACCACTTTGGGAACACCACGAGACAACCACATTTACACACCTACAACCACGGCTGACGCCTTCCATAGTGTTGCCCACATGGAGTGAGCCACCACACTGCTGTAGATGCTCGGTCCATGGCACCAGGTGCTCAGCAGCGTGTCCCAGAGACAGCTCAAGATGGGTGCTAGTCCACTTGTCCCTGGTTTGCACAACTGCCTTGCCAGACATGTCAGAAAAAAAAAAAAGGAGGCTTTTCTTTTTCCTCAAGATTCTGCTTATTTTAAAATTTACCTGTTCTGAAGCAGCAGCTTGGCTCGTCCCAGCTGCAGGGACTTTGCCACCGGTGATCTCCTGCCCCACAGTCTCAGAAACCCAGGCAGCCTTTTCTCTTCCCCAGGGCTGGGCTGATCTGAGAGGACATGACCACTAGACAAGGATTCCAAATGAGGACATGTTTCAGTGTCTGCAGCAATGAAACATTTAATCCCTGTTCTCTCCTGGATATTCATCATCACAGATTTACTTATCTGCTGCTCACTGACAGCAGCAGCTGACAAGGACGATGACAGCTGACATACATTAACCCAGCTGCACAAGACAAGCCATCACCCCAGAGCAGAAATCCATCATTATTATTTAAGCACCGAGGAGGTGTGTCAGCTGGTGCCAGATACCAAACATGGGCGGCACCTGCCCTGAAGTTGACACCACCGGGGTCTGTCGGAGGCGAGGGGCTCTCAGCACGACCCTGAGCCCCAGTAGCCCCGAGCAGCCCAGCGCCGAGGGCACACGCAGGGCCCACCATGCTCCCACCGCTGACCTGGCCCACGGCGCTCGCTGCAGGGCAGTACCCTGATGGAGGAAAATGAGAGGGAAGGGTGGGCAAAAATCACGTGTTTAGGGTGGGAGGGTGGAAGCCTTTCTTAGAGCTTTGCTAGAGCTACACAGCAGGATGGTGCATTCAGCCCCGTACTAAAGGCTGTCAGTAGAGGGGAAGGCGTCATTGCACAGTTCCTCGGGGAGTGCTGCTGTGGGCGTCGCTGTGCAGACCAGACTCACTCTCTCTTTGTATGAACTCCTCCCTTTTTTATTGATGAGCTTCATTTCTGAGCAAATCTACATCAGTGTCGTCTTTATCTATTGGGTTGTTCTGAACTATTGCTGTCTCTGAGAAAGGGGTGACTGAGTTTTGAGGAATTCTGGTGAAACTGGAGTTTGGTTTGAGATGGTGGGGTGGGGTTTTTCCCCTCCCCTGTTAGTGTTTTCCACCAGGCTGGTTGCTTCTTGAGACCGCTCTGCTGTCTCTTGCTGTTACAATGGCATCCTTCTGTATAATGGTAGCATTTACACAAGAATTGCCTTATGGTCATTGGTGGGAATAGCCAAACTAATGGGAAATTGTCCGTGTGTGTGTGTGAATCATGTAGGGAGGAAGGGGGAAAGAAGCCACCAAGGCTTATAAGCCCTGGAGCCAATCTTACTCTGTATGCGGTGTAATCCTTCCAGAGGAGGGAATAAGGTGGGCTATTTATAGTACCACATGGATGTCACATCTGAGTGTTAGAGAAGGCTCCACTGGAGAGCTGGAGCTTGTAGAAAGAGCTGTCCTTTACAACACTGATGGTCGTCTTTCTTACTCCTGCAAGAGACACCACAGGTTACAAGTGAAGTTAATACAGTTAAAGCTTCTGTATTCATGCCTTCATATAGACAGGCCTCAAGGATAGGGCTAGAAAACACTGAATGAAAACACTGAGATGCTTACAGGCTGATTACCTGGAGAGTTATTTATTTAGTCTCTGTCATGAGGGCATCGCATCCCGGAGCCACTGCCAGGAGGGGCTGTGTGTGGGGAGCACAGCAGCATGCGGAATGGGACAGTGGGAAGAGCAGAAAATGGCTGCGAGGTGGCACTAGGGAGATGAAGCAATGCTGGGTGCAGAGGACGGCATACAGGGAGCACCCGTGTCTACAAGGCCCCTGTGGGAAGCAGAAAGAGGTGGAAGCCAACAGCTTCCCTCCAATGATCGGCTCCCACAGACGGGAGGAAGGCAATGCTAGGAGTGATGCTCTTCTCATTGCCATCACCATTTCCTACGCGCAGCAGTTGCTAAAACTTATATGCTTAAAACTGCTGGATTGTCACCTTCCTGTTCTGACCCAGAGTAGAAGGTGCACGGCCAGGACATTGTACCACACCCGTCATTCAGGGCTACCGCAAACCAGCCTGCCTTCATGCACACTTTTCAGCTGGCAATTTCCTAAGCCAGCCCGCTCCTTCCTTCTCAGTGAAGGGATTTTTCTGTGCACTGCTAGTCACAGTCTGCCTTCTGTGCTGAAAGCTCTTCAGGGAAGGAATCTCCTCTTTTTCTTTTGCAAGAGTGCACTTAATGCTCCTGCAGCAACTCAGAAAAATGTTTAAAGGAATAATATAAATTAATAGCAATAATAAATCCTTATATATTGTCCAAAGCCTGTGTAAATCAGATTTGCAGCAATCCTGCAGGACAGCTGGAAAGGGAAGATGACAGAAACGATGCCCTCAGGACCATGAGCATCGAACACGTTCCTTGCTGCCCATCAGACAGGTTGCCATGATGGATGGTGGTCACCAAAAACCTTTCCCTCTCCTTAGACCCTGTCTTTGCCATCTCCCAAATCCAGCATCTTTTCTAGCTGAATATCACCTAACCCCATAGAGGTATTTTCAGTAATTTTACGTGTAATCTCATAGCTTTGGAAATGATCATGAGCCTTAGGCACAGCCCCAAATATTGCCCATTTGCCTAGAGAGTATATAGCAGTTAATTGATATTGCCATGCTCGGGTAAGCTAATTATTAAGCCACAGTTTTGAAACCTCAGACTAAAGCTTCCCAGATCCTTATCTTTCTGTCTCCCATAAACACATAGCTTGGCAACTGTACCTTTCACAGAGGCAGAAGTGGGATCAATGTTCGCAGCTCATTGGCAGGTTTTGATTGAGATCCAACATTACAGCAGCCAACCACTCCAAGAGGAGTTTGTGCTCAGGGTGAAGGACCCACAGCCTTGCCTTGGTGAGCTCCTGCCCCAGAGGTGCTCTGGATGAAGCCCTCTGGCTGCAAGACCCTTCCCCTCCACAGCAAGTCCCAGCAGCCAGAGCCCCGCTCCCAGCCCCAGCCCACCCCTCTCATCAAATTTTCTCTTCCCCCCAGCACAAGTGCCTACAAACAGAAAGTTTGGAAAGCTTATTGGAAACTCCTGGATGTGCCTTTGCACAGCAGGGAAGCAAGTGTGATTTGTGCCGTGCTCCCAGGTCACGCAGTTTTGGCACTGGATGAAGAACAGGGAAATTCATTTCATGCAAAGAAAAGAAAGTTTAAAAGCTTTTATTATTCTGCAGCATTTAAGGTTCACCAGCATCGATATTTTTTACTGTTTTCTGAGATGTTTAAACTAAACCTCTTGTAGATGTTCTAATTATTATGTTATAATCAAAAATCAGCAAACTATTTATTTCAGGAAATTTCATTCACAGAAATGTCCAGAGAACTGTCACAGCCCTCCTCCTTTCTGTTAGGAGGAAAAAACTCATTCTATGAATTGGGAAATGATTTGGAGAAATCCAGTCCGTTGAGAAAAGAGCAGAGCTCCGTTTCTGTCACAGCACTAAAATAAGCCCCATGGTAGCAGTTCCCTTATGCAGAGATCCTGGCTGGCACCTTCAAGATTCTGCTTCAATATCTTGGCTTTTTTCCAGGGCCAAACTCCTACTCTCTTTCTGCTGCACAGAACTGCAGGCTCAAACCAACACGGAGCCTGAGCATCACACTTAAATTGGTGACTGGGTCTCCCCGAGCTCAGGCTTGCTCACAGTCTCCCGCAGCCCGTGCTGGCCCTGGGCATGGCCTTCTGCCCTTCCTGATGGCCAAGCCTGGACAAGTAGATCTTTGTATCAAGGTCAATAAGATTTGTTTTCCCAGACCGAAGATGCACCAGCGTCAACTTCTCACATTACCCAGCACAGGAAAACTCCTGGAAGATATAAAGCTAATAAAGCTAGATATAAACTGTTGTTAACAAAATGAAAAAAACATAAGAGTATACAATGACAATCCAAGCATTTTCTGGCCGATCTGCCCAGGACCATATGGAGATAGATACCTCCACTGACATGGCCGGATCCTCAGAGGGGGTCTCAGTAAACAAGTACAGATCAAAGTTCGTAACAGTTTTTAAGTAAAGATGATGCAGACCTTTCTGAGCAGTCTGATCACGCAGCTTGAAGGCTGGCGAAATAAACAAAAATACCTACGCATCCTCTGGGTTCCAGGGGAGGAACTGAACAACAACTCCAGCAAATGTGGAGAATATAAAGGAAGTAAAATATTTTCTCATTAAACAGTTAAAAAACAGGAAGAGTTTAGGAATCACTGTTCAGGGACTCCTGTTTAGTGACAGCAATTTATTTGACCATCTGGGTAAAGAAAGACTGCACCAAACCACATGGAGGAAATAAAAATAGATGAACAACAAGTAACTGATTTTGCTTGACTCAAGCCTACTACTCTGCGGAGCAGGAAGCTACTTCACATGAAAGACGTTATTGATGAAGGCATTTCAGCCTCTCTCCAGTCCCTCCAACAACATACTAGATCTCCCATGCCAGCAAACCCGTCTTGAGACGTGACTTCCATCCCAAACTCACCAGAAACATCACCAAGTACAAAAGACAAATTGATGAGCCTTCTGGAAAGGGACCACTGGAGGAAGAAGCGTCTCTGTGATGCTCCACAGTAGAAGAAAACTCTTTAGGAGAAAGAATAGGAGGCTTTTTGCTGTGTTTGTTCATTATGATAAAAATCTTCCTTTTCTCAACAGGCAGAGAGCAAATATTGAAATGGAGGAAAACGCTGCCCACTGTTCAGCAGGACCTGATCACTACATCTCAGTGTTTTGGTACCCACCTCGAACGGACACACAACCTCCTCCCTTGTTCAGGGCACACTGCGCTGTGTGTGGTGGCAGGAGAGGGGCGGTCGTGCCTGCTCGGGAGGTACCGCGGTGCCAGCACCAAGCTGGCCAGCTGAGGCACCCGAAGGCTGTTGGTAGCGAGGCATGGGAGCAGAGCCATCACCCGAGGGAGCCCTGTTCCCATCAGCCCAGACTGGTGCCGGCAGATGACACAGAGGACAGCTATGACTTGCTCCATCCTTGGATAGGTCTCTCTCTTCCCTCTGCCTGTCTCTCTCCTCCTGTCTTTCTCACTGACACATACACATATGCTGCATTCAAACCAGAGGAAAGACACCCGAGCCAGGGATTAGGCAGGGTGACAGGGAAGCTTGAAGCCTGCCCATAATCAGGGTTTCAGAGCCTGTCACTGCCACCAGATTATCTTTAGGTGTAGTTGAAGGAGAATCCTTTGGAAATAAGAAAATTGTCAGGCTCTGCTGAAGTGCCTTCTTTAAGCTGCTCTAACCCTTCCCAGGGTTTCCCAGGATTTGCAGTCAAAATTCACCAGCTCTCCCAGGCACGGTTTCACTGACGAGAGCAGCTAAGCTGACTGCCATACATAGCTTGACTCATGCCTTCTCACTGATCTGGCCTGCTCCTTGGATCCCAAACCCAGGCCCATCCGCCCTCAGCTTGTTGAGCTTATCTTACTAAGCCCTCCTGGGCTGGGTGTGAAATCTTAGACCCACCTTCTGCAAAGCCATTTGCTCCCCCATGGAGGCAGTCCCGGTACACAACTGCATGCCCCAACAGGACTAAAAACATCCGTCCTCAGACTATGCTCAGATGAGATCTTTGACAGCCGATTACAAACAACTAGTCCACAACTGCCTAATAATTTGGTATTTCAGGCTGAAGATTATCTTTTATGCGTGGGCAGTAGCTTCTCTCTTCGTGTCTCCATGCATGCTGTTAATCACTCTGTGCAGGATAATTATAACATCAGGTCTATGGTCCTGCAGGAGCCAACGGCCGCTCATCCACCCTGGGAACCATCCCAAGATGAAATGAGTCACCCCAGGAGGGCCCTGTCCCTCTCCAAGAACTGCCCAGAGCCGCACACCCAGCGCCTGACTCTGAGAGAGCTGATGTTATGTGAGATGTATCTCCAAGCCCAGTCTCCATCTCCTCTCTCCTCCCAAAATACCTCCTTACCTTTCTCAAAATTTCCATCTGGAAGAGAATAGCAACTTGAAGAAGTCAAGACTACAAATGGACAGACTGTCCTGACACACCCTGGGCTCCAAACTTAATTTCCCAATATATCTCTCCTTTCATACTTTGGCACAGGGTGGTCAGACTTAATTGCTCAATCCTTTTTTAATTAATTTGTCTTGACAACCGCGGTTTTCTCTGGAGACTTTTATTTACTGTCATAACAGCTTCAAAAAAACATTCTGTCTGGAGAAATAAAAGAAAACGACCCAGAAAATAATGTTTCTCTGCCATATCACTCTTCTCCCTCCATAACACGCTGCCTACAACCAAACAGCCTCTGAACTGACAGTCATGTGTCACTCTCCACAGAGAGCAACAGAAAAAGGTAAAAAAAAAAAAGCGATGTAAGAATAAATTGGATTTTAAAACAACAAGAAGTGGCCAGAGTCCGGCAAGTAAGGGCAGGACCTGGTCAGCAGGGCAGTCACTGGGAGCATTAAGTGTGCAAGGAGTGTAGCTTTAGGTCTGCCTAAAGCTGTGTTTTTTCTGGTTAATGACAGTATATGAGTTGTTGATGGCAAAGGTCTCTCCATCTATGTGTCATACACAGACACTCCATACACAGCAACCTGGCAAAATTGATCTTACTGGATCCTTCAGCCATTTTTCTGTTTCTTCTTGGAAAAGGATGTCTAATAAAACAGCATTCTGTCTGTTCAGTGGTTAACTCTGACCATCGTTGCCCCTGGGGCCCTGAAACCGTCCTCTCAGATGCTAGAAATGCCCTTCTGCAGCCATGAGCCTACTGCAAAATTCTTGAATGATCCTGAAACCACTTCCCTCAGCCCTGGGAACACTTCCTACAGCCCTGGGAACATTTCCTACAGCCCGTACCCTGGAGTTCAGCTGCTGCCACTAACACAGTGCACAAAATGCTGCCCAGCAGTTCGAATAAGTCCTACCTTTCCACTCAGCTCTGGTTTCACAGGACTTGCATACCGAATCGTTAAAAACCTTGTTGTTTTTTATGTGATTCAATTATATTTTACTGCAAGGAAGTGCTGCAGCAAAAGAGCCAGCTCACACCCCCTTCTGCTGAGATGAGCTTCTCCTCTAATGCCATGCAGACAAAACCATCACACAATTTCAATCCCAAAGTTTTGTAACAGTTTTAGGAAACTCCTCAAGGTTTGCAGTGTACTCTCTTTAACCCCTGTCAGGTAGGCTTCAGTAGTTGTGAGTGAGGGCAGAGCAGGAAGTTGCCAGATTCTGCCTGCTGGTTTGCCAGGAGGAGGAGGAAACATGCTTAGGTAGCTCTAGTGTGGACGGGTTATTTATCATGTTTTGTTGAGAAGATGATGAACAGCCAAAACACTGAAAGAGGGCTGTTAGCAAAATAATTGTGGAATTCCTGTCCATTCTTCCTTCCACGTCCATAGCACAGCCTTGTTCCCTCCTTACTGTGTCTAAACTGCATTGCAGGGGTAGGCACCAGCCAGCACAACTCATCCACCTCCTGGCCACACAGCTATTTCCAGGACGATCTGTGGGCAGCACCTCTGAAACACATGCTAGGGTTTCAGCTTGGATCACCAGGACTCTTAGGAGTTTGGAGAGAACCTGAGTTGGTGCCTGGCTATTTACTGAGAGCACAGTAGTTGCCTAGGGGTGCTTCTCAGGGCAGTGCATAAGCACCACCACAGTGAGGCCAGGGCAAAGGATGCTCAGTGCATCAAGGGGGAAAAGGCACCCACAGCAGGTAGGCAAAGGGGGACACACATGTAAAGACGCCCCTATTCCTCTCTCATCACATGAAAACTAAAATAATTCTCTCAGGCCACCCAAATAGTTTTTGTTACGTGCTTTAAAGGGAGTATCTTCAAAGAAAGAACAGAAGATGTGACACCAAATGCCCTTTGCAGCTGGGCATCTAGCCGCCTTTCATGCCTTTTAATTACACACATCTGGATGCTGCTGAGGCCCTGAATGCATGTCACTATTTGAATTCTGGGGTGCAGTAGCTACAAGTGGAGTTTTAACATGTTTAGCATTGCCCCAACCCTGGTGTGAACAACAAAACCATCTACCTGTGGTTACGAGGAGCTGACCCAGATCGCAAGCAGAAAGGCAAGAACTCCAAGCACCTCATTAAAACTGAACTTGTCCAAATTTTTTTGGCCTATTGCCCGGGCAGCAGTGTTGTCCAACGTGCCTCAGCATGTCTATTTTCAATTGCAGACCTTCAGCAGCAATGTTTCTTTCCTCCGTCATCTCCTCCCGTACACCAAATAGCGTCAGCATTCAAGAGAGCTAATGTTGCTCCCTAGGCCAGAGGAATACTGTGGAGGCGCTGGGAAGAAATCTCTGGTGCTTCATTAGCCCATGGGCTTCGGCCAGCAGACGTGGTTTTGGAATAGCGCCAATTTTGGTGTGACCATGTATGCCAGTTGCTCTTTACCTCAGTAATTGTGTGTGTTTGGAGACAGCAATAAAAGATTAACTCTTGGAAAGGTGTTATTTTCTAGACGCCAGTCAAATAAATGGCAAAGAAAGTCGTATAAATACAGCTGGTGACAATTAATGGTCTAAAGTGTTAAGGTTGTTGGAGAGAATATATATTCAGACCTAGAACGTCTGCCTTTCTCTGTATATTTACTATCCATCCGACTGCCTTTACAGTAATAGCATGTAAGGGACTATCTGAAATTCGGTACGTGCTTTATACCTTGGCAGGGAGCAACCTGGAATCTCCCCGTAATTCATCTTCAAAACAAAGAAATATTGGTGGCCTCCCTCTGAAAATGTATGTGAACACTAAAATGCTGTAAATCCCTCCCACGATGACTGTACCCCATCTCTGCAGTCAACAGAAGTGACTGCCCTAATTGAATGGGTCAAATATGAATAATAACCGTGTTGTCAGGATGTCAGCCCAACAGGCAGCCTTTCAAGACTTCAAATAGAGAATTTAACAGCAGAGCACCTATGTGGTTTGGGTAATACAGCTTTCACAAAGGCTGCTTTCATTAACTGATTTCTAGGCAACAGCTCTAGAAAAGGGCTGTTAAGTAGCTCTAAGAAAAGAAGCTTCAAGGAGTCAAAAGCCTATGACATGATACAAAGCGGGCTGAGGTATGTTGGATGTGAATGGCTTATTTCTGTCTTATCAGCTAGGCACCTCTGGCATTCATTAAATTTCATTTCCATGTGTATAACACCTGTGTGCAAAATTTGTCAAAAGAACTAATAAGGTTTTAGTATTTTACAACTGAAACACCAAGTACTGCTGGAAAGCCAATAAGCACTGTGAAGGATGTGACTAACACAGGTACACGAAATTATGATTAAAAATAATTGAAAGAAATGGCTCATTCAGTTCTATTAAGTTTAGATTGTTCCTTGGAGTATCAGGGCACATGCTCCTCACCATGCAACTTTGGCTTTCCCTGGATTTCAGTTTCACCAGCTATGGATTGTTTAAAGAGGCCCACAAAAACCCGTATCTTGCTTAGCAAATAAACAGATCGGGGGCTGAAGCACTTTGTCTTTCTTTTATTTTATTTAGTAGTGCTACTTACCTATATTAATAATTACCAGATTAATTACATTAGTAACCATTTTAATAAAATACACCAAGATTCCCGACTCAGACCATTTATAATAGATTTTATTTATCACAAATATGTGCATGTCTCATTCATTCTTTATCCTTCATTTTGTTTTAAAGGGAGAAAAGTAGCTCATGGAGCTATCAATGGTGCATTTTTTTTACAATTGGAAAACTACCATCCCCATTACATACTCACATCATAAAAATGGTTTTACCTCAGTGAACACTATATTTCGTATTCATTTTCTGACAAAAGCAAAACTGATCCATTTGTCTTCTGCAGGGCCCTCCTTAGCTCACCTTATGCATCTTGCATAGCTTATTTGCTACTTTCTAGTCTCTGCAACATCAATTAAAAGTGTCTTCTTTGTAAAATATATCTATCTGGACTACAGATCCATGCTGAACACGTGGGCTATAACAAGTCACAAATTTTCCTCCAAAACAAACTTTTCTTGAAAAATGTCATTTGTTGGAAGTGGATGGGGGAAGCAGTCACCCAGGGTCCATGGCAAAAGGGTTAGCCACCACCGGGCTCTCAGGTTTGTGGTACCACCATCCCGAACTCTCAGGTTTGGGCATCCTGTTCTGGGGTGTCACTCTCCCTGGCGTCTGTGGGTGAATTACCAGCAGGCCAAGGTGACCACGAGAGTCAAAGCCTGTGAGGAATTGGTGGGAATGGGAGAAGGTGGCTGCTCCATGTAACATGGATGGGGGAAATGAAATATTTCAGTCTTCTTACAGTAACATTTTTAAGAGATGAATGAAATGAATTCTTCTTTTCCTTTTATTTTCACAAAAATTGTGATTTCACCTGAGTTCTGCATTCCAGCAGTGTCCTGCAGAGGCCCCTGCTTTACGATGAGGGGAGCGGGGTTGTGACGAAGGTGTCTGTCCTCTCCCCCAGGCTGTGGGCTTGTAGGACCTCTGACCAGTGACCCTTTCACAGGAGGCGATGGGGAGGCTGCCTGACAAAAGACTTCATGGTTTGGTCTGAGTGATCCAGGAGAGTTTAGCTAATGGTGAATTTGCAGAGCTCGTTTGGTGCAAGAACCTTCTGTTCAATGCCAAATACTGGAGCAGTCATGGTTTTACATCTGCGTGTATGTGGGTACTTGTTAATAGACTCTTGTTAAGCCCCCGTTCCCACGCTCTGCCCCCTCCGGTGTGGACTTACGGGCAGTGGCCTCCAGCGAGGAGGGGGGAGCCTTCGTCACCCTGCTCACAGTGCCACCGCCTCCGGTGTCCGCTGTCCTGTGTATGCAGCTCTGCTTACAGTATGTGGAAACTGGATGGGTGAGAATTAGTTTTTAAGAGAGAGTTTGGGTTGAAAACACCTCTGTCCTCATTGGGGTCTGCTCCTTTGAAATTTAACACAAAGTATTCTTTTATCTTGTTTACCGGTGTGGATTGTGTGCTCAGGGGAGTGAAAGAAATTATTGATATGGAACAGAAATGTCAGGATTTTAACTCAATTCATGACATTCATCTAGCAAATGTCATTCTTGCCCCATACACATTGTATCTTTATTTTCATATTGTTCAAACTTTAGATGAAACAATCTTATTATTTTCACTTTGCGTGTCGATTAGCTGATGAAAATTGATTTTTAAGAATTCCAGATTGCAAATCCTTGTCATATCTGAAGATTAAACTTGTCATTTTTCAGGATAAATGGAAATTCAAATAATGAAGGGTATTAGATTATTGATCAGAGCCTTGCCCTGAGCCAAGCACAGTGTGAACATCTTCATGTTTGCTTGCAGTAAACCAGCTTCTCTCTTCTCTTTGTTTTGCACAGTCCTACTAAGCCAATCCTCACTAGAATGAGCACAAAACAAAACGAATAACAGCTTTTGTACATCAACATTAAAATGGGAAGAAGCCTGGGAAAGAGCCTTCAATAGAGAAGAACGCTGACGAGTGCAACAACACCTGATGGGTAAGCGCCACCTTCTAAACATAGATCAGCCAGACGTGGAAGTGAGTTGCAGAAGAGAAATGCAAATCATGGATTACACACCAGCTCATTAGAAACTGTTGCTGAATACAGCATCCAGAAGACATGCATGAAAAGTCACATTTGGGGAATAAATTAAAAGAGGTGTAGTTGTCGCTAGATAAACATATGTAATATATATGCATTAAAGAGGTTTGTAAATGTCATTTTTTTTATTCGTATGGAAAGCAAAAAGCTTTAAAACCTTTCACAGTAGAGAGGCAGTTAACTCCAGACTATTCCTATCCCTGTAGCCAAGAAGCTGATAGGACATCTGTCTTAAATTAGCATTTATAAATAGACTCTCTGAATGTTTCCATCACCTAGTGGAAAAAGCATAACTTTTACTGCTACATTGCTGCACTTCATTTACTTCACTGTATAATAAATTGACTAAAACTGTAAAGCTTCTCAATTTTTACTGTGTATATGTTCCAATTAATCTATGTCTGTAACAAACTTAAGACTGAAAAATTATTTCTGACCTATATTCTAGTTCTATGAAGCATATATACTATAAGGTATGTCTGACTGAGCATCATAATACTGTAATTTCCCAAGACACATAGAATTGTCTGTATTTGAAGTGACAAAATAAAAGCACTTGATTTCTTTTTTAATAGGAGAAAGTAATTTACCCCTTAAATGTAACATACATCTGCTCACTGCAAAGGCATTTCTATTCTTTTCCTTGTTCTGCCATATAACCCCTGAGTGACACTCTCTGGCCCATGCTAACGCCCATCAGGAGAGGTGATCTAACGATCCCTGCTGGCATTAAGCTACATACACGAATTAAGAGACTAGTAAGCAAATACACATTGCAAATAGCTACGTGAGGGCTGGGTGCCTGGAGCCCCAGGGCAGCGGTGGGGCTGGTGCTTCCCTCTGCAGGGGCTCGGCGGGTCGCTCCCCAAAGGGCACCCTCCTTTCCAGAATCCACTGAGCAGTAAAACAGGGGGGGCACAGGGTATCAAGAAAGACCTCATAGCAAAAGGCCTGGATGCCAAGCACCAGGCAGAGAGCAGCAGAGGGGAGCAGGGACCCCCTCTTCTCTGCTCCTCTCCCATACCTCCCAGCATGGCATACATCTCCTCCTGGCTCAAGACCGGGCAGGAGCACGCTGCTCCCTACATTTCTTCAGCCCTCTCCTGCATATTGCAGCTGAATCCAGCCCAAAATGAAACCTGCAATGCTAATTTCTTCAGATTTTTTTAAGCCTGTTGCTTCATTCCTTGGCTCTCAGGGGAAATGGCTAAAATAATAATTCATTGCTAATGTTGATCCCAAATAACACAATACACTGAAGATATGAGTAAAACATGAGTTAAAATTGGTTTTTAACTATTGGCTGCACAACACAAATTAATCCAGAATTTAGTGCATCAATCTCAGAAAATTTATTTTAGTTTTGAACAAAAAAGTATCTTTAAGCAAACTGTCAATAAATAAATACAGGGAATTAGAGAACTCTTCTATCTAACTACCAAGGTACTAGTGTGGCACTGCTTGTCTTAGAGACTGAACGCTGATGTGGATGTCTGCCAAGTAAATTTATGTGTGAATCTGGGCATCATTTTTTTAAAAAAACAGGTTGTTTTAATCTAAATCTGCTCTTGTAACTGCGTGTAGGAGGCTCCCCTGGCTTCTACAGGACCAGCGTTAGGGCTGGTCGAGTACCCCACCCAAATCAATCGACCACCATAAACGTATTCCCAGTATCTGCTACTGACCTGAAGGGGATGGAAGGTAAAAATCAAGTAGTTTACACATGAGGCTGCATCAGCTCATTAAGGTCCCACTTCAGATAGGTTTTTAAATCTGTGATTAGTCCAACCAGTGTCAGCTGGAAAACGCACATCCTTAAGGGCCGGATGCATTCAGGAGTCCCTGTTAAATGGTGTCTCGGTGAAGCCCATCCTCATTCACTGCTCTTGTTGGCTCACAGCCACACTCACACCTCAAAAGCCTGTGAAAGGGTTTGCTATCATATCACCATCTTCATTTGCTCCTTAGGTTTACCTCGATCCCATGTTATTGCAGTCATGGCACTTTTGCTGCGACAGAAATCACCGAAACAGGGTTTCTCTGTATTATATTATGTTGTTATGGACTACAAAGTTTTGCATCATGGTGACTGTGTAATGTAAAAGCCCTTTCTAAATATACGCAAATGTTGCAAAAAAAGTGTCATCACAAGACCTTGCAACCCTGCCAGGGCAGCTCAGTGAATATGTACCATTTGTACACAGTCAGAGGGAGAGACGTACCAGGATGTACATCACTAAACGTTGACTCAGTATAAATCGTATGGTTTATCTTTTTAAATGTTACCGCTTTCCGATCCCACTCCATTGTAACTTGTCAATTGTAATTTTTTTTAAGTCAATAAACTGTAAAGAAAACTGTTGAAATACCTGATTTTCTGTAAAAAGTAATAACAACAATAATTTTTGTTACTTTAAAGTATGCTTGGTATTAAAGTACCTAATAAAGTTCAACAATTAATTTTGTAGCATACTAAAATAAAGTGTGATAGTGCTTTTCTCCAGCTCATCTGTGGTAATGGCTGCTGTTGTTGGGATTACTGTCCTCCTCCTAAACACAAGCCTGGCCACCTCCTACACACCTGCACTACACAGATCCCTAAGGTACGTAAAGTCCAAGCAAAATCCGATCCCTTAATGAGTGCAGGGATTTGTATGCATGGGTCAAATTTACAGTATACAAACCTTGTTGGTAAGTCATCTCTAGCCTCTGGTACCTGACTATATATATATGGGCAACAATATAAAGTTCTTAATTACTTTGTTTGGTATAAAACTTAGTTTATAGTAAGAGAAAGGAGAGTGTAAATTATTTAGGAGTTAATTATAGCTAAATAGAGAACTGCCAGGTTTGTAGGATGCTGAAATCCTGTTCATTTTTATAGGCAACACATTTCAGTTATTCCTAAATAGATTGGAAATCTCAAACCAGTGATTTGGAGGACACAATAAAGCTCAGAAATTGAATCCCCCTAATTTCACTACATGAAGTTACAGGGGCCATCAGGGGCTCACAGATGTGCATCATCCCAGAGCTTGCACCAACAAGAGGTAAGTACTTTCTTGTAAAATAGATGCTGGATTTGCCTTCATGAGGCTGATGCAGTGGTACCTGCGTTTGGAGATGATCTAGAAATGACTGTGACTGGGGTCTAGTTATCCCCAAACTCCCAGGCTCTGCCATATTTCGATCACAGTAACAGAGCAGCTTCCCTCACACCATCCAGCTTCCCCTGTTCTAGGTAGGAAAATGTAATGCTGGGCCCAGCAGCTTTCTGTCCATTTTCACTCTGTTAGTCTGATGTCCTTCAAACATTTAAAAGTTTTCATAGTTTCAGCTGATTCTCTGAGGATTTGAAATGGAATAAGAACTAGAAAATTTAAAATTTAAAAATAATTTAAAAAAAAAACAAAAAACAAACCACCAGATTTGTCCTGACTAGTTTATACATTGAAAAGCCAGCCATATGCTAAGCAGCTTCTGAGGTAGTGCCAGAAAGTAACACAGGTTTTTTTTCCCATGTGCTAAAGTCTAGAGGTTTACACACTCCCCCTTTCCCAGGAGCTCTGCACAGAAGGGAATGGCTTTGCCTGCTGTTGGAGTAGCTGGCAGTACCTGCATGCATTAGCCATACTTGCAGCCATTCCACCTTGATCTGTGATCCTCATTGGCTTACATTAATATTTTGAGAAGAGACTTTCACATAACATTCAAAATTCAGCAGAAAGTAGACTATGTAGTTTAAAAATTCATGCTCTTCCCTTTATATCAAACAATGTTAGTCCTATGCTGCCAAATATACAAAGCCAAGGCTTGCAGTGATCAGATACTGCCATGACGCTTTCTATTACCCACCTGTCTGTCTGAAATTTTTGCTTAGCATTACTTCATACTTCTGAAATGCCTTTTGCATTTTAAAAAGTAAACTGATATGTCCTTCCCTTCTTCCAGATAGTCTCATAACACCACTGTGGGCAGTTACATGGCTTTTCCACTTCACAAGGTGGCGAGGAAATTTGTTTCTTGCCTGTGCAAGAAACAAATTTCTGGGGAATAAAGTACAAGCAGGCACATTGTGCTCATCAACTCCCAAGAGGAGTTGTGGCCCCTAATTGCCTACGAGACACTAAAAAGGTTCCAAAAGCTGCTGCAAAACACTTCCCCAAGACCACAGGTGTGAGACCGGCCTCCACGACTGAACATCAGCTCCGTCACCTGGGAAAACAGGCTGGAAGGAAGGATGCTCCAAAAAGTGAGGAGCTGGGGCTGAATTCACCTCCACACAGTGGTTTTAAATTAGTGTAACAACATGGATTATTACTCCTGATTTTGTCAAGTGCAAGTTAGCTTTATATTAGCCTAATATAACTGTAAGAATTATTAATAAGGGAAATTATTTATGTATTAATAATTGTTAATAATAATTATTAATCTATTATCTTGCTATATCTTAGGGAAAAAAATGAAATAAAGATTGCCAAAATCCTATATGCTAGACTGATATCTCTTTGATACAATTACCACATATTTAAAAAAATATTTCCACAGTTTAACAGCAGAAGATGCTCTAGAGTATCAGTTACATTACCAGTTACACAGACTCAAGATTTCTCCATCAGGTTTTAGCACAGAAAGGTAGGAGTTTTGCTCTGCCATAGAGGAGACCAGGAACCTCATTACTTTGACAATTCTCAAACATGGCCTTCTCGCAAGGTACCAGGTGAAGCACTGGGATGTCAGCACAAATGTCAGGCTTGTGGGTATGCAATTAGCACCTTGATTCTCCTTTATCTGACATTATGCCAACACAATGCAAAATCAGTAATGAGCAGGGTGGGAGACATTTAAGTTTGAAAAAGAAAACTAGCTCTCTTCTCCATTTCCTTCAATTTTTTTTTCCATTAATAAAATGAAATTAGTTGGAGTGTCACTGGAATATTCTGAGGCTCAATTAAGTGCCTGCTGTATTTGTTGAGTTTCTTAAATGGCAATTGAAAATCATTTAAAATATTGTGCTCCTCAGGCAATGAGCGGAGACGGCTGGTGGCATCAAAGTGAGGGAGTTTTCTGGAAGAGCTTTTAGGCTATAAGCTGCTATACATGTCATCAAGAAAGGAGCTGGTTTAGTCAGTATAGCTGAATTCCGTGTATGCTTCAAAGGATAAGGAATAAAATCATTCAGAAATTCTGAAAAAGCTTCCAGCTTAGTGCATGCTACCACTTTTTTTTTTTTTAACTGCTGTAATATAATACGAAATTCCTCATTTACAGGTTTTAATTAATTTTGCGTTAAGTAATGTGCAAATTCTTCAGCCACAAGATACCTTGGGGATGCTGAGAGCAGCGGAGGGGCTTTCCTAGAGCAGCACCTGGCAGTGATGGACATTGAGTATATCTGTGCTGCCATCTAATGGCCTCCTCTCCGGGGGTTATTGCTGGGGAGCTCCTCACCGGCAGCTTTGCATTTGTGTTCATAGAGATCAAGGTAATAAAACCAATGCACGCGTAACCTCCTGCGCCTTCCAGAAACAGGGCAAAAATCAAGAGGTGAAACTGTCAGTGTAGTAACGCACTGGACAGCTATCAAGTTGGAGAACTTCCACATTTTTATTTGAATTTCTGAAGACTGAAGAGAACAAGCTTCATCTCTGTAAATGTGGATGAGAACTTTGCCTAACATTTTAAAAGCATTTTCCAGAGCTCTGCAGCGCAGCGCTTCCCAGGGACAGGTTTCTGCATTTCCCAGACAGGACAGACACTAATCCTCCATTTACCCTCTCAAGGAACAAGTGTGTGATGATGACATTGTCTTCCCTCTTGGCACATGGCTTCAGTTCAGGCCTTCAGTGATGGTATATATGGCTTCTCTCTCAGCTCACTGTAATCACATCACTTTATTAGAGAATATTTAGCAGCCTTCTACTTTTTCCAGTTTGTGGATCCCTAAAAATTTTCCAGATCCCTTTCTAGATTTCATATACACACATGACCCTATAGAATATAAGGACTTGTTTTCGACATCTGATCTTTTGTATATCTCCTAAAAGCCATCTGTGCATCCTCAGACCGAAAATCATTGTTCCAGAAACTCACCTTTTGGGACTCAGTGCATTCCTATACCACCTTTCCTGAGAGCTGTTAATTCCCACTGTTTTCTTCCCTGTCCTTTCCTTTCTCTCAGTTTTTCCCTACTCAGATGTTCTGTCCAATCCATTGAATCCCTTACCCAGAAAACATGATGCTTAAAACTAGTTCAGGGGAAAGGGATGTTCTACACTGATCATACAGTTTAACATGAAGTAACTGGTAGGAGGACTCTCCATCACCTGGAAAGGCTGGAGTATGCTTTCATGATGGCTAGCTAAGAAGAAACAAATAATGTCAATATCATAACTGAGAGTCTAAATCCTACAGAGCTGCATACTTTGTCCATAGGGCCCCACTCCTCAAGGAACACAATGACTCAGCAGGGTGAAGACCACCTCTGAGAAACAGGCAGGACACTAAAGCTACAGAAATAGCTCAGGGGTTGAGCCCACCCACAGGGCAATGTGAATTATAGAGAGACATATCAGAAGAGAGGAATCAGGACCAGGAGAGCCAAACAGGAGCCCTGAAGAAGAGAGTCCCCTGTTGCCATGCTAGAGAGTCCTTCCTAAATCCCATAGCCTTTCAGACCCACTTTCAGCTCCAGCATAAAATGGGCAGGAGGCCTGTTATCAAGGCTCTGAGTGGTGTTTGGGAGCATGAAATGGAGGGGTGGAAGAGCAGAAGTAGCAGGCATCAGAAAGAATGGAAAAGTTAGGTAGCTTAAGTCAAACCCCTGTACCAGAAGATAACCATAACTGGTCAGCATTCCTCCAAACTGCTCTTGTTGAACGACCAGAGGTTAATGAGGCTACTGAAATAATGACTCTGAGATGATAGTAAACATAGCACTGATGAGCTATGGTCATGCAATAGGAGACTCATGAGCATCGTCAAAGGTGACATGGAAAATTGATGGTCCCTAAAGGAACAGGACATCAGATTTAGGCCATCCTAGATGATAGCATTTGCTCTGAGCATACTAAAATCTGATTAGATTATGGATTACCAGGCTGAAGGCTGGGAGTGGCTAAAGCCCCTAATCCCAGAGGAAGAAAACAGAGGCTCTAGAAGTCATTAATACGTTACCCAAGAGCAAAAGTGTGCTGTAAAGGTGCAGGGAGACCACCAGGCTGTGTCAAGCATACCAGTAGCAATGAGCCCTTCCTCCCTGGTGAGGCTGTGAAGCCTTCTACAATCCCAAAGTGATGCCCCCAGGCCCCTGCCACTCCCTCGTAACTCCAAGCAAGTGTCTGGAGAACAGGAACTGGTGGCAGGGCCATCCTGCTCCAGCACCGCCTGAGGAAGGAAAAGGCTGGGCATGTGGCAGAGCCCAGAGAAGTGAACTGGAAAAAGTCCAAAGCCAACACTGGGGTTTGGACAGGATTTCTAGCAAAGAAGCTCCCAAAACAATAAGGAGAGTATCACCACACACGTATGTCCCATGCATTTCATATCGAGGTACATGATAAGTCTTCTCAGAGGCCTTAGACAACGGGCCTCCAAAATGAGTTTGTAAAATAAAACGACAGTGCATGTGTTTAAGCCAACTGCATGGCTCTGCCTGCTGCTTTTGCACTGCTTCGTGTTGGGCTTTCAGGAACTAGCATGCGAGGCAATATTCTGGTTTGCCAGACAATTTTCCTTGGACTGTGCTTCTGTTCCAACAGGGAGACCCCACCTCCAGCTGTCACCTTACCAAATAAAAGATGCACTTAATATTTCTTCCCTTTTTTGCTGCTTCTCTACACTTACGGGCTCCTCCAAAGTAGAAGAGCAAAATATCAATAATATCATTGGCACCCATGAAAAACTCACAAACACAGCATGTTTTACTGCTTTTCAGAAGCGTGGGCTTTTTTCCTTTTTACAAGAATTATGGAGTGATGAAGAGGCTGGGCTAAGCTTTTACAGACTGGAAAATGCAGGGAAAAATCTCAAAACCTCAGATCCATGCCTGAGAGGCCTGGGATCACAGCATCACAGGAACACTCATGTTGGAGGGGCCTTGGGAGGCCTCTAGTCCAACCTCCTGCTCCGTGGGGTCAAGGCTCTATCCAGTCTGGTCTTATAAACATCAGTGGTGAAGAGTACACGGTGTTTCTGGGCAACCTACTCCAATGCTTAATTAGCCTCATAAATGAGTCAATAATTAAGTAAATATCAACCATGAGACAGTGATACGTGATATCAGAGCAGCTGCTATGTGTGTGGCTCCACTCTCAAGCGAAACCGTATCCAGTCTTCTTACAGCACGTTTTAACTCTTAGGCATGTACACAGCGGTAAAATTTGAATATATTTATAGCATTAACTTGTCATTGGTACTGAATTATATTCTTGCTGTAGTTGGAAGGGACGTATTTCACCTAAGCTTGTCCATCCTACCTGTAAGAGCAAAAACCAGAAAGCTTTATTACTGTGTTGAGAAGTAATAAAAGTATATAGACCAAAAGAGAAATTATTGGTCTGTAGCCCTCACACTTGTAGTTGTGCTTTCTGCAGAATTCCCCAGTCAGGAAAAGTCAGGTTGAACTAAAATGTGGCTACCAGACCCGTGCCTGCAGCCCAGGCAGTAAATAAAACTACCTCACTTTCATGTAGTGTAAAAATACCAGGTTTTGTGAAAACTGTTCTGTTTTGCAGGGGTAGATTGGAAGGTTTGCAGCAGGTTGTCAGTGAAAACTGAAACACGTTGTTATGCAAAGCTGCTGTTGAAATCCAGAATGATGTGAAAGAAGCCAAGCATAAGTTCCTTGAGCTTCGATGCAACTTGGTGGATGTAGGACCACACACGCTAGTTTGGTGGTGTAGAAGATCAGTGTAACAGTCAGTGGTGTCTATTTCCAGACCATGAATTCTGTTCATCTAGGACCTCTTCTCTGCTGGTGGACAAAATCTGTCCAGACACAGGGAAAGTACTCAAAATCTGGAGACAACTATGTGGGTGTTACATCATCACAGCCCCTGTTTCTTCCTGAACTTAAGCAATCTCTTGAAGGTAATGTGTCTTCTTTCCTGTTTCTCCGATTTTCTTGTCCCATTATCTCCCTTCTACTGTCTTAGCAAGAATATTGCCAATTATCCTATTTATTAATTGAGATTTTCTGATAACTGGTGTTATTCTGAAAGCCCAAATAATTTATTCTGAACTTCTCAATAAAAAGGTAAGGATGTGTTATGTTTGTTTTGTTGCTGTTGTGTTTTTTTTCCATTTTTAAAGTGACTTCTGAGCACTCACAGTCATAACGAAAAGCAGGAAAATATGCACATCACGTATTCTAAAGGTTTCTAAGCCAGAAGGCAAACAGAAAGAACTCAAATCTCAACTGTACTTAAACCTCATTATTTTTAAGCCCATCTCATGCTACTTTGTAGTCTGATTCACTATATTTTAAGGCCAAGTACTGCAGTAACCAGCTAAAAAGAGGAGTCTTTCCGGGGTGTGGAAAAGAATATGCCAGCCAGATGTCGTTCCAGGCCAGAAAATGAAGTAACACGCAGCAGTGAAAACAAGCTCCCGGTCTGAACTGCCTGATGCAGTGCCTGCTGGGCACTGTGCCGGGAAACAACAGCCTGAAGCAGAAGTTTCCCCAGTTGTTATTCCTGTTCCCTCCTTTTTCAGCATGTTTCTACATTAGGATTTTGTAGATGAGGCTTTTGACCCGCAATCCAGCATTCAATTTGTTGTCTTTCCTTTCTCTTCTCCTCTCCCCCTGATGCCAGATGGTTAATATCAACAAGAGACTTTTCAAGCAAAGGAATTTATTGAATACAACAGGAAGTGAAGGGAAGCTTTACAGACTGAATGATCATTCCAAAAGGTCAAGGAAGGAGAAGTATTTATGAAAGACAGAGTAGACCAGAGCCCCTGTACAGTCCAGATGAAGATTAACTGTTTGCAGATTGCAGTAGCTAGATGAGAAGCCCAGCGATACCTCCAAGCCCCCAAAGCCAGTCAACGTCAAGTGAAGGCCCAGTCAAAGACAGTGATATGCTGCAGTTTTGTAAAGATTTGGGGGTCATCACAGAAGGAAGGGACAGAGAATCAATATAGCTTGAGCACCAAGACCCAGGACTTCACCACCTGAGTTAAGGAGCAGACATGTTAATAGAAATAAAATACTTACTTAGTATGCTACAGCTGTGAAAGATCAATATGATCCTTTCCTTGGGAATGGTCAGTAATTTTAACTAGGAGAAGATAAGCAATGCATTACTCAAACCAGGTGCAATTTCTGTCTCCACATATGCCCAGCCAGGTGGTCTTGGTGGTCCTGGTTCTTTCTTGTGGTATGCAGGGATCAGTCCACCCTGTGGCCAGGCCAGCTTCATCAGAACTACCAGTTGTCCGTGTTCCAGTGACGTCCTCTTTACCAGACAGAAGCAGAGGAATTTGTCCACTGATCTCAGGTCTTCAGGAGCTTCATCAAAGCGTGAGCCCCAGTCATAATTTTGCCTGGGCTGCCCAACATGCTAAAATCCTAGACAAATCACTGAGAGTGCAGTGTCATGGCTGGCTTATGTCAACCTAAGCATGTGCTACTGTCAAGAGGAGCAGTCCTGCCCTCCCCTGCCTGCTTCCATCACCTCTCCTGTGTCAGTACTAGTGCTTGTGTATCTGCACCACTGAGCTGGTTCAACCCACTCTATGGCCAGTTGATTAGCAGTGCCAAAATGCATTGGGGAGCACCAACATAGGGACTGAAAGGGAAGTGTGCAGTAGATTGACATATTTTGTTCAAGAAACATACACCATGACTGTGTGTGCAGAGTAAATCTGGTACATCCTGATCCCATGATGACACTTACTATGCATAGTCTGAACAACCCACCCAGCACTTGCACAGGAGGTCCAAAGCACCCCAGGCATATCAGACTTGAAGAACACATGCTGTGAAGTCCAGCTCTGTGTGACCACTAAGATTACCTAATAGGCACAGACTGCACTGGACAACTCTGGCCACTTAGGCAGAATATGCTGGATGTGCCTAATGCTTCCGTAGACACAGCAGGATCACTCATTTGTCTATGGGAAGGGCAGTTCCACTTAGGACCACACCACCTTCATCCATATTTTTGCTTGCAGCTTCCCAAATTTCCTACCTTTACCTGACTCTGTACTCAGGACTGTGCTGAAAGCAATGAGCTATTGCATTAGGTGAGTCAGACGCAGGTGAGTCAGCTGTAAATGCTATCCGTGAAAGGGAAGAGAGATAACTTTGACTGCAGAGGTTTTTAATCTGATGACAAATCCTTCCAGTACACTTGGAATTTGAAGCTATTCAGATAGCGAATATGACAAAAATGTGTAAGTAGGAGGGTCATCTATTGTTAGCACATGGTGAGCTGCCTCCATCTCAAGATTCAAATCAAGATCTTCAGCAAAGCAACGTTTGGCCTTGATGAAGGCATTTCTGAGTACAATGGTATGTGTATGGAGACCGTGTATCGTCACACGTAAAACCCAGACAGCCCCGACGGACAGGCTTTAGCAAATCTTCCTGCTGTTATTCAAGGAAGTTTTGCCCCTAGCTCTGCCCTCCACCTTGCTGCCAGGGGTTGCTGAGCCCATCATGGGGCTCACAGAAGGGAGTCTGCCACTTACATATAAAAAGTCGGGTGATTGTCAGAAATTGGCAATTAGGATGAGTATACATGCAGGACCTGGGGTCGTCTAATGGCTCCTCTGAGAGCATTAACGTCAGCAGAGGAGTTAGGAAGGAGGGGAAGAGTCACAGATAGAGTTAGGAGGGAGGAGAGGAGCCACAGCTCCGGAAAAGCAACTTAAACTGAAGGAAGGGGACTAATTGCCCTCAAACAGCTCACAAAGCAGTCTGGCTTTCAGCTGACATAAGATATGTTACGTGAATGTAGGATAATTAACATTATACGACTGCAAAAAAAGTATTTCCAAGTTGAATTAGGTTAATATGAAAATAAACCCAGTTTTAGCTGAATTTTCCTGAGCAAAGAAAAAAGTTGCAGGTTCAAGGTTGATGTTGTTTGCTATGGAAAGTTATTTATGTATAGATGCTAATGAAATTACTTAAATGCTAATGAGTCAGGAGACGCAAACAAACTTTGGCTGAGTGTGAAGCGAGCACCAGCCTTCCCTCAATGCGTTCTGTGTTCCCTCGGTTTCCCTTTTATTAATGTTTGATTGAACTCCAGGTTCATGAGAAACATGGGAGTGAGTCCTAGCGAAAGGATATTTTCCCCTTGTTTTCCTGCATCATACGTGAGCAGGAGCAGTGAAAACAATGCAAAGCCAAGCTGCGCCCTTTCACTCTGCACGACTTCCTGAAATTTCTCCTGAGATAAACCAGGCTACAGCGAAACACAGGTCATGGTTAAAATGGCATCCGTTAGTTGTGCTGTGGAAGCTGGAAACAGCCACATTTTTACCCCATCTGCTTCTTTAGCATAAATTACTTTGTTACCCAGGTGTATAATAAGGTGTAAAGGGGAAATTTAAGATTAATATCCTCCTGGCTTTTACTAGTCTCAACAGGGAAAAAACAGTAAGTCCTGTTTTAAACTAAGAAAGGACAAAATGCACTAAAAACTGTACGGGAAACGGCCCAGAACTGCCCAGGATTTGGAGGAGAGGCTTTCGGGGCTGCAGGTGGAGGTCTGGCTGGGGAGAGGCAGAACCAGCGCTGGAGCGAGAGCCGACCTTCATCCACAGCAGCGCATGTGTCGGCGCGCTGCCGTCCCCGCCAGCCAGACCGACCCGCTCGGATTAACCAGTTTCAACTGGGTATTTGAAATAAGCCACAGTAACTTTCCTGGAGGGTATTAGCGAGTCCCCGCAGCGCCTGCCCTGACCTGACAGTGGATCTGAGGGCATCCCTGGCATTGCAGCCGCGACGAACAGCTGAGAAAGGGGTCACAACTTCGTTGGGCACCGACCGAAAGCGCTGCAGACGGGGCGGCACTCCACGGGGAGCGGTGCCAGGTAGAGGCCTCCATTCCCGCCCCAGCTGTCACTGACGGAGGTCACCGCGCTCCAACCCGGCTGCTGCCGCCCCCTCGTACCTGCCTGAACAAACCCAGGGAGCTGTGCCAGGGGACCGGAGGGAGCGGCACGCTCTGCCGAGGCAGCAAGGGCGACCCGCTGACAGAGGCCCAGAGCAGCTGCAGTGTCCCCGAGCTCACGTCTGCCTGCAGCCCGAGAAGCGCCCGAATCTGTTTTCACTTTAAGCCAGTTTTACAGTCTGGACTGGACTGGGATTTGCATGTATTTCATGTGGCCTACACCACCCACTGCGTCTCAGAGGAGATGACAGTTCCTGCCACGAGTGGTTTACAGCCTCAGAGCGACTGCAGATGCCCAGAGACCAGGACGAAGCCTGCTCACCTCTTTCTTTCTGTGACTCTTCCTACGGCTGGCCAGATCGCTTGGTGGTTTCCACGTCCCTTCCCTGCCTTGGGGCAACATCAGCTTCTCCATACAGGCTGAACAGGCTTCACACGCTTTCTCTGGAGTCCGGAGCAGCTTTACGAATCTCAGAGCTGTGCAAAGGCAAAGGTAACGTCCTGCTGGCTGCTGCCACTGCCCAGGACGAGGGGTGACCACCTGTGAAGCCAACCAAGCGGGAGGAGGTGGCATCATCTTGCAACATCTCTGCTGAGGACACCTCGTTTTCTCAGATTTCCTGCTTGTGTCCTGTTGTCACCAGCCTGTACAATTCCACAAATCAAAGGTTGAGGTGCTTTTTCAGGTGAATCTAAGGGATTGAGGAATACAGCTCCCAAGAGCATCACTTCCCCAGCCCAGGACTGTACCTGCAGACCGATGGCCACTCTGCGTGTGGACAGAGGCACACTGCAGCCTGCTGACAGTAGGACAGCTGCCACAGGACAGGAGTACATTAGTGCACACCAGAAAAAAACAGCATTGAAGAAAAGGCATGTAATAGAGGAATGTGGCACACAAAACAATGTTTGGGGTCATCCAAGGAAGACGGACAGGATGGAGGGCAGGCAGAGAATGTACAGCATGTTCCTTATTACCCTCTTGTGGTGTTCAGCGATTTACAAAGGTACCAAACCAACGCCGGGTTCAGACTATGTCTTGCCAGGAACTGACATGTTACAAACCACAAGGTAAAAAATCAAACACAACAGCCTCACCTTGATAAAAACAGTGAGTGGTTTCTTTGAATCTAATCCACTGATAAGGGAGGAGTTACATGGACTGGGACAGCAGAGCTGGAAACTTGTTTCATAGGAAGTTGTATAACCCAAAGTCCTATATATTTTTAAGCTGTTCAACCCTGCCCCCTCATAAAGCAGGCATTTCAGCATGCAGCACGTCTGTTAATTGAATGCCTTCTTATATGCAAACGGGGAAAGCCACACTAAAGTCTCTCAAGACTCCAGATAAGATTTGCAGCTGGTAGAAATAAGTGAAATGTCACTAAGGCCAGAGGAATCGCTCTGCTCCTCCCTCTCCCGCCGCTGCAATCTGTGAACTTGACCCTCCATTTCCATACTCCAAGGAGGAGCTGAGCACAGCGTTGAGTGCGTTGCTGCGATCCCTCCTCCCTCCCGCCTCAGCCTGCCCTCGCCCTGCCGCAGCCCCAGCCCTGGCCCTTCCCCGGGACACCAGAGTGTCCAGCAGGCTGGAGGGAGAAGGAGCTGGGGAGTGTCTGGCCTGGATGGGAAGGGAGGCCTGAGTTTCAGTCATTTCCCCTGTGATTACGTCAAGATTTCTCAGTAAAGTCTTTACAGGATGGGTTGGGCTGTTTTATCAGAGCCAGATTTTGGCAGAGCAGTTTTCGGTGAGGTCCTTTTCATCCTTCGGCCCCCGGCCAGAGCCTGCAGACCTTACCTCCCCAAACCTAGCACAGCCTTGTCTGACCGATGGGTGGATTTAGTCCCACTGCAGGAGGCAGGAGGACAGGCTTTTGCTTTCATTTAAGAAACAACACTTAGACCTTGACTGGTGACAGGCAGTCCTGATGGTGCTAACATGAATCTCCAGGTCACTTGCTTGGCAAGGACAAGCTTATTCCTTCATAAGCAATGAGAACATGAACACACTTGAAGCTTTCCAACCAGACCTTTGCTTTCCCAATGTCTCTCTTTTCGGCCTCACATTTTAAGCAGAAAAGCAGCTTGCAAAGTGAGCAGGAAACAACAGCTCCTTCCTGCTGCACAGCTCCAGCCCCCTGAGCAGGGAGCCTGTCTGCTCCGGGGCTGGCTTTGGGTATCGGCCAGCGCTGACCAGCATCCCTGTCTGAGCTACTGTCACTCTCCTGTTGCCATTAGAGTGAAGTAAAAGCCTGGGAGATGTGTTATCCCAGCTGAATCCCAGCAAACGGCAGCAGACCAGCAGCTCTGTGGCAGCTGAGATAGGTAATGTTTTTTTGTTCAATCTTTTCTAAATCCTCTACATTTCACATACCTGTTCACACTTTCTGGTCATTTTATACAACACAACAGCACAGAGTAGAAATAATCTCCGTTTGAGATATTTTTAGATGCAAGCATTTGGGGAAGAACCCTAGTTTTTAAGGATGACATTACTATTAGCTTATTATTTCCACTTGAAAGCCCCAGACATCAAATATTCTGAATTCATCCTATCTGATTGATGGTGCCCTCTACAAGTTTGGAAAACAAAACTGAAGATGGTGTTCAGAAAAAAAACTTAAGTGATTCAGTTACATATATGCCTTGTGCTGATGAACAAAGATAATTTCTTCATGTGTAGGCATGAATGAGATGGACAAGAAGTTTTCAACTGTGTTAGATTTCATGTGAGCTCCAGTACCTGAGCAGCTGTGCAGAAGTAGAGGGCCTATCCCACAGGGAGACAGAATCTGTCAGGGGAAGAGAAGGTGCTGTGCCAAAGACAGACTCCTTCAGGAAGCATTTGTTTGAAGAGAAATCTAATAATAAAGCAAAGAAATCAGAAGGGTTCCAACTATTTTCAAACAGAAAAAATTAAATTATGGAGAGGAGAACTCAAACTGCAGAGGATTAGAGGATTAGTCAGCACAAGGGAGGGAGGGTGGAGGGGTGACGCAGAATGGCAGGACTATGGGGCAAAAGAGATTTTTAACTCTACGCTAATTTTACTGTGCACATGCAACAACCATCCCTACTTTCTGCTCCTATGTAAACTATGTAAAACCATGTGTCCTGGGTGAAGAGAGCAGAGTTGAGCCACATGGCTTCTCCCTCCCCATGGCCTGGGTCTTGCAGCCCCATTGCCATGTTCTACCATCTCACTGGGTGCTCCTTACCTTGGCTCTTACAAAGCCCATGTGGGAGAGCAGTACTGGGCACTTTGATATTTTCTGGGCTTCCCCCTGCCCAAGGGTGTCCTGTTTGTGAGGGTGCCAGCACTCCTTCTCCTGTTCTGCCCATAACCCACCGCCTGAAGGGTCTGGCTTTCTGCCTGGGCAGCTGCAAAGAATTAGCCCAGCTGAGGTTCAGTCACACAGGGGAGGAGTGCAGAAAAGACTTTTTTTTTTTGCCATTCAGTCCACTTGAGCTTCAAGAAACTCTGGAATTAAAGCCCTAAGTGTGAGTGTTGAAATTGACTGTAGGGTCAGTGCTGACTGTGGCAATCTTGGTTTCACTGGTGCAGATTTGCATCACTTTAAAAGTGTCCTGAGAGGCCCTGTTTTTTTATTTTTTCCCTTGCACCCTATCCTTGGGATGTTTTTGATGGTTCATATTAATTTAAATAATTTCCCCAAGACCTAAAGTGTCTTTTTTTCCATTACAAAAGACTTTAGGTATTCTTTCGAAGGAATAACCTGTTTGTTTCAGATGGTTTTGCTCATTCTCAGGTGCACCAGTTTTTCGTAATGTCAAGCGGAACAGTGTTTTGTGTGTAAAATTTTCCTTTCTACTTCATTTTCTGGCTGTATTGGTACTCACAGATTTTAAGTATTTGTTTAGACTAAAGCATTTTAGAAAGTACGTTTCCCATTCATCCTCTGATCGATGGTCTTTGTCTTTCACAATGCTCCCGAGAGTTGTAACAATTCAATGCTGGCCTTGAAAACTTCTGACGTGTCCAAACATTCAGGAGTTCCAGAAAAAAAGCCAAACTATCAATCATTCCCTGATGAAAGGAGAGGCTTCTTTAATAAATTCTATAGCATTATGCTTAATATCATACCTGGAAAGGGGCTCAGAAAGTTTCCCACCCCACCATTTTCCCCAAGATCGGGTCAGCTGTGCACTCCAGATATGTTAACCTCTTAGCCAGTTCCAGCAAGGATAATTACTTGCTGATGACCAAGTCAGAAAGCATCTCTCCCTGGACAAAGCGGTGGATTATTTATTTCTTCCCCTGTTACTGATTATTTTTAGTAGTTCTCATGTTTCATTTTCAGAGCGGACAGGAATTGGTTCGAGGCGGTCTGAATTATTCCTGTGTACAAAGGGATTCGATTTCATGCCTGGCAGGAAGTGGTATCAACTGGAAAAGGAAATCTACTTGCAAGCAGAGAGAAACGCAACCTTTGCTCCTTCTTCCACTGTCGTCTTCTATATTGATCAACGTGGACACCTCCACCCGCCTACCAGCCTGCCAGGGCTGATGCACGAATCTGCCCCGTGGTCTGTCCCCTTCCCTACCCAGCACGGCATTAACCCAGGGCACCTTGTCCCCCTCCTGGGGTCTTGCCAGGCCAGGGCTAATACCAATACAAACCTGGCTCTGAGGATCATCACCGTTATTATTGGGACTGGTCCTGTGTAACATCTTTGTCTGTGACATGGACAGGGGGATTGAGTGCGCCCTCAGCAAGTTTGCCGATGACACCAAGCTGTGTGGTGTGGTCGACATGCTGGAGGGAAGGGATGCCATCCAGAGGGACCTTGACAGGCTTGAGAGCTGGGTCCGTGCAAACCGCATGAAGTTCAACAAGGCCAAGTGCAAGGTCCTGCACATGAGTCAGGGCAATCCCAAGCACAACTACAGGCAGGGTGGAGAGTGGATTGAGAGCAGCCCTGAGGAGAAGGACTTGGGGGTGATGGTTGACGAGAAGCTCAACATGAGCCGGCAATGTGCGCTTGCAGCCCAGAAGGCCAACCGTATCCGGGGCTGCATCGAAAGCAGCGTGACCAGCAGGTCGAGGGAGGTGATTCTGCCCCTCTACTCCGCTCTCGTGAGACCCCACCTGCAGTACTGCGTCCTGCTCTGGGGCCCCCAACATAAAGACATGGAGCTGTTGGAGCGAGTCCAGAGGAGGCCGCAAAGATGACGGGGGGCTGGAGCACCTCTCCTGTGAGACAGGCTGAGAGAGCTGGGGCTGTTCAGCCTGGAGAAGAGAAAGCTCCGGGGAGACCTTCTAGCAGCCTTCCAGTACCTGAAGGAGGCCTACAGGAAAGCTGGAGAGGGACTTTTACGAGGGCATGTAGTAAAAGGATGAGGGGTAACAATTTTAAACTGAAAGAGGGTAGATTTAGACTAGATGTTAGGAAGAAATTCTTTACTGTGAGGGTGGTGAGACACTGGAACCAGTTGCCCAGAGAAGCTGTGGATGCCCCTTCCCTTGCAGTGTTCAAGGCCAGGTTGGATGGGGCTTTGAGCAACCTGGTCTATGGCAGGGTGTTGGAACTAGATGATCTTTAAGGTCCCTTCCAACTGAAACCATTCTATGATTAATACCACAGAATAAAAGCAATGGAATATGTACCAGACAGGGGACAGGATAGGGAATAGTGCATGTCCTTGTACTTTCACAGGGAAAGTCTTTGTAGTGTTCCCACTCCTACTTGCCATCCTCCTGGTGACTGCATCCACCCTGACACAAATAATCTACAAAGAGAAAACATAAAACCCTCTCTAGTAGTCTGTAGCTTTACGTGAAATAAATAATGGCACAATTACTCAGTAATACCTCACAGAAGTCATGCTAATTGCTTTCACTGAAGCTCCAGGTTTCCTTATCAAACCTGCCAGGCTGAAATAACTGAAAGTCTATAAACCAGTAAATAATTAGCTTTGAAAATCTCCTTCTTGCATCTCCTGGCACCCCTTTTGCCTGCAGTGGGGAATGGTTAGAAATGCACAGTTGGGCGGGAACTCACAGGATTGCTGCCAACAACTTGTTTGCTCTTTGTGCATCCTTGAAGCTCACTTTAAATCAATTTAACACTTAAGAAAAAATTAAGTTCATAAAAAACGCTCAATGGGAGAGCGGAGGCTGGAGGCTGGGGACACCCCCTGAGCCAGGACAGGCTCCTGCCCCAGCAGTAACAGGGGCTGCCACGGCAAGGGGGCACCAACCAGCCCCCCAACGCCATTCCTCTTGGTAGGTTTTTTCTGTAACACCTTTGCGTATTTATTCTTCTTTGTAGGAAGGTGTCAAGGGCTGGCACTCAGGTGAGAGGTCCCATCTGAAGGAACCACCACCACCCTCTCATGTGCTGTGGTCGAGCCCTGCGAGGAACCACCGCAAGATGCTCTCCTTCCTGAGAAACATCTGCCTCCTCCCGCTCCCCTCTGTGGTTTCATTAAAGCATTTTAGCAGTTTCAGCTTTCTGCTCGGCACCTTTGCACCACAGGAGCTCTGTCAGCTCCAAGATCTTGCCTTAGGAGTGCAACCTTTTCAGGTGTTTGCCTGGGCATCAGGGCCCAGCCCTCATTTATTTTTACCAGCTCAAACGTGCTTCAACCCACAAAACCTCCTTAATGAAGCTGTGCATTCATAGCAAACCCAGCTCTTTCAAGACCACGCTGGTACCTTATCTTTCCAATCATCATGTTTTCTGATAGGGCCCCAGTGCCTCCCTGCAAGTGTGTGTGATTACACAAGAGAAGATGGTTCTCAGCAGACTTCTCATTCCTGCCCCAAAACAGCCGCTGCAAAGGTGCAGCCGAGGGAGGTAATGTGGTTTTGCCCCTGATGAAGGGTTCATGTGCTTACATAGGCCATGCAGCCATAGGTAGCGTGACATTTCCCATCCTGTCAGCCTGTGTGGGTCAGTAGTGACGGGTTTATCAATACAGAGTAAAAGCTGAGATGTAGCCACCCCGTTGACTGCCAGTAACACAGACATATGCCTAATGAGTGGCTTTCATCAGTCATCAATGTCTGGCTTACAGCTTGTCCCCACCAGCAGAGACGGGGCAGCAAGTCTCTGCACGAGACCCTCCTCCTTTCAGAAAGGTGTCCCTTCCCTCACAGAAGCTGGTCTGTAGCAGGGGCCTCCTGCAGCAACCCTGCACCGAAGGGCAACGCTGAGGCGAGTGTCGGTCTCTTCTCCCAGGTATCACGTGGCAGGACAGGAGGAAACGGGCTCAAGTTGCGCCAGGGGAGGTTTAGATTGGATATCAGGAAAAATTTCCTCACTGAAAGGGTTGTCAAGCATTGGAACAGGCTGCTCAGGGAAATGGTGGAGTCACTATCCCTGGAGGTATTTAAAAGATGTGTAGATGTGGTGCTTAGGGACATGATTTAGTGGTGGACTTGGCAGTGTTAAGTTAACGGTTGGACTTGCTGATCTTAAAGGTCTTTTCCAACCTAAATGATTCTATGATTCTATGATGCGTTTGGGTATTGCTATGACTCCTGCAATGGTCACCCTGCTTCCTCACATCTCCTCCTTTGCTACCATGCTACACTGAAGTAACTGGGACCTGGAGAGATGTTTGGGGGTGGGAGACACTCTGCTCTCATGCAGCAGCAGAGCGTCCATGAACGCTGAATCCCCTGGGGCAGGAGGAGAGCCGAGGCAGCTGCATGTCCTGTCCCTCCGAGAATTCACCCACACTCCACAGCTCCAGGTATACAAATTAAAATTAACTTATTAAAGTAAATTAAACTTGTCTGAGACTGTTCTCTGGCAGATAACGCCCCGCACCCTTAATGTTGAAGTCTCAGCCTCCAAAGCAGCGTGGCTTCACCCAGGCTGCCCATGGGGAAGGGGGCCTGGCACATGCTAATCCCCAAGTCTTCCCTGAGCATGTTTGAGAGACCATATTTGCCTCAGGCCAAAACCAGTTCAGGACCCACTGTGCTAGTACAGATGGCTTAGCTCCACTCCCCAAGAAAGCTCCCTGATGCTGTTTAGTTTACTAGTGTTGACACAGGACAATCGTCCACACAAATTTACCTCCCTACTGTACTGTGAAGCTTACAGAGATGAGGTTTGACCCTCAGTTCAGTGGAAGGTGACCCTGTTGGCTCATTGCCCTTAACATGGAGAAAACATTCCCATGGAGGTATGTTATTTGTGGATTTCTCAGATCAACCTGGGTCTTAAAATATCCAATTTAATCAATCATCAGTGTGAGCAAACTTGCCTTCCCATAAGATATTTCTTTATATATAAAACAGCCCACCTGGCTTTCTCCACATTTGGGACAGAAGAGGTTTGCACCTGACCTATAAATTATGTTATTAAATTACACCTTGTTTTGTTTCTCCAGAAACCAGTCCCTGGGAATGCAGACCTGCCACAGCAGATCAGAGAGTGGCCCATGGTGCTCTGTGTTCCCTTCGGGCACTGCTCCGTCCCTTGGGTAGCTCCCCACACCTGTGACTTGGCTTTCAGAAGCAGCAGTATCAACCCTGCAGAAAGCAGTTACCCATCAGGAAAGTCTGTTTTTAATGGAGGCATGATGAATCCTTTGAAATAAGGCCCAAAGTGTTGGTTGATGGGTCTTCTAGCAAAATCCTCTACACAAGCTATTTCTATTTCACTTCAAACGGTAGCACATACATTCAAAGCACTGAATGCTGAGAAACTGAAATGCTGAAGCTTAACAATGGGTTGAATTATTAAATATATTGATAGCTATTTAATCAGTTATTATAAATTTTAAAAGAAGTGCTTTAAAAGACTGAAATTAAAACATAAAGAAGGGCTGAGTCTTCACTGTCTTGCACACAGCATACTTTTAATACTAAAAGATGCTGCCATATCAGTATTAAACATCCTTTCTGTATACTAGTGATTACACAGGTATAAAGTGAAGGGAATTAAGGTCACTGAAACAGCACAAGTTCTCCCTTGCCTCCACGCAGCTTTCCATCCCGTGTGCTAATTGTGCTTTGCATAGGTCTGAGACATATTCTGAAAAACTTCTGAGGGAAGTTATTTTAATAAACAGATTTATTTTTTAATAAGGATGCTAAGAAGTTTGTTAAATGCTGTAGGCAGGCAAACTGATGGCATGAAATCTGAGAAAACATATATATATCCCCTGGTATTACAGAGGGGGGAGAGGAATGATTTTCAGTAGGATTTGGGCAAAACCCCGAATTATTAAAAAAAGCACCAAGTGACTAACGCTGACTCACTGTCTTGGCGTGATGTAGGTAGGTTTCCTACTGTTATTTATAGTTGTGTTCTGGTCTGGTTACGACATGCTGTCAGTTGATGAGTAGTTTGAAATGTGTTAGCCTGGGGTCCAATAGTTCTTTTGTGCCATTCAGTGTCCTATAAAATAGACCTGATCATTTTTTTTAAAAAATTTCCTCCCATAACTCAAAATTCAGCCACTTGTTTTCCTCCTGCAGCCTCACGTAATCCCCATATCTGGCTTGCTAGCACTAGTGGAGTTCAATTTATAGGTTTGTTTCCTTGTTAGCTGTTGTGTCCCATCTCTTCTGGGCCACTTGCCCCAAGGAGGGCCTCTTCCTTATCCCTACCAGGAACAGGAGACCTTATGAAGCACAGAGATTGTTTCGTCTTGCAAATCTACACCCTGAGAACAAAGTTTCAGGGCACTTTGGAAAGGAGATGCTTTGGCTTGTGTTTATAAAAGTGGTCAAGTACTTTAGGAGCTATTTTTGTGCCTAAATCCCACTGATTTTTTAAAGGAATTAGGTGCTTACACAGTTTTTAGAATCTATAGCCCTCATCCAACATAAAAAAGCAGCTGTTTTGGCATTATAGGAGATATCTGGTGTGCATAAGGAGACTTAATAAAGAGAAATGGTATGTTTTTCTTCATCTTAAAGAGCATAGTAAGGTATTTATATGAGAATGAATTAGTTGGTTAAAAGGGAGACAAAAAAAAAGGAATTATATGTTAAAGTACAATATTCAGAGAATTTTATCTAAAAAGAATACAGAGAAAGGGCACCAGAGCTGTGCCTAGATTTAGGGGAAATGGATGCTCTCACCGGCACGGTACTTGGCCAAAGCATCTCCCTTTTGGCCAATGTGCCTGGGCTTCCTTCCCTCGGGAGCCAGGAGAGAGGAAGGGGGGACATTTAGCAGACACGCATCTCATTTACTGCAGGGAGTAAAAAGCTAGAACTGGAAGGTGGGAAGTGCTTAGGAGTTGCAGCACGTATCTTGGTACGACAGGAGAATAAGGGAAAAATCAGTGCAAAATGAAGGCAAACCAATTGCAAATGCCAGCTTTGGAAGAGCAGAGGAGGGTGACACCTTTAGCCAAACTACAAACTACTTGTCAATACGTATTCTTGAGATTTAGGATCCAAAATATTACTGGATAAGTAAGTGGGTAATGAGGATGTCTGACATTTTTTAGACAGGACTGAAGAATTTCTAGAGATATAAACCACTATGTTTCAGAGCCCAGGCCCTCACTGAATGCTCGGAGGCAGAATTCCAGATTATTTCATATTTGTCCTCTAAGGAGCTTCTTAAACCTTCTTCTGAAACAGTTGGTACCGGCTGCTCTAAAAAACAAGATACTGCAATCCCATGCGTGGGGTTGGATTTCAATCTCCATCTGAGATTACAGGAACTCCTGTGAATTGATTGAACAAAACCTGATCCAGTAATTAAGGCAAACAATATTCTAGATAAAAAGGCAGGAAAACCAGCCTGTTTTCTGTCAAAAAGAGTGGTGGACTGCAGCACTAAGGGGCATCATCCTGCCAGATACAGCTTCCAGATAGAGATGTGGAAACCTTGTGGTTTTAACTGCACAAAACACATTCAGCCCTAATCCATATTTGAATGAAAAAAGGTCCATTTGCTCTGCTACAGCAGGGACAAACGGGATTCATTGATCGATTGATTTAATTAAGCTTCATGGCTTCAAATAGGTGCTTTTCTGTATTTGGGAATCGGTTTCAAGCTCATTTAGCAACTGGCAGTGTCACGTATAGAAGATAAAGAGCTCAGTCCAATAGCAGGAAAGGCAGTATCTTTCTCTTGGCAGTAGATTAACCAAGAAAATGTTGCTACAAGGCGATGACACACTGCCCTCCTGAATATGCAGATGAGTCTACATCATGTTTGGATATGGAAAGTGCAGTGCTGCTATCAGAACCACCCGACCCCATAATTTTAGAAATTTAGGTGAATTAAGGTCATGTAGCCATGGAGAGGAAAGGCCAGGGGAAAATGTATTGACAATAAAATACGTCTAGTATATTGTGGGCAATTTCAGCTGAGTCACTTGGACAATAATGGAGTAAATCCCACCACTGTGAAGAGCAATCCCACTTACATATTTTGGAACCATTCCAGTTTGCTTAGCAGTTTCCATGAGGCATTTAGCAGGGATGCCCTTTCACCATTTTGCTACATGAGTCTTCCACTTGTGTGGTTTCCATCAGTCCCCAGAGCATAAATTTTAAGTCTCAAATGGTACATTTATGCTATAGTTTGTTTCCCTGGGTTTTTCATGCAAGATTTCATAATTATGATGGTATTTAACACCATAAAAATCTGTTAGGTCTTTGGGAGAAATTCAAGTCTTTTTAACTTGCTGCACAGAGTTGTATTACTTCTGTGGTTTATAGATTTACATCCTCTACCTCCTAGTTCCACTGCCCAGAGGGTAAAATACTGAGGTTAATTTAAACCTTTAGCTTTAGTGCATGCTAACTTGCACCATTTGAGAAGGTCTAGCTATATGTGTTGCTGGCTGATGAACCCTGCCATAATTTAGCTTGTCATTTTATGCTGACCTTATTAAATGACGTGTCTTGTTTACATTCTGTTGGAGCACAGTTCTCACGTGAAGCCTTTATAACTCAGTTGTCTGTCTGATGAGAGTCATTTGCTCCTCATCTTGGAAACAGACTCCCCACATAAATCAGATCTACCTGGATCTTGATGAAGTTATAACAAATGTTGGCATGCAGTTTCTCTCATTTTCTTTTTAATGATAAATGTCATAGAAAAATACGCTTTTACTCAGCTGACTTGTTAGAGAAAAAGGCTGTTGTGTTTTTGTTTTTTTTTAGCAAACTGCTAAAAATCCAGATTTGTGTTACAAAACTTGGTATCATTTTATCTCACCTAGTCCTACAGTGCCTGAAATGCATTGTCTCCTCTCTTGTCCATTATGACAAGAGAAAGTTAGAGCTATTTAGTTTAAATTCAACAAAGATAGATAGAAATATATTCTACTCTTCTTAAAGTCCTGTTACTGAACAGAGTGTTGTGACAGTCTTACTCCAATAGAAGAGGTGCCATAGTACATCCACTAAGGAGCTTTGGTGGAGCTCAGACAACAAATTATTACCTACATCTAAAATTCCCTCAGGCACCCTCAGTTCCTCTGAACCACAGAGACAATAAATTTTCTTATCCTACGTTACCCCTCGGTCTTGACAGCACTGAATGCAGCTAAGGCCCAACACACTTCATAACTAGGTGCTCCTCTCCCAGTCTTGCCCGGGGGCCCTGCAGTTTTCAGTAATCACTCAGAGCAAACAATGTACCAGAGGTCATCTTCATTCAGTCTTAAGGATTGTGATTTGATGGAGCTGAAGCCAGAGCAGAGCCTTCCAAAGCATGACTGGAGGCTTGGACTGCGGACCTTCTTCAGCACACCAGGCACTTATGGGTGAGGTCAGTGGGGTTGTGCTGTAAATCTGATCAGTGTTGGGCTTCTCTGGCTTTAAAGGACAACCCTCCCTACCTCCCAAGGGTTCTGGCCTTCAGCACAGTTTGTTGAGAATTGCGTTCATCCAGCCACAAGTATGGTGCCCCATGGCATGGAAATGGGCAAGGAGGGAGAGAGAACAAGAAAGAAGTCCGTGAGCTGGTATTGCCACCAAAGTCCCCACATCATCACACTGCAGGATGACTTCTGCTCTGCCAGACTGCTCTGCCCTACAGTGCCCAAGGCATGAGACACTCTCTGATCCACCCCTCCACAAACAGCATGGACATCTTGCTACTTGTACTTTCTCTGTACCCAAAGCTCTGGGGCCGAAGCATCTAAAACATTCCAGTGTGGGAATGCTTCTGGGGCAAGTTCAGCTTTCCTTTTGCTCCATCTGATGATATTTTAGATTGAAAGGGTTTGGAAAAGATTTTCCTTCTAACCATATGGAACAGTCTAGGGTGAGGGAAGGGTGGAGAAAATGTAAGAAACAAGCAGAACTTTCTCTCATAGGATTTCTTACTTTCATCCTACTTTAAAGTCTCCCTAATAAATAGTTCTTGCATCCAAACAGTGCCAGAATATTTCAAAAGGACAAGCTAAAATTTTTCTTATGCAATAGCAATTGAAACCCCTTTTTTGAATACACTTAATCAATGCATGCTGGTATCTTACCATATGCATAAATCAGATACTCCCCAAGGTACATGTGCCTGAGCCAGGAAGAAGGAATGTGCCTTTGCAGTCACACAACCAGCAAATCACATCGGGTTTGTGCCTCACTCTGAAGGTGTTGACATGTTGAAAGTTTTACTGTAAGACAGACAATCCTGGCAAGTAAAGCAGCATCCTAAGGATACATGGGATCAGACCTATTTTTCTACACCAACACAGGAGTTTGAATGAATCCAGGCAGAAGAGTTCAAAGGTTTGCTACATCAGAGTGGCCCACCAGGTGAACATGGCTAAGACACTTCCATTTCTGCAGTTAACCCCATCCTGGAGGGAAGAGGTTAACATACCACCTGGCTTTCTTGGACTGAACTAATCCCAAAAGACCTCTTTCACCTGGGTTGGCCAGGGGCTAACAAATTAAGCTATAAGCTTACACATCTGGCTGCACAGTGGGATGCTTTAATTACTCTGCTTCTCCACCCTCTCCTGTGCAGAAGTGTTCATAATGCCAGCACAGGACCCCACAAACTCCATGTGTCACCGTATTTGTTTTACCTTGTTCAGGAGATTGAAAAGCTGACAACAAATACAGCAGATACTCCAGATGCTCAACAATTTCCTGTTCCACACAGAAAGTCGGCTTCCAGGTGCTGGCTCCAGACTGCTTCTCCTGCATAGCACTTGCCAGCTGGGCCCCAAGAACAAGGAGGATGTTGTAAATACCTTAGACACTCGACTAACCTAGTTATATAAATAAACAAAGAGAAGCTTTTGTAATTTAGATGGCTGTATCTCACTTCAGACAACTGGGCCTTGAGAAGATAGTTTGTGATTAAGATGGCTGTATTTCACTTCAGACAACTTGGCCTTGGGAAAACACAGGCACGGAAACCTAAAGATAAGGGAGTTGCAACAGCTGCCTCGAAGGACATGGCCTACATGGCCTACATGATCCCCGGACTGAGTTTGCACAGAAGCAGGGGTCAGTCAGTGAACACAGTGAGGAAGACTACCAGCCTTCATCTGAAGACCCCTGACGACCACCAGGGAAAACGACTGCGCATGTGGAGCGGACATTTACATATATTAATGAGTTCCAGGAAATCTCATGATTATGTAAATGAGTTCTTGGGAATCCTATGACTATGTACAACTTCATGGTATATAGTCTCTGAAAATTTGCCAAATCGGCAGAGCACTCATGGTGGATAATCCCCAGTGCTGCCCAGTGCTGCAATGAAGAATGCCTGCTTAATAACACTCTAGTGTTAATGAGTCTTCTTTCGGACTCTTTACCCAGCCGTACCTAGCTTCCCACTTCAGTGAGGAAAGTTAAGAAAGCAAGGGGGTTTGGAGATTTCTGATTTTTGTATCATTGGGATGGGGCCTTTTTTTTTTTTTCAGTCCATATGCAATCAGAGGACTTCTTAGGAACACTAGCCATTACAAACCAGGCTTAAAACTGGTTTGTGCTGCTAGAATCATGCAAAACTTGTTTACAGGAGTTCAGGATTTGGCCCCACTATCTACATAACTGAGCCACTCCCTGCAATGCTTGATTTCTCCAGCTAAATTATCCTTAAATAAAATAAGAAGCTGAGAGATAATGTCTATACCTGTACAGTTCAGCAGATTCAGATACTCAGGGTCTCACTCGTGATAGTAGCTCAAGTTCCAGCTCACAGGAATTACCAGGCTGTGAGTTCTGCTATGCTCTGCTTCCTTTTCCTGCTGATTCCCCCAATCTTAAAATTACAGGTCAGCTGACTGCTGCCAGACCCATCTTGTGCCATTTCTGAAAGATTTCATTTGTAACAAACCACCAGTGAACAGCAACCGCTGCCTCCTTTAATACACCTCATGCGTTTCATTCCTGGTAAGATAGCATGGTTACAAACTTGTGCAACTCTCAGGACTGAGAGGATAACTAACCTTTATTTACTTCATAGATCCTGACAGTTACTGGTGTAGTTACACTGGAAAATCCATCAGAGGTCTTAATCAGGCTTGCTTACAGCTGTGCATCCTCATCACCGTGAGTGCCATGTGCCTGCAGCTGTGCCACCCCAGGCTCTGTGAACTGATGAGTTTTCATAAGCAAATTAATTCCTGAACAAGAAACCTCCAGGTGAAGGTACTTCCAGGAAAGCAGCACTGGGGACATTTTTCCCCACTGCAGAGCTGAGTCATTTGTCCCAACATGCCAGTGGAAGAGCTGATTGGAGACTCCCTCTCATTGATGAGATATAAGGATAATTCTCCACCTACCTGGGGTGTGAAATTTCTCTGTAGCTCTGCACAGTTCTCTGTATTTCTAAAAGTCCTCTATTGTAGCCAACACCTTTCTGTTCAGAGTTCCTAGATCTATCATAACAAGGCAGAGAAGCGCATTGCATTGACCTGATTTTCACAGCAATTTCAGCTAACCAAGGTGTTTTCATGACCTGTCCTAGGGGAAGTTAATGCTGCTCTTGTCCAGGATGATTATCTGCGATAGCAGCTATTTCACCAGTGTAAGAAACTCCTCCGGTGTGGTGGAAGCAGTTGTGAAAACTGACCCAACTCTGCTATGAGCAAGTATAAAAATACAAGCCACGGGCAAAGCAGGCAAGTAACAGTAGAGAGGGTAGACTGACACAATAAAGACAAACTTGAACAATTTTCAGAACAGGTAAGAAGGCAAATTATCTGATTCATAACAGAGACAAAAATCTCCCTTCAGCAGCCTCCCCCAAGGAGCTATTTATATACCAGCAATTCCTATACGAGCTTTCCCAAAGGCCTAATCCTGAAAATGCTGTGTTCCAGTTCTCTTTAAATAGGATAAAGAAAGAAGTATGCAAGAAGCATGTTTATATCCAAATGCTTACGAGCTTCAGAGCTGTCCCCCAAATCCTTGTGGAATACATGTTCCTCTCCTAGGTCTTACTCCAGGTACTAAGCCAGAATAACTTATCATGGATGGAGAAGGCTGGAAAAATGAAAGCAAAGACCATCTAATGGGCATGATAATCATATCAGCTCCATTTTACGCATTCCTCGTGTTGTGCTAGTAGTGCATAACAGATCTCCTGTACAACTGAGAAGACTTGTATGAATGGACAGTATTCTACAACCATACCGAAAAACGTGTCTCCTTTCACTGTTTTTATAAACCCAAAGGCTGTCAGACCATGGGAAGCACAAGACATCACACATGTCTTTGATCAGTCACAGGCTGATGAAGCACAGGGCAGTGAGCCTGATGGCCACCCTTCATTCAGGCTAAATAGAAGAACAATTAAGCTCCTTTATGGAGGATGATGGTTGGGCACAGCAGAAGTCACTGCCCAAGTACACCAGGTGGGACATGGATTTGTAATGGTAGCAGGAGCTTGGAGACAACTGGTTGAGCTACACATGTTTTTGAGAAAAAAAATCAGCAGGCCAGCGGAAAGTAAGCAGCAATAATTTCAACTGGGAAGGAAGTAGAGGCTCTTTGAAACATCAGCTTAGCTACAAATGGAAGGTTGGGCACAGTCGCTCAGACAAGTACTCATTTTTGTGTGTTCCTGCAACGTTCAGAGATACGGTGCTGCACTAAAGATGTATGAATTTATCAATGAGTTTATTCTCCTCCTAGAAGAAACCGGGTAACTGTTCAGGCCAGGAGGAAGCACTGTGTGAGCACAAGACACATACCCTGAAACGCTGCATATGCTAGTACAGAAAAACCCTCCTTCCCTGATGTATTATTAGACCTCAAAATGATAGCACAAACTCTTCTACAGATGCTAAATGGCCTGTAAAATCAAGACTAGGCATTTTCCTAAAATACAGACTGCAGTTGAAAAGGAAATTACTGACTTAATGAAGAAGTTAGTGGAAAAGGTTCTACAGATTGTATTATCCGGGAAGCGAGAATAAAATCACTCATACCTCCTGATCTTAACATTTATGATCAAAGTAGGCATCTTGTCAAAACAAATATTTTCTTTACTCCTTTAGTTTTTCTTAGAGAATATATGCATAAAAGCCAGTTATCTACACTGTGACTAAGGGGCTGTTTTGCAAAGGACATGAATGGGAGCAGACGCATCCTCTCCTAAGCATCGGGGAACAGTGCTTAAAAGCAGAGGAGTTACTTAGCCTGATACAGTTATTGGGAGCGTGTACCTAATTTGGAAATTCAGTAAATAACAATTATATCGTTAGATAACAGTTCACACTTCATACAAAGTTATTAACACAGGTTTTAGTCTTTTTTTTTTCTTTTACCCCCTATCCATAATCTTGCTTGTATCTGCTTGTGAATGGTTTTCTGTTGGGCTAATTGCCTTGGAGTGTGATATCCTCATTACCTCACCAGTGCTGCATCCATATTGATTAGGACATAGCTTCGTAGACATGACTTAAAACAGAAGTGATGCTGAAAGGGGCGTCCACACCTATTCCATCCAACCCCAGCCACACATACCTACTTGCTTCCTTCTGTCTGCACCAGCGTTTATACGACCACAGATATGGCTGTAAAATAACACAACCGCGCAAGTAAGAGTCCTTTTCAAGCAGAACAGAGTAAGAGCCACGTGAGCACTACAGTCAGTGCAATGAATAAGGTCATGTATGTCAGTATGGTGGGAAAAGATGGGCAGTAAATGTGGAGGACAGTAGATGCTGCAGACAGATTGTGCATATAAAAAGCAATGTCCAGGAGAGGAAGCAGCGCAGCAAGGAGCTCAGCTTTCAGAGGCTGTGCAGCAGCCGCACTAACTGTAGAATATACAGAGGACGTTCTTTTGCACAGCTGGTTTATTTCTGAGATTTCATGTAATCAGTTAACATCCTCCACATTCCCTGCATCAAGACAAACTCAGTAAGCAACTGTGTTGTTTCGTCTTTTGTTTTCTCTAGGCACTAGAAAATAAATGATCTGTTTGCAGTGTCAAAACTCAGGTTTATCATGAATGTACAAGAGATTACTTGCATGGTAGGGTGAGAGACTGTCTTCTCATTCCAACTCTGCTCCTACACCACCTGGACTTAGCCCTGCACTTCTGTATGTGTATAGCTTGTGTATATTGCCTGATAGCTCTAGCAACTCCAAGTTGTTCATGAATCTTTAATACCTAGTCCAGCTTGCCAGGATTCTTGCACAGTAGCAGGCCAAATTCCATCCTGTTTTTTATTTCATTCTAGTGTAAAAATTTTTGGAGTCACCAGAGGGCACCATTACAGATAGCTTTGTAAGTATCATTTAACTGATGCTTGTAAGAAAGTAGATTTTGAGAAAACCCACTTAGTAGATGAGGGCAGGGCTGCGGATGTAGTCTATCTAGACTTCAGTAAGGCATTCGACACTGTCTCCCACAGCATCCTCCTAGACAAACTGGCTGCCCGGGGCTTGGATGGGTGGACTCTTCAATGGGTTAAAAACTGGCCGGATGGCCGAGCCCAGAGAGTGGTGGCGAATGGGGCAAAGTCCAACTGGCGGCGTTCCCCAGGGCTCAGTTTTGGGGCCGGTGCTGTTCAATATCTTTATAGATGATCTAGACGTAGGGATTGAGTGCACCCTCAGCAAATTTGCAGATGACACCAAGCTGGGTGGCAGTGTCGATCTGCTGGAGGGTAGGAAGGCCCTGCAGAGGGATCTGGACAGGTTAGATAGATGGGCCAAGACCAACGGCATGAGGTTCAACAAGAACAAGTGCTGGGTCTTACACTTCGGCCACAACAACCCCATGCAGCTCTACAGGCTGGGGGAAGAGTGGTTAGAAAGCGGCCCGGCGGAAAGAGACCTGGGGGTGCTGATCGACAGCCGGCTAAACATGAGCCAGCATTGTGCCCAGGTGGCCAAGAAGGCCAGCGGCATCCTGGCCTCTATTAGGAATAGTGTAGCCAGCTGGTCTAGGGAAGTGATCGTCCCTCTCTACTCGGCACTGGTGAGGCCGCATCTTGAGTACTGTGTCCAGTTCTGGGCCCCACACTTCAAGAAAGATGTTGAGGTGTTGGAGCGAGTCCAGAGGAGGGCGACCAAGCTGGTGAAGGGTCTGGAGGGTCTGACCTACAAGGAATGGCTGAGGGAGCTGGGGTTGTTTAGCCTGGAGAAGAGGAGGCTCAGAGGTGACCTTATTGCAGTTTACAACTACCTGAAGGGAGGTTGTAGCGGAGTGGGAATTGGCCTCTTCTCCCGGGCAACTAGCGATAGGACAAGAGGACACAGCCTCAAGCTTTGTCAGGGGAGGTTCAGGTTGGACATTAGGAAGTATTTCTTTTCAGAAAGGGTTATTAGACATTGGAATGGGCTGTCCAGGGAGGTGGTGGAGTCACCATCTCTGGATGTGTTTAAGAAAAGACTGGACATGGCACTTAGTGCCATGGTCTAGTTGACAGGGTGGTGTCAGGGCAACGGTTGGACTCGATGATCCCTGAGGTCTCTTCCAACCTGGTTGATTCTGTGATTCTGTGAAAAGTGTCTGTTAGTAGTCATGGGGTGTCCTGATAGGGACTGTGGCATTCACAGGACAAGGGAGTATTTCTGATTGCCCTCTCCTTAGACTCAGCACAGTACCACACATACTCTGCATCGCAGCAAATGCTACAAAGAAAAAATCCATTGAAAATAGTTTAACGTAATTATAAGCAGATCTAAATCACAGAATTAGCAATTGAGTAATTAAAAATGTGCCTTTCATCTTCAGCCATCTCTTCCTTTGCCCACCTCCCAGTTCATGTTACCTTCTCTTAGCTGTATTTATTGTGATGAATCTAAGAGATTATGACAAACTAAAAGTAATCACAAATCTCATGACACCATATTCCATTTGACTTTAAAGATTTTATTTCAAGTTAAACACTTATTTTTTTTCTTCTCAAATATGGTTTCGCTTCACAATGTGTTTCATCAGCAAAGAAAAGTAATTTACCTTCCTTACCCAAAGGGATTTAAAAAGGAGGAGTCAGTCTCCTATCGGTAGCATGCAGCCTCCTAGCTCTCCTTGCCAGCAGGGAGTCTGTTCAGCTAATTCCCACACCTCTTCACGAGCTGTTGCTGCCAGACCTGCAGCTCCGTTAAGAATAAAGCAGTTCCTTTCCAAACACGTTTTCAAGGACTTGTATATTTTTTTACAGTATCAGACTTCGCATTATGACATCCTTTCCACTGATTATTGATAGATTCATTTGAACTCTATTCATGCTTATCTGGAAAGATAATCTTGCACGCAAGAGCAGAATGTGGCAATAGTCAGAGCTCAGAGTTGGCCGCTAGACGTGTCTAGGAAAGTATTTTATATGGATTTAAACAATTCATTTTTTTAAAAGGCAGGAGTTAACTGCTGCAATGCTGAGTAAGGATGGTTGCACAAGCTAGTAACCACAAGCCAGCCGCTCTGCAGAGAGTATCTATATACGCACTCTTACCTGCCCCCTCCCTTCTTCCTGTAAATGCAAGATACATTACTTTTTAATTACGTCCTTCTTACTATTGTGTATTTTAGGGAACAGCGCACACACACACTTACTGTGAAACACCGGATGAGCGGGATACGAAGCGTCAATTTGGATTCAGCCTTTTACAAAGTGTGTTGCTCCCTTGTACCTCAGCAACGTCAGTTCTTACACATGCTCAGTGCACACATCTCAATCCACAGACCTAACAGGCCTATGCTAATATGTCCATTTCTTTGTTTTATCAAAGCATTACAATGTAACTGCCAGTCTTCTGAAAACTGTTATGGCATTATTCATTGAGCAGTAATTCAGATACTTAGTAATTAACACAAAAAGGATAACTTACTCCCAAGTTGCTGGATTTGTCTGAGGATTATTTTTTCCCCTTCTCATATTTTGCTTTCTTTCATTGGATAATTTAGGAGTAAATCCGCAAATGATCTTTTACCAGCAGCTGCATCAGACCTGGCACTGTCAGGTTTTCAAACACTGAGGCTAAGCTGTGCAGCCACAAGGAGCCTTTTGTTGGTATTTTGAAGTAGGCAGGTTTAACGAAAGAACAACAACGACCACACACTTTGCTCAAATTATTAATGACAGTATTCTGGGCTCGGGAATGGCTGATTTTGCTGCAGAGATTTGCCTCTGAATTCATTTACATTAGCTATTTCAGCTATGCAAACCACACAAGTGAAGTTGTGTCGCCTTTCGAAGAGCTTCACCCAGTACTTTGCTGAAGACCCAACTACTCAGAAAAACTGCATCTTTCTTCATCTCTGCCTAGAGCCTTTCCCCATCCTCTTCATGAAAGGAAAAAAGGAGGCATGGAGACTTTGCTGGGCAAAGGAAAGGCATTTTCCACACCCCCTTCCAGTACTTTGCAAATTCTCAAATGCCTGTCTGGATTATTTTTCACACACCATCAGGTACAGTCATGAGATGGTCCCTCATACTGAATAAAGTAGCTAAGAACTCGTGACAGATGGCCCCCACAGCAGACTGAAAACTTGCAAGGGTTGGGCCTGCTCTACATCCAATCCCCCAAAACTGCTCCTGCTCACGTGTGGGAAGTTTTCAGCTGAGACTCTGAAAAATTCCACCCGTGGGCTAAAGGAATTTCTAGTCTTTACTGGGTCAAATTCAAGTATGCTGTCAGGTATGGGCAAATAACTCTTAGCAACTTCAAAATACGTACAAACCCCTGATTTGATCCTTTTTTGTTGCACCCACTCTGTTGCTATGATGAATGGTAACTCCTATTAAACTTACACAGTAATATTAATTCTGTGCACTTCCACAGCATTTTCTTTTTGTTTGAAAATACTTTAGAGACATTACTTGCCCTCTACAGAAACAGGCTGCACTGTGGTATTTTTGTGACATTCTACAAAGAACGTAGAAACGTACTACAAAACACAGTCACATTGCCAAAGTCATACCACTATCAGCAGAGGCATATTTCTGTACAAAGTTTCACGTATGAGCAAGTAGTAGAAACTATAATAAGGCACAGAATTATTAAACAGATAAACATGATATACTTTGGAAGAGCCCAGATGTTTTTTTGTAAATGGAAACCTGCACCAAGCACTATCAGACTTCTTGGAAGGGCTCAGCAGCCACAAGGACGAGAATCGTTTCGTTGGTAAGAGCATCTGAGCTTCCAGAAAGCTTTCAACCATGTTCCTCAACAAGGCCTTTTAAGGAAACCAAGCAGGCATGGCTTAAGAGGGAAGGTCCTTCTGGGGTAAATAATTGTTAAAAGATAGGAAACAGAAGACAAGATGGTCAGTGCTCACAGTGGACCAAGTTCATCAGTGTACTTCCCTAGAGATCCGACATGGAGCCATCTGGTTCAGCATACCTGGAAAATGAGGTGAACAAGAATACGACAGTTTACTGATTATATGAATTACTGAGGATGGTGAGAATGAGGGGCAACAGACTGCACAAAGAATCAGTCAGTAGGCAATAAAATGGCAGACAGAATTCCATATAGATAAATGTAAAATGATGCACAGGCAGAAAAGCAATTCTAACTTCACATATACCTGCTCATAGATGTGGTCAGAGCTGAGCATTAGCACTCAAAAGTGAGATACGGGGGTTATGACAGAAGTCCCATATGGTTTCAGCTCAGCGCTCAACAGAAATCACATCAAGGATGTTGTGAATGCTGAAGTTTAGTATTAGCTGCTCAGTGGAAAACTGGACAATCTTGGAAATGAAATCTGTCAAGGTTTGCTAAATGCACAAACCTCATATTCAGATCAGGATGTGAAAGTGGCTGGAAGCTGGGAAAGCAGTAAAGGAAGAAGCATTTATACCTGCTCTGTTCTTAGGCTTTTATCAAGGCATCCACTTACTGTGTCTGCTAGAGACAGGATCCATATCAGCTAGATGGATCTCGGCCAGGCCTAGCACGACCATTCTTCTTTTATATTCTAGTTACAGCTCTATGAAAGGATCATAATCCTCGGGAGCTTTCAAGGCTGGGAGCTACATTGATAGAATCTGTTATTTTGATAGAAATGCCATCACAGCAATGCAGGCAGCCCAGTCCAAAACCGCTCTGGGTCAATAAGCCTGAAATAAGCAACACCTTTAATCCCTGAGGAGCCAGGAAGACAGAAAAATTGCTGTCAAGGGGAAGAGCCCACTGCACATGTTATGCTCAGTTGCGTTTGCATCTTAGAGGTATCGGTAAGTTTGGGACTTCGCATCAGGCCAGAAAATAGTACGGTATTTGTGTCCTTTGAAAAACTTTTGAGTTCAAATATAAAAAACAGTGAAATTTATTTCTTTAGGCAGCAAGCCACCGAAGGTCCATGTTTTCAGAGGTGTCATAGCTATTTAGTTAACATTGTAAATTAATTTACTCTTTTACTCTGGAGTTTGCACTTTTACTTGTAGTCTGGTATCTGGAGAAATGAGGTATATTCAGGCATTTGCAGTAAGCAATATGGAAAAGCATTTATTAACTAGACTCAATAAAACTAAACCTAGAGTTTGACTTCCAGGGAGATGCAGCACATTTTCCCCATATGCAGCGCAAGGAGGTGAATGATTATAAACATACAGCATAGTCTAAACCAAAAAAATCTAAACGTGCATCATATTATTAACAGTCAGTGAAGTGTGAAATTCAACTTAAAATCTGGCCCATCAGAGAAATTTAATACTTAGCAAACATTGCTATTTTTGAGTGAATCTAAAAATCTTAATTTGTCCTTTGGAAGATGTAAGTCACTTTTTTCTGTTCAAAGCTTCATTTTGAATGGTCACATTGTATAGCTGGAGTGAAGTTTGTGGACCTGCCAACAAGTAACACCTACACATCAGAACCGCACTGGATCGTGATGTAGGTGCCCAGGCACACACCAGGCTCCCTCCAAACCACAGCTGGGGCTGAAGCGCTCTGCTCAGCCCCTGCTCCTGGGAAGCTGCTCACCTTGCAATGCTCCTGGAGAAACAGCACAAGAGGGCGCCTGATGCCTCGAGTATCTGAAGTCTGACTTTCACATACTGTCTTTTCTGCAATGATACGTCCTATTTCCAATGTCAAATTCAGATCAAAAAATGATTGCAGCGAGGGAGGATGGGAGAGGGCATGACAAAGCCCTGAACAACACCCTACCTGCATACGATTTAGCCTCAGTTTTGCTATACTACTGAGAGCCTTTGATAATATTTTCATCATTATTAAATAGAGACTGGATTCTCTGTCAACAATTCTGTGTTTTCTAAACAAAAGCCTGTATTAATGGGGGATGGGGATGGATACAGGACACAACAACCCCGCTATATGTGAAATTTAAATGGCAAGAAGCAGGAGAAACATCTCCAGAAAACAGTAAGACAAAGCCAAAAAGTTTAAATAATTTTATGTCAAATTTAGCCTGGCAACCACCCAAACTGTGGACTTTGGCAGACTGCTTGTTGGTTATAACAGAAGCCACTTCCTCTCAGCAACAGGCATATCAACACCATTGTCTGCTTCCCGGGATGGGCTCGGGGTGTTTCAGTCCTCCGGGTGGAAGCTCGAAGCTGCACAATGTTGCTTATGCCGGGTTGAGTGACTGAAAAACACAAAGCTGCAAACCCCTACCAATGGCCCCGTGGGGAATTCTCCCAGGCATATCTCGTTAGGAAATAAACGGCAGTATTTTTCTCCCTGCCCTGGCTCCAGCCACTGTGTCAGCTCCGTTCAGCGGAGGGGAGGCAGGCTCTGCCCAGGGCTCCTCTATAGCTGCGGATGTCTCACGCTGGAAGAGCCCCTTTCAGCCAGATTTAAGGGGACAAAGTCTTCCAGAAGGTTTTCGAAGCTCATTGTAACACGACGATTTCTATCACTTTAAAGCTTTCTGCCTAATTGCTGCTTGCACAGCAAAGCCCAGCCTGGTGAGGCAGGCAGAGCAGCAGGCCCAGGCTGCTCCCCAAGGTCCCAGGGCCCCTGCTCTCTCCTGGCAGCCACGCTCCTCCCTCTCCCACAGCAACATCCCCAAGGAGAAACCGCTCCGTCCTTGCTCCCTTCTTGGGACATGCAGGAGAACCAGAGGAACGAACTGCTGCTCTCCTGGTCCATGAAAGGAGCACTGGGCAGACAGGACTTTTCCTCCCATGGCTGCCTGGTCAGAGGAGCAGGTACGTGTTTGAAGCTCCTGTTCCCACTTTTCATAGTTTTGTTTGCTTTACGGATAAGCAGTTTCCCTACCCTTTCCTTCCCTTCTACACCTCCATACAGGGCCGTGGAGGCACAGATGGAGTTAGGCAGGCTCCAGCTGCTCACCCAGTCCTGTAAGTAGCTTCCTACAGAAGATGGTGTGAGGAAGGTATTTCTCCTGCTGCCTCTTCCTCCTGCTCTGCTCCCCACTTCTGTACAGGGGAGGGTCAAAAAAAGGGGCCCTCCGTTTGGATTTCAGCCATCAGAGCAGAAGCTAACTAAGTCTTCTTGTAGGAGAGCAAGAAAGCCTTTCTTGCAGAAGTTTGGGCAGAGCACACCACCACGCTCCCCCACAGCGCTGCGCAAGCATGACATCATTATGCTAATATATGAGACAGGAAGTGCAACCAAGCATGAAAACCACTGAAAGTGAATATCTATGAAGTGCTGCCAAGAACACTAACGACAGCACTAAACAGAAAAATGAGGAAAGAGGTTTGGTTCATCTAACTTCTTCCAGTTCTAGTAATCTCTAGTGTCACTCCTAACAGTAGGTAGTAAAAACAGGTTCTCGGACAGACACTGCTCAAGGACTTTAAACTTCTACAAAGAAAAATTAGGACTTTTTTTTTTTCCCCAAGGTGATGATGACCTTCTAATGTCTTGCCCCAATCCACAAATTGAAGTCAGTACTTTGACACTGGTCTGATGATCCAGATAAACTGGCTGGGATTTGTAAACCTCCCCCCGCCCCGTGGGTTTTTTGGGGTTTTTTTGTTGTTTTTTTTTTGGGGGGGGGTTTGAGTTATACTAGTTCATTACTAATGATCTTACTTAGCCATTCTTGCATTTGTCTTTTTACTATGTGGATTCCTTTATTTTCTAGAAAACTGCACTGAGGTCTTCAGTCTCCTTCAGCATGGCTCAACTGCCTAACTGCAGCTGCCCACGTCTGAGTCTATACCTCTTTGTAGTCACCCAAGAGTCACCTATTTCATCTCCTATTAATGTAAACACACAAATAGGCTCATCTGAACCAATACTTTATCCGTAAGACTTCTATCAATTCTAGAAATTTCTAGAAAGATCTTAGAATCTCATAATCAGCCAAGTTTTCGTCCTCTACCTGCCTTTGCATCAAGCAGCTGACAAACAGAGCAGCAGCATCCAGGAGAGGGGTGGCACTCAGCTGCGGGGAAGCAATGCCTTCAACAACCACCGCTTTCCAGGAAGTTATAGATGTGCCTGTAACTTATCGATACTCTATGACTGAGTGATTATATTGATTCCACTTAGCGTGCCCCAGTTTGCAGGTTTCAAGTTTAGTATCACAGGACTGATGACCTGGTAAGGCAGATGGGGCAGCTCACAGCAGCCAGAGCTGCTGTGCAGTGTCTGAGAGGTCCTTCATTGAGCACACCTCCAATTTTCCAAGGTTTCTGAAAGCTGTTTCCCATGCAAACAATGTTAATTTAAATCATTACTAACTCCAGGATTCTTGGAGCTGATGTCATTGATCTATGACTCTGCTTCTTTGATTTACAATACAGAATCTGAAGAGCATAATACAAAATATTGCAGCCTTAGCAACATCTCATTCCCCTCAAAAGCTTGTTCATAAAATGCCATTTTCTACAACATAAATGACCCCACACAGAAATTATTAAATGAAATACAAGCAGGCGTTGCTGTTATTCACCAGACATTTTCAGTTCCCTGCTGTTGTATCTATATAATCTACCTAATGTTTGGAAAATACAGTAATTAAATGTGTCGTTACTTCCCCTCATAATTCAGCATCAGACCCTACAAACCTGGAGGTATTAAAAAGGTAATTAATCTCCTTAAATTTTGGAAAATTTAAATAGGACTAAGCAGTCTCAGAATAACCACTAGCCTTATCAGCAGACTGCCATCAAATTAAGATGGCCTGCTTTCTCTCATTTATACCCCCCTATAGACCGGGGCAGAGAGTTGGGCCCTCTAGAAACGGAAGCTGTGTGCAGCTGTGACAATGACATTACCCCTAAGCGCAGTTGCTTGTGGTATGAGCTACAGGCCCTGAATTTACCTCCCTTAATTTTGTAAATGCACTCCCCATTGTAAATGCTTTGAAAAGAAACCAACCAACAAGAGACAAAGAATAGCAACTGCTGATTTAGAACCCACAGCAAACAATTCTTTGCTTCAGCTGCAATAGGGGGTACATGAATGAATGAATGCGCCGCTTTTGAGGGCGGCAGGAACCGCGCTGGCGTTCCTGTTCCCAGGGCTGTTCTCTCTACTTCTTTGTACCAGGTGCAGAAACAAAAAAGGAGAGTTTCTAGCCTGTGTTTCTTCAGATATCTGAAAATCCTCAGTGCTGCTATTTGTTCAAAGCTTCACACCAAGACCAATTATGAGAAGTTTTAACAGTTTCTGTTCAGGGTCACCTCTATAGAAAGGTAGTGGCAGTAAGTATAAGGCTGTGCTCTCTCAAAGGCACCGCGCAGTCTTCCATCCCATAGGGATCTCTATCACACTCCTCACTAATGCCCAGTTGCACATCAGTGATGCGACTAACACCAGCCAATCTGCAAGAGAGTCACGTGCATTTATCAACTCCTGTCGGTTTAAGCAGAAGATTTACAACTGTAGCCTTCCCTGTGGACGAAAGCCTCCATGCCGTGGTACACAGCAGCACCTCTAGGAAGCCAAGACAAGGCCATCAGCATCTGAAGCCTTTCTACTAGCACAAGGGGACCACCACTGACTGCACCATTCCCCTGGTGACTAGCATGCACTGGAAAGGTAGAAGGACAAAAGCTATCAAGAGTTTTTTTAAAAATATGAAAGAGACACGGTGAAAGGAACCTGAGTCTGAAGGCTTTGTGCCCTGATATCCCACGTGGCATAATACTGCAGAGCAGCAACGACAGCCTGAAGTACCAAGGCCAGGACTCAACGCATGAAGCATGTCTGGAAATGCTCCTCACCGAGGCTGATAATACAATTTAGTCTCAGCAAAGAACTCGAAATGTACCCAGACTGCAGACTGAGCCCGTCTCAAGTTGTGTACTTTCAACAGAGCAGGCTGGATGGGACCACGCAATCACAGAAATACAGTTATCCACCAATATAACCGTGTGCTCATAGAAGCACAAAGGTTTTTAGCTTTAAGCAGCTACTTACCCTTGAACGCCATTCACGCAAGCACTGGGCTGCTGCAGCAATACTGTACGGTTAATGACAGATACAGCTGTACGTTCACTGTAGATTTTTGGCAGCTGTAGCCACATCATGGGACTCGTCATTTATGGCTACATACAGACACTGAAGAGACAGAGAAAGGATTAGTTTCCTTTAACTTGTAATTGGGTGTGTCCTCCCAAAAACACTGCAAAGGGGATTCTGTTAAACCAGCCAACCCAGGAGGAGACTATCCTCAAATCTTGGGGATGGCCTAGGTGCTCTCACACCCTTGGGGTCACCAAGAGGAAAAGTCATCCCTGGCTAGGGAACGAGGCTGCAGTGAGTGCCAGGCTAAAGCACACAGGAGCTCCACGTGAAAAAGCAAATCTCGTCCTGAGGGAACTTCTGTTTACTTGAATGCCTTCCCTATAATCCCATTTTATGGGCCACATTTTGGGAATGCTGCACAGTCAGGAGACTGGCAGCGTCTAAAGGGAGGTGATTCCTTTCAGAATCTCTCATGGCAGCCTTGTGCTTAGCTACATCTGTATTATCATAACAAATGTTTTGGTCTTAAATAGGTACTGAACTCTAGTAAGAAATATAACTTGTTGCTTTTTTAAAGTAAGAAAACTATGATATGAGGGTTTTAAGATTCACATTGAAACACTTTTCCTGTTTGAAAGAGGAACATGAATAATAGCACCTCAGCTTTTTAAAAAATAAGCTCCAAGATGATAATGTAGGTGAAACATATTAAGAAAAGAAAGGAAGAGTGAACAAGTTTTACCATTTTACCCTTCTTTATGGATAGGTTCATTAACTTGCAGATGGAACAGCACACAGCTCAGCAATAAGCATGGGTAGAGATTCAGAAACACTAACCACCCTATCTCTTTGGTGGGGTATTAGATCCAGACACCCTATTCTCTCTTTCTGCAGTAATGGCTGAGCAACATCAAGGAAAATTTACCGTGCTTGAAGCAAACTGCATACCCTGTAACTTTTTTTCCCACCTAAAGACAGTAAATGCTGGCATGACAGAATACAAACAACTTTCAGGCTTAAAGCACGTCAATTATCAATTGATTCACATAACTAATAAAACACTCTCAGCTATTTTTACCAACACAATACCTTTGCTCTCTAGCCACAGAGCCTAATGTTTTAATCCCCTCTACCCTCCCAACCCCCATTTCAGTAAGAGCAGAGCACTCAGTACCTGGTAGGACCAAGTACTTGTTAAGCTGCTGTGGTTCCTTTGCATTAGTATTTTCCATACAGTACTTTGAAAAAGAAGGCAGGCAGAAAATACACTGATTTATAATCCCAAAGAACAATGGGCATTTCTGTGAGCTGATTTTCTACACAGGATGTGGGGTGGGCCTTCTTGAGCTTGCGTAATCTGTCTGGAAGTCCAAAAACCACACTCTGAAAACACGCTTTTCCTTTAACAAATAGTCACACAGACACACAGAGTCTCACATGAGTTTACATGGCTGTCATTCACCATTAAGGAAAATTTTCATTTAAAAATGCTTGGAAAAAATCTTATTATCTCAAATCAGGTACATGGACCTTATCTAGTTAAAATATATAGCCTTTTTACCCCACCAAGAACTATATTTAGGGATGGAAGCTTGACTTATTTAAAATGGAGTGAGGAGTTGCATCTCTGGTAGTGCTTTAGGCACTACTTCATGTCCTAAGATCACTAGAGCCCAGAAACAAAAACTCGAAGACACTGGAAACATTTTCATGGAATGCACAGGGAAGGATTTACAAAGTGAAACGCGTTCAGATTATCCTATGAAGTAGGCTTTTCTAAATGCTCTGATTCTAAGACACTACATTTAACAAATTCAGGCAGCCCTCTGAAGTCCCTTATTCCAGACACTCCACTAAGATCAACTCTTCCCCGTTCCTCCTAGCAGCACCAGAAGATAGTCCACCACAAGAAACTGTTTGCTGTACAAGGACTGGACCACGTATAGCAGAGGCTAAAACACAGGAGAGAAATTGCTTCCTCCAGAGCTCTCTTCTGGCACTGCAGGGTAAAAAGACAGCAGATCCAAAGCAGCATACAAAGAAAGTGCACACAGGAGTAATGCACTGTTTCACACTATTCCGCATTCAGAAAGCTTAAGCAAGGGTTTTTGTATTTATTTCAAAAGCATTCCCATTTACCTAACAGACTGCCTGAAAAAAGGAAGAACTTCCACCATAGAAATATTTCCATCACAAACACCTGTGCTGTATCATAGAGATGGCACAATAAAGGCACTAGAGTCTTTATACATTGGTCCTTGAACTTAGGTCTCAGAGGAATACGCTTCCCAGTAAACAGCAGGCTAGTTATTTCTAAGCATTGGACAGCATGTCACTGCATTACAGAAATGCAAGACTTAACTGAAGTGATCACCATGAAAAGGAACAAGTACTGGTTATGTTCTTCCTGTTAAAGATTCAGTTTATTGGAATTATCTGCCTGAAAATTTGACTACCCCCCCTTTCCTGTTTGCCTCTTGAAGCTGGTTTATCAAGAATAATTACTGAAAAAGTAGAGTTCATATCAATTCTCTTAAAGTTCGTGTTCATAGTAAAAACACAGATCTTGTATTTGACACTAAAATTCAGTACCGTAACAAACTGTTAGGAGTACTTCTCTTCTAGGAAGCAAACAGCCATACGAAGCAGGTATGCGTTTCAAAATACTCTACCAATTTACTACTGCAACTTCCAGGGTTACACATTTTTAATTCCTAGTGAAACTAGATAGTAATTTGATAGTAATCGTATGTCCAGTGCTCAGTTTTCTGAGTTAGTATTTTTTAAGCTACAGCTTTTTCATCTGCAAGTAGCTTTTCTTTCTGTGGCAAATCAAAAAGCGTGGAAATTAAGATTGAGCAACTAGGGAAAAAACCCACAACACTCCAGCATACTGAAATTTATCTTTGCACACTATTAAGTTTCAAATGGCTAGAGAACATCAAGAAATCTTCCCCCCACTTTCATATGTTAATTGAGATTTGCAGATTATATTAGTTTAGGCAAATTATGAAGGGATAAAACCTCAGCGACATTAGACACAACAGTTCCTACCACACCCTATTATATTTTGGCAATCACCACACAATTTGAGTCAGAAACTACCACATTCTGTGCAGAACTGCTTGGCTTCTGTCTTCATCTCCAGCAAGTTCCTGCCTGAGCACACGCACTATGCAAAACCAGCTCCTGTAGCTATGGAGGGGAGAGCTGCAAGGAAATCCCAAACCCCAAGAGGAAGCAACGTTCCTGTGATTCAACAGTTGAGTCTTTTCCTCTGAGATGGCACCAACCAGTGTAAAAAACACAGCATTAACTACATGAAAAAACGCTTATCCTGTCTGCATTACAGATCTTAGGACCACCTAAGTTTCAGATGACTGAGCATACATCCCCTGGTCAAATTCCACTGAGTGTTTCTTCAGTGCTCCCTGTACTTTCAGCCAGGGTAGTTTAAGGGAGAAAAGAGAAAGATTTGTTACATGTTGCAAAACAACTGCATTTCACCTCCATCATCTGTGCCAGAACAGAGAAAAAAAAACTTTTTCTGGCTGGATTTACTAGTTTTTGATCCTTTTACTTGGGGGGGAAAAAAAAAAAAAAAAATCAATGTAATATGCTTATACCATAGCCTATCTCTGCAGTGGAACTAAAGCAATGTCTCTCAGTGAAGGCTTACAGCAGTTACCCCAGCACACTGGACGAAGATTGCACATTACAAAGACTGGACAGCAGGAAGGTGCAAGCCATTTTCTAGGCAAAATAACAATGAAAATACCCAAAGAGTTTTGTTAACATCACAAGCCACAAAACAGAATTAAATTCCATTCTGCTCCCTGCAGTTCCCATCTGGTTTTAATTTTCTAGAGAAGACTGAAGCCTGTATTCAAAAAACAGACTGAGTTGTAAACACTAGTCTCTGCCAGCATTACTAGTAACTCGTGAGGTACTGGAGTTACCATGGAAAGGCAAGTAGGACAGCGGGAGAAGTCTATGAAAGTAAGGCTTGCTCTGTCATTAAGCTCACTGTTTTAATTGCATTGTTTTAATCCACGAAATGGAAGTGAAAAACGTTTGATGCTCAGAAACTCGCAGAAAATCCAGTTCTAGTCATGTCTATTATGTTTTGTAACATTATGAAATTTAAGAGGGGAAAGTTGAGAAATGTCAGAAGAGACTGCCCAGGCCACTGGACTCCCTTGTTTTATAAAGCTTGTAATTACAGGCCACATACTGTTGCCTAATTTATTTCTTGCCACATTATCAGTAAAAGATCCCTGCTTCATTTCCTGCAGAAATAGTTTTGTTAAATTGTGACAAACTAATGAGACTACAGTGAAGAGCATCTCATGGTAATATTTAACAATATGCCTTTGATGAGACTCTGCCCCCCATCTCTGCCTTAGGCTTCCTGTAACAGAATTCCTCCAGCCAAATTTTTCATTGATCACCAGTTATTACCTTCTAATTATCTATGCCCCTGACATAAGGCACTGATGTGCTTTGAAAATCCACTTACACAGTTTAAATACAAGTGAAAAAAAGGACGAAGAGGTGTTTCTGCAGCAATACAGGCCTGTAGGGACTCTGTTCCACATCATACAATAGCTCCCCCTTCATTTTGATGAATTTTAGATCCACACTGAGCCCCAGCTCAAAAATTAAATTCAGGGGTGGGAGAAAGCAATCTCCTTATTAAACAGATCAATCCCTTGTTCACAGCATACTTTCACAAACAATTAACACAACTGAGGTGATGGAGCATTACACTGGCATCAGAACAATAGCCCACAGGAGCAGGGAAGAGCAATCAGAGATTAGCACCTTAAACCATTGTTGCCTCTCACCCCCACAACAGGCCCTGACATACCACTTCCTAGTTAGGGCTCATTAAGAAGCTGGCAGTTATCCACCATTGGGTTGAACTTGTTCAGTCACCATCAACATGGTCCTACTGCTGTCACTTTTTACTTTGTTGGGTTACTACCTAAATAGTTCTTCTTTCTTCCAACTACCCACATCATCTCCATGACTGCTCCAGTCCCTAGGCCAAGCTAACAACCCCACCAGCTGCCTCAGTGCTGTTTTAGTCAATCCCATGCTTCCAGATCCAGAAGACTTCTGCATTGACTTCTTGATGGCAGGTGTCATTAGCCAACAGCCATTAAGTTTCAGCAGGTCCTCATGTAAGGCTTCCTCTTCTTTTGCTGTTGCTAAAGGTGTCTCTCTTCATCATAGGACCTTCTCTTACTCTTGAATTTGCTCACCACACTTCTTGATATCCTCTCATCTCACTGATTCCCACCCCTCTTTCTCTAGCTCTCAGTCCTGCCTTAATTTCATCTTAATGCACTCCCTTTAGCCTTGTAATGTATATATGTCAACCTACCACTTGCTTCCTGTTGTTATTGATCTTTCAACAAAAAAAAAAAAATGCTTTAACCAAGTGGTTTCCTCTTCCTTTCTGCTCTCAGATGTTAGTGTAACTAGAAGCAATTAACAGTAATACATGCTCATACACTCAGCTTAGAGCAGCCCAGAGTGACCATTGTATGAAAAATTTACCCAGGTCTTCTAGATCTAGTTAATGTTATTCTCAGCCTCTAAGAGATACTTGTGAACAGGCTACATTATACATGGCTAAGTCACATCTGTTTCACACATTTAAGGTATGTATAATCTGACCAGCATCGGGAATTGTGAAAGGTTCATTTTGAAACATAAGCTTCTTAAACCACACCCACCCACTACTTACATACACTTTTTCCCATGAAGGGATCACAGCTTGGACAAGATTTTGGCGAGTTCTCATACAAGCAGCAAGAGGCTTTATTCTAAAGCATAAAACCAGGAACTGGAGCATGATTCTCCCTGCACCCTGAGTTCTACTACCTACAACTTTAGCACTGGGACTTGTGAAACTACATGCAAACCCAGAGCAACAGGTGGTGCTACCAGCCCTGCTTAATTTGGACCTTTCAACACCCACAGAGGACTTGTGTGCAGTTCACAGACCCCACTGTTTGACAGGAACGTGTGTTGACTTAAGCCCCTGTCCTTCATGTGATTCACTGCTTTAGTTTATATGTACTGTTTAATAACAAGTGGTTCCTTTTTATCTTTTGAGAGTGGTAGTTCCACCAATGTCCAACTACCCAAGTGTTCACACAATTGTTAGCTTATTACTGATTTCACATCAAATTACTGTAAGAAAATAAGAATTCTTGCATGAAGCTGCAAAGCAAATGGCACAAGCCCGTAGAATTACTGACTAAAAAAAAGTTTAACTAGCAGCAAAATTCTTTATTTTCATCTGCAAATTAAAAACACATTCGAGGGCAAATGGAATTGCACAACTTCTCACTAGTCCAGTGACCATACTGCTATGTCTTTTTAACCCAATTATGATTCAGACATCAGGGGATTAAGGTTTTACTATCTGTGTCTTAGTAATGATGCAAGAGGTTGCAAGTCTCTTCATAAGCAGACACTTTTTTTTTCCTCCAGAGTAAGATTTTGAAAATTGTATTCTCAATCAGTATCCTTTCATACACAGTCAGTTTTCCAAAGAAGCTAATACCAACATGACATTTTTGCTTCAGCAGGAAGAACCACAGTAAGCAGTTGAGATCTGTTCTCTAAAAATCCTAACTTTAAATGAAACAAAAACGCAGACCAAATGGCAAACCAACATCCCCAAATGGAGCATGACCACCACTGCTAAATAAGTGGAAAATACACACAAGACTGAAGGGAAAGCACAGTTCTACACAGCAGTGACATTTCTGCGTAGCTGCTGGAGCAGCATGCCAGGACAAGCCTGCTGTTTCTATCTTTGCTCCACACACGGGGACACTTCTGCATGCCAAAGCTAGTATTTATCTGCTTCTTGCCTGAACGATTCCAGGCCTGTTCTGCACACGCTTTGCACTGCCAAGAGGCTTCATACTTCTAGGTGGATTGCTGCAGACTGATCTGTCAGGAAGATAGGTTATTTATACTAAGGGTATGTGCACATTGATTGCAAATAAAACGAGATCCACACAACCCCAGACACTTTTCCTCACAAATTTAACACCTGTCTACTGCTGCCAATAAACTCATGCAACAAGAAAACTGTGGTCTTACACAATTTTTACAGTACCAGCAACCCGGACCATATACGTTTTTTTTGCATTTCTCCCTTAGAAGAAAATCCAAGGGACTGCTATGGATTTCTTTATGCCACTATGGATAAAGTTAGCAATTTAGGGCTTTTGTTTGTTTGGGGTTTTTTAAGTTCTTCTACTTTGTTAAGTGGAAGCAGTTTGGCATAGCTCAAACTAGACAGGTACTGCTACCAAGTTATCATATTAAGTTGCTTTATAGCATGGATATGTATCAAAACCTACAAGTAGGAGTAATTTGTAGCTATGGATAAGAAGAGAAATAGCAGCTGATGTGAAGACATTAATGGTTATTACCTAAATATATTCATGTTATAATGACTAAGAGGCACTAGAGTATTCAGTTTCACTGATTTCTCATGTTAGTCATGCCTGTGCATAGCATCAAAGTTCCCATGACAGCAACTGGAGAAGGAGTAATTCTAGTTATGAGCTTTAATAGCCAGGTTTTGCGTACTATCCATTTACAAGTCACAAGTAAGCTGCATTCTCCTTTCAGCTGAGAGGCTTGATGCCTTTGTGCTGTTTGACAAGAAAGAATACTGTTGAAGTGCTGCAATTTAACTGCAGTGGCTGTGCTACCCCTTCCACAAAGGTCAGGAAATGTACCGGCATCATTCAATTGGAGCTGAGAAACCAGCTCAAGGTTGCTACTTTTCTTCCCCTTGTCTAAGGTACCCAAGGTTTTTGGGGGAGGGGAAGTCAGGAAACAAGCACTCTTCCTGCTCCCCAAACCTAAAAATAACTGAGATGGTATCGCTGCAACGTTTAAGCCACACAGCCGTTCAATAAAGCCTGAAATATTTATACTCTGGACAAACGGTCACAGAACTCTCAGTTTTTGCCCATTATCTTATCATTATCCAAACAGATCAGGGATTGTGGCAGAAAAGTTTACTTTTCTGAGGGCAGGGATGAGCCTGTTGCCAGCTGTGTTTTTCAACTATAGTTTTTTTTCTGCCAGTATCTTAGAAGTCAGTTAAGCAAAAACTACAAGCTAGAAGACTATGTCTTGTCAACTCAAGCTCTAGCTTCCCCCCTTCAAGCACCTCTTGCTCTGTCGTGAAAAATCAGCACATTTAGCAGAGTTTCTCTTTCACATTAGAAAACAAAGGAAACAGACACCTTTATATTTAAGTTGGTTACAATGTTCTGGAGAAAACCTGAAGTTAATACAAACAGCATGAGTAAATAGCTAGAAAAAAAAAATCACATACATTACACAAAAGCTAGAAAAAATTACATACACAGCCATGTGCCACTAGACAGTTTTCCATGACAGTATGAAATCAGACTGCAGTAAATCCTGTTCTTTCTACTTCCATCTATAAACATGGAAGTTAAATTTGTCTGCACAGCATAATCAATCTCCTGTTTTTGAAAACTCTCAATTAGTAGGAATTTAAGTCATACAGATCATTTGCAGGACTTTGCAGGCATGCTTACAGGCTTCATCGTGCCATCTCTCCTGCATTTAACACAGCTACCGATTTGGTGGTTAGAGCTTCTCTTTCAGAAAGCTACAAAAGGAGATTGGGCATGAACATCTAGTTCCAAAACAGGATTCAAAGTAAAAGGCAGACTTAAAGATAAGCACCTTCCTTTTCGTGCTGCTCATTCTTGAGCTATCTTCCTCATTCTTCAGCCAGTTTCCATGGCTTCTTTATGTACTTCACACTACCCATTTGTTGCATATGAAACATAAAAGCTGATTTTGGAGAAGTCTGGTAGGCAGGTGGAAACTCAGGCATAAAATTTCCATTCTTTGAGCTCATCTCCAGCCAAGCCATTTTCTCTTGATGTTTATAAATAACATAGGGTGGCATTCAGATACAGCAAAGCTATCATAAGTTTTGAAAGTAAGAGTCCTTAAGTTTGAGAATAAAAAAGCTTAAGGTCTTACATGCTGTATGTTTAGCCTATACATACTACTGGTTGACCGTGATATACCGTAGTACATCTAGCTGTACCCATCCAGAAAGCTGGGGAAGGAGACAATCATGGAATGACTTTCTAATTCCACAGCAAGATGGCTCCCAGTCACCCTCTCCACCCCGAGACTCCAAAGCTTACTCAAATTTCACATATGGGCAGGAAACCAAAGTATTCCACATAGCAGTGGAATTAAGAGCCAGAAATCTGTAACAGTTCAGACATGAGTTCCCAACAGGAAGGAAGTTATAGTTAAATACAAGTCCAATCTGTGTTTCCCTCCACGAGCTCCCTAAGATGAATGGAAAAAAAGCCAAGCTTTCCTGTTACACAACAGCCAGCAATCATGTGATACAAGATGCAGCACAACTGCTTGAAATAGGGACCCTATTCACCTGCAGAAGATCTCCCTCTAAACAGGTCTTTCAGAATTCTGCAGTTGCATACAATGCCTCAGTTTTAATCATTTCTATGATGTATTCTAGACGTAGCCTTGAGCTACTTAAAAGTTGTACGGTGTTCAAGAACTACAGGTTAGGCCTGCGTATTTTCCAACCAAGACAGACAGATTTCAGTCACGTTTCCTTCTTACAGTCCACCCTTTTGCTGCAGTTATGAGCACGACCTCTAATGATGATGCACTCAATTCAAGCTTGTTTTTATTGTTTTTGTTTTGTTTTGTTTTTTGTTTTGGTTTGGTTTTTTTTAAGTGAACAACAGCTTAGAAAATCCACCAATGCCAATGAGAATACTTCTCCAGTAACTATTCTCCTGTTAAAATCAGGAATACACCCTTTGCTTCAACCTACCTATTCTTTCATCCCTCCCCCCTAAAGAGCCACAGTTACATCTAGAAGCCTCCATCATCCTCCCTTTTGTCACCTGTAATTGTAAGCACGGTTATTCACATACATTCATATTTCATGTTTTGACTGTTTTATCTTACACATACTGAAGAACAGTTACTTTAAACAGACTAAATGGATCTCGGGTGTATGCTGTGAAGCTTGTTTACAGAAGAATGTATTTAATTCTTATTTTTTCCTGCAACAGTCAAAAAGGCCAGGAGTCCCCTGGCCTTGAGTATTTGATACTAAGGGAGCTTCAAAAAGGTATCACAAGTCAGACATGCTCTTGCTTAATGGGACTCAAAAAAAAATGTTAAAAGAAATATCAATGCTTACGTTAGACTTGTGTAAGGGAAAAGCAAATGAGCTTAATGAAGAATCTCATCTTTATTTATCATATGACAAGTAGAGCAAGATTTCAGCTTATGAGCTATAGTAAAAGTGTTTCTAAGCATAAAGACACCTCTTCTTCATTCCAGTGGCAAGGGGGGCATATCCAAAATTCAGATTCAATCAAGAATCTCAGAAAGGCACACAAAGAAAAACAAGGTCTACTGGACTTACCTCGTTGGACAGCTGGTTCAGTTTTTTTGCTCTTTGATGGTCTATTACTATAGTCGGGACCGATGATGCAGAAGGATAGAGTGTATCAATTCCAAAACAATACTCATTTTTGCATCATTTAAGAAAAACCCACTACCTATTTTAAACTGTTACTTCAGACATACCTTAAAAGCTTTGTATTTTAAATACGGAATGGCTTCTGAACAGCTGTGAAGCTGAAATATCCAAGACAGCAACATGCTATTTCCAGGAAGATGCAACAGATGTTTTACACTTGTTAATATGTACATCCTATTCTAAACAGGATGTAGAGTTTACTTGTACTGAGTGCAATCAGTACATAACTGTTGCTCAACACTATTCAAGCAAAAAGAAGCAGCACCCACAGCAAAACACTTCCTGTTAAATACATCGGCTATCTACAGGATAAAAAATTCAAGCTTTATGCAGCATCTACAGACATGCACAAGTACCTTCCACCAAGTCTCTTCTAGACAGAAGGAGCATTCGTAGACTCAATTTGTACCTCAATCCCTGCTTAGTTGTGATATGCTATTTACAGAATACATTGAAAGGATGTGAGGATTAGTCATATGAGAAATTTGAGACGTAAGCCTATAGTTCCAATCAGACTAGGTAAGGCAGAGCCATTAAACTAAACAGAAGAAGAGCCAAGTGTATGAATATTTTTCCTGGGTTACTGAAGCGTGTGGAGTTGTGGGGGTTTTTTTGTTTTGTTTTAAATGAGCAAACAGTTCTAGAACACATGTGGCATTATCACTGCGTTACTGAAATTAAAGGGCATGTTTAAGCAAACAGACTTAAACAGGAGACCAAGTACAGAAGGTTATTATATTCCTCAAACAGATTACCTTGCTTTGCTAACTGTAGGATGAGGTTACAACATGTCCAATGGTAAGTTTTCCTCCTTCATGTAAGCACTAACACTTGGCCTACAAGGCAAAATTTAGATAACAGATACCAAGGAGAAGAGCAGTTAACTACTCCAATTTACTTAAATGAGAACAGGATTATTAAGTAGTCATACCACTGAAACAGAAGACAAGACAAACCAATTTAGCTAACAGCTGCACTTCCAAGGCCAGTAATATTTGTGGTGCACAACCTGCAGGAAAGTGTAGAGAAGCAGCTTGCCTGTTGTAGAACAAAAAAAAACCAGAAGACCCTGCACTGCCAGCTCTTAGAAGTAGTGCAAGCTTAGCTACAGCCTTCAGGGTACGGTCCTAATAACGCTTTGAAATGATTCCCTCCCATCAATTAGGTCTACACTAGCAACTGCAGTGTTTGAGGAGTCTCTTGAAAGAGCTCTAAGACATGTAGAGCTCAGTATGTTGATTCTGCATTGTATAAAAAATCGTGCTGCTGTATGATGGATTCTTTCCTGTCCATAGTACTTAGCTCAGTTTGAAATATCCCTGCCTGCCAGTTTTAAAAGACAAACAAAAACAAGTCTAAATGTTTCATCAGTATTATTTTTGCCCAAAAACTATATAATATATATTCTCTGAAGTGGTCCTTCAATTCTGGAACTCCCTTCCTATTATAGCAAGAGTATGTTAACACCCATATTCAGAGTGTTCAGATTTCAGGCCTAGTCTGAAGTAGATAATCTTGGACACAGGGAGGGAAAAATCTTAAAATACTAGCCCTACTTGCACACAGAACCCAGCTGCATTTTTATGCAATTTTCCAGTGTTAGTGGAAATTTAAAGGTGGTATACAGTAGTATCACTCAATTGTAGTAAATGGGTTACTACAAATCAGTAGCAGAGTATGAAGCAAAGCCGCTATGGTTAAGATTCACTAGGAGAGATACCATTTAGAGTGTTCCAGCTCTCAACTCTTCCTGTACTCCATTAAGTATAGCAAAGCAGGTGCTTTGACACTAGCCATCAAGATTCCTATTAAAGTTTGACTAGTCTGTCAAGCACCATAGACCTGTATCTTCTATTATAAGTAGTTATAGCCAAGGACTGAATAGCCCACTGCCACCATTTCCTAGTTATCGTCATTCCCTCCCCAACAGAAGGCAGTGCAGATTGAACTTTACTGACTCTGAAGTGGAGATGCTCAAGTTCAAAAATTGTTGTTAGCTGAGCCCAGACCCTGTGGCTCCTACATAAAGTATAGCCTTTCCTACACTTGTGCAGAGATAGGAGAGAGAAGTGTTTCTCAGAAACAGTTTAAAAATAGGATCCAACAACTGCCTGGCATGCCTTTATAAGCTTATAAGCTTGCTCTAGCATATGAATGCTGGGGTAATGGAACACAGCTTCAGAGATGAATTCAAAGTACAGCACCACCCTGATAAAAGCAATAGTTTCGTTTTGCGAAGAGTAGTCTTCTAAATCAGGATAGCTGTGATGACATTTTAAGTAATGTGCTTTTATGAAGTTTTTTAATTAGAAGGCCCATAGTTCTTCTGGATGCAATTTGAGACAACTTACCCCGTGTCTCAGCAGATAAAACTACATCGAGCAATCTATCATCGGCTGGGCCACACTGGACAACACTGGGCCACAGACATTGTGGCCCAAAACTAAGCAGCTCAACCATTGCACAGTTTAGCACTTACTGGAGAAAAAAAGCTGGTAAAAGACCTCTTAGGCTAGAGACTAAATTACTATCTCAGTCTCATGACCAGCTATAGTCTCGCTCACAGTCTCTTGAAGGGATTGCTTTGCCTGCACTTACAAAGCAGCACAGCTTTGCACTTCCAGTTTATCTTTTTTTTCCACTTCACTTAAATTTGGGGAATCACATGACAGTAAACTAACCTGATAAGGAAAGGCAGGAACACGGGAGGCAAAGAAAAGCAGGAGTTTAGCACAATAATTAGATGCTATTGCTTGTTTTCCAGATAGCTCTTCACTTTGTTCTTGTGCCCTCCCCCACTACTTTTGACACACCCCAAATCTGCCACACAAGGTAGTTTTGGACTTCTGCTTGATTGGTCCATAGCACTTGTACTAATGCTGGATCGAGCAGTATCAAAGATCTGCACACATGACAACCAACTATCAGAAATATACATAGTAATTCCTGTATCAGATACTAAGAATTGAACTGCACCAATACAAGGCTTCATTAGTTGCCAATCTACTGAAGTTTTCAGGAAACAAATCCACTATTACAGCCAGTGATACCCCATGTCAGAAAGCTACCCATTCTGAGTATACCACTCTGTCATCAGACCTCTGTGCTTCTGAAACTGTTTGAGTCCTAACAGGCCACATTGAGTAGGACTACAGCAGTCTCCAAAAGCTAAACCTTTGAAGAGACATGAAATACTGCTGCACTCAGGCTACATTTCTACTTTTGAGTAAGAACAACTGCATGACTGTGCATCATTAACATGCTAAGCAGACAGTGCTTCCACACTTGACCACAGTAGTGCAGGAAATTTATTTGTTGAGCCTGTGGTTGTTTCCTACCCCTATTAAAAAGTTCCCTCCAGACCAGTCACAGTAAGAAGTTTCAGCAGAGATAAGGAACCTCTTTTCTCCAACACCTAATAACCACACAAATACAGCAGCTAAGTTTTGTGTGGTATCCAAGCTTACAAGCAACACAAACACTTGCTTTCTGTGACCAGACCGCCTTCAGCTGCAGTTCTGGGATGCTGGAGCCCACAGTTCAGTAACTTCCTGACTCTAGCACAGCCCAACTCTCAAAAAGTGGCAGTATTTTCCCCCATTTTGCTCCTAGAGATCCTCAAGAACCACCATTGTGCTTACACTGCCTAGATCTTAACACTGACTGAGGACAGAGCTTAATACCGCTCTCCAAAGCTACCAGAAGTTCATCAGAAAGACTCTACTTCAAATAACAAGGCCATGTTAGAAGGAGAAAACAAACCACTGCCCCACTTCACTACCCAAAGGTCATACCAATGAGCTGGACTTGGTGCTAATTCCCACTAATCCTGGGATTAGCAGGCCACACAACAGCTTTAGACTTGCTCCTTTAAGTGAGGAACTCAACTGGTAAGAATTGTAGAACCAGCCAGTAACTTGTTTTCCTTCTAGAGGAAAACCCTACTAGTCTCAACATTCTCAGAAAAGCTCCCCGTAGCACAAAGGCTGAAGTGGTGTGCAAAGGAAGTTCCTGCCCTGTCCTGCTGCTGTTCAAGCCTGGAACGCAAGTCTTTCTGCATCCAAGTGGATAAACTGATCAGTTGGCAGTCACTGGACCTACTCTACTACGTGCAAATAACGCATATTCATTTGACTAGCGACCACTGTGACCCACAGGTATCACTTTTTTTTAAATTTCAGACTAGCTCAGAACTCATCCAGTATGAGTAATTCTTCACTGAATACCCCAGCTATCAGATTATCAGTCACTTCTGGAAGAAGCGAGCCTATGCCAAGTTTTACCCTGTTCCAACAAAATAAGGTCCTTAAGTCCAAAATCCTGTGAACACTTAACTAGACTACAGTTGAGAAGAAACAGCATTTCACTTGTTTTGTAGGCTATCATTTCAGTGAATCCAAAGTGACCTTGCCGCCTACAACTGCAGGTCAATCTAGCAGTACGTTACATACTCTTTTTAAAAAAAGTTTTGAATTTTTTTTTCCAGTATGCTTGACTCCTTAAGCAGTGATTCTGTCTGCACTAGCCTAGTGCCTTTAAGAGTTGCCTCTCAAAATTCCCTAAGAACTGCATCTTTTTTAAGAAAAAAAACCCACATCTAATTTCAGTAACAGTTAAAATCTGCACATCTGCATTGTCCCTGCAGCTGCTTCTCCCTACTCCCGTTCAAGCAGGAGTGTCTGTGAAGCCACACACTGAACATTCACGTTAGAAAACCACCCATTACAATTAGGCTTATGCTAGATCCGTTCTTCTACTTCCCACAGGATCACTTGCACCATCAAAAAAAGGGGTGGTAAAGAAGGAAGAATGAACAGCTGGGAAAAGGTGCAGGATCATCTTTCAGCATGAGCACCACTTCAACTGTTTCAACTATGGCATTAATGCATACTCAGATTTATTACACTGTTAGTATCCCTTTCCCTTCTCCCCTACATACCCTTGAACTCTTGTCAGTCCCTTTGTAAGGCTAAAGATAAACAACAGTGTTTAAGTAACACGTCTTAGCAAAAGCACAGACCACACATACAAGCACAGACATGCTATCATGGCAAGTTAGAACCACAAGTCTGACTGCTGGAGAACATCCAGCCAATTGAAGTATCTCATTAAAAGGAAAGAATTGTAGTTCAGTAGAAACTGTTTCTCTACCTGGTAGGCTACCATAAATGCAAGCTACCTGCCTGTTTTTACTCAGTCTCCCTTTCCTACAGCTCCTTTCCCTCCCCTCACCTTCCAGATTAAGACACAGCTTGCATCAGACCAGCCTTTAGGCAAATTCCCTCCCCTGAGGTTTCACTCTCAAAGTAGCACTTGTTTTTTTACTCATCTCCTGCAGCAGAAGTAACTCAGAATGCATCAGACTGTTTTGAGACTGCACTGCAACACTGCTGGAATCACTGCTTCTTTGAAGATAACTAATTCTGCTTCCCTGAGAACAGCTAATAGAACAATCCTGAAAGAAACAAACAAACAAATATTATGAGCTCATTAAAACTTGCCTTCATTTCTACAGCTTCATAAAAGCATACAGATACCTCAATTCAAGTACTACCGCAGTAAGCTACCAGTTACACAGAGAACTTTTATAGTTTACTTCTTGGTTTTCAAAGCAAAATCTGATATTAACACGAGCTACCTAAAACGGTGCTTTAAGAATTAAAGCTCTAACTGCCATAGTTAAGCTTCTGATTTCCAGGTATTATATATAAACTACTCTATACCATAAGCATTCAAACTGCTCCCTTACAGTAAGGTAGGCAACTACTCCCTACATGCCTAAATGCTAAATGAAAGTACTAATAAAACAGAAATGCATTTTTTCTCCTCATCTTCAGTTCAAATTAATGTTCTTCATTTAACACAACTGCAATGGAATATTCACAATGTCAGGTCGCAAATAAATCTGTTCTGTATCAAAAGAATCATTGTACACTGAAAGCCTCTCTGGAAGCTTCCGTTACAAAGGGAGTATTTACCTTGTGTCATACTATGCCTGCACAAGAATAATCAGTAATCCAGTCACTTAAATGTTTGGTCAACAAACCAACTGCCTCCTCATAACACCATTTCCAGTGAGCTTTTTTTAAAAAACCACCTCACAACCCCTAGGACTCAAGAATCCTACTCTTCATAGTAGTCTGCACAGAACAAAATCAGTTGGTGCAATGCTCAGCTGACAGCCACCATCTGACACTCAAAACAAGGTGGGGGTGGGGGCTGTTCTTTGTAGGAAGCAGAGCTTATATCCTAAAAGCTAGGCTCAAATGAGACTCCAAACTTCTGAGAGCTTCACACTGTGTCATCCTTAATTACTGTCTCCTCCATTTCTTTCCTGGTATCCTTTATATAACCTACAAAGGAAAAATGCAGCACTATTAGATGCTTCCAATCCTGTTCTTCTAGCCCTCCCCCCACAACACCCAGATGCCCTGCAGGCTATATCTGCAACTAATATGGACTACTTACAGCAGTTCCCAAGTCCCCCATCGGTTCTTATATAACTAGGCTCCACCTCACCATATTACTTATGTAACACGTATTAAGTAGCATCTATTATACAGAAATCTTCTATATTAGTCATATACCCAGTAACTTTCATTCCAGTAGTTCTCACACAACACATTCACCAAATATTCAAGCTTTATCCCCCACCAGGTTACTACTGTGGAGGAAAAAAAGAAGAAAAAAATATTCACATCTACTTGAGAACAGACTAAGTAAACAGAAAAAGTGCTATGAAACATTTCTAAATGGAACAAACCACCACACTTAAAGCATCAGTAATTTTAACTGTTAATTTGTTCATTGGGTTAGATGCAGAGGCTGAATTTACACCCTGCCTTACAAGAACAAGACATGGGAACTAGCACTGAATTGCTTTAAAAACATGAGAACCCCACCCAAACAGTAACATCAGCTGCATTCCTTAAAGAAAAAGTGTTAGGATTGGAAAACATACATTTTTCACTTCCCCCCGCACCAGAATACTGAAATAAATAGACTCGGAAAATGTATTTGCCAAGCTTCTAAGCCTACCCAGACCCGTGTTTCAAGTTCATTTTCCTATGAAGTTAGAAAGTAAGACGTGGGGCATCTTCACGATATTTGCATAACACAGTTTTCATTTTCACTAAGTGCATATGTACACCCCTGCGTTAGAGACGCAGGCCTTCCGCGGCCTAACTGCAATACACGCCCCATCACCCCACGGAAAAGCTGCTCAACCCCCACAACAGGATCCAACAACATACAAATAAAAGAACACCGATCCGTTTTTCCATAACGAAGTTCTGTTCAAATAGAATAAAGTAATTAATAGCGTGCAGATTTTTCCTTAGGCCCCCCCCACCCCCGGCAAAGAACACTGGAAATGCAACGACCTCCTCAGAAGAACAACTCCGCATAGCCTGTATTTTCCTCAGCTGTTTTAATGAGGTCATTAAACATCGCTTAAACTGACTCTTTTAAGTTATGCCGGGGAACCTAACTTACAGATAAAAGTGCTCTCGTACACGAGAAGGGGAAGCCGAGAGAGAGCGGGTAGCATTTACGCCAGCACAGCCGGCCGCTGGCAGGCCCAGCGCGCCGCCCGCTCCCACACCCGGGCGGAGCGAGTAGGCGCCGAGGGGGAACTTTCCCCTGCGCTGGGTAAAGCCTTACACAGAGAGGGGGCGGAATGGAAAGCTTCCCCCGAGAGCAGCTACACCCTGGAGATGGGTGGAGAATAAGGAGAGAAGCGAGAACCTTCCTCAGCAGCAGCTACACCCTCGTGCATAAGGTTAATGGGGGGAAGGGAAATGGGAACCAACGCGGCACCGACGGCATTGTGCGGGGAGGGGGAGGGAAGCGCGGACTCTCCCGGACAGCCGCCGCCTCAGCCAGCTTGGTCCGCCGCCAAACCCCACAAGAATGCAACGCGGTCACATGACCTCCGGCGGACGTGCAACTCCCTTCCCTCTCCAGGGAGACCCTGCGCCATCTTGTACTGACGCAGTTACAAAAGCGGCACCAGTTGCTCCTCTCTCGCTCTTTCCCCGCTCCTCTCCTCACAGCCCCGCCACTGTTTGGGAAGGAGAAGCCAAGGTCTGTTCCTCCTTTCCTTTTCACCAGCTCTTCGGGGATCCCCCGCCCGCGAAGTCCTCCATGGCGCTGGGATCATGGCGCCCGTTTTCTCCCTTTGCACCAACCTCCCCCAGCAGCTCCCCAACCCTGCCCGGCTGCGGCTGCCCCTACTGCAGGATGATGTCAGCGCCAGCCAATCAGGGCGCGCCGGGCTAGCCCGGCCAGCCTAGCCATTGGCTCCCGCGCAGCTCCCGCCCCCCCTCCTGACTCGGTCTCCGCCGCCGTTCGCTGTGGAGCCGCAGCCAAGGCACGAATGGGGGGAGGGGAAGAGGAGGGGAAGAAGGGGAAAAAAAAAAACCTACACAAAAAACCGACAACCAAACCCACGAAGACGCCAGCCGCCATTTCGCGCAACAACAGGCAGAACCCGAGCGAGCAGCCCCAGCCAAGCGCCCTAAGGAGAGAGAGAGAAAAGAGAGAAACAAAGAGACACACACACAGAAGAGTTAGACAGGAAAAAATACCCATAGACTCCGCCATTATCACAAGACGTTTAATCGCCCCCCCCTCCTCCCTCACTCTGCCCCATTACAGCCGCCTCCTCTGCGTCCAACCAGCTAGCAGATCCCTTCACCTCGGCTCCCTCTTGCCGCAGCAGCAGCTGTTTAGAGCCCCAAACTCTCTCTGCCCAAGGTGTGGGGGGACGCTAGTCTATGGCGGTGCTGCTAACTGCTTCTCCGGTCACCCGCTTGTGGCGGCTCCATCGAGGCAAGGTAAGAGCTGCCAGCCCGGCTTTTATCTGGTGCCCCGAGTTTGCGCACTGAAGGAGGCTCGCTCAGCCCCTGGTGGGCGTCGAACGGAACCCCAGCCGCCGCCTCCCCTCCCTCAATCAGCCACATCGCTGGAGGGGCTGAAGCCGGGCAGGGAAAGCAGGGCGGCGCGCGGGCAGAACGGGAGCTGGGAGGGGATATGGCGACGGGAAGGAGCTTGCTACTCAACGGCAGAGGCTGCGCCTGCCCTGAAACGCTGAGCGAGCCTCTCGCTTTGCCAGCTACCGTTGGTCCGGATGAAAACGGTCCGTACCTGCTCCCCCAGTGCTGTTCCCTAAAGGGGAAACGAGGCTCGTTTACTGCTCGTCACGTCCCCTGCAGAAAAGAAATGTCTTCAGCTAGTGCTGCCCCACTCGCTTTAAGAAAAAAAAGCTCTTTCCCACTTGCCTTATATATGAGCCTTAAACGCTTCGGGGAAGATTCTCAGCCTCAAGTGCCTTATTGACAGAAGAAATTCAGCCAAGACCTCCACATCGCCCTGAACGGCTCTCAACGCTCCCGCTCCCTTCCCTTTCTCGCCCCGCTCTTCCGCGCCCCTCAAGTTAGTTCCTCTGCGTGTGTGAGACCCGACGAATCTGCCCAGCTTTTCGCGTGCTTTGTGGCGAAAATTTACCCCTCAGGTTGAGATTCATAAAGAATAGGTACGCTGCGAGTAACGACGGTCGAGAGGAGGAAGCCGGAGGTGGGGGGGGTAGAGCAGCTGAGGAGGGAGTTTTGGCGTTTCTGCCTCAGAGGACGCAGTTCTGAGTCAGACATCCTCCCGCCCGCCTTCGGTTCCACAACAGCCTGGGTCAGAGCCCCTGCCCCTCCCCCGCGGTCTGCGCCTCCGCGGCTGCGGATCGCCCCCGGCACCAGCCCCAGCTGCGGCCGCCCCTCCTCCGCTGCCCTACTTCCCTCCACACCTCCTCACAGCCCCCCTTGCCTAGCCCCTGCCGCAGTCTGGTGTCTTCGGCCGCGCCCAGACCCGAGTCCGTTCAGCGTAATGTGCAAAGCACTGTTGCAAAATGGACACTAAGGGCTCGGCGGGCGCAGGCTGCTCTCCCAGCCCGTAAGCAAAATGGCGGCTGTTTGGCTTCACCTTGCTAACCCTGCCCCTGCCAGGCGGGGCGGGTGAGCCCCGTGCAGTGGGAGGGAGGGGAGAGCAGACGCCATTTTCCCAGAGAGAGGCAGTGACATAGAAGGGAGCGTAGGAGGCTGAAAGGAGGGAGACACGGGAGCAGCGGCGGCAGCGGGGTTTGTACACAGGTCCCAAGGCAAAGGCGCTTCCGAGCTGGTCCCTGTAGGGTTCTGCGCACTGAGCTAGGTTTGGGGGGAGGGGGGGTCTCCTCTTCCTTTTCATTTTCTTTCTTTTACCAGAGCCAGCTGAGGGTTGAGTCCTGCCTAGGGTAGGGATATCCGCAGTGGGGCTCAAGCATTGTTGTGGTTGGGATAGAGAAGGGGCTCGGCTGAAGGGTCCTGCTGCCTGGCCTGTGACCATTACAGGTGAGTCTTTGGTTATTACCAGCGTATTCTGCTGTGGGTGTTTTGGGGAGGGGGAGGGTGGCAGAAAGGGAGTGAAATGCGACGGGAACGTCTCATTACCCTCGATGCAAGTATAACTTCCTTTCACCCTGAAATGTGTTTAAATTCTGTTTAAGTTGCCTTGAATTTGCTTTTCCTTTTGTGGGGCTTGGTTAAAAAATGGCAGGCTGTCGCTATATCTTGTGAATATGGCGGGTTACTGTAACTGGAGGAGCTGAGGAGAATTTTTTGGCAGTTATGCCAGATTTATGCATTATGCTTGGAAAAAGAGCCAGAAGGGGCTATTATGTGACAAGATACGCTTCCTTGGACTCGTGGTTTTAAGAAGGGTTTGGGTGTTATTGGGACTGCGTATTGAGTTTTATGAAGCTTAGGGAAACGTATTCACTTTCTCCATCCTGTATATTTTTGCTTTGTGGTACTAAAATGGCTCGTTATAGGCCTAATCTCTCTGCCTTCCACACCCCCGCCTCCTTCCCTCCCTCCCTGCTAATATCTCCGCTTCGTGGTGTAACCTGGACAAATGGAAAGCAGTCCTCAAGAGTTTCTGTGCCAATTTAAAACGTGATCATTCCCTCCACCCCCTTTCTGGAGGGTGTAAGTAGTTATATTGGTGCATCCCTTTCTTGCTTTAGTTTCTGCAGGCAGTTTTCGTGTTCCTTGGGCGGCATATTTCATTTTCTTTCTTAAAGAAGTAAATATTGGTGGTGTAGACCCTATTGCTGCAGGCATAGGGGAGGAGAAGCAAACGGTTCACTGTGGAGTACTAAATAGGGTAGAGAAACATAATATAGCCTGATTATAAAGGTCCTGTATTCCCCCATACTCAGCCATTGGGGAACGTGCAGTGGCCAGAAGCCCAGAGGTCCCTAAAATGGTACATACTACGTGTCTTTCAAAGCAGAAGTTTAGTGCTGCATCTAGATTTAGGAATGTTTTAGTCTTTTTATTTACAGTACCTTAAAGGAATAATAACGAAACATTTTTGTTATTCAGGGCTCAGATCAGAGAAGATAGAGAGATATGCATGGCTATACTTCTAATGCATGATTAATTGATTATAATCGCTATACTTTTAAAGTTACTTTTCAAAAAATGTGGAGTAAATTTTTTAATTTCCCTCTTTTGTCCTTTAGAGATTCTAAAAATGGCGGCCTCAGGCTGATGTTGTGGTAATCTAATCAGCTCGGGTCCTCCACACCCCATGCAGTGCGTTTGTCTGCAGCATATTAGAGTCTTATTATGTTTAAGTGAAAAGACTGTTCCCTTCAAATCACGTACAAAACATCTCTTGACTTTACTGCGATTTAAAAATGCTGTGTTCTAGCTGATTAATTTTATTGGTTATGTGTGTGAAAGGCAAGTGAACGAGACCACTCTTGTCGGGGAAAAGGGGGGTGGAAAGAGGCAACAGACTTAAGCAGCTTCTTTGAGGGGTGTGTATAGGTTGCTGTAAGGTAATATGTATGTCAGTTTAATAATTTGGAAAAGCTCCTGCGTTTGTGATGGGTACTGTACCTCTGACCATCCTATTAACGACATAAAAGCAGTAACATTTACCAAAATAAGTAGTAGATGAAGATCGCTAAAACAGTCAGCTAAATTCTTTGAGGAATCACATTTGTGAACGTCATGTTCACCTTCCAGGAAATAGCTTCGCTGGGCATCGGAGTAGTAATGCCATGTATTCATAGTTTGAGAATACTAAAATAACTTAATACTTACGGAAATAATGCATGCAAGATTATAACCTGTTACTTTAGTAAGACACGGAATTTCTTCTGCCACCATGTAATCTTGGTATTGCCTTTTTTTTCTTCAATTTACTTTGTATATTGCTGTATGAATTGTATATCTAATAATACACATACAAATACTGAGGGGAAAGTGCAGTTCCTAATCTCTAATTTTTTTCCTAAATGAAATATGAACCTTTTAGTATCACCACTATAAATATGTTTGGGTGGGGGGAAGGGAGGTCACAAGGATTTATTATTTGGTAGTTGGTGTAGTGTACTCTGATACAAAATATAGAGGCTGCAAACTATACATTTTAAGCAACAAAAAAAAATAATTTTTCACTCTCTTTTTTTGTATGCCTGTCTTTAATCTTGTCCTTGGTTTAATGAGGTAAGAATTCCTATTCTAGTATAGCTTTGGAACCTTCTGGATTTAAACAATCAAAAGTGAGGTATTGAAACGGCAAAACCATCTTCAATCTCTGAAGAGGTTTAATTTAGGTACAGTTTAGAAGCACTGGTGTGTGGTTTAAGGTATACCTGATGTTGAACAATAAGATAGTAAGACTTTTAGTGTTGTTAATGCATGCCTTTCCTGTGCTTTGAGGCCAAAGGCTGAGTGATTTCAACCACTGTGTGATGCGCTAATAGTCCAGTAATGCATGCTCCCATCATACCTCATTTATATAGATTTGTTTTTTTTAATAAACCATGTCTTACTCTGTTTATTAAAAAGTACATTAATAAGATTCTGAAGAGTGTATGTATGGGCCTTTTTGGAAGCCTTTTGCTTTTTTCTTTCCACTCCCTAGGATTAAACCTCCCGTTCTTGTGAATAATTTTTTTAACATTGTGACTTTGAGGGCTACGCAGCTCTGCAGTTTGACTTCGTGGCCTCAGTCATGTTCTCACGCAGATACCTGATTCAAGATTAAAATTAGAAGAAAATAATTTTGTACAGTTTAGAAAAAGTGTTCTTGGGATGGAAAAAATTAAGTAAACCCAGAGACTGAAATACTCATGCTCAAATTTTACATCTTATCTTATAGATTGCAAATTTTACGCACTAAGAACCTCCTGGGAATTTTAAGATCTTCCAGAGTTTTCCTGTATGAGTTCTAGTGACTCAGTTTGCCTTTGTGACTCAGTTTCTCCATTTGTAAAAACAGATCTGTAATCTGTTTTAAGGAGATGATATTACAAAGGCAATACTACCTTTATTTTTTTAACTCCATTGATGTTGATATGTTAAAGTATATTCATAAAAAATACCCCCCTCCAAAGTAATAAAAACTTACTGAAAAAGGGAAGGTTAGAAATCTGAATTTCTTTTTTTCGAGAGACATTTCTGATGTACAAACATTGTGTTGCAAATGAAGTAAGACAGGCTGTAGTTCTAAAACTGTTCATGTATCTTCAGCCTTTTAATATCTGAAGGAAAAATCTGCTGAACTGTCACTTAGCATTTTGGGTGAGTATTTTTTGCCATCTGGGAAGTTTCGGAGGGGAGATAATACTGGCTTTTTAGACTGTATCTCAGGAAAGTTTAACTTAGCACTGAAATTCAGATTACTTTTAGGAGTTGCATTACCTCATATCTTTGATACAGTTTCAGCACACACAACTGTTAATGCTCTGTTGGAAGGCAACAGAAATACAGAAATTGGTGTCACTCCGAAGGCTGTAGTGTCTCTCTAGTCCTGATCTCAGTTTGATTTAAGGACAATCTTAATTTTGCATGCATGCTGATACTAATTTTAGTAAGGACTATTTGTGAGACTTAGCTAAGGAGTGGTGTACGTAATTGTAGAATCATGGCATTGTTCTAAATAGATTAATGTAAATGAAGGTTTAATTAAAGTATTTTGCTGTTTTCGTGTAACATTCTAACAAAATTGCATTGGAGAAGGTTGTGGATTGGTGAAGATATAAAATAAAACCCAGTTCAAACTTCTGGAGAGATCCTAAGGAAGTCCATCTATGTTATTGGCCTTGTGACTTCCATACAAACGAGCATTTGTAAATCTCTCAAAAGCAAATTTTGTTGGACAGTGTTTTTGGAACAGGTACAGTGTTTAAGTGTTTCCACTGTGCAAATAGTAGTTTTGATTTATTGCTAAGAATGAAACTTAAGGCATCTCTGAAAAAAAAAACCCCACGTTTCAGCATATGTAGAATGTGGATTAAGTAAAAAAAATACTTTTCATTCTTCCAAGTTCTGGATTATTTAAAATATTAATTGTAGTGGGCTTTTGAATGGTGCAAGATGAGTATTTCTAACTACATCAATGTTCACATTTTGTTACTAACCAAAGAATCGTACCCACAAAAGTTAACCTAATCTCTGAGGATCCAAAATTCTGCTCATAACGTTCATGCTACAGAAAAAAACTGCTATAGTTGTGTTCAAAGACAAAACTGTTGTTTCCTTTAAGGCATAACAGACAAGTTATTTAAAAGAAACCTTGTCACGGTTTCATGTACTTGCTGGGAGATACTGAGATTATTTTTATTTCCTCTTACAAATCTTAATGTGGTGTTAATGAAACAGGCAAGATTTTAAGCTCTGCTGGTTGTTAGAAAATTTTAATAATTAAGGTTATCTGTAAACTTTTGAAGACAGTTTTGTTGTACAAAGTATATTTTTTAAACATGTCTGACTTAAGTGCTTGCTTATGGCTTTTTTTTGTTTGTTTTTTTCATTTAAATATTCCGTAAGAACTATGGTAAATCACAGCGTCCACTCAAGTTATGTGTTTCAAAAGTACAAATGAAGACTATATTGAAGTAGCACACAGATTGCATCCAGTGCAAGTAAAATGTTAGTTAGTTTGGCATATTTTATTGAAAGAGTGCTGTCTCTCCTTTCATGTGATGGTCCATACACTGCTTAGATGGAGATGCAGTGTTGTGAAACTTAGATGAGACTTGCAAGGTACCAGCAGTTTTGCAAATCAGGCCAAGTATGGGAATGCCAAAAAGTATTGATCCTAGTTTTAGAATTTAGTTTTAAGTTAATGTTTTCAAGAGGTGTAGATACTAAAATGTTATGGTGCAGGCTCAAGTTTAGATAAGCTTTTTTTTAATTTTGTTCTCATTTGTAGTTGTTTTGTTTATTGTTTTATGCCATCGTAGTCTAGCTAATCATTCACTTTTATATCTTTATCTCAAAAATAAATTACCATCAAGTTCAAAGACAAGATGATAAAACTAGATTTTAATCACATTGTTGTACTTTATATTACAATTTAAGAAGGAAGACCTATAATCTGTTGTCCATTGTTGGTTATTTCATCAGTCATAGAAGGTGATGAAATTAATACTCTCTCTTTACAAAGTGACGATATAAAATGTATACGGGTAGTAGGTTTGGATGTTCTGCCTGAGAAGCTCTGAGTATTTAGATTGGTTCAGTGTTCATTACTCTTAACTCTTCTAACTTGACTAGGTCTGAAGATACTTTTTTCTTTAACAGTGAGTGATGCTCTTAACTTGCCTTGAGTAGACAAAAGGGGCTAACTCCTAATTAGTACGGTTATAATGGGGCTGTGTTTAAAACCATATCACAAGATAGGTGATATTCCAAGTCTAGACAGTTAATCCTGCCTTAACTGTTGGTTTAAAGAAACTTTTTTTCCAGTGAGGAATGGTTTTAGTAGGTTCTACTTAAACTGAAGGTGAAGACCTGAGAATTACAGCAACTTACAGCTTTTGGGGAAGGTATAGAGAGATTACACCTCTCATTTGGTTTCCAAACCTGTCATTCTAGAACTGTGAAAGAAATGTGAATGCTTTCATATATAACTGATAAAAAATACAGTAGTTATTTTACTGGTTAGAAGGATAAGGTTCCTCCCTCAGATGCTTTACCAAGTAATACAGCTAAAATTGCTCTCTTTTTGCTTAGGGTAGAAACACTTGATGGGAGTCTTATTGTTCAGCATCATTATGCAGGATTTTCATGGATGACTGTAGTGTTTTTTAATAATGTTTGTTCTCTACTGTCTCTTACTTTCCAATCACATCTTCTGTACTGGAAGAAATAAAAGACAAACTCTGCATCTTTTTTTCCCCTTATGTGGCAGTAGTATTGAAAGTTAAAAGCTGTGTTTTGTGCTTCCCTTGCTGAGAAGAATTTCTTTGTTGTGTTTATTCTAAGACTACGTATTTCATATCTTTGTTACTACAATTAAAAAAAACATAGTGAGATCTCCTTTGAAAACACAAAGGCATAAAGTTACAAATGCATAGAATCTAAATTTCTTAACACAAATCAGTCAATATAGTTTTGCAAGATAATTGCAGTTGAAAATAAAGTGGTTTTTGTTTTCTTGAAAGTAGGAAAGATCTTTTGATCTTAAACTTCTGTATTTTTTTGGCTGTCCCTGAACATGACGTAGTCCCCTCCATCTGTTCCCTTATGCTCTCTTGCCCTCTTCCTCCCAAAATCTTAGTAAAGAGCATTGAAATACTGCCAAGTTGTTACCAAGAAGTATAGTCCAGGTTGAACTGTGGTTAAAATTACCTAAAAGAGTTGTTCTAACTGCTAGGAAGAATTAAAGTTTCTGTTTGAAAGAGTGCAACTCTCTGACTTCCTTGTGTTTAGATTCCTAGGCGTAAGTGTAACAACTAGGTGAATGTCTGCAGACTGCTTCCACAAGCATAAGTAGAAGCGCTGTTGTGCTATTCATGTAAGTCAAATGCCACTGATAAGATGGGAGGTAGTTTTTTACTTAAGTGAAAACATGTCAACATAGAAGTTTGCTTAGCTGAAATGTCAGACTTCAAATAAGTCAAAAGAATTTACTGCTTGTGTAGTAGGTATCTAATGATTACAGTGGACTCCCAAGTCTTATCAAGCACCGCAGAAAAAATAAATGAATTATTTTACTTGATATCATGAAGTCAGCAAAATATTTAGATTGTTGCAAGTAGTACCGATATGTATTTGTAGCCACATGTTTTTCCCCCCCCAAAAAGCCTTGCTGCTTCTTGGAAGGAATATTGAGCCTTAGAATTTAGACCTTCCAGTGACTGAATCAGCATGAGGTATACCATTACATTTAATAAAAAATAAATATACTTACCCCTTACAGTTGCAGATGTGACTTACAGAGTATTCTTATTGAATGTGGACTGTATGTACTTGCAGAAACACTTTATATTTTGAAATATATGTCAAGAATAATAAGGTAACAGGCATAAATAATGTTTTCTTGGAGAATAACTGGTAAGTCACATACAGACGTAAGAAGGATGGAAAGTGTTTAGTAAACTTGGAGACATCGAGTGATTGGCAGTTAATTTTCAATTTTGGGGGTTGGTTTCTGTAAATACAAAACCTAAAATCTGTAAGCATGGTATTTTCTGTATACTTTTGCTTACTGGTTCTTTCATAGATTTCTGTTCAATAAACTAATTCTTATTCTTTCTGTAACTGCATTTACCTTTATTTCCCTTCTACCACTCATTCTTTTTCTCTTCCTAGTCTCATATTTTGTCTAACTTCCACTGAGAGAAGAAAAGGAGTGAAGAGAGAGAAGAGGTAAGGGGAAGTCTTCCATGTTTTAATGGACTGGCATAAATATTTGAGGAAGAGAGGTCACTTTCAGTCAGTTCTTAAGGAATACACAAGAAGAGCACTCTTGGACCAGATAGTAAAGGGAAGATAGCCTACAGCCAGTGTAAACTAGCTCTTCTGTACGACAGAAACTTTGCTAACTGACAGACTGATTCTGGGCTTATACTTAAAAGGGCAGCTTTCTTTCCACTGACTAGAGTTGGTGTCATGCATGTAATGACCTGTATACTGAAGAATTGATACTTACATGATGGAAACTCAAGTCTTTATGCGTGAATCTTGAATACCATGGAGGAGGCAGGGGTTTTTTTCTTCGTTCAAGATCCCAGATTCAAGACCAATTCATGAAGTTTGGCTGACATTCCAAACATGAGTGAATGTAAAGTCCTGTATTTATTGTATCAGGATGTTCATAAATATGCTAATGAACTCTTTACTTCACCATGCTTGTTCTTACTCTATATTGGCACTGGATTAAAAGCAAAGTAGGAGGAGCCTCAACCTGTAGTAGTTTGGCTGTAATAGCCAAAATGTTTCTTAAATAAGTTGGTGTAATGATCACTAGGTCTTTGTCAGTATAATCAATAACTTAAACTAAAATTTGATAGAGGTAGGAACTTAGTACCCTTGAGATCTCTGAAGCTTAATGAAAATCCAAAAGGGGATGGGAAGGGGCAGCTATGAGCGATGTCCTGGGAGAAGAAAGGAGAGGAAGCATAAAGGTTTTAGCCATTATCTGTTCTCTGTGCTGACAGCTGTCCTGTGTAACTCCAAACAAGCCATAACAGGTGATTTTTTTTTTTTTTTTTTTTTTTTGGCTGACTGACAGGATACACGAGGAAGAGGTGAGGTGGACCTGACTACTCACAATGTGTAGGTCAGCGTGGATGGCATAGGAGGTTTTTGAGGGGCTTGTAAGTGAGGCCAGGACCAGTTAGTATTGTGATGAGGAAGATACTGCTATGAGAGGGTTATAGAGAACTTTACGTCAGTGAGAACGTTTGGGCGCAAACTACAAATACATAGGAAACCAGATTTGTTTTAGAACAAATTGTTTCCTCTATGTAATTTGCAGGAGTTGGTCATTAATGGATCTTAATTTGTATATTGTATTTCAGTGTGCCTACTTATTTTTACCTTACTACCCTTTTTTGTCTCAGCACAAATTTGAAGTAGACTGTTAACTTCTCTGTTAGGTTACCACAGAGAGCAGCAAACAGTAGTAGAGGTCTGAATTTGGACTCATAGTCGTTTCTAAGCCTGCATACGTCATGCTGCATCTGCAGTGGTGTAACATTTGGAAGCTGGATGTCCATCCTAATCTCAGCAAAATCTATACCACGGTCGAGCATGTTGGGGAGGCAGAGAAGGAACTTCCTTATGGTTAACGTTAGTCATTTATTCATGTATTGTGCTTCTAGGTCTGATTAAAGTTGTGTTATCTCCTTAGAAACAGCCAGCAATAACAAAAAAAAATCAGGTTACTTTGATATATGTACTTATGCTACGTATATATATATGCTCCATTTATTTTTCCAGATTACTTTGTGTGTAGATAAATACATACACATATTTATACACACGTGCACACAGAATAAGTTCACTATTTGAAGTATATCTAGAGTGTACCATTAAAATGTCAGTTTCTATCACTACTTTTCCAAATAACCTGACTATTGTATAGAGAAGACATGAGTGCTCAGAGCAGTAGTAGAAAGCAGAAGTTTAGCAAAACATACTTTTTTTTTAGTAAAATCTTCTTAATGATTTTTTCTCTATTCTCCCTGTAAACTCCCTCCCCCAATTAAAAAAAAAACAAAAACAAACCAAAAAAACCACAAAACAACTAAAAAGTTAAAAAAATTGCAGTCAGGGGAGCCAAGTAGGAAAGCTCAGTTTGTTGGCTCTGTGACAGTTCAGGACAGTAGTTTTCACTCGGGATTTGTGGACTACAGCACACTGTATTGATAGGTGCCTTTTTACTTAGGAATTTCTCCTGTATAGATTCTGCTAGGGCATAGGTGTATCAACTTTTCTTAGGTCTGTTCCTGTGGATATCTTTGTGGGAAGGGTTGTTCTCATGACCACAGGTTAGAATTGTTGGCCTGTAAAGCTGAAGGAAGGCATGGCAAGAATTGCTTTTGCTAGTGATTGCAAAATGTGTATACACACATGATGTAATCGGGTGGAGGGAAGAGGAAAATGTTCAGATTGCATGCTCAATAAAAGGCAGCTTATATATAAAAGATTTTAAGTGTCATTTAAATTCTGTTTTTTTCCTTTTCCAGTGTATATAGTAGACTTTATTTGGTGTCTCTGAATTTTGAGGTATGTAACTATGTTCCTGCGCACTATATTGAGTACCAGCATTTCAAATATGCTTTAATCCACCTTCCCTGTAAAGAAAGCATTTTTAAAGGGAAAGAAGGCACCAGCACACCTTGTAGACTATTTTTCCGGGTATGGTGAGAAAATCAAACAGAATACTACCTTTTGATCATCTGTCTCTGTTACCTGAGATGATTTGTTAAAAACAACTAACACCAAGATCAGCAGGAGTCCACGGAGGTCTGAAAGCAGTAGTATGATCTTGGAAATCTTTGCATCTTGCCCAGGAGACCCTCTTGAGATGGGAAACTGTAGTTAGTTTCAGAGTGATCCTGTGTGAGTCTGTGGAGGCAACCCGGACCCACAGTAGCATGAATTTTCTACTGGGAGCAGGAGGAGTTGGGAGTTTTGGTTTGGGTGTAGTGCTGTATGAGTACAGGTAGATTGCTTTTACATTCAGATTGACTTGAAGTTACGACCAGGTGGGCATCGTATGCTGGTTGAATTGAAACGTCTTGCTTGACTCAAGGCTGTCATGCAACTAGTTTGTGTATTTTACGTCTGAATCATTTTTATCTGTAAATCTGATAAATCTTCTGTACCCTTCCTCTGCTTTCCTTGGTCCCTGCATGAGTGGAAAATTGACTGTACAGATATATCACTTTGTTTCAGCAATTTTGTCTGTTTGTTCCAGTAAGCTTCAAGTTAATACCCTTGGATTTGTACACATCCCTTAAAAATGAATCTTCATGTATACTGTGAGGATTCTGATACAATTTCCTGGAGCGGTATTTAAGTTACTAATTTTGCCTGTATTTAAAGGGTGTGAGGCAATGGGTTTACCAGTATTTTTAGTTTAGCAAAAGAGAGCCTCTTCTGTACTTGTGCTCAGGGGAAATAAGCTCAGCTTAAACATGGGGTGAACTGCCCATTTCTCCTTAAGTTGGGAAATACAGGCTGTAACTTTTCAGATGTTCAGGGGTGATAATTATTCTCAGACATTTCAGTTACTCAATTTACTAAATATGGATAAATGGTCACTTTCACCTTTTACATATTTTGTAATATGTGTTTAAAGTTGTATTAGTTTGCTTTTAAGGAAAGACGGTTGGCATATGTAGATAGGTTAGAAGGTTTTGATCATTTTTTTCCCTCTAGTTATGTATGTTTTGTTTATAGATCTTGTGAAGTTGCAGAGCAGACACAGTATAGAGGTGGTAGTTTTGTTAGTGTATTACGCTTTCTGCAGTCACATCAGTTAAGGACTTTGAGGTAAAGTTGCATCCATCAGTATAAAATCTAAATAATTATTTATCTTAAACCAACACTGTTTCCTTTCGTGAAATACTCAGCCTAATTATAGGCTAATCTAATGATAATTAGATTTTTCTCCCTTAAACTTCTGCTCTGCCTTTAGGGAGGCCCTGGTAATTCTCTCTGCAGAGGCATTCTGTGATGAAATCCCCAAGTCTTGAAACATCCAAACTATGTAACTGCTTTTTTTTTTAATCTTGTAATTGACACATGGTGACTGATAGAGGCAGTTGCTAGAAAAAAAATTGTTGAAGAACTTCAGGCGTATATTGAAGTCATAAAAACAGGAGCAAAAAGACTCGATATTTTTGTAATGCCTCGTGGTGTGAGAAACTTGTTAGCGATCAAGTTACTAAAATTAGTGCAGCGCTTCGTGTATGTGGAAAATGCTTAGATTTGAGCTACAAAGTAGTTTGATCATAAGCTTAATTCCTAATTTCACTGATGTCTCTATAAATTAGAAAACAAATGTTGGATGGCACCTTCTTTGAATTCTATTCCTAACTTTTATAGTGGATTTTTTCCCTAACTTAAATGCTTTTTGTCTTTAGTATCTATCACATGACAACAGGATCTGGGAATTTATTTATGAGGGAGGAAAGCCAGGAACAATGATATTGACTGTGTAAAAAGCTGTCAGATGTACTAAGAAGAATAGTAAAACCAGATTTCATTATTTTTTTCCCCTCTTTGATTTTTGTAGTGTTAGGGGGAAACGTGGATTTTAAAAAAAAAAAAAAAAGAAAAAAAGAAAAAAAACCACCTTGTTGTAATAAGTATATGATATTATCTTGGTATATTAATTTCTCTGTAGGATTTTTTTTATCATTAAGGCAGAAAAAGTTGTTACTGGTGCTACCACCACCTATTATCTTTGGTTTTTATGAAAAGTTTTACATCTGTGCACACAGATGAGAGCTTTTTAGTATTCTTACACATACAGCATCAGTTCTAGCAGGCTTCTTAGTCCTATTTCCTCTTCCCTCTCCCATTTTAAAAAAGGTTAATTGTCTTCCAGAAGTGAGCTACCAGTGTAGCATATAACCATGTGAGTTGTACCTTTCCCAGTACAGCAAGTACTGTTTGGGTTCTTCTGGCTTGAAAAATATACAGGATTATTAATGAAAATAAAGGTAAATCACAGTTCTCTGATGAGATTCATATTGTTACTTTCTGTTTGAATGTAGGTACTGGCAACTCAGTTTCTGAATCTGTAAAAGAAAATGCAAGTAAAAGTAGTTAAATGTTTTAAAAAAAATATTTCTCCTGCCTTCTTAGGGAAAACAAAACAAAGAAAAGAAAAAGAACCTTACATGGAAAATGCAATGGGAGAATTTGTCTGGGCTCTTGACACTTAAGAGAATGATTGATAGCTAGGATTATGAAACCTTGTTGGAGTCATCTGGACAGTTTGGCTAGATTTCAAGTTCTTATTTTTCAAGTGTACTTTCTGTCTAGGTGATCTATCATCTGCTTGTTTCCTGAAACTGTTCTGTATAGCTTTTGATGGTCCTACAAGAAGCAAGTGGAAGGAGGGGAAAAAAGACATGCTGATAAAGTAGGTCTGGAGTTCCTTTCTGGCAACATCTGATCATAGCAACTGGGTTTAGTTCTGAACGTTTGGACTCTGTAGGATTAGGTTCAAAAATACTCATGTAATTTCAGGAGATTATCCGTTTACCTTCCGATTCAGGAGTTGACCCCTCTATATTTGTTTTTTTATCCTCCTCCGTGTGTCAGTGAAAAGTTTTTTCTTCTGCTGTCACACGATTGATCTTAGAAGGACATGGCAGAAAGGAAACATGTGGTCTTCGTTAGACCACAGAATAATGTTGTGTAAGTGAAATACCTCAGGGACAATATGTAACTTATTTTCTGTTGTTTAATGCATAAATGATGTTCTTTGTACAAAGCCACACAGATGAATAATTTGGAATGTATTGTGCTCTTTTACTTCTGTTGTTAGAGCACAATTCATTTAAAAAAAACAATTCTGGTATCATAAGCAAAGTGGATTGTGAGAAGTATGGTGAGACTTCAAATATTTTAGACTTGATATGGTTATTAAGTCAAAAAGCTTCTGTGTATTCTCTAGAGAGAGAAAGAACTGCCATAGAAAATGTAAACCAATGTGATTGAATGGTACAGCGTGATAAGTTTCTTGCAGGAGGTTGATCTTGTGCAAGATGAATGCCTTAGCCAGATTGAACAAAGAGTTTTGTGTTTTTTAAGATGAAAATCATATTATTAGGGCAAGATAAACTTTTAAACTGCAATTAAATAAAAGCAAAATTTCTTCAAATAAGGATTGTGTTTTCAAATAATAAAGCTGTGCTAGTAGGGTGATAATGAAGAAAATCTGATGAATCTAAGAAATTGACAAAATTCTTTCAACGCTTACAGTATATTATCACTAAAAGAATAGAGTGGGCCCGAACAAAATTGGAGGTCCTCTACTGTTGATTAAGGTACTGTAGAAGAGCTACTTCACCCGATAAAGAGCTGATCATTGAACTTCGGGCCAGCAGTTTTTGTATAGTAGCTTTTAACTATATGACTCTGAAATTAACTGGACAAATCAGTGTGGTCTTTCTAACTTTCAAATTCTTGTACTGCTTGAAGAAAGACTTTCTTAAACAGTGATTTGGATGTCATCTGCTTGGATTGTTAGGAAGACATCTTCTCTAGCATCCTTCTTTCCACTCCTCCTGGCCAATTATTTAAATGAAATGCACCTATAAAAACAATTTCTTAGAAGCCTGTGGGTGACAGGTAGTCAGAGTTCTGAAAGAATAATGACTTGGAATAGATGGGTACTTGTAGAAATTGGAAAGTACCATGTTATGACAGCAGATAATATTTTATGACTCATCTAAAGTACCAAGCTTCAAAGGATAAGCAATCACTTTTAAAATGGATAAGGAAGAAAGTTACCCAGTAGTGACATTATTTTCTATTCTGAACTTTGCAATTTTTGTAGTATAATCCAATAAAAATACTAGGAGTATTTTAGTGTGTCATGACAATACTGCTGGTTCTGACATGACAGAAAATAATTATTTTCCTTCGTCCTGAATCTGACATCTGTGGTGTTCATTGTTGGATGGCCTATAAGGCCATAGTTCTGTTAATAAGTGGGCATAGTGTAATGAAATTATTGTGAGTATCGCCCCTCTTGCCTCAATTACGGTAATTTGTTGAGGATGGCTACTCCTAAATAATGATCCATGTTTGAATTAACTTGTGTCTGCATAGGTATTGCGAGCCAATGACTGCCTTCATTCTTCCATAGTTCAACTATAGGCAGAGGAAAAGCATTGGAGGGTCTTGTGTGTGTGGTGAATACCTGAAATCTTAAGGTGGTAAAAAATAATGAGGTAGTATTATAACCATGTTTTGCTTTCTTTTAGATGAAACAACTTCTGTTTGATGCCATTTGGCAAAATAAATTTTAGTTCCTCAAGTCTAGTTTTATTCAGTGTAGATTAGTCTCTTATAATTTTTGGGTGAGTTCTGACTAAGGCTTAAAGATGTATTTCAATAGCTTGCAATAAGGTAAAAATTTTGTCTTGGCTTTGTTACTCCCCCTTTTTTTTTTTCTTGCAAGAGTATTGATGTATTTGGTCAGAGATGATGGCATTAATTGAGCCATGCGTTAGAAATTTTTTATCTATACATAGCTCTAAAAGCATACACATAGCTCTCCTTGATTTTTCTGCATTACTTCAAAAAACCAAAGATGCTCCAAATTTCACTTGATTCCCAGATTTGGTAACTACATTTCTTCTTTCTGTGTTGACAATGAAGATCACTTGAATATATGGTGATTGGGTAACCACCGTTGTTTTATATAAGTTTGCAGATGTCATAGCCTATGAGGCAGCTGTGTAAGGCAGGTTCTTCACTTCCATCAGTCTCCTGGGCATTTTTGCCTACATTAGTTTCCAGTTGTTACTCTACCTGGTCAGAAGTGTTTAAAGAAAATTCAATTAAGAAAAACCACACCACCACCAAAAGCAATTTTAAGTGCGAGAAACATCTAAGTGAGGATCTTGATCCCAGGCAGTGGTGTCCAGTATGTATTTTAGACCCACTTTGAAACACAGTAAAACTGTTGTTTGGTTTTTGGTTTCGTGGGTTTTTTTTTTAGAATTATCTAATTACAAGCATAAAATAAAATTCCTATTATGCTAATGATTTGTTAGCATAGGTGAAACTGTAGTTGATATAGTGGAACAACCCTTCACATGCGATAACTGATCTACCTGGATTAAAAAAATTGATGGTCTCCTTTCAGTTATTGGGTAGGAATTCATATAAATTTTTTACTTTTTCAGAAGAAGAAAACTAAATGGTAAGCTGATGTTACATGTAAGTTGTAGATGAGGCCTTTCAAGGTTCTACCTGATGAGTAGAGTAAACTATATGGTGGCAGAATGAGTGCTCACTTAAACTGTAAGAGGGCCTTGTGGTTTCTTTCATGCCTGCTACTAAAAATACTCTATACATCTGCTTTTGGTTTGACAGGTTTTTCTTGCTGCTTATTCTTGAAAGTAGTACATTTTTTCCTTAATTTTATGCATAGCTAGTGATATAGTTTGATATTTGTAGTATTTGATAAGAAAATGCTCAGGGTTTAAATGAGGAAAGCAAGATATCCCAAAGGCCAGTTGGCCTGATGCTTTCCAGTTTGTTTTATTTGATGACTCCTGTAATAGGACCAAAACACAGCTCCTGCTGTCTGGAGGAAGAATGAACTTGTCCTGGTTTGGCCTAAACCAGGACAGAACTGTAGACGGTTTAGGCACTTAAGAGCATGGCAAGATGTTTGATGTTAATTGCCAGACTTAAGTAGTGAGTTAAAATTTAAGAAGTTAGATGAAGTCTTGATTCCAGTTCATACCCTAGAGATGCCCTGCAGATGCCACTTCATCATCCTGAAGATACCAGCTTTATCAATAAAAGGAGCAAATTCAGATTTAAGTCCTCAATGCTTTTCTGAAGTCGTACCCCATTTTTCACTGGAGGCTTGTTATTTTTTTCTTGTTGATCTAGTGTTGTTGGGGAAGGATGAGTGTGTTAAGATATGTTGATCTCAAAACTGTTGGGCTTTTGTAGACTTCAACTAAGATACTATACTTTGTCAGATGGGAGGAGTATGTTTATTAAGGCACTGCACATGCTTCATTGCTAAGTGATGTGTTCTTGCAATTTCGACATTTTGAAAGGAGTTTGCAGTTATTCATTATGCAGGTATTGAAGATGGGGGTATTTTGCTTCAATTACATCTAGTCGCTTGTGGAAAACCTTGTCTATATTAGGCTACAAAAATGCACTAGTTTACTAATCTGTGAATGGAGACAGCTGAGGTGCTATGTACGTCTCTCCTATACTTGGTCAGGTGTTCTGCCCCGCTCGGTAAGAGGAGACTAGTAGTAACTGGCATAAAGGTGGGATGGTTGTATTGACTTGTGTGAGTCAAGCAGATTGTAGCTTTGCTCTACAATGAAAAACTACTACTGATTCTTTTTAGTTTGCTACTCAAAACCAAAACACACTTCTAAAAGTGGCCCCTGATGGGTATAATATTTTCTGATGTTGATCTAATCAAATGAGATGGAAATGGTTTCATATCATTATTGTGAATCATTAGAATGATCTAGGGTTAAAAAAAATACAGAATGGAAGTTATGGTGTTGTTTCTTTTGACATCCTTCATTTGTATTGTGTGTTCGCTTTTTAAAGTGCAAAACGAAAGTGAACAATGCTCTCTAAAGAATACTTGAAAAATTCTGTAACCAGGTTTCTGTTAAAAGTTACAGCAACTGGACTCTTGACAGTATAGAGCAGTAAGGAAATGTACTTGATGTTCAGTAAGTCTGCCATAAAGTGAATCTTTGTCACCTCTCTGAATGTGGTGAATGATTTTTTTTAATCGCCAATTTAAATGATAATATTTTTGTCAATTTGTGATATTTTTAAGTTCAGGCCTTAAGATCATGATACTCTTAAGTGTATTTGAAGTTAACATTTAGAGAAGATTAATTTTTTTTTCCTTTTGCTTGTGTAAAATAAAGATAATGAAATCATTGTGACAGATGAAAGTGTTTTGTTTTTTTTTTAATACATGATGTAAAATTATCTGGTTTTAAAATGAACTAACTCTTTTGCTTCTTTTTTTTGTGTTTGTTTTTTTGTTTGTTTGTTTGTTTGTTTTTAAACAGGGTTTGTGGATGCACTTAGATGTTTGCAATGAGCACTGTGGCTGGCATGCCCCAGTGTTTTGGATACCAATGCATAGGACTCCGTAGTAATCGAATTTATCAGAAACGAACGTCATGAGCATAGTGATCCCATTGGGGGTTGACACAGCAGATACTTCTTATTTGGAAATGGCTGCAGGCTCAGAGTAAGTATGTGAACGTAATTTGTAAGTTTTCTTAGGCCTTTTTTTAATTTTATTTTTTCCCTAGTGAGTATTTTTTGAATACAGTTGGAGAGGACTTCGGAGTCTCCTTAGTTTTATTGAACCTTTAATTACTTAAATTAATAACTCTCACTTTATTCTTTAGTCCGTTTCTTCTTCTTCAGGGAGAGCAAAGGAGAGAAGGTAAATTGTTCTACAGATGTATATTTTTCTTGCTTATCAGACAGAAATATGGATGCTGCCTGGTTTGCTTTTCATACTTAAAATATCTTACCATTTCAGTTTCCTTTTAACTATACGTAAAAAAATATTTTTGGTTTCCCATGTTAGAAAGGTACATTCATTTGGTGTGGTAAATTGCAAGAAAGTGGTAGTAATTAGGTAAAAGTGCCTTTATTTTTGAAAGTTGAAGGCCTAGCTTAATTGTCTAATACCATGTCTACACAAAGTTATTATATATTGAAAAGCTGGTGGAAATTCACTTGTTAGTGATTAATTTCAGTTAGTAGCTGTGGATAACTGTGTATAAAGAATTACAAAGAACCAATGAAATCCTGAGTTCAAGAAACTCTTCCTTTCAATGAAATAAGCATGGTGAATGTCTGGGGTTTGGGGGGGGTTGTTTTTTTTGGGGAGGGGGGCAGGGTTTTTTTGTTTGTTTTGGGGAAGGAGGTTATTTGGGGCTTTTTGTTTGTGGGGTTTTTTTTCCCTCTAGTAGTGTCTAAATCTGTAGAGTATCAGTAGGCTAGAGTTTAGGTATTGTTCATCTCCAGCTGGAGATTTTTCCTGTCAAACGAACATCTTTCCATATGTGTAGTATCGACCTGACTGTTGAATGATATGAGAGGAGAAATGACATTTTGGACAACTTGGTTCTTTGAGAGGTGAAAGACCAAGGTGGTGTTACAGCTTTTACTGTTGTACATAGGTACATCATCCATATACATAGGGAAAAAAAACCAGTTCCTTTCTTAGATCTAACAAAATAAGTTAAATTCATCATTTATGTTAAATTGATTTTTGGTTTGTTTTTTTTTAACCACTTCAGATGCTGTTACACCTTGCTGTCCTCTGAGCGTTTCTGCAGTAATATTAAAAGACTTTCCCTATCTTTGGTTACCACAAAAACACATTTGCTTGTTAGATATTGAAACAATGGTTTAGGCTTATGTTGCGTACATACTTGAAATCTTTCATAAACCAAAAATAAACTTTCATAAAGTGGTCCATCATTTAACAGGTGCGTTGAGTAACTAACGCAAATTTGAATAGCTTACACAGTCTTTGCTTGAGAGAGTGTGCTAAGTAATATTACTCCATTTAAGAAGCAAATGGCTTTCCTTCCAGACTTTGAAAGAAAAGTTATGCACTGCGAGCAGAACTCTTGAACAGCTTTCTAAAGGGATGTTTCTGTCCTGTGCTTCCAGTTATATATGAAGCTATTCTAACTTTGTGCCATTTATCTGAAGAAAACCAAGAATTTGCAGTTTGAAGCTTTTTTTTTTTCTTTTGTTGATCTCTCATGTCATGAACGCTAGTTTCCTTGGTGCAGAAAATTTTTTGAGTGACCACAGCTCTTTTCATTATCTTTGCCTGTGGTTTTCTTTTATGTTTAGAGAAGGTCATGATTCCCGAGGTTGCTGACGTTCCTTGCAGACACAGCATGTCATGCTGAAATTAAAATAAATAAATATAGTTGTCAGTATAAACAAGATAGAGTTCACTGTGTGTTCTTTGCTTGATACTGTGGCATGGCAGCCCAGTTAGGAGCTGCTTTTCTTCAGATGTTAAGTGACTGTTACAAATTAGATTAATTCATGTCACGTCTACCATACTTGTGCTGAAAAATGTGTGGTTGCATGATGGGCTTAGACTGATTTAAAAGCCATGTCACTGTCTAAAGAAGTGTTACACAAAGGTGTGTCCCTAACCTACCAGCTTATACAGCTGTAAATCTTTTCTGTCACCATCTGTGTGATTTACATGTGTTTTGTATGTTTTCTTCCAGAGAGTAGTATGTTGGATATAGGTTGTATTGATAGCGATCATAGGTTGTCTCTGAGCAAGTTCTGGGGTTTTCCCAAGGGGGAGGAGTTGGAATTTCTTTACTGTGACTGACAGGTCTGATATTGCTTCATCAGTTGCTGAAGCATGAGCAAACACGAGAACGAGGGAATGACAAACTGATTATGTAGGAGAAGGAGCCCAGGAAAAAACTCTTAGATTAGTGCCATCTGTTAGCGATGAGAGATTTTTCCTTATGCTTCGAACTAAGGGATAAGCCTGTTAAAAAGGTGGATAGTTTATGTGATTACATAGTTTCACATATTATTTTAATAATTGTAGCAAATAGCTATGTGGAGCATATCTCTTATTAAAAGGTTTGAAAGTCTTAAAAATTGGATGAAATAGTCTGTCTCTTATGTTACTTGTACCTAAGTGAGCTCTCCAGGGGTGGATTATTTTCATAGTGCCATAGTAATCAGAACACATACATGTTTTGCCTCTATTTGTAAAAGGCTTAGTAAAGATGAATATGCATGACTTAACTGTTAAAGACCTTGTAATAGTAATCAGAGCCAGCCATTTTGGAAGGTTCAAAATGTGCTTCCTGACTTGAGAGTGTTAGTCCTAGCTTAGAGTGTGAATATAAGCTACACATTGGAAATACCATTGATGGTATTGCTGTGCTGTTTTTAATTACCTGTGTATGTTTTTTAGAGGGAAGGCCTGTATAGTGAATCTATCAACCACAGTATATGGGATCGTTGTATTGAGTTCAGTATCCAGGAGAAAAGATTGTAAGCATTGTTGCAGTCTTAAATAAATGAAAACGTCCCCTCCCGTTACTGTAGTTGGAACAGGGCTTTTTTAATTGTTCTAAAATACTTTAAAAAAAAAAAATGGGAAGCTTGTCAGTTCCTACGGACGGTATCAGGCCAGCCTATACTTGGTAGGGCCTGCTACGAGATGCTTAGGTAGCAGAACCCACTCTGTGGTAGAGAAGTAGTGCTCAGTTCTTTGTTGTCTAGGTAGTGAAGCTCATGAGATGTGTTTGGTTAGATAAAGTGTCTTGAAATAGAAAATACTGTTTTTCATACAAAATATATTACATTCCTTTATCTGAGCTGACCTTCAGCCAGATACTGCTCAAGTGTGCTGGTGCAAAGAGAAAAAAAAAAAAAAGAACTCCTTGAAAATTGGACCTATTGAACTGGCGTATGGCAGGTTGATGCTGCTGAAGCATCTTCGGAAGCAAGAGGTTTTATTTGGAGTTTTGACAGATGTTTTCAGGAAGTACTATTAGCTAAGCTTTCATAGCCTAAAGCTTGGATACCCACCTGCCTTTGAAAATTTTAGTTGCAGTGAGATTTTCTTTTCCATTTGAATACCTACATTTTTATGGAAGTGGTTGATGGCCCCAAATTCTAAGGACTGATTGTATTTTGAGTATTAGTCAAAAACTGCTCCCTCTTTTTTTTTTTTATTACATGGTCAGAAACAAAACAGTATTTAAAAGCAATGGCTGAGGGAGATGGGACTTTTTAAAGAATTGACTATTGCTTAGGATGGTTGATAGTTGATTCCCTTAATATAGGTTAACTATAAGCTTGTAGGGACTGAGTTTTTGTAAATGATCTGATGTCATGTGTTGCTTATTTAGTTTCTCACTAATGCCATCTGCTGGCAACATGCAGAATATTTTCAGTTTTCATTGTACTTTTAAATATGAACAGTAGGGAATGACCCAGAACATGAGTTGTTTCACTTGCAGAATGAAAATTATTTGATGGGGTTTTTAAAAATATGTGTATCTTTGCTTTTTTTTTTATTCGTTTAAGAAAATACTATATTCCTGTTTTCAAGTTACAGGAATGTCTTAAATCATTGTAGCCCAAGAACATGGGGAAAGCTCTTTTTGTGGTGCTTTTTATTTTGCTCCTTGGGAATATTTTGCACAGTTTTGAATTGGTAACAACCATACTTAACAAATGTCATGGTCAGTTTCTCATGGTAATATTTGTTTATTTTAGGGCATAATATTAGGATTTTGGTCTAACTTCAAATATACTGCATTGTAATATAAATGTTCAGTTTTAAAGAAGATTAAAAATACCATAAGTATCTCCCTTAGGCACTAAGGGTGCAGATGTTTGAGGTGAAGCTGAAAAATATGGTATGCTCAGTTTAGTACCTCAGCCTGTTAGAGACTGGCTTCTGTTCAAAAATACAAGCAAGGAAAACTTCATAGTGTTCTTTCAGATCTGAATGCTTACACTTTTTCGTCCTGAAAACTTGCTTTTTGGGATGCCTGTAAGAATGCCAATGATGAGATTAGGGGAGGTGTCTATAATACAACAGTTAGTGCCTTGCTACTGGAGCCCTGCTACTTGAGTAAAAAATTTTTTTTAAATTTATTTGTAAATTAAATGGTGTATTATGCTTTAATTGGCTGTACAAATTAATATTTCACCAAGAGGTATTCACAGAACTCTCCAATTCTGAGATGCCTATTTGAGAAGAAAGCGTTGACCTTTGGACAAATGGTAGTATAGAGGGGATGTTTTCTGCTTAAGGTCAGGGTCACAAATGTGGTGGGCAGAAGAGGGGTAACAAGGAATTTGGTGAAGGGCATATTAAAGTGTTGGCAGACCTGTGTGCCAAAGCTAGAAGGTTGTCTGTAGTTCTGTGGAGAAATCGTACTCATTTTGTGCTGCCTATGGGATGATATCACTTTTCTATTGACTGTAAAGGAAACCTACGATGATTAAGTTCTAGCTTCAGTGAACGCCCCACTACCTCCTTCCTGTATTTCTCAGTCTTCTCCACACTGTTCCCCACCTCAGTCTAGCATCTGAGTGGATAAATGAAACAGCAACAGTTACATGCAGGGCTCTGGTGAGCATCTTTTATAATTTGAAGAGGTATCTGTGGCCCCTATGGATAAGCATTTGAAAAAAGCTTTGCTGAAAGCTGATTCTGCGCTGGTTCTGTATTTATGTTAAAACTTTTTTAATACAAAGATTTAATTGCCTTTGTGTCTTACCTAATTTTCTTCCGCCCTTTTTCTGGCTTTACTTGCTCAAGTTAAGTTGTGCTTTTTCCTTTTTAACCCTGTGATCTGAATCTGTTTTATGAGTATTAAAATAGTTGGGGATAAATGTATTTGTTTACTGTATTTTGATTTTGGAAGCTTAATGCTTCTACTTCCCACAACTGTTACGCATCTAGATATTAAACCTGGTTTTCTTCAGTGGTTTATAAATTTCTAGAGTAGGTAGAAATGGATTTAGGGAGTAGGGTGTATTGTTTTGCCTCATACTTAACAAGAGATTCAGACGACCTTTTTAATTTTTGTAGTCAGTTGATGAAATAGGCATTACCTCTCTTTTTAGGACATTTCCGTTCTGGTAGCTTTCACTGGATGCTCCAGTGTTGAAGTAGCTGGTATTTAGGTCATGGTAATATTTATTTTTAATTAAGGAAACTCTCCTAAATTAATTGTGGCATTGCTGAAGGATGGATTGTACCTGAACTCCCCCCCTGGCCCTCCCTCCTCTTGTATCAGTAAGCCTTCCTGCTCTGAAAACTGAGTATTTTCCATATGCTGAAGCAAACAAGACCTCGGTTGAGCATTGAATGCACAGTGGACAAGAGTAATGGTGCTACTGCTTTTCCCACTCAATAAATGCTGGAAGAACAGCAGTAGAAGCAATACAGTGGTCAAGGCCCTCTTGAACTGGAGAAGGAGAAGGTGATTTCTGTCCTAGCCATGATGGATGGATAATCAATGCCTCATTCATTGTCATTTTGATTGGCTAGGTCGTCAGAAGGGTTAACTGGATGACATTAATGGTGTATGACTACTGCACCAATGCATTATGTCAGTGAATAGGTAAAGGCAAACCTGTTGGAAAGGCACAGCTTTTCCAACTTTTGCCTGTTTTTTTTAATAATGGATTTGATGAACCTGGCAAATTCTGAGCTGCTTCTAGAAGATAATTTCAACAAACTAAATAAAACTATTTTCAAGTTGGAGTAAATGAAGATTTTTCTGGGTTTATGAGGTAATGAAGGGCAAGTGTCGTCAGTTGTTTTTTGGCTCATACTAGTCAGAGTTTGTATTTCTAATGTTAGTACTTCATGATTTGTGCACTCACGTGTTCACTCGCTCTCTAAAAAAATGCAGCTGGTGACTGTTAAGAGACATTAATGTTTTAAAAAAGACGTTTTTTCTTTTTGGACTCTAGAAGGTGAAGTCTTCACCCAGTAGTGTTTTTACCTGGTATTTCTTTTTAAACAATTCTATCATGTAGTAACCTCACGTGGGGAAAAGCTAGTAAGAAGAAATGGGCCACCAGACATGTTAGTAGGACACTTTCAAGTAGACATGAAAGTACTGTATGTTGTTTTCAGAAAGCTAATGATTAATTATATTCTTACAAAAATGTTACCAACAAATGTTAGTTGCTGGTGCGTGTCGTTTAAATCAAACTAGTTTCACTTCATGGCATAACAAAAAAGCCTCTATTTAGTATCTTAATGTCTAAGGAAAACCACTGATATCTATTTCAACTTCAGGTTCAGAAATACCACCTTTATTTAAAAAAATCAGTTCAAGGAGTTATTAAGATATTTGTGATGGGGAAATAGACTTCACACACAGTAAAACTAAAATTAGAAAAGTGAACCAGGCTTCATTTGTGATGTGAGTCAAAAGCCACTTTGGTTTTGGATACTGGTATTTTGCCCTGCTTTTCAGTGTCAAAAAACAAAACCAAAACCACTGAAAAACCAACCCACCCAGAACGTCGGGTAACTGGGTTTATTTGAAGTTTGTCTTACTTAGTATGATCCGAACCATAGGGTGCGATGAAAAAGCTACAAGTTACAGACTAAAAGCGTCTCAGTCATGAGAGTATCTATATGCTTGCATGCACACATGAATGTAAGCGCTGAGGAACGGCGGTAAGGAAGGTGTAATTCCTTGTGCTCGAAGAGATCCTCCTGTTTTAGTACCTCTTTGTCTTTCTTATCTTCCGTGTTATGGTTTAGTGCCTATAAACCATAGTTTGTGTATTAAAGAAGGCACTGCCTTTCACTACAAAACCTTCTCTCGCAGATTTTTATCCTTTTTTTCTATGCCGAGATAAATGGGTAAGCGGCTCGTTCGGCTGGATTGGCCCTGTTTGGGGGTGGGGTTGGCAGAACCGCGCTCTGGGCCCCGGGCGCGGTTCGTGGGGGCGGTGCGGCGGTGCCGCCGCTAGGTGGCAGTGCGGGGCCGCGGGGGGCTCCCCCTGCCCGCTGCCGCTGGCTGGCGGCCTGCGGCCCGGGTCTGGCCTGCGGCTGCTGTGCCGCCCCGCGGACGGGGGCAGGCAGGCTGGGGCTCCCTGACAGCGTGTGTAACAGGCTTTTCTGTCGCGGATTTGCAGGTTACGACACGTGTTTCAGCATGCACTTTTGTGAGAAAAATTTTGTAACTCTCCAGACACATAAGTTCTCTGCCACTCTGGAAGCTGCATTGTAACTGAGAGGGTTGGGTTTACCTTTTCTCTTTTTTGGGGGGGCGCGGGGGCAGTTGTTAGGGTGTGTGAGTTTGTTCTTACCCCCCTTCCCTTTTTTGTACACTCCTTTAAACAGGAGCAGTAGGCAATTAATTAGTAGTTGTGCAACAAGTACCTGTAATATATTAATTGTATTTATTCTTCTGTCTTTTGCATTGCAGACCAGAATCTGTAGAAGCTAGCCCTGTGGTAGTTGAAAAATCGAACAGTTATCCGCACCAGTTGTATACCAGCAGCTCGCATTCACACAGTTACATTGGTTTGCCCTATGCAGTAAGTTTCATGCTAAGTATTCTGTATAAAATAGATTATGTAAAATCTGCCATTCTTAACTGGAAAAACTCTGATTCATGCTTACATTTTTATATCTTATTGCGAGTTGGGCAAGTTGACGAAAGATGGTTGATTAGAAGCAGTCTGCAGAACATAATAGACGTATATGTAAAACATAGTTGAGAAGGTAAAAAACAAGAATGAGGAATGACAGAAACAAAATTTTCAACTATTACTAAAAAATAAATCTCTGAAGTTCTTTACAAAGTTAATTCCTCTACTTAGGCTTAAATAACCATCAGTGTATGAACATCTAAGAGCTATAACTTATCTTTCAACAAAAATCTAGGACCATAACTATGGTGCTCGGCCTCCTCCAACGCCTCCAGCTTCTCCTCCTCCATCAGTGCTTATAAGCAAGAATGAAGTAGGCATATTTACCACTCCCAACTTTGATGAAACCTCCAGTGCTACTACCATCAGTACATCAGAGGATGGAAGCTATGGAACTGATATTACCAGATGCATTTGTGGCTTTACACATGATGATGGATATATGATCTGTTGTGACAAATGCAGGTAATGAATATTAAATTAATTAAGAAGGTAAAAATTACTTAAAACTTCAAGCTGCACTGAAAGTAAGCATAACTAAATGGTGTTTTAATTATGCTGAGTCATAGGAAATTTCCTTCCATCAAAACAGTGTTTGAAGGTTGTATGGCTTTCTGATAGGCGAGGTAGGTGGTTAAGGCCAGTGAGTATTTTATATGTTATTCCAGTCTGTCTTGAGTACTCATATTAATTTGTTCATGCCTTTACTTGTGCATTGTTGTTTAATATGGGTATATCTTTTTCTCCTCTAAAAAGGATCTCTTTGGTATTTTGTCCAAGTTACTTGTTAGTATGGTGAAATAAAGACCTAGGGATTGGTTCTTCATCTGCATATACTGAGTAATAAAGCATCATGGTAAATTATGTATATGTATATTGAGTAACTTGCAGGATACAAAATAATCTGAAAGAAACTTCTCAAGTATTGGTTTGTCTGTGCATGATCTTTCTGATAAGAACCCTTAATTTTCAAAGGACATGGTTCTAAGAATTTTAATAACTAGGAAAAGAATAACCTAGATGCTTACTGGAGAAGCTGAAGTTAAATCTTCAAATTTCTGTGTTCATGCTTGAGCACTTACTTGATAATAGCAAAATAAGCGGGTCCTATTAAATACTTGGACTTGGAAAAACGAGCTTAGAAATTGTTAGAGCTCACACGCTTAACAGAAGACAAATCTCATGTTTCTGGACTTACTCCGTGTTAGCCTGTATTTTTACATTCGGTACACTTAACGAATGCTGCTGAATTTATTAGGTACTCGTGTATTTCTAAAATTATTGTTACAGCTAATTAAAACATTACTTTGATCTCCATTATTCTGTCTGCTTATGTAACAAGCTTGTTGTTAATTTTTTACGGTCCTTGACTGATAACCTTTTCCCTTATTTGGAAGGTATTTAGATGTTCTTTCAGCAGTGGAGCTGTAGGCAGTCACCAGTTAGAGTCTGCTTCTTTTGAGGAAGAGATTCTCTGAGGAGTTGGAGAGAGTTGTGATAAATTCACAAGTGGGAAGATAACAATGATTTCTGTGTCCCAGTTCCTTCTAGCAATGTGGGGATGAGCATAAACTACTGTCCTAGGTTAGCCTTCGGTCTAGCAAGCAGCCTCTCTTCCCTGCCTGTGGGAAGCAGTTGAAGCTCTTCCAACACTGCACAACAGTGCTAGCAGTCATATGGGGTGTACGTATAAAAACATATATTTATATGCTCTATTAAAATATGTAAGTAAATAAAAACATATATTTGTATAGATATTTTATATAGAAAAATAAAAATAATATTTAGTATATATTTATAAAAAGAAATTGAATCCTTTTGTTTAAAAAACAAAATTCCCTGTTACTATGTAAAGCATAAGTCTTGTTGCTAAGGGTATTTGTCTCTATCTTGTTTTCTATTGTGATAATTTACCATTTTTTATTTCCAGTGTTAGAGAAAAATTTCCAAGAGGGAAAGTGAGTCTAAAGAAGCAGAGAGACACCGGGAGACAGCCACAAGATTGGAATTACAGTGATCAGTGGAATACAAAATCAGCTAGCAGAGTGGTGGCGAAGACAGTGATTGAGATGTAGTTTTAGGCAGTATTCAATCTGAGTAAAGATCATGTTGAAAAAAAGCATGGCCCACTCGTTCTCTGTGCGTGTGTGTGTATTATGCATACAATTTTAAAAATTGTACTTAAAATAAAAAGATCTTTTTTTGTTTGTTTGTTTGTTTTTTTAGTGTCTGGCAGCACATTGACTGCATGGGGATTGACAGGCAGCATATTCCTGACATATATCTGTGTGAACGTTGTCAACCAAGGTGAGTAGTTTGGTTGATTTCGAACTCTAAATAATTAGAAGGAGCAGAGAATATAAAAAGGGGAGGTACTGGAACAACCAACAGATAAAACACAGCCTGTGTAGCATAATCCTGGCAATTCTAGTTAAAGGAGCTACGTTTCTGACGCAGATGATCTTACCAGTCTCCATTCCATTGTTCACAGTAGTCATTGTTTCTCCTCACTAGGCAGCAGAGAGAAACCCTTGAAACGCTTATCGAAATAGCAGTGATTCCTGAATCTTTTCTCAGGCTGATACATAGACAGTCCATTCCGTATTTCGTTTCACGGCTATCGTGTTGAGAACCCTTAACGGCAGTGTTTTCGGGTCAACTTCACCACCAGTATTTCTCAGTGGCTTTTGTGTTTATGGCCCCATTCCGCTATGCTGCAGGTGCTCACTGGGAGGATTTCTTGCTCTGGAATGAGTATTTCTTGCTCTGGAACTTGTATGCCCCCCCCTTCCCCCCCCAACTTTAAGTTATACGGCATGATAAGGAGGGCATTTTGTTCTGACTGTGTGGTATGTGGATTATACCTGACTGTCATTACTCTATCACAGCACAACAGCATTGATTGCTACCTGTTACTTATGTTGCAGATTGTTAATTAAACAGTGAATAAAAGATATGCGTGTTCAGAACATTTTAATTACCTATAAATGATTCTTTTATTTCTGAGAAATAGTTTGGACCTTGTTGTCATAGAATATTTGTGTTGTGTTGTATTGTGACTATTGTTTTGAAGAATCTGCAGGAAAATGGCTTAATGCCTGCTTATCTGTAACCCGTGGACCAACTGTCAATTTTTCTTCTGAGCTATTAAGTTTCATTGTGTTTTCAAGTGATTTGGATACTCATACGTGCTATGCATTAAAATGGAATGGAACAGTCCACAACTGATGTTTTTCTAAGTATCTAAACATTCAGCTAGTCTACTGTTTATTCTGCAATAGTCAATGTAAAATAGTAACAATGAAAGGTCTGTTTTAATAGTTAGGTTTATTGATGCATGAGTGTGAAGAATGTAATAAAATTTATTTTTTTTAATTTCAGGAGTTTAGATAAAGAAAGAGCAGTGCTGTTGCAACGAAGGAAAAGAGAAAATATGTCAGGTGAGTAAACCTTAAAGGTTTTTCCTTAGTAAAGCTTATAAAATAAGTATATATCAACTGCATAGGCTTAAGAGTGTATACTCAGTTCCTGCAATTTTGATAGCCTTCAGCATATAAGGTTTGGTAAACAAATGCTTTTTACTGTCTTTATCATTGCTAAGATAACATTATATCAGAATTGTTGCAGGTCCACGTGTTTTATTGAAGATTGTCAGCACTGCCTTTTTTCATGTCATTGTGGAATAATTCAATCTTTTGAACATTGTTAAAGTTTCGTAATAATGAATGTAGCTTTTATAATAACTAGACTACTTTGAGTAAGCTACTGAAGATAAGATGGAAAAGGTCCACGTTTCTTATTCTGCAACAAGAGAGGGTTAATAAGTCTACTTTCTTTTTGGAAAACAGTCATTTCACAGCTCTGTCATTTTTTCTGACATAATATAGACTACTCATATCCTCATACTAATCTCCTAAAACTGTTCCATTATAGGTGATATTCCTGTCTCTAAGAATGACATAATTGAGATTTAAAACAATCTAGCATAGTTTTGAGAGGGGAATTTTAATTCTGATTTGTTGACTGTAGATTTGGATGTGTGTATTGGTATGTTTTGGGGTTTGTTTTGACAATGAGAAAAATTGCTAAACTTGGGTAATACAATTATATGGTGTTCTGAGGGTTTTTTGGCCTTTGATAACTAGATGAGGCTTGTAGTGCAAGTAAGTACTTCTTTCAATCCCTGTTTTATGAAATTAGCTCTCCTACCACTTACAGAACTTCAAAACTCAGCTGGCCTGACTTGTCAGGAGTTCTGTCCAGCCATTACCAAAATGTGTCGTGGGTTTCTTGATTGACAGGTGATACTTTCAAGCTCTATTACAAAAGTCATAATTTGGGAGGAAGTCATCCTCCTAAACTTAACATGTTTTATGTTCAAATCATGTCTCTGAAGTACTGGGGTATGTGCAAGTGTGTGTGTGTGTGCGCACGTTAAGATTTCTTTAAAAAATACCATGTAGATAAGGTCCTGCTGCCTACTTCATATGCGTTCAGAAAATTCTGAAGTGTGTGATGTGGCCTGGAAGTGTGTGTGGCTTGATAGTGTTTCTTGGTGCAGTTGACGTTTTCTGCTCTCCAGTGCTAAGCTGCCTGAAGTGCCTTAAGGGCATTAATGACTTATTTAGAACACCACAATCATTTTTTGTTCTGTTTTCCTTTTAACAAAACCAAACTTTGTAAAGTTTTGGTTGACCTGCTAGATAGTACAATTTTTTTTAGAATTTAAAATTAATTTTTGCTGATTCTATTAAAATAATAGAACAAGTAGATTTAGAATTCAGTTGGAGTTAATGCGTTTGCTAAGTGGTATGATGATACTGTGAGGATGAACTTGAATTTACATACAGGATAGGGGAAGTTGATGGTCTGAGCTATATAAGCTGTCTCTTAGGATCTGTAGCCACACTATCTGATAATTTACTATAAACTTAAGAGAAGAGAGAGAGTCAAAATCTTAGCAGGAGCTGAAGAGGTGGTAGCTTTGAAGTTAGTGTTCAGCCCTCCTTAAATCTGATGATCAGTCTTACATCCGCTCTATGCATTCAGTAGGAAAAGAAGTACCGAGTGGTAAAGCTTAAGGATCAAAACAGAGTAAAAGATAAATTCTAATCCTGTTTAGTCTAAGACTCAGTTGAAGTGCAATATTAATTACTGTGATTTATAATCTATAACTTGAAATGAACATATGCTTGCATCTCTAGTTAATTTTCATTTAGCCAATACATTTGCTTGGCTAAACGTCTTTTTTGTATGTTGACTGATATTACATGATTCAGTGAGACTTAAATTAATTCTGCGTGTGAACTGTCTACCATGAGACATTAGTAAAAATGGCTGATTTTCATACATGATTCCAAGCAGGAAAAGCAGAAGTGGCATCAATTTGAATGTATCTATTAAATGTTTTAAGTATTCAACAGCAGCAGAATGTTACTAGTAACTTACGTATTACTAAGTTACAGGTGTTTGATTAAAGGTACGGTTGCATTATTTGGACGTTCTTTGATGAGTAAGTATATATATAGGGCTTTTTTTTTAGGCTTACATATAATAGGACTTTTCATTTAGATATTAGAATATTTTAAAGTGTAATGGTTTTCATTCTAAAGAGTTGCTGCTCTAGTCGTGTTGCATCCAGAGCTAAACAGTGGGGAGCAAGTAGTAGCTCAGTTGATTTGCCTCAAAGAACGAGCTTTTAAGTGAACATTTAACATGGTACGAAATCTGGTGAGTGTCTTAAGCTTTTATGTGTGACCACATCACCTCTTTTCCTGGCAGCATTTATAGTCCATTGTTCCGGGGCCTGTTGGTTGTATGTGGTGGTGTTGGTTTTGTTGTTCTGGGATAACAGTGTCATTCTAATGCAGCTTGCTGTGTATTGGGTTGCTTACTATGGTTCAGCAGAGTGCGCACCTTTGTTAAGCCCCTGGTCAATTATATGTGGGACGCTTTGGGTTTGGTTTTTGTTGGGTTTCGGGTGTTTTTTGGTTTGTTGGTTTTGTGGGGTTTTTGGATTTTTTTTTTAAGATAATAGTATCTATACGTGTAACTTGTTCACGGATGTTGCTTCAAGCTGTCTGGTCTTGAAATTGGTGCTGATGAAATCACTTGCTGCTTATGGGGAAGTGAGGCTGGGCCCATAACTTTCTGTGAAATTGGGAGAGCTTGTATCTTGCCTTCCAAGATGTAAAATCTTTCCTTAGTGTGCTTTGCTAAGGCTCTTCAAAGTGAAAGCCGGTTATGTAGGTTAGGAAGGAGTGTCTCAAAACAACTCTGTGTAATTGTATGTTCAGTTGAGGTAATTATTCTTTACAGTAAGTTAGGGCACAGTGTAGACAATAATATTGAAATATTGCTTCTCTAAGGAAGACGGTGTTCTGGGGGGTTTGGGGAGGGGAGAGGTGTTTGGCTGTGACATAATGATTCTGTAGGCACTAGCGTATGATCTACAAACACTGGCAATTTCAGGAGGGCCTTGGGTATTCATTTCTCAATCGTTGGTTATGCTGCTATTAATTCTTCTTTGATTAGACATTTCTTCTTTCTATGTGTTTTTTTAATGCTAGTTCAGAAAATAGTCCCAGCAGAGATGTAAACAAATTCAGAAAACACCAACAGCTCCTAATATATAAAGTATAATTATGTGCCTAATAAATTGTTCAAAAGAAAACCAAGATGGAAAAGTGTGATTGCTTACTATGCACAGAAGAATCCTGTTCAGGAATGTTGCGGACAAGAAAAATCCAGAGTAACCAGTAGCTGGAGTTCTTTATTTAGTAAAGAAGGTTTCAAGAATTAAGACCAGTGCACTGATTAAGGCAACATCCTTCTGAGCTCAGAAGGAATGTTTTCTCTGCTCTCATATTAAGTATTTGTAAAGCTTGCTTCTATGCAGTTTCAAAAGAAGTCTTGCTTAGTGTGAAGTATATTTACTGAAGGCAGTATGTTTGGAAAAGCTGCAAAAATCCGAAAAGTCTATACTGAGCGCATGTGAACAGCAGTTTCCTATCTTTGTGCACCATCTCTCTTTCAATCCTCCCCGTACTTCACAGCCTTTTATCTTGACAGAACTAGGGTAATCTTGTTTCAGGTCAGGAAGTATATTTGTCTGACATAACTGCTGATGTATGCTAAATTTCAGGCTTTGGCTTTTAGGTCTGCGGGTGCACAGCACAAAGAAAAAAATACCTGTTGGTTTGTGTATGATCTTGTCTTAACGAGTAAAACAGATTTCCCTTTTCTCTTCCCTGAGTAGCAGAATGTTATTGTTAGGGGATTTTGAGGAGAGAAGGCTTTTGGCTAAATTGACGTATTTACCCTGAAAAAGGCATTTGACACTGCAAATTGCAGCTGAAATAGTTGATTAGGACTTACACATGAATAGGGCTTCACAAGAAATGCTGGGCAGTCATTAATTTTAATCCACTCTAGAATACAGTCATCAGAGAGGATCCTAAAGCAGTGTTACAAGTAAAAGCTATATATAAGTGGATGAGTTAAATAAATTTTTTTACCATTTTTGTTCTGATTCTGATTTTGCTTATAATGGAATATGATAATATAATTCCATTCAAAGAGTGGGATTAATCTGGTATCTTTTGCTTACCTGGCATTGCAAACATCTGTTAATTACCTGCTTCTCATTGGTCATTCATTTTCATGCTGTTGCAACCGTTGGTGAAATTTGCATGTGAGTGCTTGAAGCCTTTGTCAGTATGCATTTTTGTTTTTTAAAGGCAGGTGTAGAGCAGTGAGTGTTCTTTCTACAGTATGTGATTGTTTACAGAATGTTCTTTGTTTTAAAGATGGGGATACCAGTGCAACAGAGAGTGGCGATGAGGTTCCTGTGGAGCTGTATACTGCTTTTCAACATACACCAACTACGATTACTTTAACTGCTACAAGAGTTACAAAAGTCAATGATAAGAAAAGGAAAAAAAGTGGAGAGAAAGAACAGAACATAGCAAAATGTAAAAAAGTAAGTGAATGCGATTTCTCTTACAACTCCGTGTTAGAAATTATAGCTATGTGACATCTCTTACCAAGAGAGACTGGTTTTAAAAATCAAGCTGTTGTTACTAATAATATTTTACTACCTGGGTTTAGCATGAAATGTAGTTCTCTGCAGTAAATGATACAGTCTTCCCTGCCTCTCCCCCCACCCCGCCTTGCTCTTAATTCAAGTTAATATGTACATGAAAGTTCAATTTTATAATTGAGGCAGAATTTGTAAGGAGGAATTGCATGTACTGGACCACTCGATATAGTTAGAGGTGGGGCAGAACAAGCTTTGGATACCCAAAGAAGAATTCTGTGTCTGAAAGTCTTCAGTTGCGGTTGTTCAGAAATGTTTGCTGTCACTTGTCCTGATGTGACTTCATATCCGTTTATTTGAGTTGAAATTGTTGGAAGTGTCCTGTCAGAAAGTTAGCTACTAAACTACTTTGGTAAACAGGATATTGACTTTATACTGTTTAGCTACAGGTGTAAACAATATAATATATGTGAAAACAAATAAAATATATGTGAAGGAGGAAAGTACATGGAATGTCATAAACTAACAATTTCCTTTCTGCAGTTCAGTTTTGCTGGCTTGGATGAGAATTTTGTCCTTTAAAACTTGAAGTCAGAATTAGTCATCAGTATCTCTTTGGAAATCTTGAGTAAAATGTTTCCTTTTGAATCAACGGTTCTGAATTTAAATTTACTACGACATATTCTTGTGTTACCTCCCAACATTGTGTGAGATGATTTAAATAATGGGCTTTTGTTGTAGAATTACAAACTTTTGAAAGAAGTTAACATTATAGGACACCTGTGATACCTGCTTCCCCCTCCCCTCTTTTCACAAATAGTATAGTAAAGGATGTGGGCAATCTACAGGTTTACCTGATAAGTATTCGGTGTTCCATAAGTAACTTTACAGTTACTTTGCCTTGAATTCTGAAATATTAGTCATGTTGTAATATGGGAGGATGGTAGGGGGTACTTGCACTACTAGCTCTGACGTCCAGTATGCACTTAGCTTGGAATGCTGAATTTGTTTTTAAAATGTATTTTGTGAGATGTAACCTGTTTCCTTCTTGAGATTTCAGTGTAGTTTGTTCTGTTGTTGTTGTCTTGCATGTTTTATTGAGAGTGGTCCACATTGAAAAGCTGTTAATTTGTTAATAGATTTGGAATTCCTTAAGATATTTTGTATTTCCTCCAAAGAATATAAATATCTAATTTTGTTTCAGGCATTTCGAGAAGGATCCAGGAAATCTTCACGAGTAAAGGTAATGTGATTTTGTTTGGGTTTTGTTTTAAACCTTAATTGTATATTACGTAAATAATATGAAGCATCAAGATTGCAGTTGGGGCTATACATTAAGCACTGAAATACTCTTGATAACTAGTGTACTATGTACGCATCATAGCAGTTTTAAATTAAGGTATGACCACTACATGCGAAGTTAACAGAAATAGTATAGTGTAAATTTTTGTTCTGAGGATACTTGATTTTCAAGAGCCAGTGGAGGAACTAGGGCTCGTTTGTGCTATGCAAGGGAGCAAACCTGAATGCACACCTCATTTGAACTTAGCTTCAGCTTTTCATAGCTTTAAACAGCAAAATAATGGAATGGCTATATTGCATTTGAAAGCTAAACTAGCGGTTCTGCTCTGTCATACCTCCATGTATTCATCTGGTGGGACTCTACTGACTAGTGCTGGCGTAGTTTAAGGAATCGTGTTGGGATGTTTGCCTTGTAAGATTTGTTACAGCAGTTTTTAAATTTTCTGTGAGATAAAAATACGCATGATGTGAAGACTAGATATCTCCCATAGTTTATTCATCCTTGGGGTGTATAAAAACAAGTGGGACACAATTTACGCTTCAAATGTATAAGGTGTGACTTGCGAGTAGTAAAGACAGAATTGGGGAAGAAGACCTGTATTTTGTGCTTTTTGAATATGATGTTTGTGAGGTTCCATTGTGTTTTTTCATGGTTTTCTTAGCATCACACATTTTAATGCTGTTTGTGTGTATGGTTCTCTTGATGCACAAAATAAATGTATACAGGTAAATTGAATTGCTGAACTACTTGCTGTTTTATTAATGTTTAATAGTGTCTCTGCTCAGGTGGATAGAAAAGGGAGCGTTGGTTGGCTGCTGCTGTCCATAAGGAGCATTGATTGGCTGCAGCCTGGCTGCTGCTTGTGAGGTCTGGAGGTACAATGGCACTTTCTTTAAAAGTGAAAGGATCTGAAGCACCGCAGAAGAAAATTGTTTAGTGAGGAGCAGATAAGGGGAAAAAAATGATCTGTGCAAAGCCTGTAACATTAGAGTCAGAACCTTAATGTCGTAGGTATAGGATTTGTGAAGTTTAGTAAGATGTGAAGCAGAAAAAAGGTACAGCATAACCCTTGAAATTGAAAGGGGAAAATCAAATCTGTGTATTATAGGATGGAAGCTGGAGTTCTTTACATTTGTGTATGTTCACAAAAGTTGAGTAGGCAAGGAGATCCAACCCTCCAGCTCCTGCACTCATAGATTCATGATGCAGTGCAGTTGTGGGAGGAAACAATGTCCGTCTCCATTCTCATCCCTCTAAAAGCTAGAATCTCTATTGAAGGGGGAGTGTATTCCTGAAGTTGGGCGGTATTTATGAAATGATAAAATTACTAAAAGGACAAATGTAATGCTACTGAATTCAACTCAGTGCTTTTAAGTAATGCAGAATTTTGTATCGGGCTTCCTAAAAAAAAAAAAAAAAAGCTTAAATCAATGGCATACCTTTGCCCTTTATTTTCTGTCTTGTTGTAGACTTATTTTTTAATATCTTTTCCTTACCTTGTAATATCTGGTCACTTACTTTAATTTTTAGGGCTCAGCTCCAGAGATTGATCCTACTGACAGTTCAAACTTTGGATGGGAAACTAAAATCAAGGCATGGATGGATCGTTATGAAGAAGCAAATAATAACCAGTACAGTGAGGGTGTCCAGAGGGAGGCACAAAAAATAGCTCTGAGATTAGGCAATGGAAATGACAAAAAAGAAGTCAGCACCAGCAATCTGATTTTCAAACCTCCGGTAGAGGTAATGAGCTGTGCCATGTTGTGTTATTGCATGCTGGTTTTGTGCCATGACAGAGATAGCCATTTAGATGCCTTTTAGTGGGGGGGGAAAAAAAGGGACTTCACATTCTTTTTCTCTATCTTGTCTCACTAGATCTAAGCATCAGAGTTTTAACAGCTTTTTCAGAATTTGTAATTGATTTTTGTACATCCTGTATCACCCCTGGTTATGTTTACACTTGCATATCAGTTCTCATAAAAATAGCGAAGGTGTTAGTCTGAGCCTGAACATTGGATTGTCCTTACGCTGTCTTTTGTGGTGGGCATAACACAGTAGACTTTGCTGCTGTTTCTGTGCTCTGTGAGGAATATCAGGAGTGGTTAAAGTAGATAGAAGCATTGAAGCTGGAATCTCTTTGTCTGCTATGCGTATCAACTTGTTAATTGGCCACACTTTTCTTAAGGTATGGTAAGTATTCTGGATGTTTAGGTACTCGGAACAGAATTTCATTTACTGCTTCATTTCATGAAGAATGTTTCTGATGGTAGGTGATACTCTTATAGTTGTTTGTTTTAAAATTACTCTTGTGATCCTGCAATTTCTAGTTTATGAAGAAATTGTTTAATGTCTTTTTCTATCCTTAACATTAGTTACTTATCAGCTTAAAATCAGAGCCATATAACAGACCTTAGCATTTTGTAGCAGAAAACTTGAGGAGTAGTTACTGTAGCAGATTAATGGAAGCATCTTTGCTTCTTTTCCTCAAAGACCATCATGGCATATGGGACACCCTCCTTAGAGGAATATCCCTGCTTACAGACCCTTTTGCCTACATAGAGGCTACTTCCTTTTTGATTGGCGATGACAGTTATGAGGTGTGAGTTCACTAATTGTCAGGGTATGTATTGGTTTTTAATTAAAAGCCATCCTTCCATCTAAAGATATGAAAATAAATTTGGAAACTCTCTCAGGATTCGTTTTTTATCATTTTATTTTCCCGTTCTGTTTCTCCGTGAATGAATCATGAACGTCCTTTTATGTCTGCATGTTTTGTTTTGTTTGAAGGAATTGAAGCCTTTTGAAAGTGTTATGCAAAACAATGCAGCAATTCATCCAAGTAGTGGTTGAGAGTTAAGTGCACTAAAGGATATAATACTTGAATTGTGAGAACGTGAATATGTTGGTTTTCAGCCATGTACTGGAGAGCTAGGGCTTAAGCATTGCTTGAATCTAAATTCGTAACTAGTTGCATTGGTAGGGGAACAGGACAGTTTGATCAAATCAGTCTGGAGGTTTAATTACAAAAAGGAAGGGGTTTTAGTTCATGTAGAATTGTTCAGTAGTTAGTTGTGAAAATATAATCTGCTGTTAATAATAATGGAAAAATGGTAGAAAATGATACTTCATAAATTGACTTCTCTCTTTATAGAGTTACGTGCAAAAAAACAAGAAAATTTTAAAAGCTGCCAAAGACTTGCCTCCTGACGCACTTATTATTGAATACAGAGGAAAGTTCATGCTGAGAGAACAATTTGAAGCTAATGGATATTTCTTTAAAAGGTTTGTTCATTCCAAATGGTTTAATAAGGTTAACTGTTAAAATGCTGTTTTACCAAACTCTTGCCTCAAGTACTAGCGGGTCTTAGTTACTAGCAGTGTCTTGCATTTTACTGTTTGATTAAAAATAATTGCAGCTGGAATCTGGTCTCCCCATTCTCCAGATATCCTTACAGATCTGTTCTTTTTGTGTTCTTCCCTGGTTGCAGGAGTCCTGCGTTCTCAGTTGAGCAGTTGTGCACCTTAAACCAGAGACTGGCAGGTTCTGCCATCCTAAAATAATTCAGAAAGTAATGGCAAAGACATTCTCTATTGTGAGAGAAACAGATTTTAAGTCCATCAGACCGAGAACGGAATTGGACACAGGTCAACTTGGGGCCATTTTACAGCCAGAGTTCTCTAGTTGGTTAAGTTACTGAGCAGTGCATGACTGCTTCCTTCTTCCTGTGGATCACTTTCAGTGCTGCCATTAACTGCATGGACACACCTACTTGGGAAATTGCAAGAGGCCTGCTGGAGGAGAGAGAACACAGGGCTTTTGCTCAGTAAAGATGGAAGGGTTCCCTGACACTTGTAGTAGCAGAACTTAAAGTACATTTTGGCAAAGCATTCCTCTGCCCCCTTTCTTCGGAAGGGTTGGGTGCTAGTGATACTGCAGGTGTTAGGCAGGGCTGTGGAGGTGTTATTTTCTATTTTTTTTTTTTGATGGTTCTGTGGGGCACCTAAATTTGTACCTGAATTTCATTTTAGGACCTGCCATAAGAAAAGTTTAAGAAGGATGAAGAATCTTACCCTTGTGTCTTCTGTGTCTAGTGCTTGCCCTGTTACTGTTCCTCCCTTTACATGCTATGCAGAAGAACTACATTCAGGGCTATAACTCAAACTTTCAGTATTCTGAGAATACATTTGGAGAATGTACAAGTTAGAATCATGAAACACAAATACAAACATGTTGTTCTCAGATTAGCCCACAAATTTGGTGTATCGTGCCAAACATCGTGTTACAAAGCTAACTAATGTGAAGAATAAGTGATATTTAGCATCTTTAAAAATGATAAAACTCTGTTTTTCTTGTATCTTTTTCAGGCCATACCCATTTGTTTTGTTCTATTCCAAATTCCATGGGCTAGAAATGTGTGTTGATGCAAGGACTTTCGGAAATGAAGCTCGATTCATCAGGCGTTCATGTACGCCAAATGCGGAGGTGAGCATATACATAAAGTTAAATTAGGTTTTGTTTGCTTAAAGTCCCCTTTTCTTTGAGTTTCCCAACTGGTAATTTGAGCAATCCCTACAATTTTTATACAGGTACTTAAAAAAAAAACCAACAAAACAAAACAAAAAACACAAAAAAAAACCCAAACAACAAAACCAAACAAAAAACCCTAGCAGTAATTCATTATAACATAATAATGTTCTCTTGAATATAGGTGAGGCATGTAATTGAAGAAGGAACAATTCATCTTTATATTTACTCCATCCATAACATTCCAAAGGGAGCAGAGATTACTATAGCATTTGATTTTGATTATGGGAATTGGTAAGTATTTGAGCATGCTGTTTTAAAATACATCTAATGCGTATTAAGTTATGTTGCGATTCAGACCGGCTTTGTTTTTATATCATTTACTTTCTTGCGTGCTTTAATAATGCAGGGCTCCTTAAGCACTGTATTGACAATGATCAGTGTGTGTGTGGGCAGGGTTTCTTCTGTATTTCTGTTAATGCATATCTGTTGCTAATTTCAGCAATGTTGCAGTTACTTCTAAATGATGTGGAAAAGGTACAAGCTTAAATGAATATGAATAAAGATATACTATGGAAATGTGTTGTATATAGGTGTCCTGTAGGGTGGGGAGAGTAGAGGGAAGAAAATGTAAAACTATTTGGTCATGCCGTATTTATTTCAAAGTGCCTCTGTAGTGTAACTCCGGGAAGACAGCGTCCATGGCATGTAGTTATAAATCACGTTTGTTTAATATGTGATTAAGAATGTTCAAATACACCGAATGCTTGGTGCCTTAGATTCTATAACCTATTACACGTATTCCTGAATATAACTGCTACTCCTTTGATAAATTGGGGAAAGCTCTAATAAATATTGCCATTATCTGTAAGCATTGTTTTGAAATGGTAAATAATTGGTTAAGTTCCATTTGCATATGTAGGACCTGTTATTCAAACACCTCTTTGAAATCTGATGGCAGAATAAGGCCTTTGAGTGAGATAATCTAGTAATGATTTCTTTGGCTAGTAGGAAATGTTCTAGGGTATAGGTACATTGTGCAGGAACACCTAGGCTAATACTAACCTTGGAAACTGAAGCATTGAAGAGCCTGTTTCTGTATGTGCACTTGATCGGGTCCAGAAGCAGTCCAACTGTTTCACGTTTTGCTACCCCAAGGTAATACAGTTTTCTCTGGTATGCTTATAAGTCAGTTTGGGTGCTCTGCTGTGCAGACATGCCTGCGCTACTTCTGGACCTGAACTAGTTATGTCCATAGAGTACTACCTGTATTTATCAACTTGGATTCAGACTAGCTCAAGATAAGTTGCGCTGTTAAGTGTTGTAGACGTACTCCTACATCCCTGTCATGCAAACAACCTGAGAAATTTCCTGGTTGATAGGTTTTCTGGGTTTTATTATTTATCCTTTTAAAAGTGCGTAGTAGTTGTGTTTAGTACAGCTGCAGCTGACAGCCTGTGTAAGTTGAATGGGTTTGAATAACAGTTCCTATGTATCCAAGTGGAACTTAAAACTGTACAAAGTGACTCCTGAGTTCTTTCAGGTGTGCTCGTTCTGTAAATTGTGTCTACCTTGCATAAGGCAAGAACTCTCTGCCTTCCATGCATCTGTTAATTTCTTTAATGTGGTGGTTATATTTCCACCCAGGATATACTCAGGTTTTAGATGTCTTCTGTCTTTTAAGCAAATGCTAACCTTGAATTTCAAAGAATTCCTTGTGGCAAATGGCCACAAATTCTGTTAACCAGTAGATGAGATTTTTGAATTATAGTAATATTGTGTATCTTGGTGAAAATTTGAGTCAACTGCTTTTAATCTGGTTGGTTTACGTCATAGCGGCTGTCTAATGTGAAATGTATCAGCTTGTGTGATTTAGTATTGAAAAGTCTCATTGCTGTACAGCCTAATCAAAATATACTTTCTTGCATTTAATTACTTCTAGTAAATACAAAGTGGATTGTGCTTGCCTCAAAGAAAATCCTGAATGTCCAGTTCTCAGACGTTCTGAGCCTACAGAAAACATCAATACTGGATATGAAACTAGAAGGAAAAAGGGAAAGAAAGAGAAGGATGTTTCAAGAGAAAAGGAGACTCAAAATCAGAACATCACATTGGACTGTGAAGGAGCAGCCACCAAAATGAAAATCGCAGATAATAAACAGAGGAAGCTCTCTCCCCTCAGGCTGTCCATTTCTAATAATCAGGTATTGACAGAAAGATGATCAGAAAAAAAAAGTTTTTAAGCAGAAATACTCTGCTTTTGTAGTTATTAAAGGAATTTTAACAAGGCACTGAAAAAGGATATGGAGATTTATCAAAAATTGTAATGGTGGATAAGCTGTTCAGAATTTTCTGTAATATTTTCAGTTTTCCTTAATATTTGATTGTATTTAAAGATATGTTGGTTCCCATACCGGTTTTAACAATATGTTTTTCCTCTGAATTTCTTTGTGGATCTCTAATGTGAAAGCCTCATGTGATGCTTTCAGGAGCTCCCAGTCCATCATGAAGTGTCTTGGTTAGGTGCGTATGTTACTCAGGAGTGTAGTATTTTAAACATAGTGGTAAGTGACCCTGCTCCTATAACAAATAAAACTTCAACCCAGAATATTAAGCGTTGACTGCAGCTCTGTGTTTAATAGAGCTCTGCAACTCTTATTAAAATAAAGTTTGAGGAGTTGGGAGAAGGAAGGTGTGTTTTGAAGCTGAATTCTGGATAATAGGTGGATAGTATGGTAAAACTACCTGGTAATATACCATGGCAGTCAATTTTAAATTAATCTTTCTTTTAATATGTCAGTTTGAAAGAACTAGTGGGAGAGATCCATGAGATTAATTATTAACTTAATTTTGCAGAGCAGCTATTAAAGATAAATAACCCAAGCAGATGGTTACCTTAGTAACTGTCTATCTTTTTTGGGGGGGGGGTGGCAGTGATTTTTTTTCTTAGATGGTGGGTTTTGATGATGGTTTAGGGACAGAGAAAAAGGAGTTATTCTGGGAGGGAGCCATTTCGTAGTTCTTTTAACATCACTTAGGAGTGAAGGAATCACAGAATCAGTCAGGTTGGAAGAGACCTCAGGGATCATCGAGTCCAACCGTTGCCCTGACACCACCCTGTCAACTAGACCATGGCACTAAGTGCCATGTCCAGTCTTTTCTTAAACACACCCAGAGATGGTGACTCCACCACCTCCCTGGGCAGCCCATTCCAATATCTAATGACCCTTTCTGAGAAGAAATGCTTCCTAATGTCCAACCTGAACCTCCCCTGGCGAAGCTTGAGGCTGTGTCCTCTTGTCCTATCGCTAGTTGCCTGGGAGAAGAAGCCAACTCCCACTCCACTACAACCTCCTTTCAGGTAGTTGTAGACTGCAGTAAGGTCACCTCTGAGCCTCCTCTTCTCCAGGCTAAACAACCCCAGCTCCCTCAGCCATTCCTCGTAGGTCAGACCTTCCAGACCCTTCACCAGCTTGGTCACCCTCCTCTGGACTCGCTCCAACACCTCAACATCTTTCTTGAAGTGCGGGACCCAGAACTGGACACAGTACTCAAGATGCGGCCTCACCAGTGCCGAGTAGAGGGACGATCACTTCCCTAGACCAGCTGGCTACACTATTCCTAATAGAGGCCAGGATGCCATTGGCCTTCTTGGCCACCTGGGCACACTGCTGGCTCATGTTTAGCTGTCTGTCGATCAGCACCCCCAGGTCTCTTTCCGCCAGGCCGCTTTCTAACCACTCTTCCCCCAGCCTGTAGAGCTGCATGGGGTTGTTGTGGCCGAAGGAAATAAGGTAAAAATGAGCATATTGATCCCCAGTTTTCAGAAGATCATCACATTGTTCTGGGGTTTTTAGTAGCTAAATAGCTTAAAAATACTTGGAAGCCCAGAAGGCATGGCATGTTACTGTTCAAAATTATGATTTCCAGAGAGGCAACATTTAAACTTTCTCATCTTAAGTGATTTTTTTTGTTTTAGCGTTTGTGTTTTGTTTTTTAACAAGTGATAACTGGTATTTGGAACCTTCTCCTGAGCTTTTAATGTAATATATAGTGCTTATATAGAACAGTCACAGGAGAACTCATGTTGTTTTTCAAAACTGAACTTAAACCAGTAGGAATTGTGAGAAGAACAAAGCCGTTAAAACGTGTATCTAAACGTAGAAGCATAGAAGCCAGTTAATTAGTAGCTTTTTTCCTGGGGTGAAATCTATACTGCTAAAGTAAGGAAAGTATATGGGAAAATGTAAATATACTTTTAAGACAGATGTTAAAAAAAACTTTGTCTAGTCCTGTCTGTAAAAGTGGAATTGCATATAGGCCTAGTGAACACTTAACTGTTTTCAAAGGTACTGTTTCATGGTTGGTTGGTTTTGTTTCATTTTCCCAAAACAGAAAACCATTATTAGTTAGCTAACTCTTGTCTTTCCTTGTGGTATGAGACTCTCTATAAGGACAGTTTAAATGGAAAATGTGACTTTAATAGAATACACATTGGAGCTGAGAAGAACTTCTGTGTAATTGTTTGTTAACATCTCCTTTGACATTCATTCTATTTCACTGAAACAAATGCTTTTTTTTATGACTGTAATGTAAATCTCCTAATTTTTTAACTGATTATAAAGTGGCTAGATCAGTGGCCAGTGTTAGTACCCAGAAGTTTCTTTTGGTTTGGAGGTTTAGCTCTAGTATTTTGTTGTTGTTGTTGTTGTTGGGGTGGGGGAGTGGGGATGGAATCTCAAAATTTCGATAAGATCAGTATACTAAAGAATGGGGTTTTTTACATTTTTGTCTTGATTTATTGGCTTGGCTACTTTTGATGAAGTGATCTGAGGATTGTTAGTTCTGTGTAGCTTTTTAGTCTTCCCTAGTTTGCAAGAACAGCAGAGCTTCTGTAAAGCAGTCATTTACGTTTTTCAGGAGCCAGATTTTATTGATGATATAGAAGAAAAAACTCCTATTAGCAATGAAGTAGAAATGGAATCAGAGGAGCAGATTGCAGAAAGGAAAAGGAAAATGGTAAGTTGGGAAGCAAGTAGCTGCCTATGTTGTCACAAAGGCTTAGTGACACCTCCTCTTCCTGTGTTAATTGCTGCCTTTTTGTAGGACTGTAGAATCTGAGTATATATGAAGTCAGATCCTTCTTAAATGCAAGACTTGCTGTTCCAGAGCATATCATCTGGCTTGATCATTGCTTTCTGACAAAAACCTGCTTTTAACTTCAAATGTGTATAACTTTTTATTGTCTTTAAAAAAGACATTGTAGAAATCATCTAGTTTTTATTTTCTTCGCTCTTTGTTATTGCATGTTATTTTTAATGGACATTTTTATAGATCGTATTGGGAGTCAGGATTTTTGCCTGACTGATTTTTTTTTTTTTTTTTTTTTTGAGTTCCCAGCCTAAAAAGCCTCGGAAATCCTAATTTTCAGAGGTTGGTAAAGCAGTGTTACAAAGTATCACAAAGACTGGCATTTTAAAATGTGGGTTTTTTGTTAGCCATTCAAAATGTGAGGTACTAGTTAAATCAAAATCTCGGCCAAGCTGTATAATGAAATACTGATATTTGGAACTTCCATCTTATTGTTCATGCTCACAGAACTTCTGATTAGTGGAGTTCAAGGTGGCATCAAAACTGTGTGCATCTGCACAGACTTCAAAAAAATAAAGGGGGATGTGGTATACATTCCTTTTGGTCAGTATTTCCTACAACGCTGTCAGTAGCAAAATTGATGAGACTTGTGTTTATTAGACATCAGAAAGCAAAGTCTGTTCCAAGTAAAATGTATATTTTAAGAAGAAATCTGAAGAACGACAGCATGAGCTCTAATATTAGTGTACAGCAGTGTCTTGTCAAGATTCTCATCAAACACTGTTGGATGTGTTGGTTTTGCTCCAGAGGATGTGCTGGCTTTTTTTTTTTTTTTTTTTTTGGCACTTTACATTTGTGTTCTTACTAAAGCAAATCTCTTTGTGAAACTTAGTTACAGCAGAGTTGCTGTAGTAGTTAAAGATGTAATTATTACACTAGCTCCATTATGAGGATTGCAAATAACTGCAAGCTTGCCTGTATTTTACCAACCAAACAGGCAGGTTCAGTGGCAAAACAAAACTGTGTGCCTCATTCAATCATATGAGCAATATATTTGCAGGTATTCTTGCTTTGGTATAAACACATTGTTGCTATCAATGCACTGTTGAGCAGCACGCATTTATAAAAAAAAATAGGTTTGTAATAGAAGCCCCCAATTCTGCCACCTCTGTATTGTCTTAAGCAGAGCTCTGTGCAGGTGAAGGGAGCTGCCTCTGTACAGCACTGGGACCTGAATTATGGATAGACAGAAAATTTAGCTTCTCGGTGTGACCTAATGCTGCCTTATATTGAAATGCTGATTCTTGGATGTCGATTGTATGTTTTGATGTAGTTTGTGACACTTGGAAAACTGAGTCTGAGGATAATGGAGCTTTCTGTTGTTGTTTCATACATGTGTTAGTATTTCATATCTTTCTGGTCATTAGTGTTTCATTGTTTTTAAACACTATACATACAAGTAAGTGGCTCAAGGCTATGTGTTCTTTTTATCCTTACAGGCCAGTGATTTACTAGTAAATCACTATTTATTTTTAGCAAGTTCTTAAATCCAAAGCAGGACTCCTCTTGTTTGTCAGGGTTGGTATGCATGCAAGCCTTTCTTCAGAACTCTGTAATAATTGCAGTCATTGTAACATCTCGCTTTCCTCTGAGCTTCTGCTGAAATTGATCTCCATGCCAACATACACTGAACATATTCTGAAGTACTTAAAAAAAAAAAGTATTTATTTACTTATTTACATATGTGAAAGCTTGTGACTGAAACTTGATCATGATTATTATTAAATCCATCAGACAAGAGAAGAACGGAAAATGGAAGCTATCCTGCAAGCTTTCGCCAGACTAGAAAAAAGAGAAAAAAGAAGAGAGCAGGCTTTGGAAAGAATCAGCACAGCAAAAACTGAGGTTAAATCAGAATGCAAGGAAGCACAGATTCTTAATGACGCTGAATTTATTCAGGTAGCTATCTGGAACTTTATTTTAAAGCTGGCTTTTAACATGGCATATTTTATCGTTTTGGATGTCAAGCTGCACTTTAAGATGTATGAAATATTTTTTTTCCTTCAGAACTCAAATATATTTGACCAAAATCTGTATAGTTCTTTGACATTATGTTAGGTCCTGATTTTTTTTTTCCAAGCAGATATGTTTATGAGGAATTTCAGTTACGTTAGTTTATGCAAATATGCACACACACAGAATCGCAGAATGGTTGGGGTTGGAAGGGACCTCTGGATATCATCTAGTCCAAGCCCCTGCCAAAGCAAGTTCCCCCAGAGCACGTTGCACAGGGTTGCGTCCAGACAGGTTTTGAATATCTCCAGAGAAGGAGACTCCACAACCTCCCTGGGCAGCCTGTTCCAGTGCTCTGGCATCCTCACAGTAAAGAAGTTTTTCCTCATATTGAGATGGAACTTCCTGTGTTTCAGTTTGTGCCCATTGCCCCTTATCTTGTCGCTGGGCACCACTGAGAAGAGTCTGGCCCCATCCTCTTGACACCCACCCTTAAGGTATTTGTAAGTGTTGGTAAGATCCCCCCTCAGTCTTCTCTATTCAGGCTGAACAGACCCAGCTTTCTCGACCTTTCATCATAAGAGAGATACTCCAGTCCTCTGATCATATTTTGTAGCCCTCCACTGGACTCTCTCCAGTAGTTCCTTGTCTTTCTTGAACTGGGGGGACTGGAACTGCACACAGTACTCCAGGTGTGGCCTCACAAGGGCAGTGTAGAGGGGGAGGAGAACCTCCCTCGACCTGCTGGCCACACTCTTCTGAATGCACCCCAGGACACCATTTGACTTCTTGGCCACAAGGGCACGCTGCTGGCTCATGGTGAACTTGTTGTCCACCAGGACTCCCAGGTCCTTCTCGCAGAGCTGCTTTCTAACAGGTCAAACCACAACCTGTACTGATGCATGGGGTTATTCCTCCCTAGGTGTGGGACCCTACACTTGCCTTTGTTGAACTTCATTGGTTTCCTCTCTGCCCAGCTCTCTGGCCTGTCCAGGTCTTGCTGAATGGCAGCACAGCCTTCTGGTGTATCAGCCAGTCTTCCCAGTTTTGTGTCATCAGCAAACTTGCTGAGGGTACACTCTGTCCCTTCATCCAGGTCATTGATGAATAAGTTAAATAGGACTGGACGCAGTACTGACTCCTGGGGACACCACTAGCTACAGACCTCCAACTAGATTCTGTGCCACTGACCACAACCCTCTGAGCTCCGCCATTCAGCCAGTTCTCAGTCCACCTCACTGTCCACTCATCTAACCCACACTTCCTGAGCTTACCTGTGAGGATGTTGTGGGAGACAGTGTCAAAAGCCTTGCTGAAGTCAAGGTAGACAACATCCACCTCTCTCCCCTCATCTACCCATCCAGTCATGCCATCATAGAAGGCCATCATATCAGACAAGCATGATTTCCCTGTGGTAAATCCACATTGACTACTCCTGATAACCTCCTTTTCTTCCACATGCTTAGAGGTGACATCCAGAATGAGCTGTTCCATCACCTTTCCAGGGATGGATGTGAGGCTGACTGGCCTGTAGTTGCCTGGGTCCTCCTTCTTGCCCTTTTTGAAGGCTGGAATGGCACTGTCTTTCCTCCAGTCCTCAGGCACCTTTGCTATTCTCCATGACCTTTCAAAGGTGATGGAGAGTGGCTTGGCAGTAACATCTGCCAGCTCCCTCAGCACTCATGGGTGCATCCTATTGGGGCCCATGGATTTGTGGGTGTCCAGTTAACCTAATGGTCTCCAACCTGATCCTCCTGGACCAAGGGAAAATCTTCCTTTCTCTCTTGCGCCTCCAGGGCCCAGGATTCCTGAGGGTTGGCCATAGCAGTAAAGACTGAAGCAAAGGTGGCATTCAGTAACTCCGCCTTCTCTGTATCCTCTGTCACGAGGGAACCAGACTCATTCAGCAGTGGGCCCACTTTTTCCATAGGCTTTCTTTTGTTGCTGATGTACTTGAAGCCCTTCTTGTTGTCCTTGACATCCCCTGTCAGATATAATTCCAAGTGGAGCTTAGCCTTGCTCGTCCTATCCCTGCATATTCTAACAGCGTTCCTATATTTCTTCCAAGTGGCCTGTCCCTTTTTCCACATTCCGTAAACTTCCTTCTTCCATTTTGAGTTTTGCTAGAAGCTCCTTGCTCCTCCATGCAGGTCTCCCGCCCCCTTTGCTTGATTTCTTACTCATAGGGATGCACTGGTCTTGAGCTCGGAGGAAGCAATGCTTGAATATTAACCAGCTCTCATGGAGCCCCCTACCTTCTAGAGCCCTAACCCATGGAATTCCTCCAGGTAGGTCCTTGGAGAGGCCAGTTAGCTGTCCTGAAGTCCAGGGTTGTAATCCTACTTATTGCCCTGCTTCCTCCATGCAGGATCCTGAACTCCACCATCTCATGGTCGCTGCAGCCGAGGCTGCCCCCAACCTTCACATTCCAAGCAGTCCTTTGTTAGTACAAGGTCCAGCAGCACACCTCTCCTCATTGGCTCCTCCACCACCTGTGTCAAAAAGTTATCATCAGTGCTCTGCAGGAACCTCCTGGACTGTGTATGCATAGCTGTGTTGTCTTCCCAGCAGGTATCAGGGTGGTTGCTACACACCAGCTATAATATAGCTGACTGTATAATTCAGTCTCTCTTTGAAGTTCGGGATAGAAGGTGTTTATGGATGTCAGTTTTAGCCACAGGAGGTGGCTTTCCGTAGGCACCCTCTATAACCAGTGGAGAACAACTTGCTGCTTCAGTGGGTTATTCAGGAACAGATTATAATAGTTTCTTTTCTTTTAAAGGGAAGGAGTTACTAAGGCGTAGTTTGTTCTGAGTTCTTGCAGATGAAACTTAATGTTTCATAAACAATTTTTTACTCTGTTGTTGCTGGTTGCTAGTATGCTTCTTACCTTGCAAATACTCCTACAGATTCTCAGTTCAGGTTGTCTACCTGGATAATTTCTGTCAGCATGCTGACACCTTTTGTGATGATGCCAAACACTTAGTAAACTATGAATTACCAAAAGGGTATTGGACTGGAAGACATCATGATATAAGCTGCTGATTTCTAGCTTATGGATGAATGAATGTGGTATGGCAGTTCTTACACAAATCTGTGGTGATCTAACGAGTGACTGGTGTGTGTGGATACTCTGCCAATGATATAGCAGGTGCTTGGGAGGAAATATAGGAAATCTTGTAGTTCGCCTTGAAGGATAGAAATATTATCTCTGAAGTATTTCAGTTCTAACAACAAAAATGACATAGAGGCTTTTTGGACCTGTAAAGGCAGGGGGAACTGGCATTTTAAGAAAGGTACGTAGCTTTACATGTGTGTAGGATCTGTTCACTAGACTTCTGTTTTGTACCAGGAACCAGCAAAAGAAGAAACTGCCACCAAACCTACCCCAGCCAAAGTTAACAGAGCTAAACAGAGAAAAAGCTTCTCACGGAGTAGAACTCACATTGGACAACAACGTAGAAGACACAGAACTGTCAGCATGTGTTCAGATATCCAGCCGTCTTCTCCCGACGTGGAAGTAACTTCACAACATAATGAAACTGAGAATGCTGCACTGGTAGCTGAGCCTGAAACAGAAACTGTTGTTACAGAAATGGTTACTGAAATGGAAGCTCCAGCACTTAATAAATGCCCTACTAAGTATCCTAAAACAAAGAAGGTATGTCTTTTAAGGGATAGGGAGAAGAGGATGGACTTGAACTGAGTTTTAAAAAATTACAGACTGCTGCATCAGTATGCAACTAGATATAGTTTTTTCAAAAATGTTGACTCATTTCTTTAAAAATAACCATTATATAGCTACTCACTGGTAATAACATGCATTGGTAGAAGTTATTTTGGATTTTAAGAGACTTCCAAAATACGTCTTTCAGAACAATTTTGGAACAGATGTTTTCTAAGGGAAGTACTTTCTAAATGGGCTGAAATAATATACATCACCAAAAGAAATTAAAGCTATTAATTTAAAAGGAAAAAAAGAAACAGGAAATAAAAGTTGCCTTTCCTTCCTTTGTTCATCACATGCTTTAGAAGGTATTTTAATGGTAGCAAACAGAATATCTGAAAGGAAATCATTAACTTCTGATACTTATGAGATGTCTATTCTGAAGTGAATGGGTTTAAACACTCAAAATTTATATACATGTTTGGAGGGAAGATTCTTTACTCTCTTCAATGCTTTGTTTTTAAAATTTTTATTGGACTGCATTGCAAGAAGCTTGAAGAAATGCCACAATATTTAAAGACACTCAAAAAAATCTTAAATCTGCAAGTGTGAATAAAGCAGTAAAACTTTCTGCTTTAAAATTCTACAGACTGCATTAAAAAGTGGCTTTTTTCAGCATGCTATACAAGTTTTTCTGAAAATTTTATTTGTTGGAGGGGAAGCGGGAGGAAGTAATAGTTGAAACTTCTTGTCAAATGAAGAGTGGGAATTTCAAGATGGTTTTATCTTAAACCCCCAAACTTACTTATATATTTTTTTTTTTCAAAAGGCACCCGAGTCATCCTGTAACAGTGCTTATTGCATCACTATTAAATTCTTGCCAGAGGGGAGACTAGAATCTTCCTTCCCTTTGTACGTGTTGTGTAACAAAGAAGGAGGAAGATATCTGAGAAGTCTGAATTTTACTGCACTTTTTTTTCCTGTTTCATAGTATTAAGGATAAATGTCTGTGAAATGTCTCATTGCATTGTACCCAGTGTACCCTAAGTGAGGAGAAAGTCCCGCTTTAAAAATGAATTAATAAATATAAATAGATTTGTAAAAGATGAGCAACTTAACACAGATTATCATAATATATTTAATTTTAAAGCCTTAATATCATATTAATAATATTTAATGTTCTATTTTTGACAAGTGTGCCTTAGTAAATGTGTTGTAATTTAATACAGCTACAATAGTGAAGAAAGTTCAAGGTGTCTGCCTGACACATTGGTTGAAGCACAGTCCTGACAGTACGGAAATCTGATGATGACTTTACTTAACTTTGTTCTATTAATGTTATGCTATTTCCCCTCAACTTAGGTGCTCAGACACAAGTTTAAAATTTGTTTTTGAATTCTGTCACTAAATTCACATTGTAAGTATAGTTGATCTGGGTGCTTGTATAGTATGTTACATGAGAATTAAATACAAAAGAATGTTAGTTTACAAAAAAAAAATAAAAAGAGCAAAAGTAACCCCCCCAAACTTTGGTATGTAGAGCATATTATACTGATTCCTTCTGCAGTCCCCATTATTTCACTAAAACCATCCTCATTCTCGCCCTCTGTGTTCTTAAACTTGCAGCCTGGAAAGTAGCTGTTTTCTGGTTGGTATAACAGCTGACTCTGTGAATAGATTAAAAAAATTCTAAAAGCCCCACTGATAACACTCATAAAACACTAATTTTTTTTTTCTCTCTCTCTCTCTGTTTAGCACTTGGTCAGTGAATGGTTAAGTGAAAAAAGTGATAAAACGGGGAAGCCTACAGACAGTCTATCAGAAAGGCCTCTGCGCATAACTACCGACCCTGAAGTTCTGGCTACTCAGCTGAATTCTTTACCAGGTCTCACTTACAGTCCACATGTATATTCAACTCCAAAGCACTATATTCGTTTTACTTCACCATTCCTTTCAGAAAAGAGGAGGAAAAAAGAACCTGTGGAAAACGTTACTGGCTCTTGTAAGAAGGTAATGCTTCCTTTCATTATGGTTCCCCATCCCATATTAATTAAAAATAAGTCTTTATTTGCTAGCACAAATTCAGGCAGAAAAAAGCTGGCTGGCAAACCAATTCTGTCATGTGTAATGTGTTTTGAAACAGACGTTTGTCATTAAACTGTTAAGTCACTGATCTGAACTTGTTTTATTACAGCGTTGGTTGAAGCAGGCTTTGGAAGAAGAAAATTCAACAATGATTGATAGGTTTAATTCACCATCGCAAGACAGATCTAGAAGTCCAGCCATCAATGGTGAAAATAAAAGTCCTTTATTACTGAATGACAGCTGTTCCTTAACAGGTGAAGCTTTTACTAATAAACTACATAAGAGCTATGTCAAAGTAGGTAAATGTGGAGGACTGTGTTTTTTAAAGTGATGAGTGAGGGGAATTTGCACTGTTCCATGATACTTTCTTTGAAAGAAATGCTTAGTTGCATAGTGGTTGGGATTTTTTCCCCCTTTAATGTATAATTGATACTAGATAAGTAACCACCGTGTCTCATAGTGTTACAGTCAACAAAAGACTAATATTTTTGACTATGAGTATTAAGAGGTTAGATTATAAATTCGTTTTCCATGCTGTTCTATATATTCAGAATTCCTTTTAAATTCAGTGGGCCTGTGTTGCACACAGGGTAAATTCTGTGTAATCTTGTAGGCATAATACAGAATGGGAACATGCTGAAAACTAAACACTCTTCTGTAAGGATATGAAGCATATCAGATGGTTCCTGGGTACAGTCCTGAACTTGGAATTTCCACTTTTTAGCTGAACAGTCTTAAAAATGCACAGTAGTTGGCTTTTCCTTTTTGGGAAACATAGACAGTTCCTCCCATCATCCTAGCACACAAATTTCAGTTACTGGTGTAGCTGTAGGCTGTTAAGAGTTTATTTTTCAAGAAGTTTGTAGGCTGTTAAGAGTTCATCTTTCAGGAAGCCTGCCCTCAGGAGATTTGTGTAATCTTATGAGTGTTTTAATATGGAGTTCATCATTTCATTACACCAAGTACTTAAACAACTGTAAGTGATTACTACATCTAGATCTCTCCTAGCTTTTTTTCTGATTTTACCACACAGATCTAACCACACCACTAAAAAAACGAAGACTGTATCAGCTGTTGGAGTCTGCATTCTCAGAAACCTCCACACCTACTCCTTCTCCGTATGCCACACCAACTCATGCTGACATCACTGCCTCCGAGCCATCGTTGTTTGCTACTCCTCCTAGGGTAAAAACAGAAGATGAAGCTTGTAGAAATGGTTACAAACCCATATATTCACCAGTTACTCCTGTAACTCCATGTATACATGGAAATACCATGCACTTTGAGGTGAGATTCATAATGAATTTCAGTGTGTTCAGAGAATGTGTTTAGACATTCTAGTGTAAATCAGTATTTGTACTCCTGCTACAAGGGAGTGTTTTATTTTTCTTCAGGCTAAAAAACCAAAGAAATTGACTTGCAATTTCTTCTTATTTATTTAGAATATTTCCTCACCTGACAGTTCCCCAGAAATAAAAAGGCGAGCTTACAGTCAAGAGGTAAGGATATTTGCCAAAAACTGCAAATGGTGTCGTGATTTCACCTGTGTGGCTGCACCGTTCTTAGTAAATGCTTTTGACCAGCCATTGCAAGTTTCCTGGAATGTAAAGGGTGACTTCCCTACAGGTTATATTTGCTTATTACTGTATATTTCTACTTTACCTATTTAATTTTATATTTTAAACTGGTTTCTCTCTCTTCTTTTTCTGTATCACTTAAAAATCCTGATGGCTGTCATAGAAAGGACTATCTATGCAATTTATAGATACGAACAGGAGAACAACACTCATGCTTTTCAGGCTGTAGTTAGATTTAAATTAACGTTTCTCCTTGTTACCAGCATTTCATAATTGTTTCTGTTGAGCCTAATTATGCTCAGAGTGAGAGAGCAGAGCAGAAGGGTAACAAATGGGTTTAGGTGGATTAGTTCAGGTGCAGCAAGTGCTGTTGGAACGCGCCTGGGTACTCCCAGCCTGAGGGATGGACACGTCCCGCAGCAGGGCTGAGGCCGGTGGCTGGGCCACTGGAGAGCAGCGTGGCTCTGAAACACGAGAACTCCCCCAGGGACCCTTCTGCCTGGCGTGGGAGTGAGGAAACATTCCACAGCAAGGTGCAGCTCCACTTCGGTGTGATAACCACACAGTTTGCGTAAAGGTGTTGAACTATAAACTTAATGGCACCTAAAAGGAACAGGTAAAAATAAGTAACAATAAAAAGATTTAGCAGGTTATACTAATGGAGACTTTCACTTCTGGTGAGTCATGGAAATGAATGATCCAAATACTCTCCCCAGGAGTTAAGCACATGTATATTTTTTTTAGGTCGAAAGCGTAACAAATGTTGAAATACACAAAATTTTTCATACAGTCATAGCTGTTGACTGACTTTAACAATCTCTTCTAAACTCTTGTAATTGAATATTTTAATGTTTATCTGACTTGAAAAGAGGTGTTTGACTTAGGAGCTTTCGCTTTGTAATACAAATAATTTAAAAAGGATTCATGAAAACCTTAAAACATGTTGGTTTAGAAAAGCTACCTCCAGCCATGGATATGTGCTGAATTTTTCGTGGTTAATACGGTTTTAAGAAGTACAAAAGAAGTTTCTACAACTTAAGAAATCTTTTTCCCTCTACAGAATACTGATTTTAATATTGTCTCAAAATTCAAAAGTGTCTCAGAAAAGCTTTCATTTTTTTTTTTCTTTCCTTCTTGAAATAAATATTTTGACACTGAGGATGCCTGTTATGTTGAATTGGAGCAAGTGCTTTGTAACTTCCTGGCCAGGGACTTGCTACTGTTGAAGCTCTTCCCCTTCTTCTGCCAGTCATAAATAAAACCTGGCATTTAAAGTTTATTTTGACTTTGATTAAAGTGCATTTTATTAAAATGCTTTTACCTAATACATGGCAATAGTAGAAATAAGTGTCTGGCTGTAGAACTGTTCCTTTAAAATAGAGAAATCCATGATACTAGAAGGCCTTTAATCCCACTTAAAGGCACGACTGAATCTCAGAATAGTTGCAGCTTTGTTGGAGCGTGGAAAAATAGTTGACGTGTTTTTTCTTCACACAGGGATATGACAGAGCATCGATTCTAGCACTGAATTCTTTCAGAAATTCCAACCTGACAGAAATGGGCCTGCAAGAAATAAAGACTATTGGATATTCCAGTCCAAGGAATAGGACTGATGTCACACGGCCGTGCACTGGAGAAATGGAATCTGTGTCAGACCTCCAGCTGGGACTCGAAGTAATTGAGCAAAGTGCACTGCATAAAAACCTGGAAGCCCCCACACATGATAGGACTGAGTCAAACAGCCAATTAGAAACTGCTCATTGTGGACGGGGCACAATTTATTCTTCCTGGGTAAAAAGTCCCGACAGGACAGGTGTAAATTTCTCAATGAATTCTAATTTGAGGGACTTGACCCCTTCACATCAGTTGGAGGTAGGAGGTGGATTCAGAATAAGCGAGTCAAAGTGCCTGATTCAAGACGATGCTAGAGGCATGTTCATGGAAGCATCTGTTTTTTGTACTTCAGAAGATGGAATTGCATCTGGCTTTGGAAGGACTGTCAATAACGACAACTTGATGGATGGAAATTGCACACCCCAGAATCCTCCACAGAAGAAAAAGGTTATAATTTTAAGAATTATTTGGTCTGTCTTACGTAGTCTGCTAATGATATTTCTATAACAGAAAGAACCATAATATAATAAAAAATGACTGATGGCTCATCTTTCGATACTACAATGTAGTAGACATCATTCAGGGAAAATAATGAAGAGCAAAGAGTCATACCCATTAGTAAATTTATTTTTTCCAGCAATAGATTCAAATTCACTTTTATTTCATATGAGTCTTAAATGAACTGCTCAATAAATAATTGCTTTTCAGGGTTGAAAATCGTTGCTTATGCCACCAAGTATTACAGTATTCTATTATACAGAATATATACTAGTATCATAGAGATCATGTGCTGTGAATATTTGTTACGAATTACTGCAAGAAATTGCGCGAACAGATTTATGGTTCTGAGACTTCAAGATTATGATTTTTATATACGTAAGGTATCTTGGTTTCACTGTTAGAACTACGCAGAAATCCGGAGTGCCAAGAAATCTTTTTCTTGGCTTAATTTCTTTTTTTTTTTAATAAAATATTGTGTTTGAAAAATAAGCACAATCTAAATTTGCTACTCTCATGAAACAGTTCTTGTAGGTAAGTTGTGTGGTCGTGGGCAGCTTGATCCAGAATTGGAAGTTACTCCGCCTAACTGTCTTTGCACTTCAGTCAGGTTAGACTCCCTTTGCTCCTTGCAGAAAGGATGACAAACACGGAAGGCAGTCTCCTGTGCAACAGCTTGCCACTTCTGTCTCATAGCAGACTGTAGTGATCTTTCTTGTTTGAAAGATGTGATTTATTTTCTTTATGGAAGTGATGATGGGGGGTGGGGGCATATTCTGCATGTGTGCGTGCATGCACAACGGGGTTTTGCGTTTTTGGTCCCCTCGTACCCCCCTGTACACGTCTCCTTCCCTGTGCTCTGGGGCATCCTGCTAGGGAGCACTGATGGTTCTTCCTTCAGAAGTTCTCCATCAGAACTGGATTTCTGTTTACTGTGCTTCAGACTGAGACATAACTGAAACAAGATGGTAGGAGCTCTGTTCTTACCTGCTCCTGACCCTGAGAGTTTTATAGATTGCATACATGGTACTGTAGCCATGCTGTTTTGGCAAAGCCAAAAAAACATAAAAGGCAACAAAATTTCTGTAGCTTCACATTCTTCCTTGTCTGAATGTTAAATGAATTTCTTTTCAAATCCCAGCAGCGCTTAGTGCTTCAGGAACCATTCCCCCCCTTTCTCTCTCTGACAAGGGTTCTTCCAGGTTGTTACTGCTGAGGGCTTACGCTACACTACTCCCCAAATGAAAAAAGGGGTGGCTTCCCCCTCACAGTCCCCAGGATTCCTGTCTAAAAGTCTCAGTTTGAAGAAACAACCAGAGAAAACTCTTTATCTGTTTTAGGCTTTCTGAGGACACAAAAAAATGCAATTTTTTACAGTGTAAAAAGGGAAGGGAATCTCACCTAAGGAAAAGGTGAGAATTCAGGAATTTTGTAGGAGAACAATAGAAGCTTTTCCCTAGGATCACATAAGACATGAATGTCCTTATGCACTTGTTAAAGGAGGGTTTTCCATATTTCAACATTTCTGTGGGCATTTGCTCCTCTGTTTTCTCTCACCATTGTACAAGTTCATCCCATTTCAATACGGTCCTGTGCATAGTGGCCACGCTGCATAGATGTCATCTATTGTTAACATTTAAGCTTGCTTTAAAGCAGTATTCTTCAAGGGATCTCAGTCATGTGATGGGGTCATAATACAAATTGTTTGAAAGCAAGATCAGTTCTTAACCTAAACTTTCTTTCATGAAAAATCAAATATTTTTAACTGTTCTTACCCTGACATATGGATGAGTCTTTAACTGATAGATCTGTTTGAAAGCAAACAACCAACCCTAAGACTTCAAACAAAGCAGGCTGCCTTAGGTTCTTCTCTCTGTGTAGAAATGGATGTCTCCTTTTATTGAGGAATTTGCCACTGAAATGTGAAATTTTTTCATTATTGCACTTCAGTTTCTTGGCTTGGATGCTATATGGTTCAGAGTAGGTTGTCGATAGCTAGAAGAAAAGATTTAAAGAAAGACATGAAATGTCATTTCCACCAAATTAGTGTCATTACTGAATAGAAGGTCAGTATTTCAGCTTTCTGCTTCAGATCCTGAAGATAAATTTTCAAATGTTTTCACAGAGTTTCCACTATGTTTCTCACTGAAGGTAACTTACTAAACATTTAACTACTTTCTGTTCTATGGAAGCTTCTTTGTAGTGTTTATATACATGTATATAAAGTAGAAATGACTTTTCCCTTCATGTGTTGTTGTTTTTTGGTAATAAACTTCACTCGGAATTTAGCTTTAAAACATGTTCTTAATCAGTCTCTTGTAGAGCACAGTAAAGACAGAAATTCAAAATCAACTGGGAAAATAATGAAAGTTTAAGATGCGAATTCTATATGTTAAGAAAAATGTATGAAGAACTTAGAGAATCCTGATGTATGCAGTAGAGTGAAGCAGAAGCATGGTGGGTTTTTCATAAGAGGGAGTTGGACTGAGAGCAGGATGTGACATCTCTTAAAATCAGCTTTACTGTGTCGATATACTCTTAGTAATGCTGTGGTTCCAGGAGAAACCATTAAGTCCTTTGTAGCTTCAACCAACAGTATGACTTCAGCAGCGAACCTTTTGCTGACCTGCATCACCTTCTGCTTCCTCCCTGAGGCAGAATGCATACTTCCTTCTCCTGGCAGAAGCTTTTTTTTGTTTTTCACATTGTCCTTAGAGTCATTAGTAGCTAAATACTCTGGAAATTCACTGCAGATGTGGTGAAATACCTTCAATTAATCTATCCCCATTTTCAGGTAAATGGTATGTCTTACTGAAAGAATACATTTAATGGAAACTAAGAGAAAAACAAGTGAACTTCCCTTCTAATGTTTGTTTTGTTTGTTTGTGTTTTCTCCCTAGGTGTCCTTATTAGAATACCGTAAGAGACAACGAGAAGCTAGAAAAAGTGGCTCAAAGACAGAAAACTTCCCCCTGGTTACTGTATCTCCTCATGCTGCTGGTGGAGGAAGTACAAGTAGTAACAATGGTGCTAATGATGGGTGTAACAACAGTGGTGAAAATGGGGAGCAAGCTGATAACGCCGCAAGCCTACCTTTACCACTGCCAACTACTGCTTATAATGCAGCTCCAGAAGACGTTGGCAACAACTGTGCAATTAAGGAATCTTCTTCCAGTGAGAAGAATGAACCAGAAGTTCAGTGGTAAGCCACAAAACTATAGGACTAAAGTGCTGAAGAGTTACTTACTTAATTCTAAGTCTTTTCTGTTTGAAATCTAGTTTTCTTTGATAAGGGTGCAGTTGCAGATTACTGATTGGAAGCCCTTCTTTCAGATTAGTAAAGAGTCATCTTATCTCTTTCCTCAGAAATACAGCAGGTTACCTCATAAAGATTAGAATATCTGAAAAGTTACCCATAAGATACTGGCTAACTTATTTTCATCCTGCTTTACTTTTTTATTTTCTAAGAGCAAAATAGGTATCGGTTTGAGCAAGACAGGTTGCCTAGTTCTCTAGATTCTAAAATTGTGTGGGTGAAGTACAGGTGTAAATCTGTAGAAAAGGGCACTGGTGAGTAGAGGTGCTCCTTCCACCACTGCACGGGTTGGGCTGTGTGTGCTGCTAAGGTGTGTGGAGGAGGGAGCAGCAGTAGGATGGAGAGGGTGCTGTAACGGCTGTGAGGGATTTGAGTCCGATTCTCAGCATGGCCTTGGCTCTGCACTCATGTCCGTGTATCTCCACTGCTTCCTCTGTGGGCTGAAGAGAATATTTTTCATCTTAAATCTCAAAACCTTTCCAAAAGTACTGTAGGGAAGAAGGGTGGAACAGGTGAATAATCTGTATTGATTAGCAAAAGCTTCTAGAAGACTTTAGGAAGTCTGTATGTCAGTGATGTGGCTGAAATGTGTCTGTGGTGGTTGCTGTCGCTGAAGCGCAATGCGCAGGGCTGCGTGCAGCCTGCCTGGCGGTTCCTTCTGCTCAGGTAGAGAGCGTGTGGCGATACTTGCATCGTTGTGTATGATCATTAAGTGGTTCCCCTGTGTGCAGACCATATGCTCTGTTGGATGCCATGCCAGATACTCCAACAACCAAAAATCCTGGGGAGAGATACAGCGTGGAGGAGGATGAGATAAGAATGACTTTGGTCCATATAAACATTGCACAACGTTTTCCACTGCGTTTTTGGTAGCCTTAAGGTACCAGCACTGTCTCCAAAATGTTAGTAGCATGAAATAAACCCTGCAGATGTTCTTTGTGCTGTAGTGAAGGCCTAACAGTGTTGGGGATGAACATGGGCTGAGGAGTTGAACATCCTTCTGCTCAGGTGCTCCAGCTATTCCAGAACAGAAGATTTGGTAGAGCAAATTGAAGGGAGACCATTAAGTGCAGTCTTCAAAGTTTCACTGAAAGGGGGCTGTAAGTTCACTGTGCAGAAGCCAGGGTACTGTACTGTAAGCAACGAATGTGGGAACAGGCTAAACACAGAAGAATTTATTAGTAAGTTTCTGCAGTAATCCTGCAGGAAGCACCAAAATTGATTTCAGTACAACAGTATTGTAGAGTAATGCCTATGTTCTTGCTGAAAGGAAAAATTGGGTTTTGTAGAGTGCTGTCATTGATGTTCTTGATCACGTTGTGATATGAGAGAAGATATGACTGTCATTTCATACCCACTATTTGGCAAGTTAAATGTAGAAGCTTAAACAGAGATGTATTTGTAGTTGTGCAGTATTTACAACTATGGATCTGCTCTTAAAAGAGCAAATTTGTAAACAAAAAAGAAAAAGACTATTTCCAGCTTTGGAAGAGAGTTTTCTACAAATGGAAATGTAGAGCAGTACCTGCAACCTTTATTGTTTGAAGTGTAGTTCTTGACTTTTCAGCTGCTTAGAAAAAGAAAAAAAACCCCACAGATCTACAGATGTTGTTTCCATATTAAGAGGAATTGTCAGTTCTTGTAATGTAACAAGGCTGCAGGAAATTGGTATATTTAAAGTGAGAGAAAAGAGAGAACAAAATACTGAACAAATCATATTCCTTATGTACAACCAGTTACTTGGCTCTTACACGCAGTCAACACTGTCAGCTCTCTCTGACCCGGTATTTGCATATACATTGTCCTAAATGTGGTCTGTGGAAGTACATCCTCTGAAATGTACAATGTGCTTCTCCCTTCCAGGACTGCATCAACCTCTGTGGAGCAAGTAAGAGAACGAAGTTACCAGCGAGCTTTACTTCTCAGTGATCATAGGAAAGACAAGGACAGCGGTGAGTTGATTTATCATGGTGAAGGTAGCTAAATCTAACCAGTTCCCCCATGGTAGTCCGTAATCGTTCTAATACTGTGTTTGGGTCTGCTTCATCTGTAGGGGGAGAGTCACCCTGTAGCCCCTGCTCACCGTCTCATGTTCAGTCTCCACCTTCATCTCATTCAAATCTCATTTCCCAGTTGCAGCTTAAGGTCCCTTCTTTCACTGAATTTATGGAAGGTCAGTAAGCAGATGACCTGTATGACACTTGACATATTGAATAGTCTCTTGCAACAACGTTAATAGCTCTGTTAAAGTCAAATATAAAGTGCTTCGCACTCTTCGCAAAAGACTTGATTTTCCCACTTTTATATTTCTCTCTGCTTTATGTCTGTAGAACCTGATCCTGAAAATCCAGAGCCTACTTCTGAATGTCCGTCCCCAGATACTTCACAAAAGACTTGCAAGAGTCCGTCAAAAGCAAGCAAGGTAATGCACAGTGTGTGCAGGGGCACAGGGGTTTGCATGTGTGTGTGTTGTGTAATGTGTGTGTGCATACGTACATACAGCTCTGATTCACCTTAAAAAAAATGTTAATCTCATGATTTTCTTCTTAGCTGAACATGTATGTATGTAACCTATGTGTGCACCGATTTAACATAGGTAACATTTGTCAGAGTATTTGTGGTAGTGCATGCATGCTGAAAGTTGGTTTATGTTCTGTTCTTTCAGTATCTGTACCTAGTGATACATGTTCTTGCATTCTGTAGACACAGAAGAGCTTGTGTCAGTGGTTTCAGTGTCACTGCAGCTCTGCAAGGTGATTGCTGGAGGACTGGCAGGCAGAACTGGCAGCAGTAACGTGATTTACGTACTTCTCGCCAGAGGCACTGATACGGAGAAGGGTGTTGGGTAGCTGCTGTACAGTATTAAATGAAGTAATTCGGGTTGTAATGTTGAGTCCGTTTCCTTGCACTATGCCAGTTTTTAAATGTTAAATCACTCTAAAAATGGCTTTGTTTCTGTAAGGGGTCTTGTCTGGAATTCTTTCTTTCAGACTTGAGAAATCTAAAACTTTTAACAAATATCAGATTCTGACTTTGACCTGATGGGTCATATTTCTGTTACCACTTTAAAATACACTTGCTGATCTTTGACTCTCAGGAACGATTGATGTATACTTGTTAAAATAGCACCTTCCTAAGTTCAAGCGTTCTACTGTCGCTGTTTTTGTTAGGCCAAATATGTATCCTGTGCCTCAACGCTTTTTTTGACCATCAGGGGGAGAGGACGATAATCTGAGAAGTTCTTTTCATTCCAACGTGTGCGTAGTTGAGTATTGTGAATGTTTTGCCCTGACTGACTTCCTTTCCGTTGTAGCCCTCTTCGCCGAGTCCTGTAGTTTCAACGCAGTCACTTGGGAAAACGCCCACAAAGCCAGATTCGCACTGGGAAACTGCAGCTAACGCACCCGAGGCCGAAGGTGCGAATCCCCCGAAAGCCGAGCTGCAGCAAAAACAGCTGACGAACAACGTCCAAGCACTTTCAAAACCCCACCTGTCTCAGCCACACCTGCGCAGTTCTGCCGAGCAACTTCCCCATTCACAGAAGTTGCCTCCTGCACCATTGAAGCTGCATTGCCCCCCTTCGCCTCACGTCGAACACCCCCCGAAGCCCTCGACCCCTCACGCGCCCGTGCAGCACGGTTACCTTTCACCAAAGCCTCACTCGCAGCAGCTGGGATCTCCGTACAGACCTCATCATCCACAGTCACCTCAAGTTGGAACGCCCCAGAGGGAGACACACCGGAACTTCTACCCGGCCGCACCCACCCTCCAGCCTGGCAGTCAGCAGCAGGCTGGCGCACCCCTCTTCACTCAGACAACTTCAGGACAATCTTCAGCTTCTTACAACCAGTTTAACCAACAAAATCTGAACAGCAGTGCACCACCTCCCCCACCCCCCCCACCCCCTTCTTCTACTTACTATCAAAGCCAGCAGCCCTCCGGAACCTTCCAGAGTTACGGTCAGCTGAAGGGCAGCATGCCCCAGCAGACTGTGTTTTCATCTGGACCAAATCAAGCACTTCCTGGCACAGCGGGTCAGCAAACGGTGCCGGGACACCACGTAACTGCAGGGCATTTTTTGCCATCTCAGAACCCTGGTATTCATCACCAGGCATCAGCGTCTGCTGCTCCTCCTCCTCCTCCGCCACCACCTGCGCCCGGACCTCACCTTGTCCAGCAGCAAGGCACTCATCAGCAGCACTCTGTAGCACACGTCGTCGGTCCAGTTCACGCCGTGGCGGTAGCTCCTGGATCGCACATTCATTCTCAAGCCGCCGGTCACCATTTGCCACCGCCGCCTCCGCCACCAGGTCCTCTCCCCCACCACCAACCTCCCCACCCTTCAGCTGGACACCAAGGTTTGCAAGCACAACACCAGCATGTTGTAAACTCGGCACCTCCCCCCCCTCCACCCCCACCCTCCAACGTTATGGGCTCGGGGCATCACCCAGCATCAGCACAAGGGTTACACCACCCATCTCATCAAGGACCCCCCCATTTCCCTGCCAGCGCTCACACGAGCGTGTCCTCCTATTCCTCCCAAGCCCCGCATCACACAACGTTAGGACCTGGACCTCAACATCAGCCTGCTGGAACGGGACCTCATTGCCCACTCCCTGGTCAGGGTCCTCACATCCAACCTCAAGGACCAAACAGTATTGCAACGCCCACCGCTTCGGGGTTCTGCCCGCACCCGGGCGCTGTCGCCCTTCCCCATGGGGTGCAGGGGCCCCAGCAGGCCTCGCCCGTGCCCGGGCAGATGCCCATCCACAGAGCACAGGTGCCACCCACTTTTCAGAACAATTACCATGGGTCAGGGTGGCATTAAAATGGATCCCCTCGAGACTAAACATTTTTAAAATGTTCTGTAATATAAACTGTGTATATTTCCTATGTACCTATTCCAGGTACTTTTTAAAGCTTGTACATGATACTTTGTATAAAAGCGAACACCAGTGCTCTCTCATTGTATTCTTTCCATTTTTTTGCTTTTTAAAATTCCTGAAAATGTGCTGTTAAGCCAGTATTAGGTATTTCTTTTTATTTTGTAAGTGAACATTCCAGCTGTTTTTTCTGGCAGTAGGTTTGATGCTGCATAATCTTTAAAATTTTATTGTTGCAGTTAAATTCATTTAGTGAATGTTTTCTATATTACTTTTATACATATGTAATTAAATAAGTACACAGGCTAAGTGATGGCACTAGCGATTTTTTTTTTCATTTTCTTCTGTCAACAGTTCTTTGTGTGCATAGAGATAGAAAACGATGCAATACACTTTTTATAGTTTTGGTGTGGACATGGCTTTTTGTTTCATCAGTTATTTGCAGAAAATGTAATTTAATGTATAGACTGTTTCTAATGTCTCTGACGAGTGCTGTAAATACTGTATTTCTTTTGCTTGTAAAATCGCTTAAAGCTGCTTTCATTTGATATAGTAGTGTATATAATAAGTCTCTTTTGCAAAAGGAAGAAGTGTGATCTTTGTGAAAGTAGTACAGTATATGATCTTTAATTTTTTTTTTAATATACTGTCACATTGCAGCACTGGTTGGGCATTTTAATTCATGTTAATAAATCACAACTCTGTCAGTTTTAACTGCTTGTCCTGGAAGGCTGGTGTGTGGCTGCAGGGAAGTGGCATTACGTAGGCAAAGTGCACACCCCCGTGGGGCTCTTCCCCTGCCTGTGCGTTTGCTGCTGTAGCACAGATGGGGAACTGGCTGCAGGAGGGGGGTTTATGTCCCCTGCTGAGGCTGGGGGTGAGGGAACAGCTCCAACCAGAGAAGGGGCTTGTGGCTATTTTCCTCCTCTCGTGGATCCCGAGTCCTGCTGTGAGCACAGTGCCTGGGGCCTGGCACCTCCTCAGGCTTTCCAGGAAGGTTACAAACAAGCTGGCACTGCACTGGAAATGCAGCCTTGCTCATCCCTGGCCTGGCCCTGCGGAGTCCCTTGTCACAGGAGAGCAGAGCGAGCGGTGCCAAATGGAGCAGGGGTGGTTATGAACTATAGAGCAGTATTTAGTTTTATTAAAGGACACAGTTTATTCCTGCTGCGGAAGAGCAGCAGCTGAGAGGGTGCTGGTGCCCTTACCAGGTGCAGAGTTCCGTAACTGGTGTGGGACCATCTCCTTACATCCCAGCTGTGACTGCTCCCAGTTCTGCTCAGGACTCTGCTCCAAGGCTCTACAGCAGAACCAGAGAAGAAAACGAGTGAGAAAACCTGATGTGGGACAGGAGGGGAAGTGGCTGTTCCTGGTCACTGAAAAAAGGCAGTAATTATTTGTAACATGTAGAAAAAAATGGGGGCTACTTTAAACTGTAATTTGCCTTAATGAGTGAAAAAAATCTGTTAGTAAAAATAGTGCACGAGAAATCCTTCCCTGCACAACTACTGGCTGTGCGAAATGCGGGCAGGAATGCGCTGCCCTGCAGTATGCAGCAGAACAGGGTCAGGCCAGTGACCTGCAGAAAACCAGCCCAGCCCGCCCTGTTCTACGGCTCACACACCTGTTTGGAAAAATGGGCATCACCCTCCATAGCCCCTCGTTCCAATGGGGTGGTCCTGACCCTCTGCCAAGCAACGTAAGAGAGTATGTAAAATACACACAGCGTAGGTGGCGAGGTCTCAGAGCAGCGTAAGGAGCTGACACGCTGGGTTGCAGGACAGGGCTGGTACTACACAAGGGTCCCAGAGCTGTGTTGCATCGCTAAGGCCAAGCGAAGGGCAGCGGCACGCTGGCGCTGGACGGTTACTGGCCTTGAGCTTGAACTGGCACTTCATTCATGTGCTAGTGGTTCTGTGTACCCAAGAACAAGCTTCTAACTAGTTGCAGCTACTCTGCACTACCAGGGCTAGTCCAGGTGTGAAGCCAAACAAAATTTTTACCTCTAGTTCCGGAGTCCATTGTGGCAGCGTCGTCCTCCTCCTCACCGGTGCCGTCCTTGCAGCCGTTAAAAGTGGATCCCATGTGAAGTGCCTGGGGAGTGGAGGGTGAAGGCACACAGTCCTGAAACCCAGCTGCTGGCAGGGCCTCAACATGCAGACGGGTTCCTCCTGACCCATGCGTGTGTGTGGCATTCTGTGGTGGCTTTGGAGGTGCTTTTTGGAGGAGCGGCTGCACCGGCTAGCAGGGACAGGGTATCCTTTGCTTGTCTATAGTAGTTAAACGCCGTGTATGAAATACTCTTTTTGGGTTTGGCACACTTAGCTAGGGACCACTTACTTACACACAGCCCCTCACGCCGCGCTACCCTTCAGGATGCTGGGATTTACACCAGGTGACGGATCTGATGATACACTACCACCGAAAGCTGCTTTCCACCTTGGCCAGGCTAAACCACCCCCCCAACCTCCCACACCCCCCGTGACACGGATCTCCAGCAACCAAAGGGTTGGCGTCACGGCTAGCAAAGACTCCAATGACCAGCACACTGTCTGAAAAAACAAACCACTTTAATTAGACAACTGCAAGCACCTCAAACAACAGGTTATTGTTACAGCATGGGGCTATCTTCTCACAATCTAGTTATTGCAAAGGCATGTGGATAAATTTCATATGGACAAAGTCAAGAAGAAGTGGCACCGTCGTTACATGAAGATCAGAAGTTAGCTTACATTCATCCCACTGACTGCTAGAAGAGGCCGAAACACACCTCCATCCCGTACATTCTAAAATCTGTATTGCCTATAAGCTTCAGCCTATGCAGCTTTTTTTTTTTCTCCTAGGAAACATGGAATTGTTGCGTGCAACTTACAACGGGTAATCGTACGTCTAGTTAGGGAAAGAATAAAGCTAGTGCAATTCGTTTTAGAAACGTGTAAAGCTATGAATGGAATGAGCATGATCACGCCTCTTGGCTTATTTTACCCACTGCACTGTAAATATTTGCAGCTATATCCTTCCTCAACTGATTCCAAGCACACACTTTTATTATAAAAGATCAGTAATTCTACACAGAGAGTGGTTCTCATGCTCAACTTTTAATTTTTTTTTTTCCTTAAGGTATAGTACAACTTACAGTGCTTATAAAAAGGCAACACCATATGGTACCATGTCTTCACTATCACATTGTAAGGGAAATAATTGCTATTTTTCTTTTCTTAAAAGCACTTAAAATAGGCAAAAAAGTTCTAAAAGGGAGTGCTAAATAAGAATGCATACTTTATTAGAAAGAAGTCTAGCCTTCCTTTAAAGTGCCGTTTGGGGAATGAAATCCTGTAAACCAGAGCCACTTTGTTTCAAATCCAATGAACGGGAACTGCTACAGAATAGAAAGTTTACACAATTCCTTAAAGCAGTTTGAAGTCCACTACATGCAATTGGTTTGCTATAAAGCTCTCTCAAACGTCGTAGCTTTACTCTGCGATTGAGTCCCCAGTCCCATAGTTAAATGGAAATAAACATTTACAGGGTGCATTTACATACACTATAATACAAGAATGATGTCCCTTTGCCAGAAGATAAAATTGTACAATTCCTCGCCGTAACTCAGGTCTGACTTGATAAATTTCTTACCCTCGTAAATTATATAATATGCATCAGCTAAAATATTATTTTTTTTCATAAATAGTTACAAAACTTGCCAAAACACATGTCGGGGGGGGGGGAAGTTTCCTTTGTTCAAAAATCTGCCATCTGAATGCCACACAACACAAGAAACAATGCTTAAAGACACGGTAAGTGTTTTCTGAAGAAAGTGGGTGAGTAAACTACTAGCTGAAGACAAAAAGACTACCCTTCCCCAAGAACACAGTGCACAAAAAGCAAAATGTCAAACAGTACCTCAAGCAAAACAAAGGTCTGAGGATTGAAGCCAGCTCACGTGTGATCCTGCTAAAGAATTTGTGACAGTCACCATTTAGGTCCGATGCACTAGGAAGTGGTTGCTGGCTTTTGTTTGGTTTTTACAGCTGAGAGATTCTGCTAAGAATTCAGCCACGGGTGCCGAAGGCATTCTCCAGCTGAAGCACGTTTTTCTGGGACCATTTCTAGCATGGGGATCAGGAAATCTGTAAACTGTGCAGCATCTTCATGAGGCCAACCGTACTTCTCCACGAGCACATCAAAAAGACTCCAAGGCTTCAGCTTGGTAATGTGTCGGAGTTCTCCTGCAAACACAAATATTACCGGCATTAGGAAAAAACCTCGTTATCCCTGTCAGCGACTAATCCCTGTTTCGTTTTTCTCCCACTCGGCATTCACAGCACCTTGACCAGGCTGAGAATCATTATTTAGGCAGGGCAGCACATTGCAAACTTGCTTGAGGTCCTCAACGGAGACGAGTCTGTCCAACGGCAAAACCGAGACACCGTTCCTACACCAAACTCAGTCACACCCGGACTCTGCTGTACGCATCACTTCTGATTTTCCGTGCTGTCTTCGCTCTGTCCCCCACACACCAAGGCACTCGTTCACATGCACACTCACACCGTGGGCAAAAAGAACACCGCAGGCCCTTCCTTCCTGATCAGCCAATGAACCCAAATCTTACAACAACCGCTCCAATCCCCAGAAGGAGGTCTCGGCAACGCAGGTCACTGCCTCGCTATGTGGCACGTGCTGCCACTGCAGCAGAGCAGCGATTCAACGCAAACCAGGCCAAGCACAGAGGTTTGGCACTCGGGAGATTCTGCTCCATCTCCCAGGCAAACACAGCCAAGAGGCTCGGTTCAAGTCCTTCCTGAGGAGGAAGCACCTGCTGCTGCCTACGTCTCCTTCACCCACCACCAACACAAGCAGTGGCAGCAGCTGCAGGATTTGAGTTCCATCAAAGAGGGGGCATACAGTCAACCTGGCAATGTGTTTGAGACCAAAACAAACGAAGGAGGCGAGAACCCTTCTGCCATTCAAACCAGCAACACTACCCAGGTCTATCCATGGGTCACCCAGCATGATGGGGAAGACAGACTCTTCTGGCTGCTCCCTGCCCCTCCACTGCCATCTCCCTTCTTCCCAAGCATATGTTTGAGCCAGCCTCCACATGATGCTATAAAAAGCACTTCAGAGACCCCTGTGGTGATGCTGTGATGCCCCCTGAGCTGCTGAGGAGGGTGATGCATTCTCAGCCAACACTGGAAGCTGAACACGACTCACCCACAGCTTGACAAGCACACCACACCATCCCATACGGGGGCACGCTGGCCATATGATTTTTAAGCAAAGTGGTTTGGCAACTTGATTGTTGTCCCTGGCTGTAATCTAGTGCTCATAAAATGCCATCAGACGTCAGCTCACAGGTCTCAGTTTCTGTACATCCCTGTGGCTACAGAAGTTCCACAGCAGGAGAAGAAACCCATGTCTTCAGACTGCCCCTGAGAGTCAGAGCATCTGAAGGCAAGAGATGAAAAATCGCCGCAGGCCCAGCAGGACACGCTTCTGCTACCTCAGGCTGTAGCAGAAGGTTCTAGGTAGGGGGCAACACTTGCAGAAGCAGCTCCCCAGGTGCTATCACAAAGACCCCAAAAGACCAAATGTGCGAACTGTCAATCACTCACAAGAGACGAGACTTGCTGGTAATAGACAGCCAAGATGTGCTGCCTGCAGCGGGCCCACTGTCCTCTTTCCATCTCGCAGTGTAGGAGGGGTGCTGAGGTAGAGAGGAATGAAAGCAGAGGGTGTGTCCTGCCATTTATGTCTGCACATTGACAGTACGAGCGTGTCCCATCAGTACCCATGAGTCACACAAAAGAAGGCTCTGCTCTGGGCCTGCGCTGCCCCGCGCTATGGATGTACAGAAAGGACAGCACAGCTAGGAGAAGGGTTTTCATTTCCACTCCCAGCCCTTTAAAATCTTTGTGCAACTCTGAAATTTAAGTGCTGAAAATCTTACCCTTTTGAAGTTTACACCTGTTTCCAGAAGTGTGTATGGGTAACTACTAGCAGGAACAGGTAGTAACCTTTCTAATAAGAACACATAAACTCAAATATTGCCACAAAGCAATAGAAAATAGTGCCTTGTTATTGACTTCAAGCAAAAAATGGCTAAAAAAAACCCCCAGTCTGTGTCCATAGCTTCTCCAGCTTACAGCAATCATTGCAAGGGCTGCCATAATCATTTACCAAACTAGACTGACGCTGGGGGAGTGTGTGTGTTTCCATGCAGCACTGTCTTCACCTTTGTATTCAAATTATGTAGTTTTAGGCGTCTTTCCTCCCTCAGGTTGTATAAAGTAAGATTGCAAGATGAGGCTCCTGGTGTCACTGTGGAGGGCGAGTTCACACTGTTTGAATAGCCCTTATTTTCTGAAGTGGAGGGTGAACTCGAAATACCCAAGCTAAGACCAGCACACGCTGGGCAGCACGACATGCCGTAGTGTTTTTCTGCTGAGGAACAAACTATTTTAGCACTACAGGTTGAAGTTTTCCACAAGAAATTCTGTGAAGATTGTAAAAGCATTTAAGAAGATGGGATACAGTAAAAATCATCTGTGTGGGAGACAAGAATTAAACCAGTGCTTCAGTTTTCAAAAATGATCATGATGCTGACCATGGAATCAAAATAGGGTACGTAAAAGGCAATTAACACAACAGAGGTGGATGAAAAATTCAAAGAATTTATTTTAACATGGTGGGTCCATCTCATTTCCATCCTAAAGCGCTGGAGAGCAGCACAGAAATGGGAGGTGTCTGGCAACACGTATTTTCATCTAGTCCATGAGATTTGTACCATGCAGTTGGAGGACGGCAAGGAGAAATTAAAAGCGCAGGCCCACCGGTCTGACACCCCCAGTATTCAGGGCATTAGAATGAATTTTCAAAGAAATGCTAAAAATGAAACCTTCCTAACAGCAGCTCTTTATTTAGATTTTTTTGATAGCGAAGTGCACAGGAAATCTCTGCAGAGGACAATGGTGGTGTTGGAACTGTAAAACCCCTGTGGCCAAAGCAGAGGCAGCAATGGACCTTCTGAAAAATGGAACGTTAAGTCAGAAGGAAATGACTGAAGAAATTTCTGAAGGACCTGTGTGGGGGAAGATGCTATTTAAAGCTTTCTCTGCTGACCATAATACAAAACCCCAGAGCTGGTCTATGAAATTTGTCCAAGACAAGTTTAAGATGTGTCACCAGGCAAGAGGAGGATGGATTACTGAACAGTAAGAAACGGCTGACGTGAAGGACTGGGGAAGCAGCAGTGGGATATAATCTGCTACTGCATATTTTGAGGACATGCTCCCAACAACTAATGCAAGAACTGCTGGTAAGGCCCCACGGTACGGTAGATGGAAGCAAGGGAGGTGGAGGAGAGCCCTCTCCTTCCCTTCCAGGGTGTTAAATAAGCAGCAGTGCTTTTCCTTGTTAGAGCTTCCAACAAGCAAAGCCAGCACCTAGCCAGCATCTCACACAGGTTTAGCTCACAAGGAAGAAGGGCTAGCAAATACCAGAAGAAAAACAAAAGGCACCATGGTCTAGAAAAAACAAAAGGGTTTTTAGTTTTAGTACCAAAATGTGTTAACCATTTTTACAGACAAAATTGCTTCCACAGAAGCACTGGAGAAAAGGACTCATGGGAGTTGTTACTGGACTCAATCAAGATGAGACCCTATAAAAAGTATGTGAGCATTTGTGTTATAGTGACCAAGAAGTAACTTACAAATGCTTTTCCTTTTTTAAATGCACCCAACGACAATTCGAATGTCACAAACTGCTTCAGGCAATTACTAAGAAGGGACTCAATCCTGTGAACTTGTTAGCTGACAACCCCTTTACTTTCATGCCTGGGACATTCCGTGGAACAATTCAAATGTTCAAAGCTTCTCTCTGAAGTTGAACTTGCTTATGGACAGCTGTAACGCCCAAATCATGACTTTTATTTTCACCCAAGGCTGATGTTTTCACAATAGAAGCCTATAGTTACATTTCTAAGCCCACCTTTACACCACAGGGTGAAATTTTTGGAAGAGCCTCAGGCCTGTACTACATAGCTTCTGATCTCATGGCAGATGGTGCCTCTGAAGAATGTCACTGAGGTTCAGGCCCTAGAGCACAACAGTGACACTTTGCAGTGGAAGATGCTCCTGGAAGCACATGAAACTCTTCACTTCAGGGGAATTTTACAAACTGCCCTCTTCTGTGCACTGGGGTTACTCGCTCCAGCAGCTGCAATCCCCGTCGGGGTGCCGGAGGTACCTCCTGCCCAGCCCTTTTACTGCTTTATACATTTACAGACCTGTCAGCCCTGAGTTTGTTCATCTCAGCTAACATGAGATTGTTTTCAAGCCTGCTGATCACAGCCTCTCTCTACAGCCCCTGTGGCAGCAGGCTCCTGAAGCTCACTGCCTGCTGCACAGGGAAGCGCTTCTTTTAAAGACAACCCCTGCAAGTTTCACTGGGTGTCCTCCCCCAGCTCTCATGTGGTGGGTGCTGATGAACAACAGCTCTGTTTTCAGCTTATCCACTGCCTTCCCGTTTTGTAAACCTTCATTATTCCTCCAGCAACCTTCCCTTCACACTAAAGAGCCCCAGGCATCTTAGACTCCCCCATATGGCAGTTGCTCTATCTATCTCCTTCATCATCACTGTTGCCCTTCTTCGCGCTGTGTTTAACGCCATCACATCCTCCTTAAGGCAATGATGGCACGCAGAGGTCCCTGCCGTACCAGAAATATCCACGCACAGAACAGGCAGCTCACATGCAAGGTGAGGAAGAATCACTGGCTTGTCTCCTGCCTCGTGACCCCAACCGTGCCGCTGCCTCAGCCCCCCCAGCACCCCACGTGTCCCATGCAGCTGGTCAGCTGGCCGGCGCTGGCCCTGCCGACAAGCTGTGTGCTCAGGCACGTGGATTCAAGAGGGAAGCTGCAGTGCTGCTCAGCAGGGAGGTGTGCTCGCCAGCTGCGGTCGACCGCCCCAGATGTTCCCCCACCATGTAATGTGATGCTCCTGACGTACCCTGTCCCTCGACACAACACAGTGCTGTCTCACACGCGGAGGGGACAAAAGACACTTGAACCACCACCACATTCCCTCACATGTCAAAAACCTGTCTTAAAGAGCAGCCTGAGCAAAGACAAAGTGCAAAAAGATAACAGAACCGTACGGCCCACTGTGTTTGCTTAGATTAATTACTTCCTTGCAGCAATAGACAAGGGTTTTAATTTTAGAGGGGCTGCACTCCTGTATAACGCCAAACGCAGCTGCGTCACCGCCTACGGCTGCGGTGCTCAAGCATTAGGTAACTCGGAGCGTTTCAAGTGAGACAGCACAGTGCACAGCAGGATGGGCTTCTCCACCGCTCTGTCACAGAGCGGTCTTGTCTGCATGCTTCCACTTCTTCAGGGAGGTTACGAGAGTGTGAGGACTGACAGCACGCAGCTGGGTGTCTATTGCCCAGGTATTCCCTTCCCACCTCGGTTATTCCTTATCAGCAGCATCTGCTTGACCACTATGTTTGATCAAAAGTAGCGACAGATGATTTTCGATCCCATTACAAGCTATGCATCATTTGATTCCTTACATTTACATGAACACTGGACAATAGATTCACACAGACATTTGTTAACAGCCACACTTTGCTGAGTACATCCCAAACTGAATTTTAAATGAAATATTGAAATGAATGCTGCAAATTGTGGCTTTTCTCAGAAAGCCAAGTTTAGACCAAAATTCTTCTTTAATACGAGCTCTCCATTTAAACGGATCTATTTCTTCAGTACCCATAAATGAACATATTCTCCTTTTGGATAGCATTATGCTTTAAATTAGTGTTGCATAAATACCGTTACCTTTTTTGGTGAAAAACTCCTTGGAATATTTCCCCAACATAGCGTATTTTCGAGGGATTTTTCCCAGCAGTTCAATGATCAATGCTATGTGGTCTGCATTGGAGAACATTGCCAGCAAAACAGAAACATACAACAGTTTAATCAGTACATTGCATGCACACACTAACACTGGCCCGGTACAGACAGAAATAGATTGATCCTGGTAAAAAAAGACACGTGCACGCTGCTCAGTGGCTAATTTGGAAAGATAACTTTCAGCAAAACTTCCTTCTCAAAACAACATTTGAGCATCAGCTGCTACAAACAAGTTTTGCTATGTAATTTAAAATGTACCAATAGTTATTTTTCAGAAAGTTTAGCTAAAAAAAAAAATTTGTCACAGATTCCTGTGTGTTTTGTTTTTCAAAAATAAATTTTTATTTTGTGATTTCAGGAAATGCTCCTCAGTGGGACATGCTACAACCAGCAACAGCAATTCCACTTCTGTCTGCATCACGGCACCTTTCAAAAAGAAGAGGTACTACCTCTGCGATTGAAGAATTCCCGAGAATATTTTCCAGATAGAGCAAAGTGCCTTGGGATATTGCCTAGCAGCTCTATGATGTGTGCTATGTGGTCTATGAGGGAGAGAAAAAAAGGAAACGGGAGTGGAAGGGGCAGGGAAAGGATGGGATAAAAAAGAAGAGGAAAGAAACTGGAATTAGTAAAAAATCAGAAATAGTTTCAAATCAACAATGTTTGCAGCAAATCCATGCAGAGGTTTCCAGGATCAGCAGAGCTCTTGGCATCATTAGTAGCATTTAGGAAGAATGAATGATGCCCACATTACCACTGCAAAGAGCATTTACAAGCAAACAAGCATGAAAATGGACAGGTATACAGATGGAAGCAGGAGTTAATTCTGATTTAGTAATTGCCTAATTCAAATAAAAATACACAATGTAAACATTATTCCAGTGTCACTCTTATAAAGAGAAAATACTATAAAGTTCAAATTTGTCATTTCTTTTCTAAACTAAAATGTTATTCTCAATCAGACTTCCACACATATGCAATCTTACAAGAAGGGCAGTTTAATTCCTTCAGGCAGTTGTTAAGTAGATGAATATCTGCAGAAGGGGGTTTTTGCCCACCCATTGCTAGTGATGGAACTTAAAACTAAAAAGAAAAAAACCATATTTATATTCTGAAAACAATATGTATGAACAGTTCACTCAAATAAATACAAAACTTAACCCCACTGTAAGCTCACTGGAAATTTAAGAAGAGGAGTGTGACAATATATGGAAACTCACATAATATCTCAAAAGATTCATACCTTCATCCCTGGAATAGTCTTCACCAGAGTGTGGTTCAAACAAATAATCTCCAGTCGCTAACTCAAAAGCCTATAACATAACAGACATATTTATGGGTATTTCAGAAATACTGTTTTTAATCTTAAGGTGTCACCAAAACATCACAACTATCTCAGAACCAAGAGGGAATTAACATTCAAAGCTAAAGGCCTACAACTGGATCTGAGGCTGAGGAGAGGCCACTTACCTGGGGACCATCACTCCCACAGTGCAACGACAGCACGAACCCAGGCTCTGGAGAGAGCCCCACGTTCAGCCCCAACCACAGCCCGTCAGCACGAGGCTGGAGGTTTGGCGACAAGCAGCACACCCAAACCCCAGGCGTTTCTGCCTACCCAACCAGGATGAACAAAGGAGATGGACAAGGAGTGTGGAACGGAGGTCCCTCCCCAACCAGCAGCCCCTGTGGCTCCACCGGCTGACCCGGGAGTATTTCGGTCGTGTTGCAAAGTTCGGCAGCGGTCCCCGGGAGGCAGCCAGCAGCATCCCGCTGCAGAGGAAGCGATTCTGAACACATCAGCTGCATGAGGGTGTGAAGGGAGCATCAGTGTAAGCTGATGTTAAACACGTTTTAACATACTAATGTGCTGTCTGTTGGATCATTTTAAATATGTGTAAGTTAAGGAAGCTGAGAGAGGTATTTCTGAATATATAACAAAGAGCTACAGCTTGTATCTGAATGCTTATTATCTGTCAGAGACTGCATGTGGGGGACTGAAATAATAAAGTCTGAATCAGAAATAAAATCCATTTATAACTATAATTAACCACTTGAAATTAGCAAACAGGGTAAGCTTCCTCGATGACTTTTAATCTAGGACAGTTTTTTAAAAAGTATTTTTGTTGAATCAGAAGTCATCAAAGTAAACACTGCAATCGTGGGGTAAAATACCGAGACTGAAACTGATGAAGGAATCCAGAGCAGACACCGTGATGACTGATCCCTTCAGGCCGTCGCAATGCTTCGATGGGATGCTAACCCTGCGGTAGGTCAGGACAAAACTGGGTTTCTCTTTGTGGGTGTAATGCATATTAAAAGCCGCAAAGCGCTGAAATAACTATGAGAGCCCACACTCGTGTACAAACATGGATTCACCTAGGCTAATTTGTTAAACTATTCTCCTTCTGCTCTGGATCACCAATTACCCAAGGAGCCACAGGAATCTAATTCTTTCCAGGTGGTTTAACCTTGCCATCTCCAAGACCAGGGAAAGCATCTGATCCAGAAAATCATTCCAAAAATCAGGCAGAACTCCCTGGCACAGCTCTAGGAGGGGATTTCACTCTGTCAGAACATTTACTACAAAATATTTGTCTCCTGAAAATATACACTTTTCTGTTCCACTTTGTAATCTGGAGTTGTTAAATCACCTATAAATTTAGCCTGTTTATGGGCACTCGGCTTCTTCAAGCTGTGAACTGCAGCGTCATCCAAGTGGGCTATATCCAAAATAATTCATTGCAATCACGCACAGCAGCCAAGAAAGCAAGAATGCCCCTTAATGACATTTCTGTTGATCCTACAAATGGGCCTTTAATTTCTAAAGTCACTATCATTAATAAATAGTCATTCACCTTTTTTTGTACTCTACTCTCAGCATAAGATTGAGAATTTTCATTTTACAGCTTAAAAAAATCTGGAGGACTTCATAAATGATCAGGTATTTGAACTGAAGAAATTTTTAGAGTAGCCAGAAGAGATCATTGGTAGGGATCTCTAAACACAACATAGAATTGTTATTCTCTTGAGATGAGACTGAGAAGCCCCAGGTGTCCCCTCTGTACCTCATGGGAATGTATTCCCTGGAAGAGCTGGACCAGCTTTTCCTAGGAACACATGCTGATGGCACTGATTTCTGAGGACATCAAGAACCTCATTGCTGTTTAACACAGACTCCTGCAGAACAACGGAAATGTAGCTGAATTTAGCCACAAAGGCAGACTCCAAAAGAATACAGCTTTTGTCCCAAAAAATGAAGTATTAATACCTTGATATGTCTGTGTGGGACTAAAGAGATTAAATTCGAGAAACTGCAAAAACTGTTCACACAGAAGCACAAGAAGTAAGCACACCACTGTGATACACTGACTTTTAGATCTGTTTGTATATAGTAAGAGCTGCAAGCTCTCATAGATTCAGGATATTTATACTACCCTTTTGCCAAAGAGAAACGAAAGCTTTTCAAAATGATGCTGCTGCTGCTTTTTTCCTTTTTGTATAGCTTTGACTCCAGGCCCAGCATGGGCTGGAGCCACAGTGTCTCAGACATCTGATTTCCTGACTCTCCTTAAAGGACTCTGCACTGAGAACGAAGAAACTTCTGACTCAGATGCACACAGGGACACCCCAGAGACAGCCTTACCTTTTGGGTGCTGCGATAAATACCTGTGATAATACTTCTTAGCATTCATATAGGACAAAGTCTCACAGGTTATCATCTGTAGCAACTTGGTAATAGGTTCCTAGATATTTGTAGGATGGACTGGCTACATAGCAAAAGATAAATTAAATTACTTGGGCCTCATTAATAAAGAATAAATCCTTGACCTAGGTTTTTATCATAAAGTAGAAGAATCAGCATTAATAAGCAGGTAAATAGCAATAAGAAGGACAATGACACCTCTGGACTGAATCAGTCGGAATTGTTCTGCTCTTTAAGCTGATGTCCAAAGGTGTGGTGCACCAGAAAGCAGTGCAGTCCCATTACTGAGTCAGTGCCACCAAAACAAGAGCTCTCTGCTGCTGGTACTCACAACTACAGTTCTGGCAATGCAGTGCTGGTCTGGACTTCCTGAGCACTTCTCAGTACTCACTGACACTTCGCACCCAACATAAAGCCACCCAGTCTCCAACTCATAAGTCACTGACACTCTTGTGATAAAATCAGGCGGTGGAAACCCTGATGGTCAGCAAGTTGCACCCAGGTCAGCAGTGCACTCTCGTGGTAATGAAGGCTAACCACAAACTGGGCTGTACGGAACAAGCACGTTACTAGCCCTCAGTGGGAAGTGACTTCCCCTCTCCTCAGCATTCTCATCTGCATCTTGAGACCTGCAACCGGTTTGGGACCACCAGTATGAGAGAGACCCTGCCAAACTGGAGAAAGACCAGGGAAGACCTCTAAGATGTTAGGGGGCTACACAGAGGATGCAGGAGGAGAGGCTGGTGGGGCTGTGTTTGTTCAGATTGGAGAAGGAAAGGAGAAGGAGCGATTTAATTGCTGCACTTCACTGCCTGAAAGGCAGTAACAGAGAAGACCAAGATACACTCTTCTCAATGAAAGGACAATGGAGAACAGACATAAGCAGCAAGATGGGAAATCCCAACCAGATACGAGGAAAAAAATTCTTCAGGGAGACTGGCTGAGCACTGGGACAGGCTGCTCAGAAAGACTGTGGAAATGCCGTCCTGACAGATATGTAACACCTCAACTGGATGAGGCTCTGAGTAACCTCACCTAACCTTGACATTAACCCTGGTTCAAGCAGGAGGTAGACTACTGGAGATCCCTTTCAACCTAAATTTGGCTATTATTTCTATGATGCTACAAATACAGATTAACCAGTACTTACTTACTTTCCCTTTGAAAATATTCAGTTATAAAACTAGTTTCTTGACAGAAACTGACTTTGAATTACCATGATCTTTTTTTACTTAATGTTGACATTTACCTCAACAGAAATCAGCATTTCAATTATTATATGGAGATAACAAATGAGATACAGCACACTCAACATATGGCACAAAAGCCCAAGGCAATCATCCATCCTCACTGACTGTACTGGCAATCGCTACTTACCCTTTCCTAAGGTTATTGCAGAAAAAGTGTCTAGACTGCTTTTCTCCATCTGCAGATGGAAAACCTTTCATATAAATGGTCACACTGGTGCTTTTGTAGGCTCTGGAGAGGCTATGATTCCTCTCCTGCCACACGATTGTATACGAACCTACCACAATACTAAACTGTTGGCATCACAATCATGTACTATGGATCCATGTCTAATCACATAGTTGGAAATAGCTCCATTTTCACTGTGACAGCTGTGTACTCAATCTGGTGACTGAAAATGGATGCATGCCTAGGGAAAGCTTTCTGGGAGAAGACTGGAAGAACAATTCACTTGGACTGCATCAGCCTCCCTGAATTCCTCTTATGAAGCCCCAGCTGAAAAAGGACAAGCTACAGGCCAGAATTACTGTTTTGACAGACAAGATCTAGCTCTTGGCCAGAGTTTCTCTGCCCCAGCTGAAATGAAGAGCTGTGAATGGGAAGATTGTAGCTGCTTTAAAAACTGGCTTAGTTTTAAGAACGCTCTTCCACAGGTAAGTGGGAGCATGGAAAGACGAGCAAAAAGCTTTTTGAGATACACACACCAGCTGACAGTTTGTTTGTTCTCCCCTGGACATCGTCCTCTGAGGAGCAGAAAAGGAAAGAACATAAAAGGCATTTTGTACGGTTAGTGCCTGGTAAGAAAGGCCAGATATACAAGACAGATGCACATGGGATGCTTGAACAGGAAAAAGGTTTCTATTATTTGCTGTACTACAATCTCAGAATCATGGACATGCTTAGTGGTTGCTTTGGAAAGTCATTTTCTTTCGAATGTTTCAGGTTGTCCACCCACCACCTTCAAAAAGGGTGTGCAGTAATTAATAACAGCATTTTGTACTCTATCTGCCTACTGAAAAATATGTGCACTTGAAGCTTTCTCTCAACCAGATTTTTGATTTTTACATTTTTCCTTAAAATACTGCGTCTGTGCAGACTGAGGCTTGTCATCACACCTTCAGTATGTGCCACTCACACATACAAGCATGATGATACTCATGATCCCATGGAGACATAATCATTTTGTCCCTGCTTACAACACAGGAAGAGTAGTTAAGGACAGTTACCTCTCCACCTCACATTAGAGGACATTATGCAAAGAAGTAAACTGGCGGCTGAACCACAAGCACTTAAATGTAGGTTTAATTTTAACATTATAAGTTACTATACTCTGCTCATTCTTTATTCTGTCCCTCCGAGTTCTCTCACAGGAACAGAAATGCTCATAACAGAAAACAAATAAAAAACACTCCTAGAAGCTTGCTCGCCTTTTAATAGCATCTCCCTTATTTTGAAAGCTATTTGCCTGCCCCCTTTCCCTCTCATCCCAGTAGTATTTTCTTTCATCATTTCTATTCTCTTTGGGTAGACAAAACAGCAAGTACAATTTTCTTCTTCTCTGACTTCCTGCTGATCTGCAGCTATGATCTATTCGCTAGTTCTTATTATAAAAAGAAGATATTTCCGGAATCACAACTCACCACAAAAGCCACCTGTGATAAGTGTTAAAAACATAGTCTTGTTGATGTCCTAGCTTGTGACATAGTCATCTCCTCCCCGCAGCTCAAACAAGACTGTACACAACGAACAACAAAAGTCAGATGATGAGACTCATCATTTCAGGTGCTTTTCCTGTCTCAAATCCAAAGAGCATTAACGAGGAAAAGCAGTGGAATCATGGTGCTTGCAGTCATTTCCAGGAGCAATAGAAAGGGATGCCGTCTGCCAGTACTAACTCCCTTATCTTGCCAGGATTTCTTGGCAGCAGCAGTGGAGTACTGTGTTCCATGGTTTCTGAGATTTAGGAAATGCTAAATCATGCAGTGCCTGTTCAGTTTCTGCTCCACAGAAAGCAACCCTCTCGATCCTGCAAATGTGGAAATTCAGCCTGATAAAATTAAATGATCAAGGGTGGTTTCAATCCTGTCAAATGCTGGCTCCAACTCTCTTCCCTTTTTTTGGGTGAAAATGAGAGATGCATCTCCCTGTTGGCATAATTAAAATAGGGTTTAGTACAGCAAGGGAATATAGAATTTTCTAGATTTTAATACATGTGGAGAGAGATTCCCAGTGTCTAGCTTTCCACAAGAGCAGCTGAGTATCCCACTTAAATAGGATACGTTGTTAAAAGAAAAAGAAAGGGCACTGTGCGATCTCCTTAGCAAAACTTGTAGATGTCCAGCGAACAATCACTCAGGTCTAGGTCACCAAAGTCTGGCAAAAAATTTAATCTACACTTTGTTGCATTCTTTGCTGAGTACAGAACAAGCGAACAACTCTGTCATAGTCTGGAAAAGCCCACTGGCATCTGACTTATTTCATTAGTTTCACAGCACATTGTGTGTGCACTGATTATAAGCCTCTAAAGATATGCATTACCCTCTTTTTTCCCCCATCTTTTTTTTTTTTTTTCTTAAAGACTCTGAGACTCAGATCACCTGAGCAGAGGACTGGTACTGGCCTGAGGATACTCCCTCTCATCCTTTAAATCTGATTCAAAGAGGTTTGGGGCACAAGAACTGGGCCATGCCGAATAATCTAAAATTAGAAGATGCAGCTCAGGCTGCTGGCTTACAATGCTACTTATTCACTGACATAACACCAAAAGAAACAGAACTGTAAGGTTATCAGCACTGAGTTATTTCTCCCTCCTTTGCACTGTTTCTCTTGTATTATACACTACTTGGGTAGAGTTCTTACACGGCTCTGTTTATGTACACTTCCAGCACAAGTAATCCTGATCAGAATCTCTGGCTGCTCCCATAGTAAAGACAATACAAGTAAAACAGGACTATTCTTTCCCGGAAGCTGAATCAAGACCATGGAGCCGAAGGCTAGACAAAGCCAACCTGTATTAGCAGAGCCCAGGTGAGGAGAGCACTCCACATAAACACAACATACCATGTCCTAAAAGCCAAATTCCTAAGGCGGGGGGTATTCTGAAAGTTGCTGTGCACACATGAACACAGATGCTTTGCACACTCAGGGCACTGTTATCAGAGGCTTTTGTTTAAAAACATCCATCACCATCATCTCCATCTTCATTACTAAAGACTAAGTAAAATTGATGAGTGAATGGTATGATGAAAAAGGACAGTCTGCTGCTGCTGTGACAAAACACAACCTCTGTGCTTAACACTTTATGCCATAAATACAAGCCTGTATAAGAACCAGTAGCTCTGCTATTCTCATAGTCAATGCTATTCCCAGTGAGCAAGTATTTCATTAGCAAGCAAAAGGCAGTGAAAAACCTTAGGCTCCAATGGAGATCCATAAAGCACATGACCAAGTTAAGACCTTGAGTGAATCTTGGTCCCATGCATTCCAAGTAGTCCTTCATAAAAATCTACTAGCCAGGACACATGAAAAGATTAAGGTGTTTTATGTACAGATCTGGAGGTCAACCTCTGACATGGAAATTCTATGGACCCTGAACTAAATCAAAGAAAGGTCTGGTTTTATTGTCATTTTTTAAAAACTGAGACATTATGTACAGTATCTGACACAGTAGTGGATATGTAACAGATGAAGAATCTTTTCTATTTTGCAAGCTAAGCAGTCTCCATGTGTGCTGTTTACTGCTAAGCAGAGTGTTCTGGACTGCTTATAAGCAAGCCCATTCAGGAGAGTTTGGCAGTCACATTGTGAAAGAAACTTCCCACTGAGATGGAGAACCTGACCACGATTTTGAAGCAGCAGGTCTTTTGTAAGCAAGAGCTACACAGATGGAGGAGGATCAGTCTCTGTGAGAATCCTGGTCAGAAATCTCCTATTTGAAGGTTGTAGGTACACACAGATCTACAAGACGTATTTGCACACAAATGAGGTCAAAATATTTTGAACCCTCTTTCAGCGCCAGTTCAGAGAACTAGCTCAGTGATTCAGTTGCGAGTAAGGGTTTTAAAAGCATAATGTCTCATCTTTGCTTTGATACTACCTTACTACACTTTGCATTCACGTTAATTCACATCATTCATATTAGGCACACACTTTTGCAATATGTGCATTATCATTCAGTAGATAAATTGAGACAAGAAAGCTCATCCAAAGTCAAAATCATGATCAGAATAAAGGACATGATCTGTAATTATGTAACGTGGCTCCCACTGCAAAGCCACATGGCACCTTTCCTACCCATTCACAAATGTAGTATTTCCGACAGGTGGACATAATCAGAGCAATTAGTTACCTAACCTGAACACAACCTCAAACTTAGGTCACTAAATAACATATAGCTACTCCTTAATTAACAACCTTTTTTACATTTTATTTTTAAAAAGCAGGAAATGAAAAATACCATATGCAATCAATATAGAGTCAGCTGGTAGGACATCACTTCATGTCTGCTTGGTACTGTCACATTGGGTGAAGTATGGAATCATGGAAACGTGACACGAAAAAGGTCATGGCAATACTGCTGGAACACTCATCTCGCATAGTACTGCTTCCAAAAATGTCCCTAATGACTTTGGCCTTGTTGTACAAGCAAAGTAATATGACAAAGAAGTCTCCCTGCTCTCCTTTGAGAGTCTTGGACAACATGGCTAATGGGGTATCTGAGCTGTATTTTGGCTGAAAATAAACAACATGTCCAGCTCCTGCTCCAGCAGACAATCCTTTTGAAAAGACACGTTAGCCGTAAACATTATGGAATAAAGAGAATTAAATATGAAACAAGAGCAAGACAACCCAGAAGGGCATTTTCTGAACCACAGGTACAACAAGGAAACCAGACTTGAGAAAGCAAGTGGGACTACAATGGCACTAAAACACTTCAGTACTTCACAGTTCTTGGCTGCTTTAGGGATTGGAGAGAATCAAATCATGATTTCCAATGACAACTTAAATATGTGAATTGGGAGTTTGCAGTTCCACATCAGGAATGTTTCCCTGGCCGTCAATCTCTGTTACAAGTCCCCTGCAGAACATGCTGTTAAGGTCTTCAAGTCAATCCCCACCTCAGAGCTGTTTTCCATCTGATACAGGATCAGCACTCACAGAGCTCTGACCCATTTTCTCAACCATACAGGAATGAAAGCAGATCCTGAGGGGTTTTGAAATGATGAATGTTTGGGGTGAGCTTGAGAGACTGATTTCTATTTTTTACATGACTATACAATGACGACAACTGAATTCAACAACTGCATGTCAGTGCTGTAAGATTATAAAATTTCTACAGCATTTTTTATGGGCAAAAACCTGAAGTCTCAGGCAGAAGACATAATTCCAGTGTTTCTGCCTCAAATGCTTTACTATCTTTAGAGCTAACATCACAAAAAAGCAGAAGTATAATTTTCTCATTAAGATACTGAAATTTCATAAATAATTGTGAATCTGAATTAAGATACCCCTAGTGGCAGAGATTCTTTAGGCTTTTTTTTTCTTGAGTTTGAGAAAGGACTCGCATGAAGGAAGCAGTAACACTTATGTAACATGGAAAAGAATTAAAGTGTAAGGGTCTAGAAGACCTCAAGTACTGTAAGAGTATTATAGTATATATGTGATGTTGCTGTTAAGTACCCCACTTTCTTTAAACACAATTCTAGATGGACTTCAGCCTTTTTTATGTGGCTTTAGCTACAAGACTGTATAGAAAACTAGCAGGGGATAGGTACAACCTTAAAGGAAGACAAATACAGGGTATTCAATACTGTAAGAAGGTATCAAGTTCAACTGAGGTTTACAAAATATCAGGTTAAAGGAATGAAAAGTGTCTGTAGTAATTTTGCAGTTAGTTAAGAGAAGAATCATTCAAAGAATGAAGGATCAAAACTGTGGAATACTTTCTATGCTTTCAATATAATAGAAAAATTCTACATTTTGTCCCCAAATGGAAGAGTAAATTTGGAAATGGATGTTCTTTTCTGTGTACTAAAGCAAAAGCTAGTATTAAACCCCAGAGAAAATACAGTTGCGATTTTACTTATGGGTTAGTTACTTCCAACACATGGTTTGCTGAGCTTATAATATCTGTAGGATTTTATGTTCCTTTCAATCCTCCTCCTCTCCCTCTGAGCTCTTCAATTCTTCTCATCACCCACGTCTGCAAACTGTGTCTAGTATTTGAGTCTTCTCCTCCTCCTCACACACTTACTCTTTTCAGACATGTATTTGTAAAATATAAAGATTTGAAAGTTTTCACTTTTAAAATAGACAAAGATATTTCTAAATGCATTTCCAAAACTATCTTTAATGAGATGCAAGCTTATTTGTCCTCAAAGAAATAACAGTGTTTCAGAAAGTTGAATGATTTTTACTTTTTCTACTCTTTAAAGATTTCTAAAAATACTGAATTTCAGTTTTACCATGTTAAAACTAATTCTACAGAATGTTACCACATATTTTACTAATAAACCAAATACCTTCTCTTCGAAGTTTAGAATCTAAAGCTGTGATTTGCAAGCCTAATCTGATGAATGTTTTCACTGCACTTGGCAAGAATTTGAAGTATTTAACTGTTTTGCTACTTTATGCAAAAAAAAGGAATGGAAACACAGCAAACAGTTACATAGATTCTAAGACGGAAAGGAAACATGCTGTCCTACTATTTCAGTTAGACTCTGACATTGAAAATATACATATATTTCCCTCCAAACATGCATATTTTTGACTGCAAGTTTAAAATGCATCAAATGAAAATTAGAAATGTCCTCCAAAATACTTCCTTTTGATTAAAAATGCTTGAGAAATTGAAATAAAGGGGAAAAATAATCAGTAGCTATCTGATACAACATAATTTATGATAACATATTTGTGTCAAAATGTCAGAACCATCCTCATCAGGTTTCCTCACTAAATAAACAACTGCTTTTAGGAGGTTTATTCTTGCAAAATACACATTGTATTGTTCTTACCATACATGCTGTACTCCAGATATCAGCAGGTGTACTGTAACCTGCTCCTATTAAAACCTCTATGGATCTATATTGTCTTGTCTGGATGTCTTCTGTGAAGTGTTTATGCTAAAATAGAAAGAACCACATTAATGGAAAAAATGAACAATAAAAAGGCCTGTTCTAATCCGTGAAGGCTAAATAGCTAAAATGATGTAGTTATACTTACCACCCAGCAGGCATTCCCCAGGTCAGCAATTTTAACTCTAATTTTATCTGCATTTCTTGGGTCCAGTGGATTCACCAGTAAGTCAGCAGCACGAGTTTTTGCTAACACAAGCAAAATGCAGAATAGTTAATATTTTCAACATACTATTCATTACCTCTAAGCAGTTTTGCCTTGACATTTTATCCAGTTTTGTGATACATTGAAGACATCAAAATCATTTGCTGAATGTTACAAGAAATTAAAGCAACATAAATAGGATTTGTTACCTTACATCTCAAGTGCAAATTTTTTGCATTCTTTAACTGCCAAATGTCTATTATTAGAATATTCAGAGGACCTTCTAAGCAAAGACAGTGCATATGTTTCCAAGAATAGATTCAGGCAGAAAATGTTAAAATTCAAACCCCAAGAACTCCACATGAAAGATACATTCTTGGAACAGTTTGGTTGAGAAAACAAATTCTCCACTTCAATTCTTGACTAACGTAAATAAAATTTGCCTGGATTTTTTCTTTTTTTTTTTTTAACCTGTCCCAAGGGGAAAAAGACTCACAAAAACCTGGCTAATTTGAGAGCCTAGGGGACTGTCACCCCTTTCAAAGATAATTCAGCGTTGAATCAAAGTTCTCTGAAGGTCCTATTTGCATTGAGTATGAGCCAGACTAAAAAGGCAGAAGTTTAATCTAACTAATGCTGCAATCTTTAGAGGCTCTTGGGCCATTGGTGATTCTAACATACAACACTGGAGGACTACTGCTTTTCTTTGTTTTGACATACCACCTGCTAGCTCCTAAATTGCATTGAAAAGCAAGCAGATTGACTTGAACGTGGAAGACGGAACCAGATTCCACAAATCACACAGCAGCAGAGGATTCAACTCCGTTTCCTTGTCCCAAAGCTACTAGCGGTAAGGTAAGAAAGAGGTACTAGATCCAAAAGGCACCTGTGACTCCAATGGGGATAGAATGATCTGTTAAACTGGTGTAAGACGTCGAAGAGGAAAATGCACCAGACATGGGACAAGGAGAAAAAATACAGACATCTAATGGTGAGTTAGGAGTGACTGAAATCAGATGAGTATCTCCAACTGCTGGGACAGCAAGCCTGAATGCGCCATCAGGGCATTGAAATACTGGCCAACTAGAACAGAAAGTGGCAGGATCCACCAAGGGAGAGAAGGAAAGAAAAGACAGGACTAAATGGCAGAAGATAGAAGGGGCAGTAACCTCAACAAAACAGTCCTCTAAAAAAAGCTGGAATGAAGTCCAAGACTCAAGTTTAAAAAAAGCAACAACAGAGGGCATAAAAGTAAAATACACTGAGACAATAAGGTTGCAATCCAGCACTTAAAAGACAGAAACTAGTAAGCCTAAAGTCTTCCTACAAGCATGCTGCATAGTACAGTCTCTTTTTTTTTTAAACACAATCACATGCATTATTCATGAAATAACAGGTCCTTTCTCAATTCAGTAGCCCTGGCCAAAAAAAAAAAGTGCTAGATAAATCCTTCCCACACGTCTTGTCGAATGTGAAGGACTGCAGTAAATAAAGCAGAATGAAAGGGGGAGAAAAGCCTCATCAGTAAGATATCTGAATATGACATTGGAAAACAGCTTTCTTCAACCTCCTTCTAACAGAGGGACCCGACAAGGTAATAGGCAAGTGCCTCCACTGTTGTATTTTTCTCAGGAACTCATGAAGTTTATGTCCCATATTTTCCAAGAGATGAATATGAGACCTTTGATTCTGAATTTGAAAAACGTGGACCATTCAACAACTGAAAGTGAAGTCAGAAGGAACGTACTTTTTAGCAAGTACTCTCAAAAAAGCATCCAAAGGAGTTCAACCTGAGCACAAAATTAGTGTGCATTTCTGATTTTCACTTTCTTGTGTCCTAGTTCTGTAAAACTGAGAAATATCACCTCCTCTTCTCACAGACTCAGCATGATAGTATACTTAGTAAACATTTAAACACCAGAATGAGGAGGAGAGTCATGAGGAAATTAATAGATCTATCTTAAGGGCACTTGGTCACGCAGTGAAAACTTGAAAAAGAAAAAAACTTAATAGCTGCTCATCCACTGAACATAAATTGGTCTGTGCACTGAGGCAAGTATCCTGAAAAAGTAAGATGAGACCATGTTACTTAATAATGTATAGCAATGCCTAGACAGAAAGGAACAAATAAAGTTTACTTCTGTATAAGGGAAGGGCACTAAAGTTGCAGTGAAAAAGTAGCACCATTTAAAAATACTGAATAGCCTGTAAGTCTTGTATCTTTTTTCTTTCTAAATAACTTAATCTGTTTTATTACTGTTTAACCCAATAGTATTATTGATGCCGTTAATATTAGCAACGTTCAGCTCTTCCTCTTTCTGAGGAAGAAGTGAGCTGTGGGTGAATTCACTGTCTTTCTTCTTTCTTTGCTCAAAAGGTCTGTAAATTACTCCTGATGAGATAACATCAAGGAGGAATAAAGTAGGTTTGTTTCTCCAGCTACAGAGATAAACTTCTCCCATGATGACAAAACCGGCTTTACTCTCTGGAGGCATGAGGATTTTATACATCACCCCGGGAAAACTGCAGTAGAGGCTTTCTGCTTATATACTGCCAGCAGCACAAAGGAAGAGGCTACCAGGCACCTAAGAATCTACTGTACATTGTTTAAGGGAGTAAGGAGATGTTTAAGGAGATGGACTTATTAGCCTGGATCTTGACATTTTCCAGAAATACAGCTCTACTCAATTGTACTTTATTTCACATTTCTTGCCTACCTGCAGATTATCTTACCAGATTCTGTAATAAACTGTGTGAATTGCTCTTCTAAAGTCTTAAACCAAGAAATACACTCACTCGCATTTTTCAATACATCTCTATTTAAATTTAGTAACTTTATCTGGGACAATGTTGATGCAGGCTTGGTGATCTTCTCCTAAGCCATCTCATTTTCTTCTACCTGCTTACACATTTAGTCTCTCAGTATTTTCTTTACTAAAGTTGAAACTCATATATTTATCATTTAGCCACTGGCGCTATAAATAAAACCTATGCGTAATACCCTGGAGCTATTTAATTCAATGGCAAAAATCCAGCTCTTTGCTATGACACCAAGATTTCACCTTCCCTGTCTTCAATAAACAGGATTTACAGGCAAAAGTTTTGGATCTGAGCAGTTGTGGTGACCAGAATTTAAATGTCCAAACCTATGCTGAATACAGAAAAGCCATAATGAGCTGAGTGTTGGCAACATGCCTTACAAAGATAAAGAATTCGTATTGTTGAGTTTTAATGAAAGGTTAAGAGAGGAACTGTGAAACAGACAAGAACCATTAATGAATGAAAATACAGCATAATACGGAATTTTTGAACATGACTGAGAAAAGATGTAACAAGAAGTAATAGTTAGAAGCTGCAGCCAGACAAATCCAAACTTGCTACAATTCTTCTGAAACAATTCTGAGTACTGAACACTGGAACACACTTCAACCACACTAGATTTTTTATCATTTCGGTTGTCCAAATCAAGAGCAGGTATCTTTTTGTAAAACATGTTTTAAGCCAAACATAAAGGTTACCAGGCTTAATACATGGTGTGTCACTGGCTTGTTATAAAAGAAAGTCAGGTTACATGATCTCATGATCACCTTCTGCCCTTTAACCACAGGAATAACGCTTACTTGCAACTATAAACTTCCTTTTCTCTTCCCTGCGTAGACTGACCTCTCAGTGCAAATATTTCATCTACAGTAACTGATCTAACACGCTTAAAAACAAGTTCTGCTTTCCTCTTAAAATTTAGGATGGTAGATTTGTTTGAATTTAACAAGAATGCTTTTGTACTGTGTTCCAAGCTGCATCTATCAAACTCCCAGGTTTGAATGCAAGAAAAATAATCCAATTTACTTAAAAGTAAGCTTAGCTAAGCTATTGCCTTTAATGAGACTATTACAGTTTTTTCTTAACCTAACCCCTGCCTTTCTATTCCACTTATTTGCCTCTTTTTTTAACGTAATACACACCCATGCTACTAGACAAAAGTCTTTCATTAACTCAAAAGTGCTTTTTCCCCCACCTCTATTTCTGAAAGCCATTCAGAACAAATACATTTGCTTTTCCTTAAAACCTGGTCCTAGGAGGTCAAAATTCACCAGAATGCTTTGGGACCAAACTAACTTAAAAGACTCCTCTTCGTTTCTAGATATCTGCTCTGCCTTTTTGCCAAAAGTCTTCTAAGATTAAATAAATTTAAAATAACCATAATTGAGGTTTTGCATTCATACGATATACAATTCAATGAGCAGAATGTTCAGTGTAGACGAAACCAAGACGATGAAATCAGCCAGCAATGAAAAAAGGGTTCCCAGCAGCGGGCTGCAGCTGTAAACCCAGCTCTAGCTATGGTTAATCTGACCCCATATGCCACCTCCCCTTCCCAAGCCTGGGGAGTGCCTAGGAAAGAGCATTTGGGAGCAGTCTGCAGATTGCTCTGACTGCAGAGGCTGGCACACAGGCATTGTCTTTTCAGTGGGCACTCTTCAGACTCAAGCATGAAGCAGGCCACGACATTAGTAGGTTTGGCAACAACTCAGAAACTAAAAACATTTAAAACACTTCACCTGTAGGCAGAGAAAAGCCAATGTCACTGAGAAGTGCTAGACCTAGTATTCAATCGAAGTCAGGGAAATGGTGTGATCGAGTTCTCATCTGTTATTGAAAGGTCCATTTGTGCTACTCAAAGAAGTATGTGACAGCCTACCCATAAGGCTTGGTACTGAATTTTCACCAAAATACCCAAAACAAATAAGAAGTAAAATCTTCATACACTTGTCACAGAACACAGATAAAACATACACATAAGGTTTAACCCCACTGCTCATTCTACATGACATCACCTACAGCTCCAAGAGACTTCAAGCATGGTATATGCCTCTAGGAGGAATACTTACTTTTTGGCAAATCCCCGGTGCTTGAAGCTGAAACTGTTCTGCTCCTGTCATGAGATGGGCTGCTCTCCTCTCTTTCTGTTACAGTTGATCCTTCAGAAACAGCAGAACCACAAGCTACAGACTCTAGAGCCCCAGAGAACACTGAAGCTGAGAATTCAGAGAACTGTGACTCAGGAATTTTATGACGTCCATTTGGCAATTCACCATTAAACTGTTCATAGGAGCTGCTATAAGAGTAATCACTTTTTGCATTTGGCTCATCAAGATTATACTCTTCTGGATTTGGACATTCTTCTTCTTCCTCGTCTTCATCTTCAATCTGTTGTTCCAATAGGAATGGGCCGTTCGCAATATGGCCATTTGTTTTGGGGGATTCTATCCATTTAGGCTCTGTAGGGTCAGTGTTGACAAGTTCCTGCTCAACATCATCATCTTTTTCAGTGTTTTCTTTCTCTGTGTCTTCTTTTTCATCCTGATCATCTGCCTCACCTGAAAAATTTCAATGAGCAACCCATTAGATCATACATCAATATACCATTTGAAATTAGGCATTCATAATTTTCAACTCTTCAGTAACTACTTGACTTCTGACATATCACACAAGGAAACACTGAATATCACTGAAATATGCAAAGACCTTAAAAATCTAAATTAAAGGCGAAAGAAATAACTAATGAGGCTGTTGTAAAAAATAAACAATGGGAATTTTCAGGAGAGAACAATTCAGAAGAGAAGAATGTTATGAAGGAAAGATATATGAGGTCTTGAAAGCAAGCTTCCCAAATCTGTAACTCAGTCTGCATCAAACAGGGAGTCATCATACAACTAGGAAAATTTACAGTAAGAGCAGAACAAAACTAAACCAAACCAAACAACAGTCTCAGTATTTACATTTTTCTCAGAATTGGAGAGAGTTGACAAGAAAACCAGGGAAGCTGGAACAGAGTTGGACCATAACAATTATGCTCCAGACCATCGGGACTAAACAAGAATTTCAGAATCTTAAAAATTTTAGTGAAGAAGCTGCAATTACTATTACCTGAATAGATCACTACAACATACATTGTAACAAGAAAAGGGGAAAGTAAGGATGACTACCTTAATGTTACAGAATACAAATTCATCTTATTTTTCCTCTATCTCACCAAGATACTTGGTTATGCCACTTAATGCGGCATGACAACTGACTGTTCCGTTGAATTTTCTGTGTGCTCTTTTGTGGGATTTGGCAGCTAGATTGCTATTGATATTTTTATTGATTTCTACAGTAGGTTTGACTTTTCCTTTTTAGACTTCATAGTTATGATTTTAACTACAGGAGAAAATGAAATTTAATGAGGTAGGACAGTTTGGAGACTTTGTTCATTGCATCAGATGCAATGATGCAATTACTTTCCCTACTGAAACAGTAAATTCAGGGTCAATAAAAGCAGGTAATACTAACCATCATCGTTTCCAGGTTCTTCATCTACTACCTCTTCTATATCAGCTGTTTTTAGTTTCACCTCTGGGTGGTACTCATCTTCTTGTTCATTTGATGGTACAGCTGAGGTTACATTTTCTTCTATTTTTTTCCTTTCGGCTTCTCGCTCTAGTTCTTCTATTTCCTGCAGGCGTTTTTCTAACAGCTCAGCTTGTCTCTTCTGTTTTTTCTTCAGTTTTTTCTTCTTGTTTTTGGATATTTTTCCAACCTAAAATATTAATACAAACAAGAGAAAACAAAAAAAAAAAACCTGAACAATTATTCTCAAGGCATCTCACACCAAATCCACTTGCAGTATGATTACTTTTTATTTTAAAATACCAGATGGCAATTAATATAGCAAGTATTTTGCTTTTTCCATTTTACTTCAAATCAAGAACGATGTAGGGTTATATGAAGCAAAAAAAGCTATTAAAATCTTACATAGTTATACATCTTTTTACATGGTTGTTTACTAGATACAAGAGCAAAATATATCCAAGATGCCATAGTAAAATTCCTATGATCCTATAATCTTGACTAGCACAATAATCTTAAACTTCAATCTAGATCAACAGATAATATTGCACATGGAAGATATTCTGCTGTCATATCTAATTTTTTACATATAAATTTTATACACAATTTCTCTCTCTGTACAATGCAGGTAATGACCAGCAAAAGTATGCTGAGAAAAGTTATATGAAAGAGTCAGAGATTGAAAATGGTAAAGAATATTAAATAAATCCTGTGTTGTTCCGCTATTTCCCTGTGAAAGAAAAGCATTTTTATTATTCACTTCTGGCTCAAAACATATGAATCACAAACAACAGATGGCCATTATGAGAAGTTTCATATTTTATAGAACGTAAGGATTGAAAAACTCAGGTACCATAACAAGGAAAAGAAAAATTAACACATCTGAGCTAGGACTGAAACAGTTTCTTGTATTTTAACTGAATTCTGACTTCTATTTTTACTATTTGATAAACTAGATCTATCCAGTTTTCATTCATTGTTTAGATATCACATTGAGAAATCCTCATATAATTAAAAAAGAAAGTACAAGGAAAAAAGGGAAATATTATTTTCTCAAAGGTTTATCTGTAAGTCCCGTTACCTTCAAGAGAAGCTATGGGACAGTCAAAATCAGACAGTTAATTTCACAATCCTGTTAATTTTCATCCATGTTGTATGCCCAATGAAATTACACACATTCTGTACATCTATTCTGCAGATGCAGAAAGCAGGTTTGACCTGGTGATTTGCTATATGTATATGGCAAAAAGATCTTTAAAACCTCATAAAAAACCTCTCCTTTAAGGCCTTGATGATTAAAACCTCGAAGTCCTTAAGCTATGTGCAATGCATGGTATTTAGTGCATGCCCCCATTTTCGTCAGGATTTGAACAGAATGGATTATTCCTCGAGAGATGAAAACAGCAATGCTTAACTTTCTTTGACACAGCTATAGAATTATATGTCTATGAGAGTTTCCATCAGAGAAATACTGTGCTTAAAACTGATAAGGCCAAAGACATTAAAAGAAAAGTGTTCTTTGAAAGATAAAAGCTTTATTCAAAGGGAGCTTTTAAAAAGGGTAAAGACTACCAACACCCTAATAGCTATTAATACCTACAGAAACACATAAAGTAAGATAGTAGTTTGAATTACATAACAATACTTACAGGCTTTTGTTGTGGAGCTGTACTCACTAAAAAGAAAAAAATAAAATTTTAAAGGTATATTTTTACAAAAACAACTGTAAAAGCACAAAGTAGTAGAAATGATGTAAAAATATTCTTAACTAAATATAAGCAGTGGGGTTTTTTTTCAGTCAGACTTTTTACTCTTTACAAGTACCTGCTGCCTGAAATCATTTGATGTCTCCACTAGAGCATGTGGAATTGGAAGGAGCTACCATCAATGTCTGTTCACTCTGTTGTGGTCGGTAGACAGTTAATGAAAGTCAGAAAGGAAAGTCTGAATCAGTAAAGAGTGGACAGAAAAATGACAGCAGAGTTGTCACAGACGAAATATATGTAGTCAGCTGACTGAGCAGGTACAGATTTTAAGTAGTTCGGGGACTATCAACAAAGACGACTACTGTGTTGCACTCAACAGAAAAGTCAAATATTCATGTTTCCTTCACTGTGAAACAATGTAGTCTGATTGCTAGAACTGGAGGCATGAAGAAGTGCCTATGGTAAAAAGCACACCACCACAGAAAAAGCATCTCCAGCATGGACCTCTTCCTAAGCATCTCTCGGAAGGATACCATCAGTGACGAGGTCTGATGAGATTACAATACTAACTGTGAAAATGCACAGAACAGCAATACAAGCCACATAACCCACCCCTAAATAATCAAAACCAATAAAAATAACCAAACATGGGAGACAGAGGCAAAGTGGAAGTGAGAAAGAGGAATTGAACAGGGGAGGAGAAGCTCTCACAAACTTCTTCAGACACACAGGCATATGGCAATTAACAAATGCAAAATAAAAGACGGAGACATTGAGACTTCAGAGTTCTTTTATAGGTTCAGCTCCTCCTGAACCTATAAAAGACACTTCACGGAAAAAGTTCAGGGAAAAAACTGGTTCTATGCCCCTGAGAGGGCAAGGGTTTCAAAAAGGTTGACTTAAGATTCTTAAACTTGAGTACAATCACTGCCCTAAAAAGGGAAATTATGCAGAACTTATTCTTGAAATGCTGTGAAGAAAACACATAGTCAGCTCCTGTGTGGTAAGCCATAGATTTAACCACAATTTGCTAACAACAAAGTGTAATAAGAACTCAATCAATATATTCCTTAAAATATTTATTTTAAAGTCAGGAAGCAATACAAAGGCTGCAGGAACAAAATCAAGTTACCTCCCACACAAATAACACACAGCCTTTAGCTATGTGATTACACATTATGTAAAATTCAATACAATATATTCATGATTTATAAGATTTTGCATCTTAACATATACAACACAGTGAAATATTTATGGATTTTGACCATAGTATTTGTTCCTGATATAGCAGGTACTTTATTGTACCTCAGAGATTTTAATCTGCAATATATTTTCTGACAATATTACAAGGGTATTTAAATGTTACTATTTCTTCACTGACTGTAGCTGGTGTGCTGGATTGGCAAATAAACAGCAACCATGGTGCTAAAGATCCCTGGAAAAGTCACACTTCCTCCTTGTTTGTCTTCACTGACTGCTGTGAACTTCTTCACCTTGGTTTCTCCTAGCTAACCATAAGGTACAGTTCCTATCTAAACTCTTGGCAAGTTTAACATAAAACATTTCACATGCAGTGCCAGGGAGAAGGGCTTATCACAAATTCAGTTAGGTACAACAAATTCCATTTTCACGAGCGAAAAACTATGCACTCTAAGACTTTTCATTGCATTCTGAGAATAAGTTATAACTGATGAGAAGGCAGATAATTTCACAAGGACGCCGATGAGCTCGTAATGGAACTAGACACATAATTTAGGTAAGATTATTAATTATTGTCAATATTAGAGATGCAAGGCTCCAGTGTGGCTAAAACCCAGCCACTAAAACTTGTGAGGTGCAAGAAGAGTAAGTTTATACCAATAAATCTTTTTCTGTACCTGGGGACCCCAAAAAATTGAACGTGCAAAGCAAAACTGAGAAGAAAGCACTTCCCTGACAGTTTCCAGAGCATGAATAAGAATTAATTAGGCATGCATTTTTCACATGCAATGATTAAAATGTTAATTTTCATTAAATAAAATAGTTAGCATTAATATACTGATGGAACTTTACTACATATCATTTAAATATCTATCATACCTGCTGAGCCAGAGGGAGGAGGAGCACCAGCTTTCTGCCACTCGGTAGCTTCAGCAGCCATTCTACGAACATAGGCATCATCCACGCACATCAAAATGTTTTCTGGCTTTATATCTGTATGAATGATCTTGCACTTGCTGTGTAGATAATCTAGACCTTGAAGTACCTAATCACGAAAGGATTTTTAAAAAAATTATTTTAATTAGCCAGACCAAGCTAAATGTATTTATTATTAGTGGAGATATGTTCAACTGACTGCCTGCAGTCCAGATGTGGCCTGACAGGATAATTTATTTAGCTCATAAGCCCAGTTACTGAGACTTTCATGAGTAAGATGCTGGCTGGCTGAATTGTCTTGATGACTGCAACCTGTTCTCAGACTTCCATTTCCCAAGTGTTCTTCAGTTGATCCGCACGTGTGTAAAAAAACTTGATATATCTTCCTTTGAAAAAGGAATTTGGCTGCTCAGTCAGAAAGGCTGATGCTCACTGCTTCATTGCTTAAAATATAGTTATTCCAAAAAAACCACTGCAAGTACTGCACACTATAACTGAATTCTGGTTTGTGAATAACTATCTTACAATTGATTATAATAAAAAGCAAAACAGGAAATGTGTTGTTGGGATGAAATGCCAGCTACAGTTTTCCTTAGAATTCCAACAGTAATTCAGCTTTTAATGTGACCAAGATGTCACATAGGGATTTGTCTATCTGTATACGTCACATGTATTTTTCCACTCGTCTTTCCTACTCTTTGCAGGCTAAACTCTGCCTAGCTCTTATCAAATCCGCATATCCAAAGTCTTAAAAATGCATTCTGTGACGAAAATTAAAACCTGATTTTTACACAATGAAAAAATTTCTCAAATTCTGACTGGAACAGGAATACAACAGTTTGTGTGATTTTACAAGTATTTTAGGTAAGACTTAGGTATGATAAACTGTGGAAGTCAATTATTACAATTATTCAGTACAGAATAATGTAACAGCATAAACCAAGCTATTGCTATGATTACCTACATAAATATTGTAGAAAAATATCAGCAAGAAAGAAAAAAAAACCACAGAAACCTAGGTGACCCCACTTAAAAAAGTTCTTTTGATTTTTTCGAGAATGTTTTACAGCAGGAAAGAGACCTCCACGCTCACGAGCTCCAGCTACAAGAACATCCCGCCATTCTAGCTATTTTATAAATAAATTAAAGGATCCTTTCTCTCAGGATCCTTTAAGACATAACTAGCTAGGGTGAACTTCAAAAGCAAAATGTGTTGGTTCAAAGTACCAGTAACAGAATACAAAGACATTAGTCTACCACCCAGTCCTGAGCTAGCACCAGGACAGGTACGTCCATCCAGCACACAAGGAAGCTCAGGTAAGAGAAGAAGAGCAGTAGCATGCATTTGGTATTTACACTCAGGCTAATGTATCCCAGAAACACCTCAAGTGCATGGCTCTGCTTTCTTTACTTCTGGAGCAGCAACCTTTCTGAAAAGCTTTCTTTATATGCATATATAAAAACTGTATGTTCACTTGAGCAGGACTCAGCACCAGTGCCAACGGTACACCTAAAAACTGCTGCATTCTTTATAACCCAGATTTTTTTCCTGCAGATCCAAAACATGCTTGACTACTTGCCAAAGCAACTGAAAGGACAAACAGTATGTCTCAAAGTAAGAAATGTTAAAGAAAGATTGGTTTATACCGGGAAGGTAGTTCGTAGTTAAGTGATTTAAAATTTTAGAAGAGGCATTAACAGCAACAGCAGCATAAAGGCAGATGATAATAGTCTCCTTCCTCCCCCACTACACTACAGACCATCTTACAAATTACCACTGAATGTCTGTAATTCTGAGGCCAAGGGAAAAAAAAAGATTCCAGAGTACACTGAAAGCCACCAACATTCAGAAGAAAAAATAGCTGTTCCAATGTGATACGCAGAAGTAGAATTAATGTGAAAGTAGATTCAGTATCTCCCACTTTAAAAAAACAGCTTTTCCCTCTTTTCAGTAACAGTGTTAGGGTGACAGCTTTGTCTTTAATTTGGGTGAAGAATCTTTTTTGGAAAAAAAAAAACACCAAACAAAAAAAACCCAGAATGTTTTTTCAGAATCCCAATCAGTTCTGTAAGTTACCATAAGGACGACTCTGCTAGAATTTTATCATTAGAAAGAATGCTCTTAGCTGTCTTAAAATATGGATCAGACTGCTTCATCCTAAAAACCAGAAGCACATTATACCACTAAACCATTAAGGAAACGTATACTACATGGAAATGCTTTGCACCATGCTCGGAGATGATGGAAAACAGGGAAAAACACTCCTAGTTTTTATTTGTCCACCGAAAAAGGAAAAAAATTAAACAGGTAATGTATTGTGACTCTGAAAATTACAACAGATCCTGTTACTACAATAAAAAATGTGAACTAGAAGGCTGAATTTTTTCCCTTGTAAAGGTCATATGGTTAGTTTCACATCAAGAAACTCATAATTTGCAGTTTCTAATTAATATTCACTTATTTTTCTTTCTTTTTCATTCAAGGAGCCACATCACATTGATCCATTGAACAGATTATTTACTATACAGTAGATCAAAGCAAAAGTGAACATTTTAATTGATCAAAACCACAATGCTCGTTTCAGCATCAGTTTCAGAACCTGATCCTCTTGAGAGACTGATGCTATACATTTTACAACCCTAAGTAAGGAATCAAGAATTAAATAAATGGACACTTCCAATCACCTCCACTGCAAAAAAGGCAGCAACTAGCCTTTTTTTCAATTCTGCAGAATCTTCTTTTGCATGACAGTTCATATAACTCTACCCCAGGGGGAAAAAAAAAATGCTTAAAACCGAAATGAAATTTCTTACTAAGAAACTCAACTCTCAGCTGCATTTTAAAATAAACCTGATTTTGTCCCAATGCTCAAAACTACTCAAAAATTGAAAAAATATTTTCCAAATCATAGCATAAAAAATCCCTTTTCAATTGTAGCATGGAATTATAGTACTTTCTGAAACAAAATGGTTTGCTTCAGTGCAATAATTGAATTGTTTCACATTCAAGTTTCATAAATAAGTTTTTAGAACATGTGTGGCATGTCTGAGTAGAAGAAAGAATAAGGATCTGTATTATCCTTAATGAGATGCACAACCTGGAAGTCTTACCAGTCGATGCCACCCTCACTAGTCCGAACGGTTCATTCCAACCTCACAAAAATGAAACCTTTTTAATCTTTCAGGACTAACCTGTTCCTCTTTTTTTCAGGGATCAAGTGTTTGAATTACTTGGAATTTTTACCTTTGCTTACATTCAAAGAGTAATTTTGGTTGGAAGATTGTGCAGTTCAAACCCTCCCTGTCTAAGTCATACCAGCTTCAAAGTTGTATCTAACCTCAAAATCAGACCAGCCTGTCAGAGCCTTTATCCAGTTCATTTCTGTCTCCTAAGCTGCAGACTGCGTAACACTGCATAACGCTGTAGAGAACCTGTTCCAGTGCCTGACTACCCTCACTACCAGAATTTCTCTTTTTGTAGCTCGTGTACATTGCTTCTTGTCCTATCTCTGTCTATCGACAAGAGAAGCCTGGCTCCATTTTCTGTATCTGTGATGAAGACATCAAAAGTTTCCCCCTTTACTAGCCTTTTCTTCTTAAAACTGAACAAACCAGCTCTCCCAAGACCTCTAAAACAACATATGCTGCAGCTCCCTCATCCTCTTGGTCTCCTTCCACTGGACTCACTTCAGTAAGCCAATGTCTTGCAACTGGAGCCCAAAACTGTAGGTAGTCCTGAAGTGCTAAAGAAGCCCTCATTCTGCTGCCTACACTCTCGCTAACGTGGCTTACTACATGGTTAGCTTTCATCATCACAGGAGCCCACCACTGAATCACGTTTAGCTTGTCTACCAGGACCCCTCATGCCAAGGCTGCCATTGATCTTCACATTTTCAGCTAGTTCTTCCTTATTCATAACCAGTCCAGCAAAGTGCATCTCCGACCTGTCTCCTTGCTGAGATACAGCTCACCCCATGCTGTGAAACTGTCCTCAACACACTTCAGAAATCTCCTTGATTGTATGTGCCCCACCAGAGCAGATACCAAGGTGACTGAAAGTCCCCCATAAGAACCTTCTTATCTACTTCTGACATTGGCAGCCTGTAGCAGATACATACCATCATGTCACTCCTTGTTGGTTTCCCCTCTGACCCTGACCTGTTCTACATCAAAGAATTCAAACATTTAAGCTCAACCCCTTCTACCCTGGCCATCCTTTCTAAAGTGCCTTTATCAGGCTCCTGTTGCTCTCTAGGCATCTGAGCTACCCCACCACACCTTTGTGCTTCCAATGAGGTCACAGCTTTGCAATCGCATATGAATTTCTAATTCCTGGCCTTTGTTCCCCATGCTGTATGCATCTGTACATGCCACTTGAGTCAGGTCCCCCAGTCACGACGATCAGAGACAGCACTGAGAGCCACCCCCATAATTCTGTCCTTTAGGCCCCTGTCCTTGCTGACCCCACTTCTCACTAGGTTGTGGTCACCATCCCTGAAGATCCCACCTGAAAGTCCTCTTCTGCTAGGTTACAGGAGCCTGTTGGCAAAGATGCTGTGAAGCTGGGTTCAGAAGTTCTCACCTTCCTTCCAAAAAGGGGTTGTTTTCAGCTTGGATCCATTCAGTGGTCTGGCTTACAGCCTGTTTCTGCAAACAGGCAGTGTAATTGAGGTAAGAGTAAACTGCAGCATGGAGCTCCTAAACCTGGCTTTGCTACTAAACCCAGCATATCAAGAAATTCCATCGTAATTTCTCAGGTTTTGGCCAAACTCCAGGATAATGGTGCAACCAAAGCAAAAACATTCCAAACAAAAAAATGACAATGTTTACTGAAAACAGCGGCTATTTATACGCATGTATAATACAAATACGCACATTCCCATTTCTTAGCAGGCAGCTCAGTTCAACTGAAGCACTGCAATACTACAGCTCCTTATTCCTAGTGTCTGAGCCACTTAGTTGTATAGAAATTAATGGACCTAAAATTCCAACTGTACACTAACAACTGCACCAATCAGTTATTTAACTAATTCTGATTAAAGAACTGATAAGTTGATATTCACCAGCTGACATACAATAGTAATTACAAAGTAAGTACTTTAACAGATTGCTTATTAACAAAACAAGAGATAACACTGCTAGAGGCAATATAAGTTACCTAAGTGTCAAAATATTTCGTTCGTCATTTGTAGGTATTAACTGCACATAGATTAATAGTATATACAAAATCACAGAGATATATATTATTTTTTTTCCTTGCTGAGAGACAATTTCTCCTTAAGATCACCTCTTAGCAATTTGATTTTCACAGTGTAGCAAAAGAACATATTTTGATAGAACATGACCCACTGAAATGTTCTGAACTGTTTCATCTCATTAGCCCTCTGACTCTATGAACACTTAAATACAGACAGACAGCAATTTTCGAAGAACAGTTTTTCCCTTTAGAACCTATTTTTCAGAGAAAGATACAATTTTTGTTCAGTTTTACAATCATAATATATTATTTCCCACTGTTCTGATGTTTTATTTTCCAGAAGCTCTTATTAAGAAGCATGACACGTCAACCGAAACTGCAACTGAATATGAATATCCTTACATCTATGAAAAAGACTCATTGCTTCAACTTTTTATTTTCTAAAGCAGTTCAGGAAACTCCCTTATCAGTGGGAAATCTTGATTTAAACAAAAACAAAATCAAAACCCAGCATGCAGAAATGTGGGCTATCCAGAAAGATGCTCTTGCAAACCCCTCCTGGGATTACCAGTAGATATTCATCAGTAAGAGTTCAGTTGAAATATCATTCTAACTTTCAAACTGTTAAAAATGGTAGAAAAACCTAATTAAAACATTAACAAATCTTACCTGTCGAATTATACTTTTTACACAATGGATGGGAAGGCCTTGATAATTGGATTTGATTATCCATTTTAGGAGATGATGTCCAAGTACTTCGAAGACCATACAGACATCTGGGATTTAATTAAGGATAATTTCCAAATAAACTTGTTCATGAGATCAACACAAATGTTTGTTTGCATATTGGCTAAAGCAATCATCACCCTGTTTACAGGGGAAACAGTTCCCCCTAAAATGAGCAGAACATGGTATATGCTTTGGTACTACTTTTCAATTATATATAAAAACATACAAGAACAGTGCCCAAATGCAGAATGAATTAAAATAAAACATTTTAATTATGCAAATCTTGTCAGTTATTTCTACATGTTAACAATAGCATTAGGGTGAACAATGAAATAGGTAATTGTAAAAAATAACTAATTCATTTTTGCTTTCTTTGAAACAGTCAGAAGTACTGATCTGGCCTATTATCACTAGTTTCTAATAAATTTTAAATGATATGAACAGAAGGTTTTAATAACAGAAGACTGAAGCAACAGTGTTTTAGAAAATGAACCATACTAAACACCTTTTTGATTAGGCTCAATTAAGAATCATTTGCCAACAAAGACTAAAGTAGTAAGAGAATGGATCTCTTACCACCTACACTTTTAACTGCAGAGAATAATGGCAAACACCGAAGAACTCAGGAACAAAGAAAATGCGGAACTCGGAACCAATATGCAAAAAACACAATGCCAAAAAGTTTCATTTGACCTAGTATCTACTATTGGTCACCAACAGAGGCCAATCGTAGATGATCAGGGAACAGTATTAGGAAAAAACAAGATGTAGAAACTTCCAGTGATTTGTGGTTCAGAGGCTTCCTAAGTCAGAGGTTCTACATTTAATATACCTGGGAAGGTTATCTTTCTATTGAGAAAATATTCAGATATTCAAGCTAATTCTAAGTTTTATCATCCACAACATTCTGGCAACAAATTATACAATTTGACTATACTGAGTTAATCCTCAGACATGAGCTGGGAATGACCTTCATGTCACTGGAAATCAGAAAGATGTTAAAATCTCAACCATGTGATACTGTAACTTTGCAAAGAATAATGCAATACAAAGAACAGAAAATGAATTAAGTGATGGATACTGCAGGAAAATCTCAATGGATGGAAATTAGACAGTCTGTATCTCAGAGACCATTCATAGGGAACTACACTGTTAGGGGATAAATCTTACCTAACTTCTTTAAGCTTTATTAGTAGAGTCTTGGCAATGATCTTAGAGTCACTGTCTTAACTTGTGTCAAAATGAGACTTACCTTGCCCATAGGTCTATCATTTACATTTTTCTCACGTACTTAAATATGCATAAAGCTAACAGAAGTTTTAAAATCTACATCCCCTATATGCTGGAGTCAGACCAAAGTTAAAAGTTCTCAAGACTGGTCAAATTTAAAAGGTCTCAAGACTGGTCAAAGCACATTGTGAAGAACAGTAACATTTTAATTGCTGCTACCTGTTCATCTCACTTCATGTCCCTTAATTCCTGTATTAGAGGAGACGTGAATAGCCATTTCCCAATCAGATCAATCAAGTCTACTCAGAATGTCACAGAATCATAGATGTCATAAGACTCTGTTCCATTCAGAAGAGGAAAAGACTTGGTTACTTTACCACACAAGCATCCAATGAACAGAAGACGCTAGGAAAGCACACAGCTATCAAAAAGGATCATCAGAGCACATTAGCTCTGCAGGGCTTATTAATTTAGCCCACACGGTGAAACTGCAATGCTACAGCAACACAGATTTCAGAAAGGCAAGACACTGCAGCATTCAGAAATGAAATTTAGGACACCCACCCACAGTCCTTCAGACCAGGGCTGCTGCAGACTCTCTGATGCACATTCCTGGCATTCCTTGCACTTACAGAAGTGCTAAGCCTTGCCAGTAACCAGAAGAGAAAGGGGTGTAGGGAAGTGAATAGCTGAGAGGCAAGGAAGGGGAGGGCACCGAGAAGGAAGATGCAAGGAGGAATGGCAGAGGCAGACAAAGAGATAGAGGGCCACAAGAAAGAAAAGTGATGTCTACCTGAAAAAGACTGCAACATTTTGCTGGAAGGACTCGGACAAACTCAAGGCATGCTCAGTATTGGGGAGGCAACTGGGATGGGGAGAAGACATACAGCAGGCCCAGTGTTTGGAATAGGTATGGAAAAATGTGACTGTTGTCTGATTTACTATCCTGACCTGAAAAAACGTTAACTGTAAGGCAGACTGCCCGCAACCAAGAGTTTCGGAAAAGCTGTGCATTAACTATTAGGAAACCAGCCTTGCAAGCCCCAGATCTTCCTACAGCACCAACATCCTGATAGATGAGTACGTCCAAAAAGTTCTCCAGCAAAAATAAACCTGAAGCCTACCTAGCAGACATGTCCCTTATGAAACACTCTTCAAAGTAGTTTAGGGAATGTCTGAAAGGGGGAAACTGAGCAGAGCAGCAAAAGTGAGAGCAAATGTAACATTAATAAGCTGACAGGCTTAAATACTTAAAACTGTTCTTTCTTGACTACCTGTAACTACCTATCTACAAACACACATTACAGGAGCATTTACAAATCTGATGAGGATTAAAGACTAGTTAAGCTAAATGAAATAAGGCTCTAGTAACAACAAAGAAAACTTCTGGATGCATCTCAGTTGCTTCTGGATTGGCAGCATTTAGGCTCTATGGCATTTAATTAATGCTGTATATTCTTTGGAGACAAATTTATTACAATTATTATGATGTCTGATTGTGTCAGGAATGTTTCCTTCTTTATTTTTCCACTTGTCTCACTATGTGATTATCTGAATCTTTTATTAAAAAAACACTACACTCAAATAAACATTTATTAAGGCTCTAATAAATACCCATTGCAGACAAACATAATAATCTACACTTATTGAAAACACCAAAGTGCCCAAGTTCAGCAATTCTGTTGTCCCCTGAAAAAATCATAACTGCCATCTTTTTAAAATGTACAAGTAGTTAAAAAAATATCAGCCTAGTGTAGCATAACACACATTGTTAAAATCCCTCTGTATATAAACACTTATTACAGCTCCTAGGAGAAAGATGACTGTTTTCAGACACACAGTGCAGGCCAGTGACTCTGCACATTCCCAGCTCTGTGCTACATAGCTCTTGACAAGCTTCCCTGTTTAGAAGCTCCAAGACATTTTGTGGTATTAGCCATCCGAAGGATTCACCCACCTCTCTTCTGCCTTGCTTTAACTTTTAAATGTATTCCATAACCAATAATCAAAGCTTCTATGAAGCATATGTTGTTTTAATCTACAGTTAAGGAACAGATACTTAGTGACTTGCCCAAACGGAGCTGGAAACAGCACAGCACGGAGAAACTCTCAAATTACTGTGTATTTCTCAACCTGTTCAACTCAGTAACACTAACGTAGCGCTAATATGGTATTTTTAAAACAGAAACAAATATCCGCAAAACGTTAAAATCTGTTACCTGCTCCTTCCCAAAAGAACCTGCACCAAAGATTTTTTTCCATAGAAGATAAAAAGGAGTTGATCAAATAATCAATGCAACCAACCGCTGCTCAAATAAGCAATGCAACTCAGGATGCACAATCTGCTCAAGAAAACTCAAAGCATAAGATACTTGATACCATATTTTCACTGGTGGCTAGGACTTTGACAGACTTCCAGCTGTATTTTAAATTTGAGTCAGGTAGCAGCCCATTCTGCCTACTGTACCCTTCTGAAAAATGTACTTCTAAGTAAGGCAGGAACATTTGCCTCCCACATAAAACAACTTCTGCACTGCCAGAGTTTTCAACATGAAGGTAAAACTGAAATAGAATAAATCACTATCAGCTATCCAGTTTTAATCTGCTAACACAAAGCTACCTGAACACTTACTTTTCACTAGCCCATGGTCTCTTTTGGCTTTGTCAACTTAAGCACTATATTTCAAAAAGATAAAGTTTGGATATGCTTTCAAAGTATTACCATTAATAAAATTTACTCTTCACACTTAGAAATGGCTCTCACCTTTAATACAGATGTATACATACATGTGAATCTTAGCAATAATTTAAGAACGTTATTGGGAAACTGCTATGTTAAGCAGATAATTATTTCTATCTACAGTTATGAATACATTTTCTTATTCCCTATTTCATATGAGTGTTTTACAATGAAAACAGTAAGTCGAAATTTCTGATTTCTAAAAATAACTTTAATTATTCTTCAATTGTACAGATGTCAGCTGAAGATCTGAAGTCTTTGGTTGCATTTTTTTTATGAACATAGAATATAGAGATATATATTAAATACTCCTTAATAAGCATCTCAGCTCATAAGTTAAAACCTATTTTTTGTAGCACAACAGCAGCACCGAGAAACCCTAACCAGGGTTCTTTGCCTCACTGTCTTAAGCAATTTCCTTGATCACAAACCATTTATATTCAGGTTGAAATGACTACTGGCAACTGGATGGTTTATTTTAATTCATTTAAATTTTATGATAAAACCTAGGAAAAAAGCAAGACTGTACTAACTTCACTTACATTTAAGCAGCTTACTACCATGCTAGCTGACCACTAAGGCAACTAAGAAACAAACCAAAATGGGACAAAGGGAAAGCAGTTAAGATCCCATTCTGTAACTCAGAATACTTGTCCCCACGCTCTCATTCTCACTTATCACAAACCCAAAGGCTTCATAACTAATGTCAAGACACAGATAGACAGGATGAAAACTGCTTGCACACCTCTCCCCAAAAGGATGCTTCCTAGTTGGCGTGCAGATTTACTGACAGTCACCTCCTAGATATCTCTCCTAGAGGACAAGAGTTGGTGAAGAGCATCTTAACCTGATCTGCTGAAGACTGAAGACACATCACCAAAATCAGCTTAGCGTTAAGCTCTCTAGAGCAGGAACTGCCTCTTTCTCTGGTAGTACGATACCATGAACAACGAGGTCTGTTATTAGGGCTCCAAGACAGAAGCAGCATACACATAAATACCAGCTGTAACAGTAAATGAAAGCACAGTAATATAATAAGCTGCTAAAACATCTAATATAATTAGTAAGGATAATTCACTTCAGCTCAACTCTAAAATCAAATATATTCGTAGACCCAAAATTTTCCCTGAGAACAATATTCAGTTATATTTTACTTTGTCTCACTCCTTTTTTTTTTTTCCATTTTTTTTTAAAGAAGCATTCAAAGGTAAAGCTTTAAAACCTTTGCCAAAAAGAGGTTAACACCTGGCCAAAAGAGGATCACATAAACAAGAGAAGGATCTCCATGCCCTCACACTTCCCACAAGAAAACAGGAACTACCTTCTTCATGACACTGACACTTTCTTTCTCTTTAGTCTAGAGTAAAACATATTCCCTGGAAGCCTCAGTTATTACTAATCTTTTCAGTAAAACTTCAGGTTTTAAGTAAATGAACTATCTCTAGTTGTAACAGACCATGACAGGATTCACGGGAATTTTTTTTATTTTGCATTGCGTTTAGAAAAGCTAAGCTACTTTCACTCTAGTGGAGTGCATGACACACTGGACTACTCTTTGCATCTACATATATTTTGGTGTTTCTACGTTACAAATTTGAAGTACAACTAACTAGAAAAAAGCCAGAACTAAATGCTTACTTATCTCAGTACATCATTTTTAATGAAGATGTCATGTTTTCAAAAGGATACGAATTCCATTCATTCCAGAAATTTTGAAGTCATCAATTAGCTGTACAACCATATCCTTGTTGGGATCATTAGGGTCACTTTCACGAACCTAAACCAAGAATGTAAACACTGACATTTTTGGAAAAAATGCACTTTAAAATACTAGTTTGTTAGCTTTCCACATAAAGTTAAACAATACTTTGGAGCTTCAGAAATCATGGTAACACACAATAAGCCAGCTATTTAGGAAAAAAAAAGGTAAAAAAAGTTTAAAAACAATATTCTGCTACATTTTTTAATTAATTATTACTATTATTATTGGTACTGAGCACTGTTTTGCACGAGTCATACTTACACATTTGAGCAACTTTATTTCATCCAAGGCTGTCTCTGTATAATGCTGGGCACTTTTTACAACTTTCATTGCAACAAACCTTTTCCCCCTTGAAAAGAACAAAAACATTTTCAACACATGCTCTGAGCTAAAACAGACATACTTTGAAGGCTGGGAAACTTTAAATAGAGTATTTCATAACCTAATGTATTCTGAAAGGAAACACTGAAATTTGCACTTAAAAACAACTTTTAATAATACTCTGTTAACAGTCTGATTTCTTGAATATTTTGTCTCCTTGACGATAATGTCTTTAAAAAGAGGTATTTGGTTAAATATTTTATCATTCAATCAAGGTATAATTATATTTTTTCATTAAATATACAACAGAAATAAAAACATTAGCTTACTCTCGCATGTTCAAAACAACATGCAAATTTAATAAGCAAAGCTAATTTGTCAAAGAAAACAGAATTACACTTATTTCTGAGAGCTTTTATAAACTACACCCTTAACCAAGAGCAAAGTAAGACTGCAGACATCTTTCTGCATAAAAAGATAGCAAACATTTATATAACTTTATCATGCATGTAAAACAAAAGTTACTGCAAACAAAATAAAGTAACAAATTAAGAAGAAAGTGAATGGAAATAGTTTTCTTACTGCATATCCCAGCATAGCCAGACCGTAGAGAAGTGTCCCCATCCTAACTTTCTAATAACGTGATACCGGCCATTGAAAAGATCCCCAATTTTCACCGGATGATAGCCTCCTTTCATGAAAAAACGAGTAGAAAAAGAATATTCAGAAAACAAACAACAATTCCCAGGTTTTCAAGTAATTCTTGTAGTATAAATTTTTCTCTTCAAATCGTCCTGTACTATAAATAGGAAATCTAAAGAAAATTTTACTCTATTGTTAAAAATTCTGCCTTACTTGGCCTGGAGGGAGAAAACTCATGTCCTATAACTACTATAGAGTTTATTCACCCTTCTCTCTTATGGCTTTTATTTGTGGTAATATTACCATCTGTTCTCTATTTCCCCAGGCTTATCTTCCACTTCACAGAGAGTACAGAAAAGACCTACATTATTTCTTCATCATTTTTGAAGCTTCTCCAGTCAACATATTTTGGATGATTGCAGAATCTCAACAGAGATTGTTTTAATTCCCGTTTGCTTTCTATTAATAAAGGAAGCAATAAAATACTTCCTGAGAAAATGCTAAGAACAATGCAGACTTTATTGATGCTCTTCTGCTTGGCTCCTGACCCTCAGCAGCAATGCATTTTTCTCATGTCTGAGGTTTTTGCAGTGAGGAAGAAGAGACGGCAGACAGCTATAGGCTTTGTCTGAAATGCTTTTTAATTATCAAAGTCTGCAGTCCTAACTTACACCACTACACAGGTCCTCAAAAGCCCCCTTAGGCAGAAAGGCCAAGAGGACAGAGCAGGCTGGAGGCTCAGGTTTCTAGGCAGTGTGAGAAGGTGTAATAAAGCTTTTTACTTCCTTTGTATTTTAAGAGGCATTTTTCCTCCCAGCCAAACCAGGGAAGACAGTGATTACACAAGATTATTATTCAGACCTTAACACACTAACAGTAATACCCACAATTTTGCCTGAATTGCAAACAAATAATAGAGCTGCACCATGCAACCCTCCAGGACATCACCAGCAGCAGACTAGGAGCAGCTGTTGAGGGATCACCTCTTCAGCTCTTTCTGGTCCTTCACAATGTCACACCTAACTGTTTTTTGGCAGGATCCTCAGTTACTGACTATTCCACTTAAAATTAGGACAATGTCAGACCAAGTTGCTATATTTGTTTTGAAATCCCCTGAAAATCTTGTTAGAACTGGTGCCCAGTTAAGACAACAATGTGAATTTAATACTTAATTCCTTGGATTTAAAACAGCGACTTCTCTCTTATCTCCTTTTTATCTGTGGAGCAGCGACATCAAATCTGGATATATTTATATTCTTTCCTTGCTAATAAAATCTTTTGCCTTAACAGAAGTTCAAGAGTTTATTTGTGAACTTTTCTCAAATGGTTCCAGAACAGATTAATAAATTTAACATAACTGTATGATAGAATCTATAAAGATTACATATTGAATAGAACGGTAAAATTTAAATAATGTATTGCTTTAGATGTTGGTATGTCTAAACTGAAACTCTAGAACACATGCCGCTTCGATACTTGTGTGTTAAGGTGTAACTTCACGCTTAGCAGACAGCAGACACTTGCTGGTTTGCTCACAGCCTCAACCAAAAGCCAACCCATCCGTCATGGTCGCAGCCGCCCAGGCTCCCGCACGTAACACTGCTGGCAGAGACTCAAACAGCTCGGGCCAGAGCACCAGGGAAGCAGCACTCACAATTACTTCTCTCAGCAGGGGCTGGTCTGAACGAAGTGACAGCAACAATTTCAGATGGGTAGCACAAGTCTCAGCCATACAGCGCTAGCTTCACACACCTCCCTGCCCACCTGCCTCACAGTTTATACCACCGCAGAGGGTCAAGTGTGTTCACTGGGCACAGAAATTAGTCTGATGTGCACAGGTAGCATGGACAGGCACAGAGAGCGCAGTCTTGGCTCCCCCAGCCTAGCAGTAAGGCGTTGAAGTTTAATCTTCTCCATGAAAATTTTGCACAAATCTATGAAGACCCAGATATGAGCACAATCTTTAAACTTTTAATCCGTGAGAGTTGTATACTTACCATCACACACAATACTCCACAAATCATTAGGTATACAGACACCAACATTCTCGGTTAAAAAAAGAGTAAAGGAAAAAGGCTGTCCTAGTTCAGGAGCAGTACAGGGCATTACAGGAGGACCAAGACATATGGACCCAGCCTTCTGCACTGCCAGAAGAGTGCATGTGGGCCTTTAAGTATATAAAACAATGTCCAGAAGTAATCTTTTGGCACTAAACAAAATATTTGCTTTTTTGACATGTTAACAGCATAACACTCAGCAATGAAGAATTTAATACAAGTAAACATATGTTTCTAAGAATAGAAGTCTGCCCCTCTGCAGATAGCTTTTGGCATACTTGTGCTTCAAAAGGTCAAAAATAGTGAAAAACTTGGGACAGTTTCTTCCCATCACAGACAGGAGAGAGAACACCCTACAGAGGAAAACAGTCAAAGACACCAAAGTCAAGTTACTAAACTGGGGGTTGATAAGTTATTTTAGTAAAATCTACGTATTGCAAGAATAACAATACTATATATGTAAAAGTCATGTTATTTTGGTCCCTACAGCACTGTCATAACTAATTATAGCAATATACCAGCATATGTTACAGATACCAAGAGCAGGAGCATATTCTGAGTATATATACTTCATAAGATACTTTCTACTGTCCTAAGCCACAACAGGAGCAGTTTTGGAAATAATCAATTACCGTTCCTGTACACGTTACTCCCTGATTATTCATGTCAGCAACATACTCGTTTGCAGGTTGCGGACAACCACGTAACAACACGCTTAGTTAAACGCATTTTAAAAACTGGTGTCATCCCATGATGAATGTAATAAATATTTAAGTTCTTCGTGATACAGAAAGTATTTCTAAATAGCAGTAACAAGAAAGCATCTATGCAAAATTAGTGGGTTGAGAAAAATTATGTACTTTTGGAAAAACAATATTGGTATTTGAAAATATACAATGTGTAAGTGGCACTGCTGATAATGTCACCAAAAAAAACACGCTGTGCTATTCACTGCAGCACACACAGAAAAAAAGTCTCTCTCACAGCTAGCTAGCTACAGCACTCAAGAAAAGAGGGTCAGAAAAATGAGATCATTATTCCTAAATGTCTCCTGAATGTATTGGTAATTGTAGCTGGCTAGTTCTATGTTTGTATAGGGAATTATTCCCTTTGTGAACTGGATGAATGGGAGACATCTCCAGGGGGCAAAGAAGATGATCAGAGAAGCAAAGAATTCCAATTACATCCATGACACGACAGGCTCTTGAAAAAAAAAAATCTCCAAGTGTTTCAAGGCTTTTCAGAAAAGAAGAAAAAATAGCTTAATTGTCTAAGTACCCCTTGAAAAATCACGTAGTTGGACTTTTGATATTTCCATTCCTTAAACAAATAAAGATTTGAAAAGCATTTAATGTAAATTCAGTGACACCAACAGAAGTCATTTCACAGATTTAAACAGGCCCCTGGGAAACAGAGGTTAGTCTGCTTTACACCAACGGCTGTTAGTTGTCTCTTTCACATCAGGTGCTAATTCAAACTAATGCAATTTCCTGATTAAAAATACTGTTATGACTCTACTAACCACCATGTAATGTGGTGAAGATGTGAGCCCAGCACATAGTAACATATCGTTAAAAATAATAAGAACAAAATTAGTAACAAAAATACCCTGACAATGGGAAGTACAGTTAGCAGGTAAAATGTTGAGTTCGTTAAAAAAATTAATTATATACTCCCTCATCAAAATTCCCCTCCTATGAAATTTCAGATTGGGGTTGAGAACAGATGAAGTATGCTCTGTGCCTCACTCAAAAATCCTGGGAGACTGCCATTTTGGAGATAAAATTAGGAAGAGACACTCCAGTAATAAATGATAATTTCCAAATATTTATCTTCCACTCTGTAAATACAGGTAAGGTTACCCAAAACAGAAAAATATACTCAAACTAATAAAACACCTCTCAAAAATATGGAAATAATGTATCTAAAATCCATCCCTGGAATTCTTTACCAAATAACTTATTCATTCCTCATATTGAATATAAAATAAACAAAGTCTGTATGGCCCCAGATCATCCCAATCTAGCCATTCAATTCAGATTCTTATGGTGACCTTCCCTTCAGTTCAACCACAGCAGACTAAAATAAGGAAACACACTGATCAGTCTTACAGGAAATTACGGTCAGAAAATACATAAATCATCCACTGGAGCAACAAAAGCACTGGTCTCGCAGAAACAAATAATGGTTATGACACCCAAATGAACCAAAGCCTGAACCATCTTTAAGATACTTCCATTGATTCAGAGCTTCAAGACCAGAAGAATTCCAAAGAACCTTTAAGCATACAAAAGTTCCCTTTTTCAGGAAACTTGCAAGTATTCTTAGTGTAACATGTAGTTCATTTTAGAAGCATACAGATCTCAGTACTGACCCGATACAGTCACAGAGACTCTAGTTAAACAGGTAACTTATAAGCAGGCTGTAAACTTTGACTATTTTTTTGTTTGTTCTGCGATCTAGCTTCTCTAGAAGCAAGAGATACTGGAACATAGACAACAATGGATTGTTTGAAATTAAATGAAGCCCTTACTTCAGGGAAAAATTAAGCTTAATCTCAAGAAAATACAGGTGTTCACAAGTAAACAGATGTTTAAACAACAAATCCTTACTCACTGATGGAAGATGTTACACATATCAAAGGAGTTATCTTAAGGAACAAATGTGTTGTAACAGAAATAATTTTAAAAGTGCTTTAGCAACATGTTTTTCTTTTCCCTGATGCAGACTTCAACATTTAGTTCGAGTTTACTGTTTGGTTTTCACTATTGGTATTTGTAAGCCACTTAAACATTTGAAATATCACACATTAATAAAACTTCTTATACCAAAATGAAACAGTAACTTTCAATTGCTAAATCTGAAAATAAAAACCAACTTGTTCTAGGCTGGGAGAGGGGATTCTTAAAATAGCACATCTCCAGACTTACACAGAAACTTCTGATTAAGAAGACATCATTATATTTGACACAGAAAGTGCTTCTTGGTATGAGAAATACAGAATACCAAATATAGTCAAGGTGCATACAGTACTTTTTGGCCGTTCAAAACCATTAATTTGAAGTGATAAAACTTTGATGTTTCCTAAAGTAAATTCATATCCTTGAAAGCTACTATAATAGATAGCTCAAAGTCAACAGATCCATTATTAATGATTTTTCATGTAAGTATAGTTTTTACCCTAATGGGAAGACCTGAAACTTTAGCAGTGACATTAAAACAAACTTGAGTATTGACGCTGTTGTGCTGCAGTCACATGTTTTTATGCATTTAATGATATTAAAAAATTAATATAAGCAAAACACAAAAATTAAGGAAATCAAGAGCTAAAATGAAGATCATAGAATCACAGAATCATTTCGGTTGGAAAGGACCTTTAAGATCATTGAGTCCAACCATTAACCTAACACTACCAAGTTCACCACTACACAATATCCCTAAGCAAAGATGTTGAGAGCCTCAAACAATGGTAAGGGCTGTGAAAGACAACATGCAAAAAAGCAGCATATAACATCTCCAGCTGGTGCAAGTGAGAGAAGAGGAGAAAAAAAAAGACAGATTTAAAAATAAACGTTATGTTGTTAAAGGCATCAAGGCATTTCATAACCTTTCAGAGCGGAGAGGGGTTGTTTTGGTTTGGGTGTTTTTGTTTTTCTTACAACTAACGTCAACCAAGGAAAGTTTCTTCTCTATTCTTACAACTAGGATATCAAGAAGAAAACAGGGAAGCAGTATTTGTAAATTTATTGCAAAATGTATAAATAAGCTATGGCTAAGTGAAAAAGCAAAGCTGAAGACAGTTGTGCATCTGGACCTAAAATGAGCAGTTGTATTCTTGTATAAATAGATTCTGTAATTAAAGACCAGGTCTTTAAAAACCTCCCAAGAACCAGAGTTAAGACTTCCACGACAATGTTTACCCCCATCGACACTGCTGAATTGCACACACCTTTACAGTAATCTGCGGGATCCTCTTGCTCCTCATCGTCGGACCCTAAAATCTCCTCCTCTGGCTCTGGCGGGGTGGGCTCCGGCAGGGGCGGAGGTGGGGGCGGGGGTGGAGGTGGAGGTGCAGAGGGAGCTTTCTGTTGAGGCTCTGGCCTGAAAATAAGAGAGAGAGCACACTTAGCAACAGCTTCCTCACAGAAGTAACCCAGCCTTCCTCCAGAAGGGAGGAAAAAACGCCTTGGGAAATACCAGCGAAGTGTGTCTCACTTACGTTCTCACTGTCATCTTTCATGTCACCTGTGGGACCCTAGGGAGGCATGGACAGAGATGCACCTGACCAAACCAAAAGCAGGACTCCAGTGAATTTGGACTTACTCGCTGAAACAGCTTGCAAAAGATATATGGAGTATATAATCAGATATGGACAAGCTTTTAGAATTCCTGATGAGCAAATGAGATGTTGGACCTATCTTCCTGAGCATGACTTAGAAGAAATATTTTTCAGAGAATATCAAGTTATTCAAAAGCTCCTGCCTGCTAACTGAAGGAAGATCTCATTAATACACAGCAAGAAATAATCTTCTAGCGACACTGACCCGAACCAGATGACTTAATGCACTTCTCCTCATCTGTAGCTGCTGTCAAGACTATGGAAAGCTGTATCAGTCTACAAAACACTGAGAACAGCTATTAGGAAGTAAGAGAGAAAAATTAATCTTCCTAGGTAGCCTATGATGCACTCCCACAACACACACAGCATGCTGTAATATGGACTAATTGAAAGCAAAACAAATCCACCAAAACCCAACACCGCCAACCAAGAGGTGTTTTTCTGACTGTCTTGCATCTCCAGTTCAGAAAAAAAAAAAACACAAAAAAATGAAATATGTTTTATATCCTATTCCAAGAAAGTCTGTACTTGGTATTTCTAAACACCTACAAATTACTCACATTTCGAAATCCTACATTTTCAATATAAATAAAGAATGAAATCCACGGTTGAAGCATACCTGTTTGTCAAATAATTAAGAAAGTCTTCTCCAAACAGGCTGATGCTGTTATTTTTTGTATTTGTACTTCATACAAATAAAAAATATATACTTGCCAAATAACATAATTGCAAAATACATTTGCAAAGTAACTTAAAGCATTTGTGCCATCACAAGCTGCTATAATTTGCATTTATATCTACTTCAAATCTAAGCCATCTGAAAAACACCGTATTAACAGTATTCTGTCATTCATGCAATAAAAAAATAGAAACAGGTAATTTGCTCATTTTTTCAGCTCCTAAAATTTAGATTCAAATACTTCCTTGATCATGAGTAAAAACTGTATTTATGTTTATCCCATTCCTACAGTCCTCCTCCTTCTAATTCCCACCACCACCACTTTTTCTTTTTACACACTGCAATTGTTCAAGACAGACAGAGCATTTGGAGTTGAGGAGTACACAGTTCGTCAGAAATAAATTCCACTGGCAACATGCGCTGCCTGCACAGCAGCTGCTATTATGCCTTTGCTTTAAAGGACATCACTGGAAGCTGCATGCATACCAAATTTATCTGCTTGCTACCCCTTTCAGATAATAACATTCTTGTATTCATTCAGCAAATGGTCAGATTTAAAAAGGAATATTTGGAACTAATTTATGAATGGTTTAAGTTATGATGACAAACCTACCCCCCCCCAGAAAAATTATGTAATTTTTAACCACATAAAGCTTAGGACAGAATAGAAGAGAGAGAAGGGATCCATTTGTAGGATAAACAATAAGTATATTTGCACATGCTCCTACTTACACAAATTATGCTTTTTTTTGACTTTATCATTCCTCTTTTGTTCCCAACAGATATCTTATATTGTACACTGCAAGGAAAGCAAACCAACACAGCGAATGGAAGGTACAGCACATTCTCTGGCCAGTTATAATCTTACTACACATCAGATTAATGGCCCTCCAATAGCCTGGTTTCATGGTGTCAGCAAGCTGACAGCCCCCACGCCCAGTCTGATGTTGGCAGAAAGCTTTAATCAAACAAATTAACAGTGTAAGGATCTACATTACAAACCTTGAAACCCCATCTGCTGGGCACATGACCATTTTGGATATACAGATCAAGAACTATGAACAATTAAAAATTAATAACGCTAATGATGAGCAAGAAAAATAAAGCATAGTAAAGTAGCCTGCACTTCATCAATGTATCTGAAAGCAGCGTGCCAGGTAACACAGGCACATCCATCAGTGCTTGGACTCCTTCTTTTGGAAGATGCCATCATTTTACTTCGTTCTGACCACAAGTTTCCATGTTATTATTTTGGTCACATAAGATGGTACAAATACAGCAAAAACCTAGGGTAGGTTAGGGAAATGCAGTACAGGGATCATAAGTTCAAAAATCCATTGAAGTTGTGCCGATTTTGTCTTTTAAGATAACAACTACTTGCTGTTTCTTCACATGATAAATATAATACCTTAAAGAGAACTGGAAGCATTTCTAGAATTGAGATTCACACATTTTGTCACTCATTTTGAAATAAACATCAAGGAATACCAAGAATCTCCCTCCAAGAGAGGGAGGAAGTGTAAAACCCAAGATTACAAAAAAGCCGATATTTTAATTTATTCCTAGGGAAACAGATTAAGAAAACAGAGCTGCTTCTGAGTCTTTCTCAAGCTACTATATTTGATTTTGTTTTGAAAAGGTGTTTTTTTTTTTTCTGTCTCCAATCCTAGTTGTATTTGGTACTCGGGAGTGTTTTCTTATCGTCCTTTGTGGACATCAGGAAGGAAGGAAAGGTATTACTTTATTTCCTTCTGGAGTGATTTACTATTTTATTTGTGAATTACAAAACACTGGTTTAAATTGAGGAAGATGTTTGATTTGTGCTTTTAGCTTTGCCTGCATCTTTTGAAGCAATCAAATATTAGTACATGAAGAAGGGTGAAGGAAAGAAATGATGTTGAGTTACATCAGTCTGACTGCTAATTCTGCATTATTGGCTTATTTTGCCATTTTTTGCTTCAGTTTAGGATTCTTAGCATTGTTCTTTGGTTTTGTTCACTTTTACATTTCTGGGGTATACGTAAAGATCAAGCCTTCAACACTTGACTTTGCTGTTTAAAGTCTGCCTACAAGTTGAATAACTCATCCTGGCATCACCGATGCTCGCTCCTCTGACAATATACAATTTCACAGTGTTAGGGAGGACATCAATTGATGAGAGAACTCCAGTGTTGCTATTTCTTAGTAGCCCTTTTATTGAACTGGAAAGATAAGCTATGACAAATGTTTCAACAACATCTTCCTTTGCATGCGTACTTTATTCAGCTAAGATTTCATTTTCCAGAATAGAGTTTGTTAAAATTCGAATTATTTTTTCTTCAAAGTGGACTTCAAAACATCTTTGGCATTAAAAAATCCAGCCATTAAGAAAGCTGTGAGTAATACACATGTATGCTAACCTCCATTTTCTTTTCAGAAACATAATTGTCAAAAACTATCATAACATAACAAGCTATTCAACAGCTGCATTATTTCAAGTTATTACTCTCTGTTATTTCCGAAAATGTTGTATGTAATGATACGCATTAGGTAACGCATGCAGAGGCACATACTAAATCTGTTTTTCTTTTTTCTGAAATAATCACTTGGTACTCTGTGATCTACCAACTACACTACTAGGTTATTCATCACCATCCAAGCATAAACGCTTAATTAATAGAAGAATCACAGAATGGTTGGGGCTGGACGGGACCTCTGGAGATCATCTAGTCACAGAATCATAGAATGTCAGGGGTTGGAAGGGACCTCTGGAGATCATCGAGTCCAACTTCCTTGCCAGAGCAGGACCAATCTAGGGCAGGTTACACAGGAACACATCCAGACAAGTCTTGAAAGTCTCCAGAGAAGGAGACTCCACAACCTCTCTGGGGAGCCTGTTCCAGTGCTCTGTAACCCTTACAGTAAAGAAGTTCTTCCTCATGGTGCGGTTGAACTTCCTGTGCTCTAGCTTGCATCCATTGCCCCTTGTCTTATCGCAGGGCACAAGTGAAAAGAGGTTGCCCCTTTCCTCTTGACACCCAGCCCTCATATATTTATACACATTAATCAGATCCCCTCTCAGTTTTCTCTTCTCCAGACTAAAAAGCCCCAGGTCTCTCAACCTTTCCTCGTAAGGCAGGTGTTCCAGTCCCTTAATCATCCTCATAGCCCTCCGCTGGACTCTCTCCAGTAGATCTCTGTCCCTCTTGAACTGGGGAGCCCAGAACTGAATGCAATACTCCAGGTGAAGTCTCACCAGGGTAGAGTAGAGGGGGAGGAGGACTTCCCTCGATCTGCTGGACACACTCTTCTTAATGCACCCCAGGATACCATTGGCCTTCTCGGCCACAAGGGCACATTGCTGTCCCATGGATAACTTGTTGTCCACCAGGACTCCAAGGTCCTTCTCCACAGAGCTGCTCTCTAGCAGATCGCCTCCTAACCTGTACTGGTGCATTTTATTACTCCTTCACAGGTGCAGGACTCTGCACTTATTCTTGTTGAACCTCATTAGGTTCCTCTTTGCCCAGCTCTCCAGTCTGTCCAAATCATGCTGAATGACCACACAGCCTTCAGGTGTATCAGCCAAACCTCCCAGCTTTGTATCATCAGCAAACTTGCTGAGAAGACACTCTGTCCCTTCATCAAGGTCGTTGATGAAGATGTTGAACAGGACTGGACCCAACACTGATCCCTGGGGGACTCCACTAGTTACAGGTCTCCAGCTGGACTGGGCACCATTGATTACCACTCTTTGGGCTCTATTGTGTAGCCAGTTCTTAATCCACCTCACTGTCTGTTCTTCTACCTCACACTTCCTGAGCTTGCTCATGAGGATGTTATGGGAAACTGTGTCAAACGCCTTGCTAAGGTCAAGGTAGACTACATCCACTGGTCTCCCTGCATCTACCCATTCAGTCACGACATCATAGAATGCTATCAGGTTAGTCAAGCATGATTTCCCCTTGGTAAATCCATACTGACTTCTCCTGATAACCTTCTTCTCTTCCATGTGCTTAGAGATGACCTCCAGTCCAACAAAATGACACACCATTTCTAAACTCACAGTGTTCTGGCAGTAGGTATGCAGAGAACTGACCATCTCCACAGGCTACAATGACAAACCTTATAATTGCATTGAAAGAAACATTCTACAACTTCCTGAAAGGAGGATATCAGGAAAACCTTCTTCACCGAAAGGGCTGTCAAGCATTGGAACAGGCTGCCCAGGGAAGTGGTGGACTCACCATCCCTGGAGGGATTTAAAAGACGTGTAGATGTGGCGCTTAGGGACATGGTTTAGGGGTGGATTTGGCAGCGCTGGGTTAACGGTTGGACTTGATGATCTTAAAGGTCCTTTCCAACCAAAACGATTCTATGATTCTATGATTACAAACAAACAACAAACACTAGCCATGATGTTTTATCTTTTAATTACTCTCTTTTAAATGGACAAAAATAAAGTTACAGCAGAGTCCAATCAAAATACAACCAAATCCTATTTTTAATTTGCTCTTAGAGGGAATGCTTTGTAAAAGACAAAAGAAAAGCTGAAGCATTTCTCCTCCACTGTGAACTTGAAGCAAAATACGCCAAGATGCCGCATGGAGTCTTACTGAAAATCAATTGCCCACTTTAAGAAACGTAAAATTACTGACAGCTTAATTTTACTGTTCTCCATCATGGACATGTTGCTCCGTGTTTCAACTGGGGAACAGCCAACAGTAAAAGCAACCTCCATAACATTAAAACCTGAAAATGCTGGGAAAATTATACCATGAGAAATTCAGGAAGAACTGTTCAATTTTTTTGTTGGTGGTGTTGTGGGGTTGTTTGCTATTCTTCTGTTCTGGAAAAGGTAAAACAAGAGCAGCGAGGGTAATTAAAAACATAAAATGCCTTCCATATGGGAAGCATGTGAACATATCAGAGCTCTTCAGCCAGGAAAACAGACAGCGGAGATCTATAAAATCTTGAGAGGCACGAAGAAAGTGAATAGGAAGTGACTGTTCACTGCCTCTCCCCACACAAATTGAGCCAAGTTGACAAAAAGTCTAAAGAAAAAAAAAATTACTCGTGCAACATGATGTTAAAAACTAAAGCCACCTTTTTTCCTTGAATATCATGGATGAGAGAAGTTAGCTAAGTTCAAATAGGGCTCAGAAAAACTCATGGAAGAAAAATCGACTGATAGCTAAACACAAATACAAAACCACCTTTGACTCACAAAACCCATCAGCCTGAGATTGCTGGATCTGGGTAAGTATTCAGCACATCAGGGCCCAACCCTGCGCTCTTCCCCAGGCAACTGCTCCTGGACAGAGGGAACATAGATACACCTTGGTTTTGACCTCACGCAGTCACTTCACCTTCAGACATTCCTTTCTTTTCCTCAATGAATGACTTCCATTACCGAAAACCAAAACAGACTTCAGGCCTCTTTATCCAAAACCCTCATACCTCAAAAATATGGTTTTGTTATTATCAAGTAATGGATAATAAAGCATTGCAGGCAAGACTGCTATACATCAAGATTACTTGAAGAAACCCTCATGTCGTTCTCCATGGGGAACAGGCATATAACAGGAGTCGTCCTTCCCTATGAACGTTGTACTGTAGCCATGGTGAACTACTGAATTTATTAACTTAAACACTACTTTTAGGTAAACAGAACTTTACCTTGAATGCAGCTAAAACCTGCACCCGATTCTCCTGCCTTTAGGAGAACATTGTCTCAGAAGGAAAACAGAGTGAGTCAAATGGAAAATAATTGGGAGGGAGGCAGAAATTTGTGGGGTTAAGCTAAGAACTTCCTCAATCTGAGGGGAAAACAAAACTCTCCTTAAGATTTTCAGATGAACAAATCCAGAGAAATTTTTTGCTAGTAGAAAATGCAATTAAAAGGAAGTTAAATGACTCCTTCATATACGTAATAAAATAAAATTTGGAATAAACCGTATTCTAACAATGTTACGAACCCCCTGACATGTCCACAGAGGCTCTTTGGGGAATTTCAAATTGAAGAGGAAAAAAAAAAGGAGGCAAGGGGAGGGTAAACATCAGAAGAAATGAGCTATAAAGCTCCTAACGCTGAGATGCGAGCTTTAAGAAATCTACGAGTGGGTGTGGGTCCATCTGGAAGGAGCTCCAGCTATGCTTCCCTCCAGCTCCAGAAGGCAAAATCTTTCATGCTCCCAGGTGCTGTAGAGCTTAAAGTCTGAAATCTCTATACACAAGCTTCTTCCAGCTGTTATCAGTTGCTTAAGGACTCAGTTATTTGGATCTCTTTCTCATTTATTCAAATGGTGTCTGCTTTACTAGTTGAATTCTTGCCTGTTCTTTCTCCCAAATGCAGATTTAGCTTAATTAGGCAGGTGCCTTCTAACAGTGAGCTTTCTGAACCAGAGGCAGCCTTAAATGAAGGCTTCCCAAATAAATCCACACACGTACAACAAGCAACAAAAACACAACAAAGATCAAAACAACCCTGAAGTTCTTGCTCAAGGAACAAAATGATGTTGCATATTTCAAGTAAGATTTTAAAATGGTTATAATTCTGAATAATTTTAAATTTTAGTAGTTATGATAAATTATTTGTAACTTAATATTATAATTATTTTTAATTATGCCAGAAGTCATCTTACTGTTTTTAGAAACAAAGTTTATAAATCCAGAAGGAACCAGAGCATAAGGAGACATGTTTTTAACTAACTCCAAGAAGCCGTTAACGTGAACTTCCAGAGACAGCTTTGCTTTACACCAAAAGCGCTATTTGTGTTCTTATACTAGTGCAAAACTATACTACAACTTCCAATTCTAGAAAATCCATGCATAAAGAGAGAGGCTGCTGGCATGTCACCAGCATGAAACAGTTCCTACATCTGGTTATTATCAAACAAAGTTATTGTTCCTCCTGGGACTGTTAACATTCCTGCGAAAGATACCATCATACCGACAAACATCAGTTGAAGCACCAGTGGAAACCCCTCCTGGAACGGAGCAGGCTGAGACATGGTAATTTCTGTAACCTCAAGCGAACAGCAAGGCAGAGAATGAATTTTTCATTCCCGTCTTGCTTACTAGCCTTTTGGAGGCAACATTGGGCTTCAATTATACCCAAAGTCAAAGTAAAATGCCAAGGAACTCTGTCTTCCTTCCATTCAAAAGAATGGGTACTATAAATAAATACCATTTCAAGCAGCTAGTACTGCAGTCTTATCATGCCACCACCCCAGACTAGCAGCAGAGCGCTGGTCCAAAGAAAGATCCTTCTCATTTTCCGCTCCTCACCATAGAGCTTCTCCCTTGCCTCAGCGCTGGATCTAGCGATCACACAGCGACGATGGATAACGAATCCATGAACTGGGCTCCCTCACTCTGCGGCCACATCAGAGGCAAGGCGAGCAGGAGGAGCCCACTGCCAAGGGCAGTGCTCGGGGGAGCCAGTAGCAGCCTACCATTATATCAAATCACATGTAACACGAAGCAGTAAGGTCTGCCAGGTTTGTAGACATTACAGGAGGTAGCTCCTTTGCGCTTTCTCTGACACAGAGTTATACCAAGTTCCCAGAAGTAATTGGCTTCAAGCTCTGAAAGGCAGTCCCAAATGAAATTTTGTTCTCAAACACATGCAGTTCTGTTAAAATGTTCTTAAGACAGCAAACCAGAAGCCAAATCTCTTCGGGAAGCCTCAATCTTATCTGAACTTGCCAAAGTATTATGTTTTCCTTCTCAAATACTGTTTTTCTTGCAGAGTTCTACTTTCCCAACCAGTCATCCATAACAGACTTACAGAGGAAAAAAAGTCAGCAGTTAAAAAAGAAAAAACAGGCCCAGCTGGTGACACAAAAAGAAAATACCTAGATTTACGCTCAGCAGCTTGCACTTTACCCGTATTTCTAGTCACCGGTGAAGTGTTGTAAAGGCTGAGAAAGTCACTAAAAAAAAAAAAAACCTGCACAAATTTCTAAAAGCCAAAGAGGAGAAACATAGCTGTCGTAACGCCATGGAATACGTATGGATCAATGGAGAATACAGAGTTTCTTATATATGCAACCTAACATGCCAAAATGAAACCTCCACCTCAAGTCAGATAAGGAATATCGCTCCAATGCAATGATAAAAACCTAGCTAAAAAAACCAAGCCAGTCTCATAAACCACATACGAAGCTTCACCTTCTCCAAATCCTCTTGCAACAACAGTCCTTTCCCATGCTGCCCGGCTCCTTCCTCCACCTCCCTGCGTATGCACCTCCGCTTCTGACCGATTAAAAGACCTGACAGGAAACACTGGCACACGGTAACGAAGTAGCCACTATTCGCTTCAACTTCTTTTTCCTCTTGCTATGGTTAAGCTGTGTGATGGATTTACTGTTAACAGAATGACTCACAAGTGTATAAATGGAAATTAATTTTTGACTTTCTTTTTGGTGTGTTACGTTGTAGTATTTAATTTCCGACTTTCTCTTTGGCATGTTAAATTATAGTGTTTCTAGTCTTTCTATTAAGATATAATCAGAAAACGTTGTTGTTGCTTCAGTACCTTACAGTTGCCACTAGAAACAAGTTTGCACGTTTTGAACGGGAGGGCAAGAAGTACCCTCTGCTCTCCAACAGCCCTAACTGCCCCTGGAAAAGTTAGTAGATTTAACTTAATTTGGTATCAAAACCCCTTAAGTCAATGACCCTTTGGAGTCAAAGAGGGACTCAAATATGAATTCATAACCGAATTGTGAAACCTCTTACCTTTCTTCCCCCCTAAAAGCACCCTGGTAAAATGTAATCCTGACCTCACGTGATCATCTCAATGCAAAAAAGCATTTTTCATCTCCATGCTTAGTTAATGTTTGGAAGACACATTCATCCTGTTAGTGCAAATGCATCATGCTCTGGATTACGTCTGGGAACTCAATTCTACAGGCAATGAGAAAAGGGTAAGCAGATAAGTATTTTGGATGGGAGAAACACTGAGAGACATAACTGGCAGGGGGGGAAAAAAAGAGCCTGAAGGAACAAGGTTGCATGACTAAGTCAGCAATTAGAGGAACCTGTCTGCAGCAAATACAAAGCACCACTGCAGCGACACATTCTGAGTGCCGTGGTTGGAACTCTAGACACCAAACTTCACCTCGTTAATCCTGCTTTCGAGAAGCTGGAATGAGCATTTTACATGAACTCTTTCCATTAACAACCGTAATTACTTTTCATTAACAGACTTTCTTTCAAAATGAAGGATTGATCTCTGTCCTTCTGAAAAAACACACAACCCCCCTCCCAAACTTCCAAATGCTAGTAACATCTCCTCCGTTTATCTTCACAAAAATTTTAACAAATCTCTTCAAAGTTCCTACTAGCATTTTATGCAAGTACCTATGCTTGCACTGCATTATCAGTAAATAATAAAAACAAGCTAAACAAGAGCAACTTAAAAGTTTTTACCTTAAATATTAGGTGTAAGTTGCAAGTATGCCTATCATTCAAAAACATTCTGCCAGTGCTGAAAAGTTACTAAAATTCTTCCATTTTGGGTACAATCTACAAAATGCCTACTTTGAGTTTCTCTCTATATATTGCTCATTCATGTTAATTTAAGCATCCATTTTCATAACAGAAATGCACAGAAGCAGCAAAGAGATTGCAAAGTCCAGCAGCAGTTAAAAGTGAGAAAATGGCAAAAATACAGACAACGTGTTTTTCACGAAACCTCATTCTCACCCAAATACATATTAATAGTGAGCAGCTGGTTTTAAATATGCTGTATTTTAAAATATGGCCTCAAATACTCTGAAGGTCACACCTATACCTGGAGGTGAACAAAATTTTAGCATCCATTCTTCTATATCTAGGATTATCATAAGCAAGAATGTAATTTTGAAACCTGGACACTGACCATGGCTAAGTCAGGACCAAGAAATGAGCTGCCAGTAAGCACAAACATGGCATATTTTTGCTGGCCTGCTTAGATCTGCATACTGGCCTTGCTGAGCTTCCCCACATCTGGGTGACGGTTCTTGGAGCAGCAGTTTCATACAGGTGAAAAGAAAAGGAATCAAGAACATGGTCACTCTTTAGCTCTGAATTACAGTCCAGAAGAAACCGGCTTTTCATCTCCAGCATGAGGACTTCCACACTGTTAACAAGACTGACTCAATGAGGCCCATCACCTTCTCCTCAGGTAACACACCATGCAATTCATGGCCCTTTATCTTTTTGTCTTCTTGTCTTCATAGAGGTGGTAGCAATTATTACTGTTCAGACACACGGAAATACTTTTTATTTGGATAATTGTTTGATAAATTGATCTAGAAGAAAACAGTAACTTAAGTTCCTGAGAAAAACAAAGTGTTTTTTTCAAAGTGCCTAGATCTCTGAATGTTTTTTTCACTTTACTTTGCATACTTTTAAATGCAAAATTTACAGCTGATCTCTCGCCCAATGACCTTATAAAACATGGCATCTTTTATTTATTTTATGCAAATTTCACGACATACGCTTCCAAAAGCCGCTGCACGCAGCATCCTCTCCTGTCACATGTTCCCTCAGTGCAGAGGTCATTATTCCTCAGTCCATAAGATTCCTCTATGTGTATTCAGCATTCCCAGGGAAATGCCTTTCAGTCCCTTATTCCCATCAACCATTTGTTTTGTGGGTTGTAGAGCCCATTTTGGAGCTCTCTATTTTTTTTGACACTTGCAAGTGAAGGTTCTTTCATTTGACTGGATCTTCAACAAGCAGCAGCCGTCTCAGGGAGAGTCAGGGAAGTCCCCTCAGTATTTTAGAGCCCTCTCCAGCCGGTTCAGCTGGCTCGGATGAGGCAGTTTTAGATACCAAATACTGTGACAATTCTTGATGGGGTTTTCAGAATCTCTTTTGTGTCAGCAAGTCTGAGAATAAAGGTTATCAGACCATCTGACTCATCCCAGCCTTGGCGTGCTTTAACTCACAGCATGGATGCTGGATGACTCACTTACTGGAATAATCCTATTTCTAACAGCAAGAGAGTGTCTCATCCATGGTGGAAAAGCACTCAAGGAATCCCAGCTGTCATGGTATCATAGAATTGTTTTGCTTGGAAAAGACCTTTTAAGATCATCGAGTCCAGCCACTAACCCAGCACTGCCAAGTCCACAGCCATGTCCCTAAGCACCACATCTACTCGTCTTTTAAATACCTCCAGGGATGGTGACTCCATCACTTCCCTGGCAGCCTGTTCCAGTGCTTGACAACCCTTTCAGTTCATCCCAGATGAACATTCTCCCTTGTACAGAAGATGCAACTGCAAAGATGCACCTGCCTCCTAGAGTGAGATCTTTCCATATCCTACGCCTTGACACCAGAACGTTGTGACCGAAGCTTCCCTCACCAGGTCAGTAAACTGTACGCCTCAGGAAAGGAAGTTCATCTTGTAAAGGTAAATTCTGAACCCAGTTTACAACAGGAAGTGGACAGCAACTATTACTACCAGGAGGCTATCACCTCCAGTTTACTTCTTTTCCATCAGTAACACCATCTCAGGGTTTCTCAGGGAAGGACAACGGTGTCTGCACCTGACCACCACACAGAGCTGTTCGCAAAACTGAGTAACCTTCTGATTCCAGGTTTCAAAAGTGAAATGTCCAGGATAACTGGCAAGGCACAGTAAAGGTAAGAAACACTCTGGTGCTGAGTCCTAATGACATTAAAGGATGGTGACATCATGCCTTCAAACCCATGACATACTACAAGCAGAAACTGGGGTCCAAGGAACACTAAGTTTACTGCTGCTGAAAATGGAAACATTAAGGTGTTATGGTGGTGGCAAAGCTTCTGATCTCTGGTGCTAAAACTAAGACACACTACATATGTTTGCAATGTATTGCCTTGACTTTCACTAAGCTGAGTCAGTGCCAGAGCCAGCTAAAGTCTACTCTGGCATTGGCTCAGTTATCTGACAAGGCTCAGACAAGTCTTCAAGAAGTTATGTAGACTAACAACAATAATAGATGGAAAAGAGCTGAACCACTGTTTCAAGAGATGAAGCTGAGAGAAATTGCAGATGTACCAGGCTCATCTCACCTTATGCACCTATAGCTACTGCAGAGCTAAAGTTGTTTTTCTACTCCTGAATGAAGATGTGTATATGCAGTCAGTGCCACTGTGCACACGGGCTATCACTTAGAGCTTTGATTTGCTAAACCTCTGAAAAGATGATAGCTGAAACACATGCTGCCTGCAGGATGGGATGGAGATATTCCACTATAAAGTGAGACATCTTTAAATCATCAGTATGACAAGGCAGCCAAGCCTTGGACAGCTGTAAAATGCCTTCAAGCTTAATTCTGATTGATAGTGTGGGTGCCAGACACAGGCAAGAGGCTAATACTCCTCTGTGAACATTTTATCTACTGGGATTTCTACAAGAGTCCCAGTTAGGATAAATCAGTTCCCTTCAGACTTTTGATGAATTCCTGCTAGGCAACATCAGATATAGACTAACTGTATAGTGTTAGGGTTGGGAAAGAAAGATGATGATTAATTGAGATGAACGGAGCCCTTCACACTTCTGAAGAATACTGCTTCCAGCTAGGTTCATCTTCTCAGAAGGTTCTGACTTCTCAGAACATCCCACTTCACAGAGGTAGAGCAAGTACTTTGCAGTGTAGGAGGCATAGAGAAATGCAAAGAGATGAGCAAAGCTTCGCCCTCGTCCCATCAAAGAGAAACTGCAGGCTCTAGAAATCCCTTCCCTTAATGACTCCTGGTACCCAAAAGCAAATGTAGCATTTCTAGAAAGCTCCCCAATATCTTGAAATCATGACTTCCTCACACCTAACTTTTTCATTAATAACAAAGGCAAATAACTACCTGAAGATCTCATCAATGTAGACTTAATTCTCCAGAAATAAAACTTCTAGGGAAGTATAAGCAGCAGCCTTTTTTTGTTTATCTTAAACACAACCTTCACCTTCTTCAGCTCACCACACATCACCTCACGTCCCAGTCTATCCCTACCAGCAATCTTCACAAGTACATGGAAGACAGTTTGCAAAATAATGTCCGTAATTCTTCCGATTTCATCTGAAATCCCCTTATGAATCTGTATATCAGCTACAACCGTTTCTTGAACAAATAATGATGACACCTAACACATAAATGGCAAGCAAAAATATACAGGGAGAAGCAATTGTGCATAATTACTGGACAGTCTTCAGCAAATAAGGGGCATGAGGTGCCTGGCTTCCTCACCATTCTCAGTGATAGAGGGGGAGAAAATAAAAATACACGAGTCGGTGTCAGAGCTCTCCCCATCCCTATGATCATGCAAAAAGTAGAAAAAGTTATATTAAGTACCACTAAAAGATAACAGAGGGTTGAAAAAACAAACAAGCGAGGATTATCTTTTGAAAACCCAGAGAAAATAAAGAAAACCAGAGGGACAGGACTGACATAAAAAAAAAGAACAAGATTTTTCTGGAATTTCCCAAAGACTTTTGTGAAAATTATTTTAAAAGAGTTCAGAAGGTGAAAACTAGACCGAAAACGCTAGCAGACTAAGCCAAAACTCAGTCTATTTTGTCCCTGTTTTGCTCCAGTACAAAACTTCCTTTGTCCTCAGTACAGAAGACTCCTCGCTATTTCCATGCAAATATAGCAATAATAATTGTGTATATATTTAACAGTGCTGTTCTGCAATGTTAGATAAAAGTAAAAATTAATTCTCTATTGCCAACATCAAACAATAGGTTTCAATTTCCATTGTTAAACAGACCAACTTTTTCAACAGATTTTTAAAAATTGTTAAATGGTTTTTGTGCCTTGAAATACATTTCCTATCTAAAAATGTAGGTCTGCATCTCTTCCCTTGCATAAAAATACCAACCAGAGCATAGCATCAGCCTTTCTCCCAGTGCTGCCACGTCGCCATGGAAACTGGCCTTGATTTCTACTGCCAATATAGGTTCCATGTAAGCAGGAAAAGAGCTTAAGTAATATTTATATAATATGCAACAGAGAACTTATATACAACATTTATGATTTCATTGGAGGCCTGGAGGCTGGCTGAAGCAACTTAAAGAATTCTCAGACTGTTTCTATCAGACATTCAAAGTATATTTATATTACTAGCCTCAAAATCACAGCATAGGAAATACATACATATGTGGAATTCAGTATATTCTTTGTAACAGATTTTGAAACAAAGGAAAGCTAAGCTAACCTTCAGTATTCCCCTTCTTTTAATAGGACAGCATGTCTTCTCTCCCCCCAACCATTCTCTTCAAACAAATCTCCTGTAAAAATATTGCAGTAAAAATACTGCCTTGCAATTCTGGCGGGTTTTGGGTTTGTTTTTTTTCCTGAATAGAAGCTGTGTGTGCCCACACAGTTAGCCTTCACTGAATCACAGAAGGGTTGAGGTTGGAAGGCACCTCTGGAGGTCATCTGTTCCAGGCCCCTTGCTGCTCCAGCAGGCCACCTAAAGCCAGTTGCCCAGGACCAGCCTGGATGGCTTATTTTGAATATCTCCAAGGATGGAGACTCCCAGTGCTCAGCTTTCAACACCAAGCAGGAGATCAGGAGACACATTCAAATTTCTAAAGGGCAAAACAACCCACTCGTTAATGCCCCAAAAATGTCTTCAATACCCAAACAACTTTATTAGACAGCTTACTGCAAAATGACAGAATGGAAAATACCTTTCCAGTCTATTTAAAGGGGTGGTAAATACTGCATGAACTCTTACATACAGAGGAAAAAAATGAAGTCTAATTTCCCTCACCTCTCTTAGACTTTCTCAGAATGCTTTTTCAAAGATAACATGTTTTAAAAACAACTACTGGTCTTAAGTATTTTTTTTTTGTCTGGAAGAATTTCTGACTAGAAATATGAGAGTGGGAGACAGAGACACACACACACTCTCTACATGTCAACAGCCTGGGAAAGGCTCTGAAAGCCAGGTTCAAATCCCTGATCTGCACAATCTGAGACATAATTTTTACTCAAGTACCTGTAGTTCTTTCCTATGCCATAAGCCAATACCCAAAGTCTACTACTAGAGTCAAGTCCTACCCTCTTTCTCATCTATATAGCCCTTCTTGCAAATGAAACGTTTTAAGTTACAAACATTAACTACAACGAATTCTTTCTTGAGACAGAAATCCCATGGAAAAGGAGCAGACCCAAGAACGTGAGTGCAATGATATTAGAAGGTCTCTTTTAGAACAGATGAAAGATCCACACAGGCCAGTATCCCATATTTACAAAAAATCAGGCATGTGCAGATGTCCAAGGTAAAACATAAGAGCAAGCTAAGCACACAGGGATCCTTCCTCCCCCAAGCAGTCCCCTGGTCTCCAACAAATGGCAGCTCAGAGGCCACCAGATGGGATTCCTATGTATTTAGTAACTCCCACCTGACAGTTATTCCACAAATCTATCCAGTTCCCCCTTGAGCATATGGAAGCTTCTAACATCCACATACTAGGCCATGAAATTCCAGAGCACACTGACACCTTTTCCAAAGGATCATCTTCTTGTGTTTGTTCTGCATCTGCCATCTCACAGCTTCAACTGACATCCTTTGACGCTTGCACTGAAAGCGCCTGCGAACAGTCATTCTCCAGTCACCCTCTCCCTGGCACACAATTTAATAGACATCTACTGTATCCCCCTCTGCCATCTGTTTTTCAGCCTTGAAGAGTCCTACTCCATTTTGTCCTTCCTCACAGGAAAGCTGCTCCATAATTCAAGATCCTCCCTTCCACTCTTCCCCGATCTGTGTCATGCTGTACCCTTTGTACACAATATTCCATAGGTGATGCATGATGGGCTTATATGTTGGCATAATGATATTTTCTACTGTACTGTTTCCTTCTTTGTTCCTAATCATGTATTTTCCTTTTTTATTCACTATTGAACACAAAGCTGATGCTTTTATGAAACACCTGTTTCAATGGTAGTTCCCTAAATAATGATTATCACCTCAGAATCAATTATTTTATATGAGAAGTTATGATTCTTTTTCAGTGTGTATCACTTTAACATTTATCTAGGCTGAATCTCATTTGCCATTTTGACAACCAAAATGCTGGTATGAATATAGTGAACTTGGCTTGATGCCGTTTTTTTTGACGAAGAACCACCAAAATAAAAAGGAAAAGAAGAAACACATATGCTTCCACCAGATAATATAACCAAAATAAGCTCCTCTGTGTCTTCTGGAAAACAAAGAACTAGTTTTGATTGCAGGTTTTTTCTTGTTTTTAACATCCTAGGTCTATGACTACCTCATGTAACTGTGACTCCCCAGAACTGCCTAATTATTTTCTAATGAGAGTGTGATTATGGTATGAGTTATTACATCTTTGAACAGAAGTAGATTATCAGTAGCTCTAAAAGGAAATGGCATTTCCTTTTAAAACATCATTTTACATAAAAATAATCATGTCTGTCATTAAATTTAAGTAAATGAGATTTTAGAATTGTAAAGACCTGAAATTAAAAATATTTACCAAAGTCATATACAAAGACTCTTGCTCTGCTTTAGTTCACATCAGACAGACCCATAAAACATATACTTTGCAAAATAAGGTAGAGAAGACATGTTCTTTAAGATAATTTTATCTTTGGTTCACAGATACTACCCAGGTGTCATCTCTCTTGAAAAGAACATACACAATTATCAATGCAACCTGTGACTTCAAACTAGTCATCACACCCACAGAAATTCACATTTAAAGAACAAATAATTGTCATTGACAGGAAGAAGGTATCAACATGAAAATACCAGATACTACAGACTAAACTAAAAGATGAGAATAGTGTTCATCATTACAATTCTGAAGCCATATGCCAGGAAGATAAAATGTACCTACCTAATTTAGAAAGGTGAGGAGAATACTAGAAACCTAGTTGACTTCAACTCCCTCTACAACGATGGCAGAAAAAAATGGGCAATTCACACATAAGGTAAGTAGTAAAAGCAAGTATTCAATTTCAAATGAATGATGAGTGCTATAATAATAAATGAACAAACTTTATTAAAATAATTTTGCTTTTCATCAGTAGGGGAGAAGATTACAATTGAGAGATGGAGCTATTTAAATTTCAGTGATAACTAAATGTTTACACTCCCAGAACATGAATAAAATGAACTGAACATGCTACAAAATTAATTTTTGATCAGAAAAACTTATGGAAAGTTCTCTGGAAACAGCTGCACTAAAAATATTCAAGCAACAACAGGTAAAGGTAAATGAGAATAACTTTAAAATCAATCACATGGACTTCATTGTTATCTATTTGCAAAAAGCCTAGAATCAGCTCATCCAGTGCAGGCCAGACAGCTGTGAGCTTAAAGCAGATTTTGGATAAGCAGTCTAGAAAAGACAGTAGTTGCTTCAGGCAATTTATAAATTGGTAGAAATCTTCCGTATGTTTGTAGCAGGACAATATATTGAAATGTCTATTACATTTTATAGTGTAGTATGTTTCATTTTCATTTCCTTATTATGATTGCATAGAAGACCTGGCATTTATAATGTTATTTATTTACTATTTTTCAACTGATAAGAATATATTCAAATAAAGACCCTACAAAATAGTAGCAGGCTGCAACTTAATCCAGTAACGTAAAAGTAATTTTCCTTTCAGCTATTTCTGTACAAATTGCTTTTCTCAGAGATGCCTGTTATTTACCTATGTCTTTCATTAAATAAGTAAAATATCTTTATGAATCATTAAGATGTATAACAATAAATAATGACACAATTCTAGTTTGAAAGAAGCTGCTCATTTGACCAAATGAGAACTCTAATACTAGAGTGATCTTTGTTCAGATAGTCTGACATTCAGCGAGATTCTCAACTATCTTTCACAAAAGGTGTTATCGTTCACTGCACACAGACAATACATACATTTGTCAACAGTATTAGGAATTTTAAGACCAACTGTGCAAAAGACTAAGATAACTGTAATAAATACATAAATACGCCAAAATGAACCCTTAAGTGAAAACTGCTTTATAAACATAAAATATTAGTTTGCACTTAAAATTTCATGGTAAACCTCATGCAGTTTGCTCTGACTTTCCTTTAAAGTTATTTTTCTTACCGTCAGGTCCCGCTGGAAAGAGCGCCTCACTATGTTATATACTAACATACGCTCAATTACACGTAGTTGAAATGGTTTCCAAAGATATTGCCTAATAATCAGATCTTCAATGACCAGAAGCAAAATTATTATTATAAATCAGGGTTTAAGCCCTATGGGGTTTTGGTGGTGGTTTGTTTGTTTGTTTTGGTTTGTGGTTTTTTTCCAATCTGCAGAGTAAAATACAAATCTAAGCTAGGAGAAAGATAGCTTAGGGGAAAACTTTCCTGTTCATCTTCAAGGCTTTGCTCACTGGCAACTCCAGCCTCTCTGCACACAGCCTGCAGTTGACCTATCCCAGTGAGGGCAGAAAACAGTCACAAGATATAAACAGGAAGATACATTCATTTATTTCCTGTATATTTTCTAACTCTGCTAAGAAAAGTATTTAGATCAATTAAAGGAAAACAGAGACGTCAGAAATGTGACTTAGCTCATGTTTTCTTGCCAGGTTTTGAATTGTGACTGAGAACTGCAGCTACCACAGCCTCCACACAAAGAAAGGCTTCTGGTTCAAGAGTGGAGATCACAGCAAAAGGAGTGAAAAATAAGTCCAAAGATTTTGCCTCAGTTGAGAGGCAAAAAAATGTACATTATTTCGCCCCTTCAGCCTCTGTCTCTCCTTTTTTGCCATTTATTTCAGGCATTTATCTATGGCAAGTGTTTAATACTTAAGTTATGCAACACACTATCCCTATGAAAGTAAACGACAATCTTCGCAACAAAGGAAGTGTCAGGAGTAGACAGAAGTGAAGCACTGCCTCCCCTTTTGCAAGGTATAGGCTGGTTAAGTCACATAAATATTTGGTTTGCTGAACGGTGTTATATTACATACAAAATTATTACAGAATTAAATGCAACTGTGAATTTGACATTAACTGATCCATGTTGCAGTTACTCCAAGTTCAGACAGTGAAACAACAGAAGCAAGGGTGCAATGGGTGGGCTGTGACTAGGACCCCACGAGAGCAGCCAAGGCCACTGTCACTAGAGGCAGAGGTTCTCCTCTGGCATCCCCTACAGCACTACGGATTCCCTAAGTACCTTGACTGTGATGCAGCTGATTAACAGCTAGAGAACAGACTTACAGCTTCCTAAGACAGCCAAGGCATCTTCCCCTTGCCTTGGGGGGATTCTATCTCCTACTTTTCTTTTGCTCAGGTTAATGCTAGTGTCTTGTCACCTTAGCAGAGACACTCCTTGCATTTGCATCAGAGCATACAAATCAAAAAGAAATCAAAACACTAAGTGGCACATTACTTTGAACCTAATTTGAACATATTAGGTTCAAAGTTCACAGAATCACAGAATCACAGAATGTTAGGGATTGGAAGGGACCTCGAAAGATCATCTAGTCCAATCCCCCTGCTGGAGCAGGATTGCCTAGACCATATCACACAGGAACGCGTCCAGGCGGGTTTTGAATGTCTCCAGAGAAGGAGACTCCACAACCTCTCTGGGCAGCCTGTTCCACTGTTCGGTTACCCTCACCGTAAAGAAGTTTTTCCTCATATTTATGTGGAACCTCCTGTGTTCCAGCTTGCACCCATTGCCCCTTGTCCTGTCAAGGGATGTCACTGAGAAGAGCCTGGCTCCATCCTCATGACACTTGCCCTTTACATATTTATAAACATTAATGAGGTCCCGCCTCAGTCTCCTCTTCTCCAAGCTAAAGAGACCCAGCTCCCTCAGCCTCTCCTCATAAGGGAGATGTTCCACTCCCTTAATCATCTTTGTGGCTCTGCGCTGGACTCTCTCTAGCAGTTCCCTGTCCTTCTTGAACTGAGGGGCCCAGAACTGGACACAATATTCCAGATGCGGCCTCACCAGGGCAGAGTAGAGGGGGAGGAGAACCTCTCTTGACCTGCTAACCACACCCCTTCTAATACACCCCAGGATGCCATTGGCCTTCTTGGCCACAAGGGCACACTGCTGGCTCATGGTCATCCTGTTGTCCACTAGGACCCCCAGGTCCCTTTCCCCTACGCTGCTCTCCAACAGCTCTGCCCCCAACTTGTACTGGTACATGGGCTTGTTCTTGCCCAAATGCAGGACTCTACACTTGCCCTTGTTATATTTCATTAAATTTCTCCCCGCCCAACTCTCCAGCCTGTCCAGGTCTCTCTGAATGGCTGCGCAGCCTTCCGGTGTGTCAGCCACTCCTCCCAGTTTGGTGTCATCAGCGAACTTGCTGACAGTGCACTCTATTCCCTCATCCAAGTCATTAATGAATATATTGAATAGTACTGGTCCCAGTACCGACCCTTGAGGGACTCCGCTAGACACAGGCCTCCAACTGGACTCAGTCCCATTGACCACCACTCTCTGGCTTCTTTCCTTCAGCCAGTTCACAATCCACCTCACTACCCGATCATCCAGACCACACTTCCTCAGTTTAGCTGCGAGGATGCTGTGGGAGACCGTGTCAAACGCTTTACTGAAATCAAGATAGACCACATCCACAGCTTTACCATCATCTATCCACCGGGTTACGTCCTCATAAAAGGCTATCAAGTTGGGTAAGCATGACTTCCCCTTGGTGAAGCCATGCTGAGTGCCCCTGATGATCCCCCTGTCCTTGATGTGCCTAGAGACAGCATCAAGGACAAGTTGTTCCATCACCTTTCCGGGGATGGAGGTGAGGCTGACCGGTCTATAGTTGCCCGGGTCCTCCTTCTTGCCCTTTTTGAAGACTGGAGTGACATTCGCTTTCCTCCAGTCCTCAGGCACCTCTCCTGTTGCCCACGACTTAGCAAAGATGATGGAGAGTGGCCTAGCAATGACTTCCGCCAGCTCCCTCAGCACCCGCGGGTGCATCCCATCAGGGCCCATGGATTTATGGATATCCAGATTGCTTAATTGGTCCCTGAACCAGCCCTCATCAACCAAGACAGATTCCTCCTCTATCCTGACTTCTTCTGGGGCCTCAGGGGTCCGGGGCTCCTCAGGACAGCCTCCAGCAGTATAGACAGAGGCAAAGAAGGCATTCAGTAACTCCGCCTTCTTTTTATCCTCTGTCTCCAGGGCACCCACCTCATTCATCAGTGGGCCTACATTGCCTCTAGTGTTGGCTTTACCTGCAATGTATTTGAAGAAGCTCTTTCTGTTGTCCTTGACCTCTCTTGCAAGGTTTAATTCCAAGGAGGCCTTAGCTTTCCTAGTTGCCTCCCTACATCCCTACATTTGAAGTTCTTCAAATGAAGAGTCAGTAAACTCTAAACAGGGACAAAATGTTTCAGGAAACATTTCCTGAACTTTCCCAATATCCATTGCATTCAACACAACAATGACGGCATAGGAGACCTGGTCTTTATCATTTTATTTATTTATTATTTCTCAACAATAGCCTATGGAAGAGTAATTTGCAAAACATGGTTCTTAAAATCTTCATCAACAATGTGTAAAGGAAGGATGAGAATACAGTATTACTCTGGGTACTGTAATGAAACTAAAATGTCAGAATAAACACATATACAAGCCACGGAGCATGCACACACACGACACCAACACACGTGCTACAAAGATATGTAATTTTGGAGGCTTTTTTTCCTTTTCAAAAATTAGAGTTGATACACAGCCACCACACAATTTCTAGGCTCAAGAAGAGTTTTAGCACAGTCCTGTCAGATATAACGAAAGCAAAAGATAATGATACTCATTTTGTACATGACATAAGCATCCTCAGATTCTGCAATAGAATTTTATTCAGGTCAAGGGAATTCTCAGGAACCAGAAACCATGTGAGCAAAATTGCTGCTACAATTTTAAAGAAATACGGCAGTAGTCTGCATTGCAATTAACATGCAATGTAAAACATATGTGGACAGATTCCACACTGAAATAAAAAAAAAAAATTGCTCCTTAGAAAACAAATCTAGGCTTTTAGGGTCACGCAAATGCTGGGGAAGAGGGCTTTAAGAATTGTAGTGTGAGACATTATTCCAGATGTCCTCTAAGAAACATGGAAAAATACCTGAAAAGAGGTCTGAGGGAAATGCAAAGCTTTCCAGTTTCTTCAGCTGACTTGTTATTTTTATATACATATCTGACTTAGGAAGGATTTTCTTTTAAATTTAAAACTCAAATGCAGTGGGTCAGGCTGCGTATTTGTACAGGAATGGATCTTTTGGAAAAACCGTAAATATTGGAAAACAGAACTTGCTGTTGCACTGTATTACTTCCCATGCTCTACTTACTGCAGTTTTATTAATTCTTTTAGAGGTTTTTTAATTAATTCTTAGTGCTACATTTGCTTACACCTCAGAGCAAGCTTAAACTATATCATTCTCCTACTCATATAGGCATTGCAACCTGAGTTATCACCTGAAAGGCAGGTGCAGACTGCCCTGTCTCCATTCCCAACAGTGGAGGAGCCAGGACAGAAACAAGGGAAGGGGTAAGGCCTGCAAAACCATACTTTTTTTTAAGGCGGAAGAGAATCTTGCCATAGCAACATACAGCAAATGAGCTTCTAGAATTTGGGTTTTTTCCTCAGCTTGTGACAGCTCTGCAAGATTAAATAACTGAGCATACGATTCCATGCCTAAAAAAGGTTTACGGATATAGACTTGGAGAAATCCCTACAATGCCTGCAGTGCTCTGACGTTTTGTTTTTTGTTGGTGTGTGTTGTGGTTTTTTGGGTTTTTTTTTAAACTTAAATTACTCCGCTCTTTGAAAGAGACTGGAAGAAATTCACTCATGGGAAGGATCAATTCTAAAAATGAACAGGCTGCCTTAACTGTTAAAACTCTTGCGAAAATCCCCAGATTTACCAAGCAATCTACCTAAAAAGTACAGGTACCAGAAACACAGTAGTTTAATTTAGCCTATAGCTGACAATAAAATAACTTCTTCTATCTGCTTCCTTCTTCTACCTAGGATCAAATAACGATTAGGAACTACGCCCAAATGACCCACATAAGTTTGCTAAATTGAAAACTTCACAGAATTTTTATTGCATTTTTTTCTTTACTGTACACATGCATGAGCATAAGTAAAGCTAAGAATTTCATCTTCTACACGCTAAGAATCACCGTAATGGAAATGAAAAGGACACTTAATAATTGTGTCATTAAGTATATCGCTGCATAAGTGACTATAAAGACTGGAGAACTCCTCTGCAAGAAATGAAATGCTTAAGGTCAAAAAGAGAGAATGTGGCTACGAACAAAGTGTTCTTCCATATTTTCCCTCTAAATCAAAATGCTGAAAATAGATCTGGAATGTAGGTCTTTGGAGGTATATAAAAAAATAAAATAAATCTGAAAATAGCAACTAACTTTAAAAAATGTTTTCTTCAAAATGCACTCTGCAGATGCCTTTTTCACAGCTCAATAACTAGTCCAAACCAAAGGAGGCCATGTTTTGCAGAACTAGACTCCTAAAATAAGCACGCAAAACGGACAGTAAGTTTTAAAAACTACTGCTGCAAGAGTGTATGAATAGAACAGCAAGTGACAGTTTTGCGAGTCTGCTTCCAAACCAGCAGAATGTGCCCTCAATCCTTCCAGGACAGGGGCTGTAGTTAAATCAAAACATGTCTGAATACAGTGTCTAATCCACACTGAGAGCTTATAGATGTGGGCACACTCTTCTGCCAACTTAACTTCAAAGGCTGTGGTAGGCCATGCTTCAAAAAGACTTAAATCTAAATCATAACACAAACAGCTCTTAACCTTTTATCTCCTTTACTTTTTTCACCTAACCTACAACACTTTGGAAACATTGCAAATAATTAGATAGTTAAAACACAACAAGTTATCCTGAATGGTGGGATGAAGAACCATTTAATGAAAATTTTAAATGGATAGTCAAACCTCAAAATGCAGAACAAAGTCACCCAGCATTTGTTATAGGACTCAGCCTTCACTGGCAAGTGCACCATGGTGGTGTTAAAGCTGTAAAGGCCTGAAGATACAAGGAAATAAGGCTTACCAAGAAGAGCAACAATCTTTTAATAAACAGTTCTTGATATTGTGAATGAAAAGCAGACTAGCATTCAGGCTCGGAGTTTTTCATCAAGATTGACAATAAGTTGGTTCTTGTTAGAGCTGAGGAAAAAGCTCTGAGCCCAGACATGTTCATTTTTTCTAACTAATTTAGTCTAATAAAAGCATAAGGTATTCAGTAATGTTAATGTTTTGCATAGCAAAGTTATTTCAGAAAATCACCCTCTTGATAACTCTGTATCCACCCAGATGATGGACTGAGCAGTTAGGTGTAGTTCTAACAATGATCATTCTGCACACACACAATGCAGAAATCTTCAGATAAAGGCTCACAGATCTGACTTCATCTCTGTTTCAACATTACGTGCCCTTCAGCACTTCCTCGGTGACAACCACCCCAGAACACCACCACCGTGTTCACTACTGGAAGACCATTCCATGACGCTGGCTGCCATGCTTCTGTCGCTGCCCTTGGGCTCAGCTCCGTTCCCTGCTCACCAGCACGTCCACTGGCTTTCTGCAGAGTGAGATCTCTGCACTCCTCTCCAGCACTGGGTCCCAGGAATTTTGGAGGAGCACGTTGTTTGTGAAAGTGCCTGAGCAGGTTCACACTGATGAGTACAGCCAGCTCTAGGCACAGCTATCCCTGGGTATGATGGTACAGCCTGCCTGGGCTACACACCGAAAGTGCTGTAAGGGGTGCTCACCTTACTGCACTCTAAAGTCCCCGTAAAGTCTTGTCATTATACCTCTACCCATGCAGTAAGGTCAGACCATTACAGATATTGGCAGCCTTGTCAGCACAACCAGGGAGATTTAGCAGAAAAGTGGAGATGCCACCTTTGAACACAAAAAGCTGAGGGCTTTTGAAGGACCTACTGCTTGTATTACGGATTTTCCCTTTTTAAATTAAGAAACGAGGGGAGAGAAACTACTGTAGCAAAGAAAAATACTCAAATATCATGTGAAGGTATCCAATTTAGACTCTCATTTTGTACTTAGATTAAAAAAAACGTTCTCATAAGAAACAGGATCACTGCATTTTCTGGACATGGACAGAGGTACTGAATGTCTGTACACCAATATCCAACAAAGCCTGGAGCTTAAGTCACTTGCCAATACATTGTACACTCTCCAAAATCAAGAGAGTTCTTGTTAAAATAGAGCATCACTTGCGGGGCTGACTTAGAGAGGTGGCTCTTTGTAACAACACTATAGAACAGTCTGTGTAAAAACTGAGCTAAAAATAACCTTGAATTTTGTGAGAAAGAGAGTCTAATGAAAAACAATGAATTAAACCATATTTTTATGAGAATTTTTTTCTCCCTTCTGGAAGAAAAAAAAAGGCAAAAAAATTAGACTGACAAGTGGGTGTAATATTCAAGCAGCATGCGCTGCATGTACATAGTGGTAAAAGGGAACTCCAACTCTTAGCAGATTATAAGGAATTATTAACATCTATAAAAATCCAGACTTGAGAAAAATGGAAGTGACACGCAAGGCAAAGATTTGCTTAATATTTATTTATAGTTTCAAATTACAACTGATTCTTGCACTTTTTGTATACTTTGACTTCCCTTTCCAAGAGAGAAGAGAAAAAAGGAAGCACGTAATCAATGTATCAAGTGTGGAGAAACAGTGCAAGAGGCACAGCTGGCACTCACACAACTCCCAAAATCAGGGACATGCCAAATAGCAAAGCTTTGCATGGTGGTTTCTACACAACCTCACAGAGGCCTTCTTTTAGTTAGCTATGCCACGTCTCATTTATACATCTTTTAAACCCAGATTCCCAAACAAGCCTGGGTTCAAGAAAGAATTAATAAAGTTACAACTTCATAATTTTTTGAGATACTGGTTTTGTCTTTACAGACCCTAAAATGGGTTGCGTTAATACTGTATTTTTTTTAAGAAAGTAAGTATCAAGAGTATTAAAAACTTTTAAGGAATCTTTTATTTCCTTAAGTTTACAGCAAACACATCTTTTTTTTTTTAAGAAACTTTTTGAGGAGTTCCAAAAAAGATGAGCGAGTAGAATAAACCAGCATTTTTCATGGAAAATATAATTAGATTGTCACTAATCTGAACGCTGTCAGAATTTCATGACTAACCTTATAAAAGGGCCTTCTCATTTTGCTACAAGAAAGGGAGAGGTGTAACTTACTTTTATACAAGGGTGAGTTTCAGTGTTTTAAAATATTGCTAAAGCTCTGGATAAACACAATATCACTGAACACAGCTCATAGATTTCAGTAAATAAATTAGGGTGCGGGTGCAACCAAACATTTTATGGCAGTACTATGGCAAACGAAGACTGAAGTTATCTTGCACGAATCTAGTCAAACTGCTGTGAGAGAGACTGAGACTAAGCTGGGAAATCATCAGAGATCTGAAGTACACACAAATGACAAGGTGGATGTGATGCCAGCTACCATGTGTAAGCACCAGAGAATGGAATTTACGCACCAGTTAAGAAAACAGGAAAGCAGCAGATGAATCTATTTAAATTAAAAATGGACCTCATTTATCTGTAGGAACAGGCTATATGGTAGCTTGAAACTTCTCAACTGTAACATAAGCAAAAGACTGAATAAAGAGTAGAAGAGAACTAAATTTTTCAAGTTCTTAATTTTTAAAACAACTCACAATCAGGATTGCAACCTAAATCCATTAATATTAAGCCCTGAGGTTAATTCAGTAACTGTTCAAATTAGGAAGACAACAGAACTGAAGTTCTCCAAGAACTAACACTCTTCTCACAACAAAAAGTCCTGACTTTGGTTCTCTACACATTAAAGGACTCCTCCAAAACACTGTCATGACTTCAATGATTCTGTGTGTACTTCAAGTCCTTCTATTTCTATGAAAATACATACAAAATGTACACCATGCATATATAAAGCAACCACAAAAACAGGTAAGTACTGAAAAGGTTTGTCCAGTTTTGTGTGAAGCCCGTGATCTTGCATCTGTCTCACGTATACTGCAATTACCTTGCTACTGTCAGCAAAAATTGTCTTGCACCTGCTTACCAGCCTAGTGCCTAAAAAAAAAACAAAAAAAAACCTTTAAAATCAGGAAGATGTAGGATTACATACCCGTCCTTCTATAAGTTCTTTACGAAGTCTGAAAACCTGTAAATTTTCATTTTGGAATTTAAATATTTTTCTTGCTTGTTCTTATTTTAGACATTAAACTACCATCTATGTTAGAAGATTCTGTAGGTGGTTAAAAGAATTATGTGATTATGATTTTAGAGACACTCTGGATGATTAACCTAAGAATCAACATGAGACGTGAGGTTTTATTCTGTTTTGCCCCCTCCACCCCAGTCTGCCTTGATAAGGATTCAACAACTCTGCCACTTTAATTAAAACAGTGAGAACTACTAATGCACATCTGACTCATGCAAAAAAAAACCTCCAGCAAAACAGAGAAGATACCAGACCAAAAATTATACTTAAAACATGAAAAAGCTGGATGAGAGTATCAAAAACATTTCAGAGAGTAGGAGGGGAACAGTCCAGAACACCTTCATAACTTCTGTACACATTTCAAAAATAAGGTAAAAGTTTATTTCTTCTTTATTCTGTACATGGCATGTTCAAAAAAATAATAAGTAGGGATAAAATAGTTATGGTCTTTTCCTTAGCACCTGACATGGCTTCAACTTACTATTCACCATTTCAAAACGGTCTTCACAATAAAGGACTATTACAGAATTATTTTCTAGAAAAAGAACACTGAGTTTGTCATTTTTACTATGTACTACTGATCACTCCCAAACCCACACACATTCATTTTTTATCTACAGACCTGAGACTTTATTCAGTGATCTACACTGCAAAACTCAACACTCGTGTGATTTAATCAAAGTTCTGCAATTTTAATACAAAAAAAGCACAATTGTTATTCTATCTGTAGAGAAACAATAATCAACAGTTGCAAATTAGTATCTTCAAAAAAATATTTTTCTTACCTGAAGAGTTCAAAAATTATCAGTGCCAAGTATGGTCCATTAGAACTCAGTAAGAAAAGGTCTAGATTTACTTGGGCCATTTTCACATTACAACTCAAATCTTCTCAAAAATAGAACTTATATTGACAACATACGGATCTACTTTGAGTTCTGCTAGCAGAATAACATCCACACTGAGTCAGATCGAAGTTGCTTCTAGTCCATTATCCTATTCCTGACAGTGGCTGATAGTGGACATCTTGGGAAGGGTACAGGAGTGATCAAACACGTGACAATAGCTAAACACTGGCCCAGTCTACAACAATTTGCCATAGGGACTTCTTGCACCACAAAAAGGGTCTTTGTATTTAAGTTTCCAGTGAAGTATTTTTCTATAAACTTGTTAAGTCACCTCTTGAATTGATGAAAATTTAATACTGTGGCAAGGACTTCCACACACTTAACTACCCACATGTGAAGAATAATTTCCTTTTGTTCGTTCTGAAACTGCCTGCAAGATTCCTATATTGGAAGAAACAGTGGAAAAAAATTTTCTTATTACTCTTTTCATGTCACTCACAATTTTATAAATTCCACATCACTTCTCTCAATCACTTATTATATTCTTTCTGAGATGGTGAGCAGGCACTGAGTGCCATACTTAAGGCACGAGACACTGCGTATTTATCCACTGATCACTGATCACGTCCCCAACATCCTACTTACAGTCCTATTACAGCACTGAGCTGTGACATTCATGGATCCAGTATTCCCCTAATATTGATAATAACTACACTAAATTCCATCACTAGATGTAAAGGTTCTTCCCCCATGAGCTTCATTTTACGTTTATTACACTTCTATGTATATTATCTCCCTTTTGTAGAGTTTTTGCTGAAATTTTTCTGCAATCCCTCCATTTCACTATCTAGAACAAATCAGTACGATCAGAACTAACATTGCAACAGCAAGAGGTCACACTCCCTACTCCAATTTTTTTCACCTGCCTCTAGCTGCACACTCCCCTCCTGCTAAATCTGGGAAAAAAGTTCCCAAAGCAAATCAAACTAGTTAAGTTTCTGTCTCACAAGTTAAAAGTAGTGCACAGAAGACCCACGAATGATACAGCTGGTACAAGACAGGGCACAGAATAAACAACAGCAGAAGAATATGTAGAGCAGAAGAAGGAAGAGATCATTACCTTGCCTTCCTTCCTTTTCTTTGGTGGCAAGGAGCTAATCTCCCCGCTTCTTTCTTTCCTGGGGTTGAGTGGATCTGTGATTCAGGCCTATGTACAGAGCCAACCTCATAGCTTGCTGCCGCTGTGAAAGAGACAGTCTTGCTCCCTCTCTCTCATAGTCACGGGCATGCAGTCCTGCCCTCTCCTTTCCACCAGCTCTAGCAGTCGTTTATTAATTTATTTTGGAGGTTGTTCTAACAAGCTGAAGCATAACAGAGAAGCTGCAAAGTGAGTGCAAATGCAGGGATAAGATGATGTGGACAAGACTGCACAGATGGATCAGTTATTTCAATGGTAATGAGCTCTTAGATTTGCTGTTATTCGGTATATCTTCTGAGTGGTATTTATTAGAATTACCTCTTTAGAAACTGTCAGAGTGAAGCTTCACAATTGACTGAGGCGGATCCAAGTTGATGCTTCCAGTGGGAGGAACTGTCCTGCCTTCTTATTTCCAGGCATCCCTTCTTCCTGCATTTGTACTCATGCCGCTATGCGATGTAGCTCTGTAATCCAGCTGAAAACCTCCCCCTATCCTCTGTGGCAATTTTCAGGCTGATCAAATCTTGATCCAGCTGTCTACATCAAAAGCACCAGTGCCAGCACTTGAGAAGAACAGAAGCAAGTGCTGGGGATAAGGTGAAACTTCAAATGTACGCTTAAGCCAACTGTGAAACTGTGCTCTTGATGTCTATTTTCAATATGAAGTATCTCCTCCACAAAATTTTAACACAGAACCTTAAAAACTATGCAGTAACAGATACAGTACAAATGGCTTAAAGGGTAAATACACATGGCTCATTATGGACTTCTCACAAAGAACAAAACTCTGAGGTTACAATAAGCCTGGGTGATTCACCCCAACATTTCTCCTGTAACAATACTGAAACAAATATAAATATATACACACACATACATACACACACACAGATCTTCTTGTACTCTCAGTCTGTGCAGTACGGATGGCCTTGTATTGAAAAACCATTCGCATTCTACATAGGTTTCAGCATCATCTTAACTAAGCCTTACTGACCTGACTATTTTGACACTGTATTGTAAATTATGAGAAAGAAGAAACAAAGCATTTTTTAACAGATATTGACTTTAATAATGTAGAGAATCTATAAATGAATTAAAATTTTATAAAGATGGGCATTATGTCTATTTTGAGCTGAGAGCTTGCCAGAGGTAGAAAGCTCTTACGTTTTACTGTATTAACAGGGTTCCTGTACTAGGTGTTGCCTTTCTTCTCCAAATGAAATTGAATCGTGCAATATTTTTAGTCACTGATATTTGAACTATCATTTCTCAGGTCTGTCTTTCTTTTAAACTGTTCCAGAGAGAGCAAACGCCATCACGCTCCCTAAGTCACCTTGTCAAAGGTTCGGTGAATTGTACATATTCTTTTCCTACCTCCAAACAGGACTATCAACAAGGCAGCCCTATCTCCTGGGGTTACTAAGCCTTAGATCAAATGTCTTTTCATACTACCATGATCTAGCTATGTACTGTTCTAACTTTAAAGCTTAAACATCTGTCCTGCAACAAAAACATAACAGGTTTTTGGCACAGTGAATCTGAAACAGTTGTTATGGTCTACAATGGGTGCTTTCATGTTTCAAATGAGTCTTTGATGGCATTTAAGGTCTCCAGCTCCTGGCTGATGTACCCAGACCACTGAAATGGGCAAACACACACACAAGATAATTTTCCAGGATTTTTTGGTGGTTTCCCCCCCCCCCTTTCAATTCAGAAAACTTTTCTTAAAATGTTACTGTTAAACTAGGGTTAGTATTCAGAAGAATTTTCCACTCCAAGACTGGTCTAAAAAAACTATAGTATTGATTACAGATGAGAACACCTTTCCTCATTCCACAAATAACTATTTGTTGCTATGCATGATACACTAAGGAGGATGTTACACCATGAACACATCATTACTTGACATGAATTCTAACAGGATTGCCAATGCCTTGTCTTAGCAATACTTTAATTTTTAGAAATACAGAAGCAATACATTACAGAAGGTGTGCTGTGCATGGTATCTTCACAGGTGAAAATGCTATGCTAGTTACTAACCTACAGCTATACTAAACTACCCATGGAAATCTCACTTGACTTCCATAGCCCCCATGGGACCATAGATGTTAACATCAGCCTTCCTCCTCTCTTCTCCTTTCAAGAATGAAGTCCCTGTTCTGGAGGATTACAATGTTCCCCAAATACACGATATGACTCCACACAGTGATAGCACTGTTGCACCTTACACAGTTTTTTAAAATATCAGTGCCTCTCTTCTCAAAACTTTGTCAAACAGAAACAAAATGCTTTAAAAGCCTAACAGTTCCACCGCTGTTAGTAAGAAGTCCTGAGACAAGAAATTAAATGCCTTAGACCACACGGATTAACTGTTGCTGTTGATCTGTGAAACAGAAGATAAGATAGCTGCTGGACTGATCAATGCTGGAGACTGTAAAAATAGAAACTGTAAAAATGCAAGGATAGCCAGCTAGGCTAGCCACTGTCGGGGAGAGGTGACAAAAGGTCATGCTCATTATGTTCCAATCAGACACCTAGGACACAGCAAAAAACCCCAAAAGTCTCAACTTTCATCCCCCCAAACTGGAAGGAATTGTGTGATAAGGCTCTACAAGAGCAAATGAGCCTGTGCTTTTTTGGTGAGCTCTTCTTCCACATCAACCTTGAAGTAGTGGATGACACTGTAATTTCTGAGTGGGAACCATACATCCAAGAATACTTGACGATTTTTCTTACTATTGTTTCATTTTAACATACATTGAACCAGAAATACCCAAGCAGTATGCTAGTCTGAAAATCTCACTATCTAATCATTAAGATGAAAGAAATGTCTGCCTACGTAGCAGGTAGACATTAGAAGGATTACTAAATAACTCAAGTTATGTGGAATTATGCACAAACTCTATTAGGCATTTGACTACTAAATACACTGAAAGACATGCCATATTCTTACAGTATGAGCATTCATCTAATTCAAAATGAGCATCTAATATCTAATCTAATACAAAATGAGCATTCATCTAATTCAACATATTCTTTTTTGTCAGAATTTCTGTTAAACCCTAAAATTTGAATTGCAAGATTTTCTTTTAGCTAATGCTTTAATGTTTGCAAACTGCAGCTACAATAGTGCGGACTACAATAAAAAAAGTCCACAAAACAATGCTGAAGTGTTATGGCTGACTTAGAACAAGTACAAGAGAATCCTAGGTGAAGTTTTAAAACCTAAATGTTAATGTTATGCTAGAAAAAAAAAGAAAAAAAAAATCTCGATAGCTTCTGGTATATGCAATTACTGTCCTGCTCACGTGTTTCTGCTCCCATCCAGCATGCAGGCTCTGGCACTTACCTGATGCCCCAGTGAACTAACTCAGCTCATTGAGGTGGAAATCTTGGTGAAAAAGCTATGGCAGAAACACTCATTTCAGTTGCAAAACTGTTAGGCTGAGGTCAGCCCTCCTCAGGGAACCATACACAAGAGGTATTTATCCCTTGTAGTTCAGTAAGAAGCATAAGGACTCTGGGCAAGCTTGCCATGTCACCAGTACCAAAATCCTGTTACAGAATTCGCCAACTGAAAATCCAGGAAATATCCACCTAGAAGACAGCTGGGGCAGTATAAGATATCACTAGCTCTCTAGGTACTTGTTTCTGTGCCAGAAATCTGCCTTCCTGTAGGAAAGTGAAGAGAAAAGGGACATGCTCAACTAATACTATATCCAGAATTAATCCATCTTTAATCCAGGTACTACCAGGGACTGATTCCCCCTAATAAGCCTACGTAGACCCAAGCAGGGCAGAAGCACTGCCATGTTAACTAAGCAGTCCTCACACTCGCCTGCTCAGCTCGTTATGGGCGCGCAGACACACACAGCATCTGCTAAAAGCTTTGGAACAACTGCTATTTCCCATTGCAACATCAAAAAATTCCAACAGAGGACAAGCTACATCAAAAGGTAAATCAAAGTGTGTTAAAATTAGTAAAGAATTATCACAACCATGCCTTAGTTGCTCTCTGATCCGTAACCTCATACACAATATGGAGAAATAAAAATGACACTAGTTGAAAGAGTGAACAAAATGGCCTAGAAGTTAAAGCAGTATGAATACAACAGGATTTGATAATCAAACACAGGTCTTTTGCTTTGACTGTCACAGGCTGGTATCATTTCAGACACAGCACAATCATATCCTGAGGGACAGTAATGACTTCTGGTGCTCTGCCTAAAACCCTAAGGACAATTCAAATACAGTTATTGATGAGTCCTGGAGGGAGATACATCAAGCTCTCCTCAGGCAAGGGTGTTACTATCATCAACCTAGGTAAAAGTAAGCTCAAAAAAGGAGTACGAGATGGAGAGAGGTACTTACAATCAGTGTGGGTACAAATTAATACAGCTCATGGAAATCAGAGTTTTACCTGCCACAGTCAGTATCTATTTTAGCTAATGCTTTAATGTTTGCAAACTGCAGGTATAGCAACAGTGCGAACTGTGATAAAAAAAGTCAATAAAACAATGCTGAAGTGTTCAGACTGACTTAAAACAAGTGCAAGAGAAGCCCAGGTGGATTCTTAAATCCAGCACCTTTTGTTAAAAAAAGGCAAGAAATACTCAACTAAGTTAAATACGAAAACAAATTCTTAAAGATATATTGCATTTACATGTGCCTTTATACTTATGCTTTACAGGAAACCATTAAACTTAATTTCTCAAAACTGAAGTCTCATTCCTTCTAAAAAGCAAAAACTGGGAAAAAAAAAATCCTCCTCTTCAGAGTGTATATGTATCATGTCTATCCACTAGTCATCTTTGTTTGCAAGAAACACATATGCACCTTTCACACTAAGAATCCCAGTCTTAGAAATCAAGAAAAATCAAATCATTTGAAAGAGAACTTTTAAATAGACAAATCACAATCATACAATCAAAGAGACGTTAGCATCTCCCGTGAATAAAACTTTTCTGTTTTGTGTTTATAACATTAATGAACCTAATTACATCATAACACCAGCATCATCTTAATTATGTTTATGAATTCTAGTTCAACATGAGCTTGGACTGTTCTGAGTGTCCCGATAAAACAACGTGCAATCAACTTAAACCGTTTTTTTTTTTTTAAAAAAAAACACAAGATAAAAAAGAAAACCTAAGCGATACACAATATGACTTAAACAAAACACAGTATATTCAACAGATTTTGGAAAAATTGAACTAGTCATGTCAGCAACACTGGAACAGTTAATTAACAATATCTAGACACATTTGCCAAACTTAGCTAGCCCAATGTCCATAAAACTAAGAAAAATGATACTGACAAAGGATATATTTATTACAATAGTATAAATATTACTCTTCCCTATATTTCATAACATTTTTTGCCCCTTAACATACACAGTGCATTTCATGATTTCTAGTAATTGCCTCTTCTCTAAAGATTTACATTTTGAAGTCAAATCAACATACAAAATAAAACCTGCTTACAAACTCTCGCGTTTTCACCTTCCTATCCAGTTAGTGATTCACTCCAAACATATCACCACCACTGACGCTTTGTTGACATCACCCACACCTCTACACAACAGCAATTTGAATCCTCAATCTGGCACAAGGAAGCCAGTCTGTATTTCACTGAAGTTCTAGCAATTTCTATCACATGCAGTAAAATAATATCGTAATTGAAAGCAGACTTTTGCATTACTATGAAATTATAGGACTGAATGCTAACACCAATAACAAACATGCAAAATAAAAACCTAGAAAGAAACCTTCTTTCAATCTTCACTTACATTTTAAATTACAAAACTCTGATTTCCAACTCAGGAAGACTTGATTAAAAAAGGACTAGATTACTTGAAAAAAAAAAATTAAAATTAGATATATCGATACCTTCCCTCCTCTAATCTATTAAAGCACTCACCATAGCCCATTTACATATGGCTTTAAAAAAAACCTTAGCACAAAGGCATGCTACAGAACATAATTTTTAGTTTATCATCTCAACGCTATTTTTAAACAATATAAATTTTACTACAGTCAAACTGAGACATACTTTTCATAATCCCCCAAAGCAGTCTGTGACTGAACTCTGCAGACAGACTGAATATGAAAATCCTGTTGACATCTTTCTCTAAGAATTCTGCATAATCCCGCTTCCAAAAAAATCACTTTTACTTAGCAAGAATTATTTTCTTTCTTCATTTCCTACTGATTCTTCAGTATCTAGGTCATACAGCAGGCTACCAGCACTACTTGAACAGCTACAACATAAGTTGATGTACTGCAGCCTGGTATCCTCCTATCCAATCAAGGCAAGGAACAAAGCAACAGGGGACACAAAAGACATGCAGGTGGGGCTAAAAAGGAAGGAGACAACATTCTGATTGATAATATCAAATGCTTGCAGTATGCACAATACAAATCACCAAGTTTTACATTTGTATAAAAATAGCCGTAGCCCACTAATTATTATAATGTGCCTATCCTAACAAAAACACAATGTATTTTACAAGTAAATCCTTGGGCACCAATATCCATGCAACGTTAACTGCACTGCACTCAGAATTAGTTTTTACCCATCTCTATTTACATTAAAAGTTCTCATTTCATTTAAAGCTAGAACACTTTAAACATTTATTCCATATCTTCGTTTGTTTTTATAAAAAAGTTTCATTGCCAAACTCCTATCAATGAGCTACTCAATGAGCTGAGTGTTCCATTTTTTCTGTAATTTTGAGTATCTGCAGTTTGCATTCTGCTGCTTAGAACAGGCTGGTACAACTTAAAAGATACAAGTTACAGGTAAAAGTAACTTTCTAGGTGTTTAATTATGAAGAAATTGTTACAGTTTGCCCAGTTATTATCTCACAGCACTTTCCACAGAAAACAAAATGATGGTTTTGTTACCTGTGAATAAAGATGAGATGGCCCAAGAAAAGGAAAAGTTTCTGTGTTACTTGGCACATGACAAGTATATTAGTTGCATGTGTTGAAGAAGTTAAATTCTCCTATCATTAATATTATTCAGCAAAAAGCTTTCTCCGTCACAATTAAGACTATGAATTTACCATAGATACATAAGTAAACAACCCCCCTCCCAACCCAAATCTTATTTTAGAATCTGCTGAAAGTTTAATAGGTGAAAAGCGTAATTAACTATGAATACCACAGAGCATCAGAAACTAAGATGCAGGAATAGTACATGCTTCTGAAATATCCAGGACAGATGATGAAAAACAATCAAATACCTCCCTTATTGATTACCTTTGTCTTAAGTCCACTGTAAAACGTCTGCCTACAGATCTGAGACCCAGTCCCTTCCCTGGACACGAAACAGCTAAACACCAAATACCGAAGAGAATTCTAGAAAGAAGCTCGAGGAAAAAGAAAATTAATTAGTTTTGTTACGCTAGTGAAGCCCCAGTTACTGTAGAACGGGAAACAAATAGCCAGAGAGATAGAACTGGACCAGACAGATGACTTTTGGACAGGCCTTTTTTACAGGGTTTGAATTTATGGCCAATAAACAAGAATATATAGAACAGTATCGAAGAAAAGCTATGTGTTCTCAATGTGAATTACTTGACTACCAAAAAGGTGCTTTCAACGGGAAAAGATGATGACCAACTAAAAAAGCAACTGACCTTAGGATTACAGTTTAAGTATAGAAGTCAGAAAAAGAAATTCCTGCTGTAAGAAGGCTTTATTTTCAAAAAAAAAACATAACAGCTTTTAAGAACTCTAGTATGTGTCTTTCCTGTTATAGCTTTAGCTGAATTTCAGAAAGCAAGCTTTGTCCAAATACTCTGTTTCCACACAGCCACAGAACAGTTGAGGCTGGAAGGTACCGCTGAAGGTCACCTGGTCCCACCTGACTGCTCAAAGCAGGGTCACACCTTGAGCAGGCTGCTCAGGGTCATGTCCAGTTTGGTTTTCAGTATCTCCAAAGATGGAGATGCCACAAGCCCTTTGGGTAACTTGTGCCAGTGTTCAACTACCCTCACAATAAAAATTTTTTCTTATGTCTAATGGAGTTTACAGTATTGATTTGTGCCATCTGCCTCTTCTCTGGTCACTGGGCACCACTGAAAAGACTATTGTCTTTACACCCACCTATCAGGTATTTATTTATGCACACTGGTAAGATCCCCCCGAACCTTCTCTTCTCCAGGCTGAACAACCCCAACTCTCTCAGCCTCTCCTTGTACGATAGGGGCTCCAAGCCCTTTACCATCTTTGTAGTCCTTCAGTGGACCTCCTCCAGTATCTTCCCCTAGAGCTCTCTTGTACTGGGGAGCCCAGCATTGGACACAGCACTCCAGTGTGTCTCACCAGGGCTGAGTGGAAGGATCACCTCTCTTGACTTGCTGGCAACGCTCTGCCTCATGCTTTGCTGGCTCGTGTTCAACGTGCTGACTACTACACCAATGCACGCAGCATGGGGAATAAACAGGAGGAGCTGGAAATCCGTGTTCGGTCGGGGGGCTATGATCTAGTGGCAATTACAGGGACTTGGTGGGACACCTCGCATGACTGGAATGTGGTCATGGATGGCTATGTCCTGTTCAGGAAAGACAGGCCGCTAAGGAGAGGTGGTGGAGTTGCTCTTTATGTGAGTGAGCAGCTAGAATGTATTGAGTTCTGTCCAGGGGCGGATCAGGAGCGAGTTGAGAGTTTGTGGGTGCGAATTAAGGGGCAGGCTGGCAGGGGTGATACTGCTGTGGGTGTCTATTACAGGCCACCTGATCAGGATGAGGAGGGTGATGAGGCCTTCTACAGGCAGCTGAGAGCAGTCTCGCAATTACAGGGCCTGGTTGTTGTGGGGGATTTCAACTACCCTGATATTTGCTGGGAGGCCTACTCAGCCAGCCATCCTCAGTCCAGGAGGTTCCTCCAGTGCATTGATGATAACTTTCTGATGCAAATGGTGGATGAGCAAACTAGGAGAGGAGCGCTGCTGGATCTTATCCTCACTAACAAGGAGGGTCTGGTTGAAGCGGTGAAGGTTGAGGGCAGCCTTGGTTGTAGTGACCATGAGATGGTAGAGTTCAGGATCTCATGTGGCAGGAACAGAATAGCTAGCAGAATCACAACCCTGGACTTCAGGAGGGCCAACTTTGGCCTTTTCAAGCAATTGCTAGGGGAAATCCCATGGGACAGGGTACTAGAAGGTAAGGGGGCCCAAGGTAGTTGGTTAGCATTCAAGGACTGCTTCTTCCGAGCTCAAGATCAGAGCATCCCAACAGGTAGGAAGTCAAGGAAGGGTACCAGGAGACCTGCATGGTTGAACAGGGAACTGCTCGGCAAACTCAGGTGGAAGAAGAGGGCGTACAGATCATGGAAGGAGGGGCTGGCCACTTGGGAGGAATAGAAGTCTGTTGTCAGAGGATGTAGGGAGGCAACTAGGAAAGCTAAGGCCTCCTTGGAATTAAACCTTGCAAGAGAGGTCAAGGACAACAGAAAGGGCTTCTTCAAATACATTGCAGGTAAAGCCAACACTAGAGGCAATGTAGGCCCACTGATGAATGAGGTGGGGGCCCTGGAGACAGAGGATAAAAAGAAGGCGGAGTTACTGAATGCCTTCTTTGCCTCTGTCTATACTGCTGGAGGCTGTCCTGAGGAGCCCCGGACCCCTGAGGCCTCAGAAGAAGTCAGGATAGAGGAGGAATCTGTCTTGGTAGATGAGGGCTGGGTCAGGGACCAATTAAGCAATCTGGACTTCCATAAATCCATGGGCCCTGATGGGATGCACCCGCGGGTGCTGAGGGAGCTGGCGGAAGTCATTGCTAGGCCACTCTCCATCATCTTTGCTAAGTCGTGGGCAACGGGAGAGGTGCCTGAGGACTGGAGGAAAGCGAATGTCACTCCAGTCTTCAAAAAGGGCAAGAAGGAGGACCCGGGTAACTATAGACCAGTCAGCCTCACCTCCATCCCCGGAAAGGTGATGGAGCAACTTGTCCTTGGTGCTGTCTCTAGGCACGTCAAGGATAGGGGGATCATTAGGGGCACTCAGCATGGCTTCACCAAGGGAAAGTCATGCTTACCCAACTTGATAGCCTTTTATGAGGACGTAACCCGGTGGATAGATGATGGTAAAGCTGTGGATGTGGTCTATCTCGATTTCAGTAAAGCGTTTGACACGGTCTCCCACAGCATCCTCGCAGCTAAACTGAGGAAGTGTGGTCTGGATGATCGGGTAGTGAGGTGGATTGTGAACTGGCTGAAGGAAAGAAGCCAGAGAGTGGTGGTCAATGGGACTGAGTCCAGTTGGAGGCCTGTGTCTAGCGGAGTCCCTCAAGGGTCGGTACTGGGACCAGTACTATTCAATATATTCATTAATGACTTGGATGAGGGAATAGAGTGCACTGTCAGCAAGTTCGCTGATGACTCAAAACTGGGAGGAGTGGCTGACACACTGGAAGGCTGCGCAGCCATTCAGAGAGACCTGGACAGGCTGGAGAGTTGGGCGGGGAGAAATTTAATGAAATATAACAAGGGCAAGTGTAGAGTCCTGCATCTGGGCAAGAACAACCCCATGTACCAGTACAAGTTGGGGACAGACCTGTTGGAGAGCAGCGTAGGGGAAAGGGACCTGGGGGTCCTAGTGGACAGCAGGATGACCATGAGCCAGCAGTGTGCCCTTGTGGCCAAGACGGCCAATGGCATCCTGGGGTGTATTAGAAGGGGTGTGGTTAGCAGGTCAAGAGAGGTTCTCCTCCCCCTCTACTCTGCCCTGGTGAGGCCGCATCTGGAATATTGTGTCCAGTTCTGGGCCCCTCAGTTCAAGAAGGACAGGGAACTGCTAGAGAGAGTCCAGCGCAGAGCCACGAAGATGATTAAGGGAGTGGAACATCTCCCTTATGAGGAGAGGCTGAGGGAGCTGGGTCTCTTTAGCTTGGAGAAGAGGAGACTGAGGGGTGACCTCATTAATGTTTATAAATATGTAAAGGGCAAGTGTCATAAGGATGGAGCCAGGCTCTTCTCAGTGACATCCCTTGACAGGACAAGGGGCAATGGGTGCAAGCTGGAACACAGGAGGTTCCACATAAATATGAGGAAAAACTTCTTTACGGTGAGGGCGACCGAACACTGGAACAGGCTGCCCAGAGAGGTTGTGGAGTCTCCTTCTCTAGAGACATTCAAAACCCGCCTGGACGCGTTCCTGTGTGATATGGTCTAGGCAATCCTGCTCCGGCAGGGGCATTGGACTAGATGATCTTTCGAGGTCCCTTCCAATCCCTAACATTCTGTGATTCTGTGATACTAGGTCCTTTCCTGCAAAGCTGCTTTCCAGATGGTTGGCCCCCAGTCTGCACTGGTACATGGGGTTATTCCCACTCAGGTGCAGGACTTGGCATTACCCTGTGTTGAACTTCAGGAGGTTTGTGTCAGCCCTTTTCTCCAGCCTGTGGAGGTCTCTCTGAATAGCAGCACAACCCTCTGGTGCATTAATCACTCCTCCTAGTTTTGTATCATGTACAAACTTGCTGAGGGTGCACTCTGTCCCATCAGCCTGGTCATTAATGAAGATATTAAACAGTACTGGCCCCAGTAAAGGCCCCACTAGTGACTGGCCTCCAGCTGGACTTTGTGCCACTCACCACAGCCCTTTAAGCCCAACAGTTCAGCCAGATTTCAATCCACTTCACTGTCTACTTATCTAGCTCAGACTTCCTCAGTTTGTCAACCAAAATGCTGTGGCAGACAGTGCCAAAGTCTTGCTAAAGTCAAGATAAACAACAGACACTGCTATTGTTTAATCAATGTTAAATACATCCTAAGCCCCTAAAATTTTGTCCTTCAGTATATACTTGAACCATTTTTTGCTACATCACAATAAATCCTATTATTTATCTTGTGAACTCTAGCCCTTACAAGCTGACAACTGAATTATTATGACACCTTCATCAAACATATATATATATATGCAGAAGCAAGCGAAGTACTACCATATTTTCATGTCTCTAACTTTCACTTCACATAACCCATATCTCTTTCAATGCATCAGTACTCTAAAATAAATTTTCAAATAACCAGCACAAAATCAAAGGCAGGGTGTAACAAAGCAAACAGATGACAGAGAACTGTGAGCAGATGGTACCTAAACACAAAGAGGGTCAACAAGAATGAGAACTGGGGTGGGGGATAAAGGGAAAGCTCTGGGATAAACCTCCTGTTGTATTATTTGCATATAAAACTCCACTGCAATTGAATCTCGGATTACTTTTTGCAGGCAAAAGTACACACATGAACTGCTAGTAGTGAACAAAACAACAAGGTCTTAGAAGAAGTTTAGAGAGCCAGGAAGTCGTGAGTCTCAGAAGCTTTCAGGAGTTAAGGTAGACAACATGTATGTCAGCTCCAGCTGACTCATACAGGCTTAGACCAACGGAGCAGGAAGATGAAGCATCATGCGATAATCTAGAGTCAGGCTTTCTAGAGAAAAAAGGCTATCATTTAGAAGGAAAAAAACAACAACAAAACAAAACAAAACAAGATAGACTACATCTAAACACTCTTGCCCTAGAGAAGTCCAGTGAAGACCTGGCAGAAGCCTGGGGAGACAGATCCTAAAGCAGCTCACACCTGTCCATGGGAAAGGCCTGACCAGAGCTATTTGCAGTAAAGGGCAGCAGTCTTCAGATGCCACGCAACGTGACCTGGGAACAATGTAGCGTCCAGAAAGTGAATGAAGGTATTATAGCGTGCATAAAGACTTTTTTTGAAAGTTGTATTTTAGGTATGGCATTGTCATCCTAAAAAAATAATGTCTGTGATCAAGCTGCTTTCTAAAGAATTCCGTATTTGGCTGCAATCAAGGCTGATGGTTGGGCTGAATACCTTCCTTTTAGTCTAAGTAAAAGAGGAACATTAGGTCTTTTACACAATAGCTGTTTGAAAAAAAAAAGAAAAAAGACAAAAACTGTCCAAAGCACTTACCCATCAAATCCAGTCAGAGTGTGAAGAATTTTATAAATAACAATGACATTAAAGGAGCTGGGGGAAACTGCTGCAGTTATATATGCCTCTGTGTTTTAAGCAGGAAAAAAAAGAAAAAATGCCGTGCCTGTGCTGTGTTTCTCTCAGGAGAGCGAGCTGTGAGGGGTTTTTTGGGGTTTTAGGTTTTCTTTTTTTAGTACAGTAGTTGCTAGACGGGCAGACTTGAAAACATCAGCAAAATAGCTGCTTGTTGCACTTTGTTTCTACTCTGCTCAGGCAAACAAGAGTTCTGTTTACATTCTTTGTAAATAAACAGGACTGCACATACACACACACAAAAAATCTCACAACCTTCAAATCACAATCTATTTCTCTTCCTGAGAGAGGCAACTTGGCAAAATCTCAAGTATTAGCTGGCTCTTACAGTAGAAATAATACATGCCAGGTTTTCTCAATACAGATGTCAGATAACCAAATATTGGCTAATACACATTGTGGGTCTGTGTTTTTTGCCTGCTCAGCTACCTTGCAAAGGAATTGAGCAATCTCTTGATGCTTGCAGGTCAAAATAATGACTGGCCTTCCTGTCCACCTTGGAGACATTACTCCCCTCTAAACAAGGATATATGATTACTTTTTGCCTTTTTTCAACCAGCCCAAGAAATACTTTTTGATTGCTATTATCAGACCAGAACGCATACAGGCAGGATGTCTAGTCTGAGTTGGTTTATGCTACAGAGCTCCTTACTATCATTATGCGTCCCTGTGCTTTCTTACCTCAAATGGGTTTTGCAACAAGCATAGAGGACAAGTTCAGTAGAGTTAAGTAGCACTACTTGCTTCCAGCCATTGCTGAGTTTTGCCTTCACTAGATGTATGAGCATAACATCTTGAGCAGGTGTTAAGTCTGAAGCATGGAGTGTATATTTAACACATTGTAAGAAGACACCTCACTTTTCCTTTCCAGAAATACAGGTCTATAAACTGGAGTTAAGCAGTAGACAAAACTCTGCAATGCTACATTTCCATGAGACTGAAAAGTAGTAGCAAAGGAACTGCACATTTTGTAATCTCAGCTAATCTCAATCTTTTGGATGCCCATGTCAGATTGCCAAAAATCCAAACAGACCTAGATCCAGTTTTGACAGGTGCTACTAGGCCCCTGGGAGACAGCTACACAGGTTATCTGATTAAAGGCTAATCATAACAGAAACTGATCCAGCAAGGATCAGCAGAAAAACAATAGGTAGAGAAACCCTAACAACCTGATCAGTGAAAATGGAGTGCCTGATTCAGCTACTCCCAAGACCATCAATTAGACCATATTCCCCCAGTGTGAAACCCACCAAGATGAGTCAAGGAGGACACTCCTCAGAAGCACCTTGAAAACTAAAGATTATTGCCTTAAGGGGTACACAACTTATTATGGGATGCAGGGAGGAAGACCATTTTGGGATTGTGTAAAAACTTACCGTGGGATTGTGAGAACATGCAAGACATTATGAAATGTTATGGGGAAGGCACTAGAGGCAGAGAAAGAGAGCGATAAAGGTGCGTAAGGGGGAAACAAGTACAGGGAAACAGCGGAGAAAAAGGATAAATGAGGCAGGTCTAGTGCAAATGGGTGGCTGGTGAGTGCACTTGTCTGACTGAGCCCTGCCACTGATCACAACAGTCTATCCTATACCGTCATTAAACTCTATTTCCATCTTCTTTGTGGATGCACTTCCTATTCTGAGTTTGTATGTGTGAACTCAAGCCAACTTCAAGCCAGACTGGCCAGCAAGTAGAGAAGAGGTCTAAGTAGCAGCAACTGGAGTGAGAACACAAACCTCAGGGGCTCATGGGTCTAGATGCAAAAAACTGGGGGACACTAATGTGTCAAGGCTTTAGCAACTACATAGACCACTTAAAACCAGCTACTAGGGGGACCCATACAGGATGTGGGTGAGTTTCTGTGAAAATTCTACTAGTGGACTTCCACCCCAAGGAGCTGGAAAGGAGGAACAGGACTGGGCTGTCTGTGCAGTTCTTGCTTGAGTGCTCTGTGTATGTTTATGTGGGTGCCAATAAAAGCACTGGTTAGAGTCTCTGTTGATCTGTGTGGCCAGCTGCGTACACATTTTCTGTATGTGAGCATGTGTGCACGCACACACACCTATTGGGAATAAGGGCTCAGTCTCATTACTGGCTGACCCTGGGGACACAGAACTGCAGCAGTCTTGGCGTCTACCTATTTAGCTGGGACAGGAGGTACACCCCTGGGACACAAAGCCCTGCACATTTGGCTACCTCTTAACAACCGGCACAGCTAAAAGGACTCATACCTTCAGCAAGTTTCTTAGCAAAGCCGTCAGTAACACTCTGAAGGTGAAGTGTATAAATCTGCCTTAGATTTGAGTTCAGAGTAGTCTATACCTGCTTAAGCTGTCCTGGCATCTACTGGAACACACTCCATGCAGTATTGCTAGAGGTATTTTGTAAACCACTGAGTATTTAAATGGTACAAAAAAAAATGTATTAGCATTCTCAGGCACCATTCTCTTCAACTGGATATCCTCTAGTTCTTTTAATAGCCCTTGAAATTCCCATGTGCTAAACACGTTTGAAAGGACTCTTGACCAGATCTTTCCCATGTCTTTTCTTTTCAAGCCAGGACTCAACTGTACACCATTATAACAGAAGAGTAACACAAATAAAGCAAAATGTTCTCTATTACAGGAACATAGTAAATAAGTTTGCCTTGGAGAAACTTGTAAACAGATTTCTGTAAAGAGCAACAGCACCTTTAAATACCAGTGGTCTGCACAAAAAAAACCATGCGTTCGCTGGCAGCATACTACAGCCGGGGTGCCCAAGGAACAAGGTCTACACTAATTCATCGTCTCAGCAATCCACCCACAAATATCAAGAGTACTTGTGAGAAAGAGGAAATTTTTTTTCTCCTTGATCACCAATAATTTCCAAGTTCTGCATTCTTTCACTTCTGTTGTGAAACATAAGCATTCTGAGGAAGGCTGTATCTTTTTTAATTTGGCTTTCTAAATGAATACTCTGAAACATTAATTACCTGGGAAGGAGCCAAGTGAGACTTCAAACTAAGTATATAAAGACTGTTTGTACTCTTATTTATATTAGAATGAAACATTTTAATTGATAAAAATGTACTTCATAATCACTGTGGTTGATCACCTTTTTCATTTCTCTTAGGGAAGTCTTAGTCCAAAGCTGTATTACAGTCTTCTCAGAAGCAGACACTTCTCATAGCTGAGACACCAAGCAGCAGTGGAAATTCCTGATCCTTGTCCCACATGCAACAGGAGCTGTTAGAGAGGCTTTATGCTGTCATACTCGGGATGACAAAGCACCACTCTGAGCAAACCACCACACGTGGTCTCCTATGGGTAAGGTAATCCTTTTATAGAAGGATTCATAAAGAGCAGAGCTAATTCCAAACATCCTCCATTCTAGTTTATGGCATGGAATAAACAGAGGTTGATATGTCTGTTTGGTATGTGGGCATGGCAGAAACTGAATGCTTCTGTGGGCAGCAGCTGAAGATGACAGACAACAAGAATCCGCAGGTCCTGATGCTGGATACAGAGTAACAAAACCGCTGTCTACTGAAATGCACAGGGATTTCAGACCCCTTTTCTGCCTCCACAAAAAAAATCACTGATGGATATTCTGATACAGTGGTTACAAAAGAAAATAATACTGTCCCTTTACAGTAGTATTAATGAAAAAAACAATTCTCCTAGTTTCTGCCAGAACTACTGCTAATATTTAAGCTTTGACAACACAGAACAAACACGTAGCTTAAGAAAAGTTTCTGTACTAATATGGCCTTCCTTGCCCCTCAAAAAAGACACTATCCCCACGCACAGTAGTATTGAGCAACAGAAGTGAGGGACAAGCTGTGAACATCCCAGTAGATTTGGGGCATAGGAAGTTGCTTCACGAAAAACAAAGCACTGAATTCTTAAAATGTTTCATGTTACTCCAATGACATTTTGCCAAATAAGAAGTAGCTTTATGAAATTCTCCTCCCTTCCATGGAATTATGCTGCTCCAGGTTTTGGGAAAAAAAGTCTGCAAGATTAACCAGCACAACATTAAAACACAGGTGTTACCCAAGCTTTCAAGAGAAGAAAGTATGATCTTTTAGTGAGTGAGGGTATCATCAATTTACAGTCATTTGTTGTTTTAGCAGACAACAAGATAAAGTTAGAATTAGGACACGTTTATCAGCACAGAGAGGTTATTTAAAGTGCCTTCTGGACATCCCATTAAACACGATGGCCAAAATTTCATACAAATAGAACATCTATGTGGGATGTGATTCTGGTCTTGAACATTGTTCAGTCATGGAAGAGACACGATCAACCAGCCTGATTGACCTAAAGCTATAACCAGAAGAGGAAAGCTGTGTAGATAAAATTGGTAAAGAACTGGCACTCCTTTGTTTATAGTGTATATAGCAGGCAGAGCTTGGAGCTGCACACATTCGTTTCATAATTGGAGCTTTAAAGAATAAAAAGAGAGAAAGAAAGAGAGTGAAGCAGAAGAAAGGGAAACAGCAATTCACTATCCATCTAGTCACCACCAGCAGCATGATTTTGGTAGGCATCCCTAGATGAGATGACTTTCATATGTGTTTCTCAGGTAACAGTGACTGTTTGGATTTTGTCAAGAGAGTCTACCCAAGCCTAAGGGTGAGTCTTGAAGAAAATACAAAAGCACCTGGGGCAGATACTGGCTCATGAGTGTAAAATTCCTAAAGACAGAACTAGTAAAAGACCTTCTGGTCACAAAGTCCTTTGGACAGAAAAGGTATTTTTCAAATGGAAAGACTGATGGATATCCTCCAAACTGCATGGCAGGATTCGCAGAAACTCACAAGCTGAGATGCCACAATTTCCTGATAATACGCTTATAATACACAAAATATGCAACAAAATGGAATGCTTAAATTGGCATACATTTGCTTAACCTGCTGCTTAGCTTCTCTTGGTAACTACATCAATTGCAGATCAACAAAAATACCCATATCACATCACAGTAAATTTACTGAATTATATGAACATCTGAATATTTTATTATTTATTTGTAAGTTTATAATGTGAAGATGCATAAACCCACGAATTAATTTCTCCTGTAACACAGCACAGTGACAACAGAAATGCAGTCATCTGGCACGGGTACACATTGGTTTATGCAATCTATCAGATAACATTCCCTTACCATCTGTCTAGGGGCCTGGAGTGGCCATTTTAGTGAAGTCATGATTAAGACCATGATTAGGCAAAAAGCTTCAAGTCATGAAACAGACTGAACTTGCAATACAAAAGGCTTTGCTTAAAATGACCTGTTACTTTTTCACTGACGTTTTACCCTGAAGTGCAATTGGAATACATATGTTTACCTTAGAAAAATAAAGTATATTGTTTAAGTCATAATTTTCAAATGTTCTACATACCTGTTTTTTTAGCCAGTAAGTGTGTTCTAATCATCACTGGACTGCTTGAATCAGTTTCCAGTGAACAGTTCTCATACAGGAAAATCTCACACAACGCCCCAGCACCTTCAATCACTCCTGTTCCCAAAGTTCTCTCATTTTAGTTCCAACAGTAAGTGCCAAAAACGGAGATTTGTGTTTTCACAAGGTGTTATTAGAAATGTCCCTGTAATAAATAACTCGTAAATAACGGCATGATTAAAAGCTCTTAAGGATAAAAAAGAAGAAGGAAAAAAAACCCCACAAAACAAAAAAAATATCAAGTAGTGCTCAGAAGATCATCTGAATGGTAGGGATACTAATGATACATTTCACTTGCAATTAAATAGCGAAGTACAGGATTTTCTTATGCATTGCAGAAATTCCAGCCAGACACAGAAATAAACAAAGTCTATCACTGAAAAATAAAATACACTTCAAATTCTAAATCTTTTCAAAGCCTATTGATGAACTGCTGCAGGCACTATCAGCTCTAAAAACAGTGCAGTGTGCCCTAAAAATATCACCTCGAGTGAAAGAGCTGCTGCACAAGTAGCTGCTTCTACACAGGCTATTTCCATTTTTTTTTCCTACACAAGCACAGTGGCACGCTGCAGCATTCCTTGTCTCTATATCTCTTTCATGCTTCAGTTAAAAGCCTTGCACACTAAAACAATGAGCCTGTAAAACCTTTAATATGAAAAATACACAAAACATAGGATTTATTTTGCCCAAAATTTAGTAAACTAAAATTAAGTATCTAGTCTAAGAGAGCTATACAGGCACACTGCCACTGAACAGAGTTTTATGGTGTAATGAAGTGCCTCTCTGGACAAATAGCATAGGGCCTACATTAAGATAGGATGATTTCCTTCCTGCTTCTGAGATGTACAATAAATAGCAGTATTAGCTTGCAATTTTTTTTAAAAAAAAGGGAAAAATATACGCTATTTGTTGTTATCATAATTATTTTAAACAAAAGTGAAAAATTAAAGTTTATGACTACTAAAAATAAATTTGAACTGCCCTGAAATGGAAGTTAGGCAATATTTCTTTTACACTTAAAAAAAAAATGTAAAGTGGGAAGATAGATAAAGAAAAGACGGTATTTTAAAAACGTGTTTAAAAGTTAGTGGAATTGATGAAATAGTTGCATTATTCTGATAATGATTTTTTTGTTTCAGTGTCAGTTACATAAATAACAATAGAATTATTATCTTATAATGCCCCATTATCTAATAATTATTCCAAAATATTTATCTGACACACAGCAACGTCAGCTCATACTGAATGTTGTGAGCTGATGGTTCTTCTACTTTTAAACGTGTTTTATTTCTGTACTTCATCACAAGCGACATTTCTGCCTTAGAAGAAGTAGTGCATCCACAATTAAATTAAAGAAAGAAAAACAGACACACCAAAAAACCCCACAGAACCAAAAAAATCCCACATGTTCCTAAACCTGAAGGAATCCTTCAACATTATAATATGTTTCACAATGCCTCTTGTAACAACTAACACCAGGTCTCTTCTTAGAAAACGAAGCAGACAGTACTCAGTCTCCATCTTTTTTTCTTCCTCATTATTTTAGATTTCTTCCTCCTTTACTTTATCCCTGACTGCATTCTTGGCATGACCTGATGAAGAAACCACGTAAAAGCACTGAGAAATACATTAATGTGCTCTGCAAAGATAAATTACAGAGAGAGAGAGGGGTATACATAGCTCAAGGCTAAAAAAACAAAACAAAATACAACCCAAACACACACAAAACAGTTGTTCTTAAACCTTGCCTGCACCACCCCGCCTCAAATACTTCTACACATTGAATAACACAAAATTTGCTGTTCGACTGTCATTTGAAAGTATCTTCCCTTCACTGCTATTTATAAAACCCCTCAAAATCATGAAAACTGAATTATACACACACCGGTTATCTACTTCAAGACTGCTCATGAGTGGCTGCTAGTAATTTTTTTACAAAAACACTGAAGCAGAAATTCATTGTAAAGAAACATGCATATGCAACCTTTGCAGAAAGACGGGAAAAGAGCAGGTCAAATACTTCAGACATACCAGCCTGGCTAATAACCTTTACCAGTAAATACCCTGTGGTCAAACTGCATTGCTAAGATGACATAAATTCAGAATCCAAAAATCGGAGCTAAAAAAATACTGAGTTCTTTGTCCTAAAGTATGAAAAATACTATATACATTAGGTCTGCAGCCTAAAGAGCAGGAAGTGATCCAGGTGGAAGAACTGACTTTTCTCAAAACAAAACAGAACAGAAACTTGCAAAGAGTTCCACAAAGTCCTTAAAAAGGCAAAAAAAGAAAATCTGTACAGCTCAAAGGGTTGACTATAATGTACATGAGAAGAGTGCGTAACTCATACAACAGAAATGAAAGTATTTCTGCTTTCTTGGAAGGTTCTTGAAAGACCATCCTCCTCCATCTGGCTGCTGCTACTTGCTTTCTAATGACATTTGCAAGGCTTGGACAAGTAAGCTCACAACGCCTCCACTGAAACATAAAGAACATGGGGGTACATAGTAGATAAATTACTATTTATTAGATAAAGAAACCAGGTGTGTCTCACATTGTAAGCATGCTGTAGGAAAACATTTCCATGGTATACTTAAAGCTCAGACATCCAAACAAATCAATTGTTACAAGTTACAGTAGGTTACCTGATCCACTGTAACCGTCCATGTGCACACAGGCATCTGTAGTTTCCTGGGTTACCTTATCAACAAGGAACGAGGACTTTGTCACAGGCTGCTAACACCTACACGGGCAGCATTAACTACTCAGAAATTTAGAACTTAAAGAGATGCTCTCTGATTGTGTCTGCTTAATGAAATATCCCATAACACACCAAAACACAGACATCGTATCCCCCCCCCATCTGCAATTACAGTTTTTCTAGGGGGGAGGTAAGGGGAAAAGAAGGATTAATTTACTTTTCAAGGCTGTAATGTCTTTTAACATTTCAGAGGATCCTCAACAAAAGGTTTCATCTCACTTTCTTGCTAATGTCTCCTAAAAGCCTCTTAAAAAACATAAAAACCAACTATCCTAAGAGAACGCTGCAGGATTTCTAACGTGTTGAGCTTCCATAACAGCCAAACCTTCCATTATATTCCAGCTTCCTTCTCATCATTTTTTTCCTCTAGGACAGGATAACATGTTGAACTTGCCCAGTGAGCATGACAGCCAACACTAAACTGTCTTGTAAAAACAAAGACCAACCAAAGAAAGAGGCAAGTAACGGGCTTCTCTCTCATTCCTTCTCTATTCCAGCTTCATCAGTTTCTGCAAATGCACAGAGGACCTCCTCTCCCCTCCCCTCCTGCTATAGCAGCCTCTGCTAGTGGGGAAAACAAGAAACAAGCCATGGACTCTTTCAGATCTTCCACCCGGCATTTCCACCCAGAGAACTCAAGCTTTTCAAAAAGTCCAACCACTAGGAGCAAGGGTAAAAACTGATAATAAAAAAAAATAGGCAAGTACAAATTCCCTTTCAGTGTTTGTCAAAAACATGCATATTTTCATGTCTGTATGGTATGAACACACACTGCAATTTTGCTATACAGCAGATTGAGGAGAGTTTAGCAGTTCAGACACTCAATACTGTACTTTTTTCTTAAAAATATCTTATACAGTAATTTTGAAAGGGTCTTGAAAGAAAATCGCAGCTAATAGGATAGACAGCACTGTTTCATAACAGCTTGCAAAAAAATTCAGTCTATTTTTAGATAGGTGAAAAGAATGTGGTTATTTTTTAAAAAATCTCAGATAATATATAGTTGTTTTCATTTATAACCATGTAAATTGTGCAGCTGATCTGTCAAATCAATCTCCAAGTGAATAGTATCACATATTTAAATCCTCATAAGAAATCTATGTGCATATACAACATTCACATTTTAATCTTTCTTACAAGATAATGCATCATGCTGTCATAAAATCTTACTTTTTAAATGAATGGCATTTAAATGGATCTCAGACAAATGCATCTTCTTCTAATCATGTGTTATAATCCTTTACAGCGACCTATTCATCTAGGACTACCATTAATTCAACTCTGTGCATGTTTTGCTCAAAAACAGACTGATCAGTTTTAGGGTGCTGCATAACATTCATATTGATAAAATAAATACCTATATTATATACCGAATTCCGCTACAGCAATGCCAACAAAAGCCTTTCCAAAAATCAAGTTAACACCTGTTTCCTTTACTATTTTCACCCCATCATCCTCTCTGTTATCACCACCATTTTATTAGACTTGTATTTAAAAATTCAAGGCATCAGGGTGGGACAGAGGTAAACAAATAAACATTATAATTTTCTTTCATGATTCTTAGTTTTGAATAAATAAATAAATATCTCTCAAAGCTCTTCCTATATTTCTCCATTTTGGAGAGGTGACTTAACAACCCATTCCCCCCCACCATTTTCTGTATCTCTCATTGCTGGTATTTTGTTATACTATAGATGGTGAAAGGCAATGCAGTTTGCTTCTACGTATCTTACACAAATATAAATCAAATTAAACTGCTCATTTTGTTTATTAAAACCACACATGCCACACACCACTCTTTCATTTTGAAAGATGTCTTTTAGCCTGTTTCCTTAAGACAGCTTTCAGTGCATTATCATGTCTTTCTATGCTGAGCCATTCAATAAAATGTACTTTAGATAATAATCTCAACTAAACATACAGTTTGAGTGCTTAAAAATTTTTTTTTTGCCAACATCCAATATTAAAATGGCAAAATAGAACATCTGGATGGTATTTTGCATAAGTGGAAATGATTGCTGTAAATAATTTGAAAAAAGATTACATTATGTTGCTCTGGATTTAAGCAATTTTGAAAACAAAAATATCTCCTAAAATTCAGTTGCAAGCAAAACAGAAGTGAGCAGCGCTGGGATCATTTAAAATCAACAAAATAATCACCAGGAGGTTATTTCACATCAGAAAACTTCAATGTGCGTTTAGTATCTCGAAATATTTCTTTAAAACGAAACAGCTACTTGAAATTGTAATGATCTGATTGACAGATAAAATAATTGCTTTAAAAACACTTCTGAGTCATTTTGTCCTTACCTGCAGGCATGAACGATTACTGCATGCAGCGACTGCTCCATTTCCTAGCACAGACTTGAACAAGGATCGCATCTATCTTACAGAATGTGACTAATTGGAGGATTTGCGATTCCTGAGCTACTTTGCCAAGGACACTCCCTTTCCACATAACAGGACATGAAACGCTTCACCAAGTTATATTTCCTACGCATCTAAATTGAAAGGAACCCTTTGCAACCGTGGAACGGCTTCCTGCAACAACAACAAAACGCGAGGTCTTTAAAAACGGAATTTAGCAATCGAGATGCTGTTTGCATGACAGTGAGAAGGAGCAGGGTCTGCACCAGCAGCACACACAGACCGGCAGCCTGCTGTAGATGATTCGCATGCTGCAGCCCAGGAGGCTTCACTAAAAAAAGAAATCAATAAATCTCTGCAAAAAATGCACAAAGCTTAACCAGACAGAGAGGTTCGATGGACACGGTACAATAACCAGCATGCAGTACGTACACAATGGTAGCAAACTTGACAAGGAAAATAAAAAAAAAGCGCCCTGCGCCGCTGCTCGGCAATGCCACACCACGATCGCTCATGCAGGAGATGCGGCTGTACCTTTCTGAAGAGGACGACTTCTCAGAGTTAACTGACATCAGCAGCTCAATCTTCTGCTTGATTTCTGGAAAAATCAGAAAATATTCACAACCGAGACCGCCTGCCCTCGCTTTCCAAACTCTTATTAACCAAACGGTTTTATTTCCCTAAGCCCTTTTGTTCGGCAGGAGGCCGCAACAGCCACGGTCGCTCGCGCGAGGGCCGGCCCTGCCGCGCTCTGAGGGGACGAGGCGGGAGGCGCCGGCCCGCGCACATGACTGGGCACGGCGGCGGGCGCAACCATTCCGCGGGCGGGGGGTGGGGGCGGGGGGCCTCTCCTTAGCCGGAGCTGACACGGTTACCGGGCGAGTCTGACCGCCACCGCTGCCAGCGGGTGTGCGGAGGTAAGTTTCTGAGGGGAAAAAAACGAAACAAAGGATTTATGGCACGGATTATCTTCCCGGTTAGTTATCTAAGACGCATTGGACACCCTCGGAAACCTTCAGATCAAAAGCCCTGAAAAATATGGCTCTTAGAATCATTTTTGTCACAAAGAATGAAGCACTAAATCACTACTTTCACACATGGGTTAGGAATCGGGCATGGAAAACGCTGCGCATACCTGGATTGTGTTTTTTAGTGCCCTGCCCCTAATTTCCTCCAAATATACTTTGAAAAGTAATATTTAATTTTCCTTCTTTTTTTTTGTTAATATCTGTTAATTACCAACCGAGCACTTGTTAGGACCGAGCGGAAGCAGCCACCAGCCTGACCTGGGCTGGTGCCTCACCGCTGTCCTGACACACACCGCCCGGCAGCGCACCCGGCACCGACACCCGCACCGAATGCTGCCGAGGGGCAGACGCACCCTTGGCCCACGCCGCTTCTCCCACAAGACCCTGCCAAAGCAGAACAGAGAGCCTGCCGAAAAACAAATTCACCAGGAGCTCTGGAGTCAAGAGGTTTGTGACCTCAAAAAAACCCCAAAGAATAATGTCAAGAAGGTGAGCATCATTTTATGATCCTATCCTCACTGGAGACCGTAGTGCCACCTATGGAAATACTGGTAAGACTTGTGCAACTTTAAGACTACGACCACTTGTTTACAACCAACATAAACTTTAACTATTTGGGATTAACCATTCTACAATGAGAGAGCTTCAACCTGACTTTTTCTTTCCTTCTTTCTTTACACATATTTCAGATACAAAGCCTCACAATTTCTGAAAACAAAAGAAAGAAGAGAAACTAGATTTTTTTACCCAAGTTAAAAAATTGTTACTACTACTTGAATGAGTTTATCACCCTCATGGTCTGGTGGAAGGGTTGTAAGTTAGCAGTGATCATCACCCAGTTAAGCATATGTCACTTGTTCTTCCCAAAACATACTGACCGGAGAAACCTCCAAGAACCTCAGTTCTCACATCCAAAGTAGATCCTTCTCAGAGCTTTCAGGACGTATCTTTGAAACATCAGTACGTCCACAACTGGCTCCAGTATGTGACTGCAAGGACAAACTTCCTTCACCATTGCCCATCCCAGGCAGCAGGTGCTCCTCTGGTCACAGCTACCAGGAGGAGCAGACCATACTCACATCCCAACACAAGCAGAAGTTCAGCTGCCACATGAATGTCCAAGGCTGGTGGCTGGGAAACCTCCCCAGGTTCTGGGCAGCTGCAGAGCTGCAGGGTGCTGGAGAATAAGCTTGCTGATCTAGTGTCTTTGACCTCATTACCTAAAGTTCATAGCAGTTCTCATTTAGGCCACGTGCATTTTTCCCTCGGTGCCTCAGTTCTCCAGCTATTGGGAGGGGATGACAGCATCAACTAAACTCCCTGAGTTACTGGGGTTTTTTTCAGTTAAAAAACCACCCAACAACCCATGATAAAACACCAGTGAGCACCCCCAAACACAAAATTATTTAATTTTGTACTAAGTGCAGTCTTGAAAATTACTATTAAGACTTAGAAAAATGGCTATTAAGTACAACTTAGAACCACACAGTGGCTAAGAACTGAAAATACTGAGTATCTACCTGATCACTGAAAACCCACTCACATTACAGTGAAAAAAATTCTGACAGCATTAAGAATGATGCTGTACTGCATCTACTGCAGGACTCAACCAGGTATTCAGAACACTGCAAAAATACTTCTCTGAAAGAGACTGCCTTTAAGAAAATTTAGAAAAAAATTACTTTGACAAGCCTCTGAATATAGACTACTTCATATTACATAGGTTAAAAGAAAGTATATGTACTTTTTTTCTTAAGGACCAGCACACCTGCAATTCCTTATGGATTCTCTCCATACTCTGACCCAATATGGTTCAACAAGAACAAGATGCTTCATGACACATTGTGATAACACATTTGTGTTGTCAGTACTAAAAGCTACCCCACAGAAATTTTTGTGGGATGGAGGAGACTAAAGGTTTGGACAGCTTTGTGGAGAAAGTTTATCCCTTTAGTACTCTGCTATTTTTTTTTCCCCCTTCTGTATGAAGGAATGTTAGAAGGCAGCTCTCTCAGTTGCTTACCCTCACTTTTGGACAGAGAGAAAACTGACAATTTGGAGGTGCAAACTAAAGTTCATTTCCCCTACCACAGACCCTCAACAATGACTGACTAAATATGTTCCTCAACCTCATAATCCAACAATTTTTTTAATTCTTTCTGAAGATGCTTAACCCTGTTAAAATTTAAATTGATTATATAAACAGCTATCAACTAGGCAGGATTTTATGGCAAAACAAAATCCACAGAACTTGGAATAAAGTGATCAACCGATCCATTCCATAAGCAAGCCTCCAGATAGGCTCTTCAATGGATGCCTAGAGATTATTACACTTACACTGTATTGCTAACAACACACTACAAGATGTTAAAAATAAAATCCAAGATATAAGTTACTTCACTGCAAACTTGAAGTCCCTGGATGCTCTAAGAGATGCATAAAGACGTTTCTCTCTGATGGTATTCCAGCACACAGTTTAGTTTCACTTTTGGCAACAAAGTGGCAACAAAGATTTATTTAATATAGCGATAAGAAGAATTTAAATAAAATGAGACTTCACAGAAAAAACAAATTCTAGCATCATTAATGAGTGTTCCATTCCACAAGCTGATAAAACTTCCATCACAAGGTTTGGGGGTTTTTCTCTTTCCCCTCTCTGCTTCTCTCCTGTCAATTTGAAATATTTTCTTATTTGGGATTTATCTATCTTTCGTCTCTGCTATCTGAGATTTTTGCAAATGGACTCATTTTATTTATTTTTAAAAGCCAGTCTGTACCTTTACACATCCATACTGCACCCTCAAGGTCAGGCTGATTCCACCATTATCACTCCTGATACAAAACTGATCATGGAAATAGTATCACAAAAATAAGAGAGATGAGTTTTACACTAAGTGCCTTTTAGGCCATAAGAGAAAAATGGCTGCAGGAACAGCAATATTATCAATTGTTTATTTTGATTATTTAAAAATTACATATCCAGAAATCTGGGCTCATTTACAGAATTTATTAGAATATACAAATTGCATCCCAAGTCCAAATAAAAAAAGAAAAAACCCTCCAAATGGTGGTTACCCTACCACCCACTCTACCAGCCTTCACAGCCTAGAAGAATGCAAATTACAGTAATATTTGTTAAACTCCAAGTAAAAAAAGAAAAAGAAGAAAAATAAGTTTTATAACCGAGCAGCTCTTCCTGAAGGCCTCTTGGTTCAAGCCCCTCTAACCTGACACAGAGAGCACTTCAACTTTTGGTTGACCTCAAGTGCTGTGGCACGGAGGTAAATGCTGGGCTATTCACGACCGACACCCATTAGAGATTCAAAGAACACCACCTTTAATGGCTTTTATGAGTTAATTAGATAACTGTATTGATCAGCTCACAGACGTATGGTGAACATCTGCTTAGAGAGCAAGCACTTTTGTCCTCACTGAAGATTTCTGTAATGTCCTAATATCAGAAGCAACAAAAAGATGGCACTGTAAGAACAACCACATCCAGAGGAATCGATCATAACACTCTGTCTAAAAAAAAGATGAAAATGAATGAAAATTAGTGTCTGCAAATCCCAAAACAGCAGCTAATACAATAAATTTCCCAAGCGACAAAATAACAATAAATTCAGGTATGGGCTGCAGTGTCATTGCCACCAACCCCTCAGTTGTTCCATGCACTTTATCAGCCCACTTTGAGTAATGTTATGTTGTGTACAGATCAAGTGGCAGACAATTGGCTGTCAACCAAGACCTGACCGAAGCAGATACACTAAGTCTCTAAAGCCATACTATTCAAGCTGCGATTGAATGAAAACAAAAAACAAGCTCAGAAAGGTTCTGCACTGCCCAAAATGGCTTCATAATCATCATTATTTTTATTTTTTTAAACCTAAGCAAAGCAGAAGCTAACCATTTAAAGGAATCTGTGCTCAGGCTTTTTTTTTTTTAGCCCAGTTGTTTACCAGAGGCTTCGAAAAATGGAGAGGAGAGCCCTACAAAGAGATGCTGGCAGTTTCTAAACTCAAAGGGGATTTGTAGGAGAGCACCGTGCCAAAGGCTCCAAGAAACATGAAGTTTCCACCATGAATCTAGGACAAATTACCTCAGAAAGGTTAAGGGAAGAAACTCTCCCGACAAGCCAAAGAAGAGAAGCTATTTTATTTCAATAATGGGAAAGAAGAAGAAAAAAATCTGAATGGGAATTGGGCGCCTCTGAGGAATATATACATAACATGGAATAAAGAACTAGGGAGCAGGTCTAGTCTGGAGTTTTGTTTATATGTTTTTACCAATGGCGGGGGCCAGGGGGGGGAGAGTTCTCCACAACAAAAGAAAAAACTCTAGGTGCTGCTTAAACACAGATGGAAAAGTGCAGACAAGGTATACAACACTGCTCAAACCGTTCCCTATGACATATGGGTAGATATCAGAGTCACCGCTATTTCAAAGTCAGCTGACAGAAGTCACTGTTTCACTAAAAACTTAATCGTGTCTATTGCAGATTATCTCGGTGGTCTACAACACGTTCATCAGTCAAGATTAAAATATCTTACTGATGGTGCACATATTAAATTTATCCAGGGCAGAGAACCACTATTGCAGAACTCAACTGATACAACTTTTTTTTATTTCCTTTTGGGAGCAAGTGAAGAGACAAAATGGCAGCTAAACATACTACCTTCAATTTGTTGCAATGTAAACCCCTGCTATACAAAGTTCCATACATCCCTTTTAAAATAAACATTACACTAAACAGATGCAAGAAAAATATACTTAGTTTTTAATTCATAAGTAGGCACATCCACATGTTTTGTTAATCTAGCCTGACCATAAACTAGTAGGTTCAGTGCTTTTCTTCCATTTTCTGTGCAGCGTATATGTTAGGACTAAAGCTCAAGATGCTTTCAGCCTTTATTCTACAGTATCTTTAAACATCTCCTTCTCCATCAATATCCATCCTAGTCTATTCCCCATTGTCTTCTCCTTCTTTACGTCACATTAGTGCTACAGCTGCTTGGATCTTACATTTTGCCTATTAAAACTCTCATCCTGCTGTAAGTTGACTGTACTTCCAGTGTTACTGTTAAAATAAATAATCCTGCTTCGCAAATCCAGTAAAGACAGACCTGAAAATATTATGCAAAGCAAATTAACCAAACGACCCATTCTAAGTAAATTTTCAGCCTTGAAACCATGAAATGTATTAGGAACTTTAGTGTTACTAACTTGATTTTATGTGGACAGATCTATGTTTTGAGCTGGGGACAGCTGTTGTACAAGTGACATACTAAACAGTACAAGAGAATGCAATAAATTACAATTCTCCTGATGAGGCACCGGGTATCACAGGACAAAATTAGGCAGATTTACACACAACTTGAGAGGTTCACTCCTTGATCTCTTTTAGATAATGTACTTTTAAAATAAGAAATAGTTCTACAAAGTGAACTGCTGGAATCACAGTCTCTGGCACAGGGGGTTTCAAAATGGCGCAAACACAGAGCAAGCCTAAATCAACATGTGAATATTAAATGGGGTGGTATGGAAGCACAAAGAGTATAATTACCCTAAAATAAATCATTCTTCCAGATGTTACTAAGCTTTTGAAATCAGAAAAAAAACCCAGTAGCTTCATGGACTTCTTCAGGTCTCTTATGCATAACTTTCACAGCAGTGCTGATACACAAGACAGTGACTGCCTCACTGAAGAATAAGTGACAGAAAAACAGCTCCTATTGGGGAGATTACATTAATATTCTTAGTATTATTCCTCTTCAGTATCCTAAATAATATTTCTGCTCAGGGCATGAGGAAATTACAATAGAACTTTTAAGGTTATGCCACACTTGAAATATTAAAATCACCATTTTAAAAAAGTGTGTGTCCCTCCCTCCTCCCGTCTCAGCCCAATAACCAACTCTGCTCAATGTTTGTTTGAAAAACTGTGGTTGTACAAAAAGCCATTCTTCAAAGAAAGAAAAATACAAAATTTAAACTTATTTTTTCTAACAACTTGTCAGATTAAATACCAGTAAAGCACACCAAAAAGAACATTATCAACCCTAAATATGACTGTGCTTGTTATTTTCTAATTATTTATGTCTTTAACTTTATTATTTATATGTATAAACATTATTTATATTATATTGTTTATATTATATATATTGTATTAACATTATTATTTATATGTATTTAACCTTTATGAGAAAGGTTTAGTTTGGAGGGGACAGGGACAGAGCTGAGAACATTTCTTAGAGATGGAAAACAGAAAGCTTCGTCCTACAAGTTTATCCATTCTGGGAAAAAAAAAAATATATTCACTAAGTATGTTAAAATGTATCCTCCTGTCCTTCAAAATCAGCTGCCAATTGCTTCCTATTACTAGGCAAAAAACATCTCCATATGGGAACAGTTGTACAAAAGGTAGCTAGAGACAGTGATTTAAGAAGTTATTACTCTGTTAGTTATAACACAATAAATGATTAGTTGTATTTTCCAAACCTTGTCTAGAGTGAGGCAAATGGTTTGCTGAGTGTGCATGGTCAGCTCTTCTGCAAAAGCTGAAAGAAATTCAACCTCCAGCATAATAATGGGATGTTAATTTTTTCACACCCTCAAACTACATCACTTCTAGTGTCTTTACGGTATTATCTTAATTCACTATACAGAATGGATGATTTCTGATTTCCAGTCTGAAATATTTCTGATTTATTCCTTTTACAGTCTAGTCTACAATTGTTACTATGTTAAGATTCTTTTGATAATAGCATTTTCTTTCAGGTCTACAATTTGCCTAAATGCCTTAAGTGCTATTAAAATTTTCAAATACTATTATTTTTCCACTCATTTGTTATGCACTTTTTCTTCAAAATTCAATAAAAAAATAAATTGCTCTAATGTTGCAGAGTGACAAATTAAATTCCAGTCTTAAGAAAAAAACAGGTTTCTATTCACCCAGACTGAGTCAAGCGTATGTTCCCTTCTAAAGTCTATAGCAATGACTCATAAATTCTTGCACACACTCTGATTCCTGCCTCTCCTAGGAGATGAAGCTACATGATTTACCCAAAAGGATTAAACTGAGTCACAATTATTGAATACATGTTATAACCTTAAACTCCAGGTTAGAATTTCTCTTTAGCCTTACTTTTTTTTATCATTTGCTGTTCTAAAAAGCTTTATGGCTTTACTTTTTGTTATAAATTTTACAGTCAGAAATCCTTACAGTAGAAATATTCTTAAATTGAGATATTTTGACAGGATATTCCCAGGATGTTTTTCAGTATATTCTGTCAAAGGTTTATATTGTGATCATCACCACAGTATCTACATATCTGGCTTTTCCAAATACTCTTGCAAGGTTTTCAACATCTCTTATCCAGCTGATCATCAGGCTCTCATACTCTCTGAATTCTTGGCTGTAAAGAGGACATTCTCAGTGCTATTCCTCTAGAACAAGAGACAGGACTTGTTTCACCTTTCCTGGCCTCCTAGCAGGACAAACAGTTCTCAGAAAAAGCTAAATCAAAAAAAGCACGTGTCATCCTTAGCACAAAGCAAGTCGAAAACCTCTCCACTTCAGCAGTGAGTTGTGCCCCACTGGGACACAGGTCCACATGGTGATCATCTTACCAAAAGCATAGATCTTCAGGAACACTGGGGAGGTTTAACTCTGTCAAACTTCAGTTAAGATGTTCCTTATTGTTTACAAGGAAGCAGACAAGGGGAAAAAGAGAGGAACAAAAGTGTTTTTACATGAAGAAGTGTCCTGGTTTGGCTCAAACCAGGCCATTGGAGGGCCCCTCCCTCCTGGGCCCCACCTCCAGGAGGCAGTGGGTTAGTGATAAACAGGAAAGTGAGAATGACATGTATGGGATGGAATACCTTGCTGGTCAATCCTGGGTCACCTGCCCCGTCCACTCCTCCCTGCAGGTACAACCCCCTTCGGCTCTTTACTCGTAAGCAGTGACCTTGGGTTCTCTAAGGCTATTTGGCCTGGTTTGAGCCAAACCAGGACATTCCACCCCTTATTCCATACCATTCATGTCATATTCAGATCACCAGTATTTTTTCATTTTCAAATATATATATACATATCACTAGTCTATGATTCATCTTTATGTGAAAAGTTCATTAAGTTCATTTGGTTCAGGATTGTGGGTTTCCATCTGGTTAGCAGTCTCTCAGCAGTCTCTCTGGTTAGTAGTCTTTCTTTTGTCATGGTTTGTGTCCACGGGTTGTAGGTTAAAGATGTCAGATTTGAGGAGGTTATTGGACGCCACTTGATGAAGTTAGTTTTGGTCTCATCAACACTGTCTTAACCTGAAAGACACTTATGTAGCAACAATATACAGTTTAGGTTTAAGTAGTTTCACCCATAATCAGATCATCTTCAGGGACACATCGGACTTCACCATCTTGCAACATCACCCACCAAGTACATCCAGGTCCCTGAGCAAAAGCAATCCCACGAATGGGTTTATCTTTGCCCATTACAGGAAGAATCCAGACAGTTTTTCCCAATAGATTCCTTTCATGCACCACAGGGACTTTATCTCCTTCTACTGTATGTAGAAGGTCTGACTGAGCAGGGCCAGCTCGATTGATAGATCCCCTGGTGTTAACTAACCAGGTAGCTTGTGCCAGATGTTTATCCCAGTTTTTAAAGGTTCCACCCCCCATTGCTTTCAGGGTAGTTTTTAACAGCCCATTATACCGTTCAATTTTCCCAGAGGCTGGTGCATGATAGGGGATGTGATATACCCATTCAATGCCATGCTCTTTGGCCCAGTTGTCTATGAGACTGTTTTTGAAATGAGTCCCGTTGTCCGACTCAATTCTCTCTGGCGTGCCGTGGAACAAGAACGTCTGTGAAAGACGGCAGGAGGAGCATCCTCAGCAGCCATTAAAACTGTCAAAACCAAGATACTAATGTCAGCTGTACTATGCCACACTCACCAAATAACATCCAATACTCTGGTTTTACCTATGGTTCCTTCATGTGGACACTGTAAAACTCGTGTGTAAATAAGCCTGTCCATGTCCACTGTGTAGTCTAGGTTCCGGGAATCACTGGCACCACTGAACGAAATATTAAGGCTTTGTCTCACAGCAACTTTCCCAATATTACAACAAACCTCAAAATTCCATATCCGACCAGTCAGCCATCCTTCAGCACCCTCTTTGCAGCTTCTTTGTTGAAAAGAAAACTGAAGGGCCAATACAAACTCTTGAAGGACACTGAAATCCTGTTAGAGCCTTTCAGACCAACATCGACTACTGCAAGGAAAAGGCTTTGCATTGTGGCACCTGCACACGCCTTTGCTTTCTCTGAGGTGAAGCACACAGCTGGCAGAAGAAACTGAACGTGAAACCATCACCGCTTTCCGCTCACCCAAAACGCACATGCGCTAACTGTAATCACACCTGCTTCTCACATGTGGATCTGCCTTCCTGCTGCCATCACCATTGCCACTGAAAGCAAAAAAACCTGATACAGAAGGAAATCATTGTCTATTGTAACAGACAACTAGCAGCAACAATAAAGCTGTAACAATCGTACCTGAGAACAAGTATGACTCCCTGTTAATATAGCATCTTTTTATTATTTAAAAATATTATTTTAGCTAACTAAAGAGATCTACCTAATCTTAAATTACATCTTGATCAAGTTGAAGCTTTTAGAAACAGCATTTTTAGTAAAGCTATAATACAGAAAAATTAAATTTGAAAATTATTATTGGAGATAAAATTGTACTGATGACAAATTTAGAACACGCATGCAGTGCCCACAAAAGGAGGAACCTTCTAATTATATTTCAAGTGTGTTTCTCACGTATACCATTTTCAATCTTTAATTGCCAGTGCCCTGGATTTACATAGCAACATGAAAAGACACTGGGGATTTTTCTGCTGGGCTTCTCCCTAAGGGTGGACACAGTAGTAACACAGAAAAGTATTTATTTAAACTGATACAAATGCTAAACACCCTAACACTGATAAATTGGCACTCAGCCACAATCTCCAAGTAAAGGACATTCTTCTATTTACACTTTCTTTTTTGCAAGGAACAGAAATACCTTTAATTCTTCAGATGCCTGTCTTTGTAAAGTCTGAATGTAATTACAGTATAATACAAACGTATTGAATATCTATCATGGAATATATAGGAAAAGAACATACTATACTCATAAAAATGGAAAGAAAATATAGGAGGTGCTTCCAAGTTAAGGGAGTGTTATGAAAGCCTTCTAATACTGAAGGACTTCCAACAGGAATATTTTTAATTTTATAGATAAAACATACAACACACACATGCAAATACATGTCAAAATATCCCCTTGCTTTGTTTTTGCTCGGTTCTTCGAAGAAATGGGATGTTGGGGTTTTTTTTTAAGCAACATTATACATATGCAACAACAATAAATGATTGGAAAGGAAGGTGGAGAAATATCTACAAACTCGTACTGCAAGATTTGAGAAAAGGAGTAAGTATAACAAAATCTAAAAATCTTATCAGAAAAAATTCTGGCTGCTATAGACAAAATATTTCCATATGAAAGAAGGGAGTTAAAAGTAACCACAACAATGGAGGTATTTATATAAAGCAGAGGTCTGTCCAGAGATGAGATCTGATCTTGCAATCAGTAAAGTTATTTACCTCTCTGCTGCCTTTTTTTTTCCAATTAATGTCTCACTTAAATTATATCATAATCAGCTATTGCTGATGAAAAATTCAGAGTGTGCTTTGCTGGTCTGCAAGCTCACCTCTTGAACGTTAAAGACTTTCAAGATTATTTTTTTTTTTTAGCTCTACCTTTTTTCTTTTCATCACACCCTCTCTCCTTCTCCATCTGACTTCCTCATCACTTAATTCAGCAATCACATGAGAAAACCGGTATTGCCTTGGCTAAAAGCTGGCTACAAATAGTTTCTTCTGTGGTGAAGACACAGTGACGTAGCTGTCACCATCCACTCTGCAGATGCGTGGTGACATCATTCAGTAGCTAGTCATGCTGTCCTTCATTACCTCCCATCTTCTCCTACATTGTATGAAGAGGATTTTGTTGAGTGATGCCGCTAAAAGTGTAGAAGTACGTCACTCAGCCTTCTCCTCCCCTGCAACCCTACCAGCTCCTCTCCAGGTCTCAGCCCTGGTGGCTAGCATCTAATGAGTCAGCAAATGATGTCACTTAGACATGCCCATACCCCGCCAATTTCTTCTTCAAACCATAAAGTTAGAACTCCTACACATTTCAGTCTTTTCCTGCACACAGGAGCAGAGCAAAACACCTTGACTTCACTGTTGGCAAGAAGCGTCTATAAATTTCGGTTTTCAACAACATAAGTCCTAATTTTGGCAGTTGTTAGAGCAATACTTAAACAATATACAATGTTGAACATATTGCCAACAGTGTCAATTATGTCTTTCATAAAAATAAAACCCTACTGGAAGTAAAAGAAACTTTGTTTAAAAAATAGACCAATGCATATAGTCATAAAGACATCAAAAGGAAAAAGAAAATGGGAAGAAAAAGCAAACTGGTAGGTAATCCTCTACCTACTACTTTAGGTTTCACTGAGGGCTCAGAGAAAGGGTCCATCCTGAGAACATTTCCTTCTTTCATAAACACAGGGAAAAAATTGAAAACTATGTTAAATAAAAAAAAAAACCTCATGAAAGATCACTGTAAGTTAAATTATCTGAATTCTCTTCCAGTTTCACTATCATGTTCACCATTCCCTAAAGTATCTAAGTTTACAGTCATAGAAGATTCATGCTTGAAAATCGGATCATTCAAGTTTCAACAGGACTGGCAAGTCTAGCCCAGACAAAGCCTACCGATGATCATCCTGGCTCCCTTACAGTGAAGGAAACACGCTTCAAAGATTATATGAATTTGTAAATGCCACTACTACTTCACCCTGCTTACAGGAAACTTACAATACAAATAGATTTATATAATCTTTATTCGCTCCTGGTATTTGACACCCATAATGAGATACTTCTACACATGCATAAAAAGGAAAGAAAAAATGAAGCAATAAGCAACGGAAGAAGAACCAACCTTACGAGTCAATTCTAAATAATGTCATTTTGTTAAGTCATGAGAATCGCCCATATACCTTCAAATGTTAATTAAGAACTAGATAGGACAAGATATGAGAAAGAGTACAAAGACTGTTGGGAGACACAGGTAGCAAAATAAAATCAGCAGAAATCCCTGAGAGCAGAATAAAATCAAGCAGGAGAAAAATAAAGCAAAAATTCTGGGAGAAGGAGAAGAATGTTGAGAGGGAGAAAAGGTGTGTTGCCAAGGTGAAAACAGATAGCTGAAGACAGCAGACAAAGAAGGATGAGAAAGCTCAGGAGAGTGTAGGAAGAAAGGTAAACTAAAAAAAGATGAGGACTAAATCTTGCAAGTGATACAAAAATCGGAGATCTCCAAACCCCCTTGCTTTCTAACTTTCCTCACCGAAGTGGGAAGCTAGGTGCGGCTGGTTGAGACCATCCTGGAGCCTCCTTATCTTACAGCCATTACCACTTTTCAAATTGTAAAAACTTCCCTTTGTTTTGTATATCTATGTTAATCGAGTGTCTAAGGTATTTTCAACATCCCTTGCTCTTGGGGACCCCAACTGTTTCACAAGGAAAAACATTGAATGTAGCAAATGTGCTCAACTTAAGTGAGCCAATGTGTGGTTGTTCAGGAGAAGGAAGAGCACTTCGAATATTTTAAGGAAGATCAACATGTGCTCTTCTATGCACTGTCTAAACAATACACCAGAATATGTACTGGAAAATAACGCATCCTTCCTTTCCCCCCATAAAAAGGGACATGAGAGTAACCAGGTTACTACTCCCCCCGCCCCTGCACTGTTCCTCCTACTCCAACAAGCAACTAAGCAATGACAAGAGCAGCTGAGGAAGCGGCAGTTCTGTGAGTTGCACACAGCACCTTACATTTAAAATCATGTTTTAGAGGTTCCTGTATACTGGAAAATACGATATACTGAGTACAATTTACACCTAATTTTAGAAGAGTCCAAAATATATTTAGAGAACCTGTAGCATCTGCTTTTTTACATTAGAAATCCAACTTTTGCCCATAAAAAACTTGTGAATAAGGCAGTAGAATGACATCATGGACACAAAAAGTAAAATATGCATTTAAAAATAGGATCTTTTTCAGACTTTTGTTTATTTTTGCTGTTATTTTTCGTGCTTATTTTACTAGAAGACTGGGGAGAAGAGCTTGCTTTTTTTAAAATTTTTTTAAAAATATGCAACACCCCCAATTGCTATGTTAAAATTGGAAAAACTCCCGCATCAACATGAGTCATCAAACCACTCCTCCAACAAGAATAAAAAGACAGCAAGACTTAACATTGCTCTGGTTTATTTTCACTTAGAAATATCAACAGGAAAAGTGACTGAAAGTGATAAAATATTCAGACTTGCTTTATCCCCCAAAGATAATAATTACAATTATTTTGTTCCTTTGTTAATCTGCTTAAGAAAACAGATAGTGTGACTAGGTAAAGAAAAGGCCAGATCCAGAAGTAGTATGTAAGAAAGTGTAAATTAAATTTTACGTTACACTTGGCTATGTCCAAACGTCCTCCTAAAAATCTCGCTGTAACAGTTTCAAAAGCTACCAAAGGCAGCATTTGTAGTGCATAAATCCCTAGTGTACTATGGAGATCACTGAGAATATCAGCATATTTTTAAAGAGATAAGAAATTGTCTTCCTACGGTAACTGGTTCCGCTGACTGAAAAGGCATGATGACAATTTTTGACCACTAACTTTTAGACAGCTTAAATGAATTCTACCTGTTAGTGCCCACCTCTGAGTTACCATGGGCTCCTTTTGCTGTAGATGGGGAAATGGGAAGTTCAGGACAGAACTCATCTCATTAGTTGGTTAATCTAACCCCAAACAAGATGGATCATCCCAAGTGCCAGTGTCTCTCTGCCGATAATAAAGAAGTCTGCGTAACCAGGTCAGAGGTAGATGCCTACACTGCAGACATCCACATGAGGTCAGGTGAATCTCACCTTTACTGTATGGATTCAGAGAGCTGTACCCATGCATATAAACTTCACCTATTTAGTTACCAATTCCTGTTGTGATTTAATGTGGGATTAAAGTATCATTTAACATCACCCTTCTTTGTGTATTAATTACACCAACTCACTTTCCTTCCATAAGGTATAAAAAGTGAAGGAAGGCTATGGCTTCAATGGTTTTTTTGTTTGTTTTACAGTGGAGTCACTCTGATGTTCAAGATGTTTTTTAAATTGCTATTATTCACTGCAATCCACATATGATAAAGGTTAGGAACAGGTACTACTATAGCTACATTAGCACATAAATCCCCCTATATAGAGGCAAGTCATCAATCATACTAACATTTATTCTTCCTCGAAAAAGAAAAGAACATGGACATGACAAAGTTTGAAGACAGGAAAGGCACAGCAAATCAGGGAGAGTATCATAAGTGAATCATAAGTGAAAGCACTTATGATAGGAAAAAAGTGAAGCACTTATAACAGTTTAAAAAAAATGGAAAGAAGAGTGCACAGGCATGTTGGCTGAGAAAAATAATTTTTAAAAAACTAAACAGAGAAAAACAAATTTCTGCTGTATTTCCTTCATTCATTCTCATTCTTATATTCATATTTGTGTAAAGTAACACAGAGGCTAAAAAAATTTTTTAAAATTTATTATGGCAAGATAAACAATGAAGTACACTACAGCACAGGGAAATGTAAGTAGTGATGTAACTCCACTCAGCCTGATAAAGTTACATGGGATAAGTCTGAACAGATGTATTTGTGGATTAAGAGACACGTACAGGACTATAAGAACATTTTCAGCCCTATATAGCTCCAAATCTCTATACATGTGAAACTTCTGGTTATCCAACCAAACTTTAAAACTAAGGGCCATTGCAGAATCACTGTTTTTGTTTACTGCCCTAGAGAATTTAAAATTTCAGTGGGGATAAATATATTGTTATTGTCATCAGCACAACAGAAGAGCTATCAACGTAGCCACTATATTGTTCCCAGAGTGCGAGTACTCCAGAGCAGGTACGGCTGGGGTCTGGGTTCTGCAGCCAGGGCCAGGCTCTGAAAGAATCTGGACATTGCCACAGTTATAGCAACCATTATTGACCCTTTTCAACTCAGTTGTGCATTTTACACTCTTTTTTTAAACTCTGAAGCTAATACCACATTATGAGTTAATGTCTGAACATGTGAATTAATGTCAGAAGACAAGGTTTTAGACACATATCAGGTTCGAGAAACAGAATCGTCAAATTGCTACTCATTGGAAAGACTTTAAGTATCTTATAATAGGGCACATTTTAGCAAACGGCAATTGAAAAGTGACTAACAGAACAGTTAAACAATAGAAGACTTAGTCCTTAACCATTCATTGAACTAAGGTTTTAACTTAACAAATCTGCTAAGAGGTGGCTGAATAATAGAATAAAAATGAACCTTCCACAATTCAAGCAACAGGCAAAAGAGAAATAGGCCAATGAACAAAGACAGCCCCTGTTGCTGTGTAGCAAAATCTATCCCAGAGTGCTGACATACAGTGTCTTTCAGTTCTGACTTACCACTTTTATTATGTTTATACTGAAATAAATTATGCAGATGGTTTAAATATAGATAATATACAGTTAAAATTCAAGCCAAAAGTGTGATCATTAAAGTGAAAATATTACCTAAATTGTAGCTAGCTTTTATTATTAAATCATGTCATAAAGTATAAATTATTTTATTCTGCCAATTAACCTACAGCACCAGAACACCTAAATATCTTCAAAGACACTAACCAGAGGCTGTCTAGTGATGGCACCAGGGAAGTGTCTTGCATACTGCCATGCATACAGTTTGGTACCAAAGCGAGCTTAAATACCTCTACATTACACTCCTGACAACAGTATATGCGTACTGAGAGTCCAGGCAAGTACAGTTGTATGATACACTGTTAATCAGATTTTAAAAATAAGTAAATACATAAAATACAACCACACTCCAACTACTTTCTGTGCATTTCTGGCACAGCACCCAGAAAAAACAGTCAACTGAAGGATGATTTGTTTCCCTTCACTTTTTTTCTTTTTTTCTTTTAACTTCTCTGAGATGGGGACATCAGTGTTTTGCAAAACAGCATGAAGTAGCAGAGGGCCCACACAGGTGGGGAATTCTTAGTCACTACAAGGTTACAAAAAACCAGAAGTGTCTAACCATTAGGTATTAGCCTTGACCATTTGGCCCTACATGCACAGCCTCAGTGTACAAGCAACTGGGGCAGAGCCTATTTTTGCCTCTGTCAGGAAGGTTTCCTTTATTGATTACCTTGTTTGAAAGCCAGGGCAATATTGGCACGTTTTCTGTAACTGCTTAGAGTTATATTTCTTTGTTTTTAAGGTCTCACCTCAAGCAAGAGCTTTTGGCTTAATCTGGTTTTTCAATACCGCTTGTCACACAAAGCTCTTGCTGTCATCGGTATGCTTTAAAGAGGACCTTCCTCCTCCCTCTTGTCCTTGGAACACCCACCACAATCAAATACTCCAGATTGCTGTTAATTTCACAAATTTTGCCTTAAAGGTTTTAAAGTTTACAGCCAAGATTTGGCCCTCTTTGCCAGTTAAGGGTTTTTTGGTGAGCCTAAAACTGACACAAGTACGAGACTATAAAATGTAACCGCGCTTAGGCCATACAAGGACAGATAAAACCCTGCGCATCATTAGCTGCTAACACATGCCAAAAGCAAACCTGTGATCTGCATGTATTACTCACATGTGGTGTTATCAGCCAGAATCCCAGTTTAAGCCCTCTGGCAGGCCTTTACTCATCTTTCCTTACTCAATTGTGAGTACACGTTCTTAAATCATGTAAAGGATTCCTTTTTTTTTGCCTTGTCCTCAGACACCAGATAGACTACCTATACTTTTTAAGCTGCATGTTAACCTCTTGAGATCCACTCAGACAGAATGTGCTCAGAGAAAACATGTTTTAGACCACTAGTCTCCTTTATATTATGTGGGAACATTAATTTTAAAGGATACTTTCTTTCCTCAAAGACACTACAGATTACGTAGGGATAGCAGTATAAAGTTAAAGATACACTTCTGCCAAAATCTAATACGAACACTGAAGATGAAGATCAATCCTTTAGTAAGTTCTGGAGAAAAATTATAAATATAGATTATCAACACAGCAAGTATTTTTTTTCAGATGACAACTTCTATCAGGCTGAGTTCATTTTCTCAAACAGCCTTGTTATGCTGTGGCATTGCTATGACTGGCTCGAAACCCAGCAGCCTTCTACTGAATTTGAAAAGAATATGTAAATGCTTATGTAGTAACTAGGAAAACAACCACAGTGAACAGTTGTGTTTCCCATTTTTAAATACAAAGCTATATATCCCACAGCTACCTGAAAAAATTGCTACTGAAAAAATTGCTACTGATTAAGTATTATTCACTTCAATTTGTCTGACCCTCTCAGTCAGTTCAGTGTTTTCCAGGTTTGAAGATCTCACAGCAGGTTTCATCACAGGTTTCCAATGCTGAGACAAGAACCATTTCAGCCTTGCTATACCAGCAGAGCTAGACCGGCTCCCTGAAAGAGAAGGACATGTTTATCACTGACCTAAGTTCTGCCCTGTAAGACTCATGTTGACAAAATACATGTTAACCCTTAATGACAACTTTCAGTAGTATGGTAGAGTGGAAAAAGGGTTTAAATCAATATTTTATTGCAGTCCACTTTTAACGCTGAATCCCTCTCGCAATCCCTGTTACTTAACAGTTTGCTGTACTGTTTAAAAAAATATCATTAATCATCTTTTTCATTCGGCATTCCTCAAGGCAGACTGATTATAATTCTGCCTTCTCTCTCTTTGTAAGCGAAATGCTGTAGAGGACACTTGGCACTGATGCTGCTGTTGAAGCACTGCTTTTCTCTCATCTCGGAGATGGCTGTACTGTATGCAGTTCCTCAAAAAACTACCATCATGCCCAATAAGTATCAGGATACATTTGTGTTTTATTGACACAGCACTGTAGCAAAAATTCATTCAAAATACAAAACGTATTTTTTTCAAGTGACCATGGAGAGTGCCAACTGTCAGGGAGATCCCCAGACAACAAGTCTCCCTTGTAGGAGAGGAAACTTGAGGTTTTTTCCTTTGAAGATTTGTAGGTATTTTTTTTGTACCTTTGAAACACTGGGATAAGTGCGCTCCAAATACATATCCACGTTATGGTATTAAAGCTGTTTTAATATATACTTTCATGCTAAGTCCTTATTTTTATCTCCTTCAGCATTATAGCCATGAAGCATTTGTGATAGACCTCAAAGGCTGCTAAGACTCCAGTTTCCCATATTCTAGCTCCATCACTGCCATCAGACACAGAGTTCACAGCAAATGCTGAGGCTCCTGTTTACACCAGCCAGAGCATCTTACATAATAAAGAAGTATTCTTATACAGCGTTTACATTGCATTAGCCTCAGTTAGGGTTAGGACATACTGTTCCATATAAAAACACAGAGACGAGACTGCTTCCCTGAATGAAAAGTTTACAGACTAAGAATAAAAGGAGTATACCATGGGGGAAGAGAAGGCAGGCATGGGGAGATGAAAGCATTTATAAATGCATCTACGCAGACAATGTTTATAATTAGAGTAATGCAATTGCCAACCATATCCATCATCGCCTCAACTCCTTATGGGTATGACAGCAGAAATGGCTAAGGAGGTAGAAAAAGAAGAGTGCAGCCGCTACAAATATTGATGATGGAGGGTATTTATATGAAAAGGAACACCACAGGAGGAAGAATGGAGCATTTACAGGAGATAAGGAATGGGTGAGCAAGGCTTACAACATTGACAGATATGAAGAGACAGATGATGCAATCAGATTTGCACACAATGGAGGAACACAGTGGGCAAGAGCAGATAATAAGAAAAAAAAATAAGCTGGATCAGCTTAACAGCAAATGTTGATGAAGAAATTTTAAAATGATACTTTGGTCAAAATAAGAAATAGAATGCATTCCACATGCTTCTTGGAAGGACTTGAAGGGATGATCCTGCAGTAATCAAGTTGGTGGATAAGGCATACATATTTTCTTTCTCGCATAAATTGGTTCTACCCACTTTAGAAGCTGCCTTTTAGCATATAAATATATTTTATAGCTCCCAGCCTCAATTAAAATACTCTTCTCCGTTTTGTATCTTAAGGGATAGCACAACATCAAGCACTCTAGCCACCTTTTATTTTTAAAGAGCTTTCATGATTCCATACTAACTTCACGTAAAACAAACCAGTAGTCTAACACAATTTCATCTGCAAGATGGTATCTTTAGCAGCACAGTGTTCTTTAACATATGGAATTAATATTATGCAAAATACAGAATCCTGAAGGAGAAGGAATTGGTAATCTCCTTGCTGTAATGCCACAGAGCAGGAATATGAAAATATTATGAATTTAATGATTGTGTCTTCTAGAACGACATATTCTAAAATACCTTCCTCTTTGTTGTTGTATGACATCATTAGGATGACAAAACTACATCAATCTCTTAAATAAATATATATTTCTTCTAAATCTCAACTGAATTCTATATTTAATGAGTTATATGCCTAAATGGCAGGTTACTAGCAATATCTCAGTAATATTGTTAAACCTTTAAAACACTGGCGCATACATTTAACACTATCTATATCTGCTTTTTGCCTCTATGCAGCAATATGGAGACTGCTACAGTATGTTTCTATTCTAATGTCTTTCTTGATTCACACATTTCTCTTTCATTAAACGGGTAACTGCACAGTGTCACTGACTGCTAGTAATGTCACACGACCAGACAACGTTTCCTTTCTACAGTTGACCCCAAACCACAACATATACTAAATTACTCAACTAGCGCTCCAAAAGATGGTCATGGGTCTCTTATCACGATTCTTTGATGACACTAGAGAAATCAAAGCAGCCTTTGCCCACTATAGCTTTCACTCTGAATCTACTCTCAACATCAAATGCTACAATGAACTTCTCTACCTAAAAGAAGAGGGCTCTAAGCACCACTTCAAGGACAAACTTAGCATGCGAAACTTCTAACTGCATGTGGCTTGCCAATTCAAGTGAGAGAAAGGTTAAACAACAGCTTTATGTATACATGTATAAAAATCAAAGAACATACACCTAATGATTTTCTATAAACAAATACCAGCTAATAAACAACAAAGATCAAAACCTTTTTTGTCTATCAAATGCTTCTCTTCTCATTCTTGAGCAGAAAGCCCTGTTTTAAATCAAGTCCAATTATGTTGAGTGTAATGATCTTGTAGCATTATCACTGTCATAAGCACTACCTGCTCACTGAGAAGAGTTTCTGAAGACTTCGAATTGTAATATTCATCAACACACCGATGAGATAGCTCCACCTCTCATCATCAGGACGATACAGTTCAAGTTCCTTGCTTTTCTAGAATCAAGGCAATCAATTAAAACAAGTTTCATGGAAAACTAAATCTAGAAACGAGGAAAATAATGTGGCATTAAATTACTCAAACCACTGAGTTTTAAGTGAGGCAGTCAGAGAGATCAAAGTTTTAGGGACATCTGCAATGTTTATTTCAAAAAGTTTATGTAGATTCAAAAAGATTATGCAGAAAGTGAGCTTTATGTTCACATGTAGTCTGCATACAAGCCTGACTCTTAGAACATCCTACCTCTTTGATGAGCTCTTTATCTGAACAGTGTATTTAATCTATATCCCATTAAAAATAAAGAAGGTAACTAAAAAGGCAGAAATATAACTTCTGAAACCTAATGGGACAGCGTTTCACAGGATAATGCTTTAATATTTGTAGATCACTAATCAAAACATGCAGGGCCACACTTAAGGGCATTCATTTTCAAAGCAAAACCTATTGCAATTACTTAAAAACAAGTGGACTACTGTACGTTTAATCATTGCAATCAGAGAATACAATAATGTAGAACTGTAATTCTCTTTGAAGACACACATCACAAACAATCCCAAGACTTGGGTTTGTGCTAGAGGTATTTTTCCATATGGGAAAGACACACCTCAAAATTCAGAGCCGCTGTTACTGATGAGGGAGTTCATGAGTTAGCCTGAGTGAGGAATGTCCAACAGGCCCTCCAGAGCCCTCAGCTCGAAATTACTTTCTAGAAGGAGGAAAATGAAAGAATATAAAACTTACCAAGAGGGTAATTTAAAAGAATGCAAAGTATTTTTCTCTGTTGGCAGATGGTGAGCTATCACAACGTTCAGTATTATTTACAGAAAACAATTACAGAGCTTATCATGATCTAAAAGATAAGTCACTACATCAGGTTTAAACTCCTGCAAAATGAAATACCTGTATAGGAAGAAAAATGAAACAAAAGGAAGACATCACCCTCAAAGCTAAAACAAAGAACATATCTACAATACACAGTACAATAGCTTAATGCATCTCTTAACTGGCAAAATGCTTATTTTTTTCTTCTTGTTTTTTTAAGATGACAATACAGATTTCAACAAAGCTAGAAACCAGTCAGGATTGAAGCAGAAAGAAAGGTCCCTAGATAAGACACTGAGTCTCGAATGTTCCCTGGCCAAATCATAACTGTGCTTAGGAAGTGCTTGGTGAATACCAGTCTGCAGATGCCCTTCAGTAGTGTCATGGTGTGAACAATTTACAACTCAGCTGTAAATAGGATGAAGAATTTCTAAGAGGCACGTGACTTTGCATTGCTAACTGATGATTCAGTTAAGAGTTTCTTTTGGGTTTGGTTTTCATATTTTGTTGCCATTGCAGAGTAACAGCAAGGGCAGGGGGAAGCTAAGAGCAGATAAAAGTGCAGCTGCTCTAAAAAATCATAACCGTTTGCCAAAGGAATTTCAGATGCATGTGTAACACTATGCAATCCTTGCACAACTGAGTCTTCCTCATACTAGCGGCCTGTGTTCTGAAAGTTGAAACCAATGCCAACAGGGAAATCTTCCAGATGAAAACTTGGAAGTAATGAGGCTCAAAACAATTTTTTTTTTTCTCTTGGAAGGCAGACTAAAAATCAAACTCTCCTCCAAATTTAAACATCTTCAGAACATTTATATCTTTTCCTTTTACTTATAGGCTATTAGTTAGCTAATTATTTTCTTACCGAAGCACTGGAAAAGCTTGCTGTCACCTAGATGTATTCTATTGGAAATTCTGTAGTACACAGATATGTCACTTGAAGGGATAAAAAAATACATTTGTCCTGTTTAAAACATCACAAGTGTTAAGCCCACCCTCTTAATTTTGATCTGCTTTAGATCTGACAAGTAATTCCTGCTCTGATGGAGAATCTGATTGTACAAACATTCTGACTGCCTAAGCATTTAACTTTAATTTGGTAATTTAATAACTGTAAATGAGATGCACATAAACAAAGAATTTGTTTTGAGATTCCCACCAGCTGATGTCTGAAATAGGAATGAAAGGTCTCCCTTATATACCTAAAAGATGCTTCTGATGCACCACTTAAATTGAAAGTAGGAGCCTAAAGCTTTCGTGAATCCGAGGTTATATTCCTATGTGACCTTTCCTCAAGGCTTTGCATCTACCTAGCGTCAGTTATTACAAAAAACCAGTTTGTTCAATATACAATACCAATGTGCTACAAATAACATCAAAAATGAGCAACATGAAGTATCCAAAACAAAATTAAATGTACATCTCATGCAAAATAACACAGTCTGATTTACTGCTGTCTTTAAAACAGTGATTCAAGAACACCTGATTCAAATACATGCATTGCTGGAAGTACCTAAAAATCAGTACAACAATATTGAGATTATAAATCTAATCATATTCATCTCCTTATACTGGATTTATTAAATTACCAAAGGTTTTGATTTCAGTTCATCACCAGCAGCATCACAATCAAATAATGAAGCAAATTCAGAAGTAGGCTCATGCTGGAATAATCCACCGTGACTTAATATTTTAATTATGCATGTTTCAGCCCGCTATAAGCTACTGTAAGGTTTTCCTTTACAAGTCTGAGATTTCCCCCCCATCACTGCCTAAATAAGTAGCTAAGTATTCCTAGCTGCTTTGGTTTTATATCTCCATGGAAGTCTTCACAAATAATATTAATAAATGCCCTAATGCCTGGCTTAAAATGTCATTTCCAAAATGTGACCCAGAAAAATTTAATATGCCAATTTCTATGATTACTTTTTTAAAATAATTCCCAAGCAGCCTCCTCAGTGATCTAATTTATTTAAAGTAAAATTAGCTTTCTCTCCCTGTTCTTCTGGTATTAAAATTAAGCTGTGTCCCATTGTATTTTTTGGTGTTTTAATTTGATATAGTAGTGCTTTGATTGCTCTTCTCACACGACTGAATATGAGCCTTTAAACTACTCCTGCCCACTCCGTACTTTTCACCTCAGTGCAAGTGCAAAATGCCACATCTAAGGCAATGACATCATCCTAATGGTATTCAAAAATTTAAATAACACAATATTAGCTTCACTCACACTAGTCATTTCTCTATGCATTAATAATACTGCACATGCAAAAGAAAAGCGATATTGTGAAATGATAACCCCAGCAGACCAAAATGTACATACACAGTCCTGAAACACCATGTCTGTAAAGTCAAATCCACACTCCTGATCATTGCAGCTAAGATATTCAGATAGGCTTGTAGTCTAAAGCTAAAAATAAAGCAGTATACAAATAACTATTACTTGCTTTAAGTTTTAGATTTAAAAACAGAGTGATGAGAGTTTCCATAAGCTTTTCTTTCTACAGCCATCCCAGCATAGCCCGACAGCGAGTCACAAGCAGTCACAAGTCACAAATCCCTGTTAGACAGAAGTTCCAGGTTTGTAGAACACAAAAGCACATTTTCCAAAGCAGCACATCCCAAGTACAAGAATAATCTTCACAGCAGCAGCACAGCTCCCCCTCAAGCACAAGGCAAACCTACAGCACAGTTGGGTCAAAGCTGTACTGCAACCAGACAACAAAACTCCAGGTCAAAAATTCCCTGAGTGGGTACTGTGACAAACAGATCCACTGCATTGATCAAAAACGGCTCTTTTCCAGGGTTTTCTAGAAGTTACATTCAAATTCTCCACTAAAAAGCTGTGTATTAGTATAGGTGTATTACTAAAAAATGCTTCCATTTATGTAATAGCAAACACAAATGCAAACCAAATGGCGGTATCTCAAAAGTCTGACAAGTCAGCCCTAACTTTAGTAAGTCTTGCAGCCTAATGGAGCTGCCACCTAAATTCCCTTTAGATTGAAAACTGGAGGAAAAAAGCCTGAAAATTTCTCCAAACAGTATTAACTGAAGTCACATAAGCTAAGCACAAAGTACTTCTCGGAGACGCAAATTGGGCACAACCGCCTTCACACTTAGAGGAACACCAAAACCATAAAAATCTCATATTCCAAGAAAACTCAGTCAAATACTCAAGCTATTTATTTATGTTATGCAATAGCTTCCACACCTCCTCACTGACGTAAAAATTCAACACCAGGACTAATAAGAGCACTGTAATATGGGGAACTTACTCTTACTATAAAACATAATTCCACAATTTTCCTCATTCCTTCAGAAGTACAAGGAAGCACAACATGTTATGCACAAAGCAGCAAAAGGGATGACAAGGTCATCCAGGAGTGTTTTTTCTTAATGACAATTCTGTTTAGTATTTATGCTGATTTTAGGAAAAAATTTTATTTAACCATGCCCACAATTTACATCAGGAGACAGAAGTACCCTTTTCCGGTTCCTTCCCACACTACTTTTCATGGTTCATAGTATTTATTAAGATAATGTAATCTGTTTCAATTAAATTTTAAAATTATTATATATTAAGATTATGTTCACAAAATAAATTTAAATGGATAGAAATACTTGCAAAAATAAGTAATCACAATAAAGTTGTCATAAATTAATTACATAATTACAGACCCTGATTTCCTATGATTTGAACCTTTCTTCCCCACCACTTTCTTACTCCAGTTACTGCAAGCTTCTCCAGTACTCCTCGGATACCCCTGTCTGACAAAGGAGGGCAAAACTCGGTCACCTGCCCAAACCAGGGGTGTGCAGTCCAACACTCCCAGCCCAGCAGGCAGTTCCCACACATTTTCATGAAGGTTTGTCTTTGAGACCCGTATCTCTTTCTGATTCAATTTAAGGACTAGTCTAAAAAAGGTAGTTGCTTGCAAAGCCTGTTAGGTTCTGGAAGATCTTGAAGCTCTCTTGACTTCTCTGGAATACTACTTGTATTTAGTAGTTACAAAAAAAATATATTTTAGTGCTCACTACTCTTTTTAGTCTATGCCTGATTCATATGCCCATCAAGGGATTTATTAACACGTAAAGCTCATCTTAGCCCCTCAACATGCTAACATGGAGATTAGTTTCATTAGCTGACACAGTTTAAAGCAAATTAGAATAGAATTTTAAACATACCACAGCATGGAGAAATAAGACCTTTTCTACTTGACTATTTTAGACAAAAACAGAAGCCAGTGTGCTCTCGGCTGCCAAATTCACCAAAACAAAATATAATTCCTGTACTGAAGAATAAAAAGAAAAGTTTTGTTCAAGGAAAATCTCATTGTAGAAGAGAACAGTGCTCACAGAAAATCTGAACAGGACAACAGATGGGATCCTTCACCCATCTCAGGGTAGGTTATTGCTTAAGTTTCTCAATCTTCAAGTGAGAAAAATCACGCTGGGTACGATACAATGACAGTTACACGGTCAGTTGCATTTTTTTACATACTCCCCATGGTCCTAATAACAAACTACTAAATATCTACTTCTGTGAAACATTTTAAATAGAGCATTTTTGACTGGTTTTATTGATCATGCAATACAAACAGAAGTAGGGAAAAAAGTCAACCCAAGTGTGCAGCTGAGTTGTAATACTGACTGATGGGCAATGTCCCACTTGCTCCCACAGGACTCCCAAACCTTTGTGTTAAGATTAAACAGAAAGAAATTATAATGTAAAAAATGTATCAGAGTACTAAAAGAAGCAGCTTTTTTTTTTGTTGTCGTTGGTGTAACTGACTTCCCTTTACTATTTCAGTTTATCTTTATGTTCAAATTATTCATAGCATACAGATAACTGGCTATTTTGCCAGCTAAAATTTCAATTTTAACCCAGTAGACATTGCCTATCATTTACACAGCTCTTTATATTTCCAACTTCATTCATGTTTGACAAAGTAGTCACCTTTTATTGCAGTAGAAATGAAGTAAAATTCAACACGTACCCTGTCAACAAACAAATACTTGAACACAAATGTAAAAAAATTTTAATTTAATGGGAACACCTAGATTTTGTAGTGTATAACTTAGTTACCTTTCAGAACAAGATCTTGGGCCTAGACTATGTGGATGATTTCCCTGTTAAAATCTGAGACAACAGAAACATACAGCAGAAAACTCCAATACTGAATACAAAGAAAAATAGTGTTTCTATTGTATTTACTATATGAGTCATATAATTCCCTGCAGCCAATCTGCATTGCATTTGCTCTTTTTCAAAGAAAAAAACAAGTAAGGAAAATAGCTCTACTACACACAAAGGAATGTTTTTGTATTGCAGCTACCAAAAATAGATCCGGGCTTTGCTGATCCCATTTCTCAAAAGCATGCAGTACTGAAGAAGAATGAAAATCCACACAGGCAGCAGATGAACTCAGGAGATTTTGGAGCCAAGACCACTGTCATACCTCAAAATTTCTCAGACCACCAACAACACTTACTGTCAATTTTGTGTTTCTTGCAGTTTTCACAGAATCACAGAATGTTAGGGATTGGAAGGGACCTTGAAAGATCATCTAGTCCAATCCCCCTGCCGGAGCAGGATTACCTAGACCATATCACACAGGAACGCGTCCAGGCGGGTTTTGAATGTCTCCAGAGAAGGAAACTCCACAACCTCTCTGGGCAGCCTGTTCCAGTGTTCGGTCACCCTCACCGTAAAGAAGTTGTTCCTCATATTTATGTGGAACCTCCTGTGTTCCAGCTTGCACCCATTGCCCCTTGTCCTGTCAAGGGATGTCACTGAGAAGAGCCTGGCTCCATCCTCATGACACTTGCCCTTTACATATTTATAAACATTAATGAGGTCACCCCTCAGTCTCCTCTTCTCCAAGCTAAAGAGACCCAGCTCCCTCAGCCTCTCCTCATAAGGGAGATGTTCCACTCCCTTAATCATCTTCGTGGCTCTGCGCTGGACTCTCTCTAGCAGTTCCCTGTCCTTCTTGAACTGAGGGGCCCAGAACTGGACACAATACTCCAGATGCGGCCTCATCAGGGCAGAGTAGAGGGGGAGGAGAACCTCTCTCGACCTGCTGACCACACCCCTTCTAATACACCCCAGGATGCCATTGGCCTTCTTGGCCACAAGGGCACACTGCTGGCTCATGGTCATCCTGTTGTCCACTAGGACCCCCAGGTCCCTTTCCCCTACGCTGCTCTCCAACAGGTCTGTCCCCAACTTGTACTGGTACATGGGGTTGTTCTTGCCCAGATGCAGGACTCTACACTTGCCCTTGTTATATTTCATTAAATTTCTCCCCGCCCAACTCTCCAGCCTGTCCAGGTCTCTCTGAATGGCTGCGCAGCCTTCCATTGCGTCAGCCACTCCTCCCAGTTTTGTGTCATCAGCGAACTTGCTGACAGTGCACTCTATTCCCTCATCCAAGTCATTAATGAATATATTGAATAGTACTGGTCCCAGTACCGACCCTTGAGGGACTCCGCTAGACACAGGCCTCCAACCGGACTCTGTCCCATTGACCACCACTCTCTGGCTTCTTTCCTTCAGCCAGTTCACAATCCACCTCACTACCCGATCATCCAGACCACACTTCCTCAGTTAAGCTGCGAGGATGCTGTGGGAGACCGTGTCAAACGCTTTACTGAAATCGAGATAGACCACATCCACAGCTTTACCATCATCTATCCACCGGGTTACGTCCTCATAAAAGGCTATCAAGTTGGTTAAGCATGACTTCCCCTTGGTGAAGCCATGCTGACTGCCCCTAATGATCCCCCTATCCTTGATGTGCCTAGAGACAGCACCAAGGACAAGTTGTTCCATCACCTTTCCGGGGATGGAGGTGAGGCTGACCGGTCTATAGTTACCCGGGTCCTCCTTCTTGCCCTTTTTGAAGACTGGAGTGACATTCGCTTTCCTCCAGTCCTCAGGCACCTCTCCCGTTGCCCGCGACTTAGCAAAGATGATGGAGAGTGGCCTAGCAATGACTTCCGCCAGCTCCCTCAGCACCCGCGGGTGCATCCCATCAGGGCCCATGGATTTATGGACGTCCAGATTGCTTGAGGGCTGGGTCAGGAACCAATTATCTACCAAGACAGATTCCTCCTATATCCTGACTTCTTCTGGGGCCTCAGGGGTCCGGGGCTCCTCAGGACAGCCTCCAGCAGTATAGACAGAGGCAAAGAAGGCATTCAGTAACTCCGCCTTCTTTTTATCCTCTGTCTCCAGGGCCCCCACCTCATTCATCAGTGGGCCTACATTGCCTCTAGTGTTGGCTTTACCTGCAATGTATTTGAAGAAGCCCTTTCTGTTGTCCTTGACCTCTCTTGCAAGGTTTAATTCCAAGGAGGCCTTAGCTTTCCTAGTTGCCTCCCTACATCCTCTGACAACAGACTTATATTCCTTCCAAGTGGCCAGCCCCTCCTTCCATGATCTGTACACCCTCTTCTTCCACCTGAGTTTGCCCAGCAGTTCCCTCTTTAACCATGCAGGTCTCCTGGTACCCTTCCTTGACTTCCTACCTGCTGGGATGCTCTGATCTTGAGCTTGGAAGAAGCAGTCCTTGAATGCTAACCAACTATCTTGGGCCCCCTTACCTTCTAGTACCCTGTCCCATGGGATTTCCCCTAGCAATTGCTTGAAAAGGCCAAAGTTGGCCCTCCTGAAGTCCAGGGTTGTGATTCTGCTAGCTATTCTGTTCCTGCCACATGAGATCCTGAACTCTACCATCTCATGGTCACTACAACCAAGGCTGCCCTCAGTTTTGCAAAGTCACTGCAAGTTGTTTTTCCCTGCCTGTCAGGTTACACTTAAGGAGCCACTGGAACACAGATGAACCACAAAGGCTTTTTATTTACCAAGGTCTACAAACACACACATACTGGTAGCACCTCCTGAGCACAAAAAATAAGGTACAGGAAGAAGCAGTAAACTATTTTAAGCACTTCCGGTGATTTTAAAGAAACAATGGATCAATTAGCTTGGATACTGGGTGTTCAATCTCTACTGCTTTAGAGGATCTTCTCCATAAGGTCTTCTCCTCTTCAGAAACCCCCATTTCCCTTACCACAGAAGCAGCCTGCAGTCCCTGCCTCCCCATGGCAGCATTGCTGCTAGACACGAAACCAGGTACTGTTTTGTTGGATCACTGGGAGACATAAACCAAGAGAAAATTCTGTTGGTATGCGCTATCTTCAAGAACCAGAAGGGAAAATAACAAAATTGTTATTTGCATGGAAAAACAACATTGAAAGCATATGCAGTCTATAAGCTTTAAACTGGAAAGCACTGCAAAAAAAAATTAAAATCAGATTAAATGGAAGGAGTTAACAGAGCTAACATTTGCAGCATGTGACGCAGACTAAAAAAAAAAAACCATCCCACGAAACCTCCCACTTTCTGATATGCCTTGGACAAAAGCATCTGACAGATCTACTGAGCATCAATCCTGATAGGATACTTGCTGAGGCAGGTAGTTCAAGCAGTCCATCTGCTGGTTTGCTGTTGTGGTGGGTTTTTTTAACCTTTCCAAGGATTCTTGTTTCCAAAGAAAAAAATGCTCTCCCACACATGAATGTGATCAGGGACCTGCTTAGTGACTAACCCAGCTGAAGTCTGTAACAGAAGACCCAGCTTTTACAGGAACAATGACATTCAGGACTCAGTCTTAATGGGATCTCTCAGAAGAAGAAAAAAAAAAATTCTAATGATGGACCATTCAAACACCAGAAAAAAAGTCAGAACAAGCAAAGCACAATGGACACTGAATCACAAGGAATGTTCAGTTTGTATCATGTCTGTCCTGGTCCCTACAGAACCAGGAGCTGCCTGAAGAGGCAAGGGAGCAATAGCAGGGTGGAAATTACAGGAGAGTGTTAGAAAAGTATTAAAGGAGAAACATTTGGAAGGGCTCAGACACAGTAAGCCTGGGATAGCACGGACACCATGCTGTCACAGAAAGCAAAGCATTCAGAATAAGAATGCCATGAGGGCACGGACACCCACAGTGCAAAGTACACACCACACCTGCAAGAAAAGCTGTTAATCAGAAATGACATAGCGTTAGTTTTGGCTACACTACACCCTGAGAAAAAGGATGGCTAAGAGAATTACAGGTGTTTCTTTATAATAGAAGAAGAAATACCAGCAGGATTCAAAATTAATGTGATGACAGAAAATACATCCTAATATATAACACAGGCCAGTTTCTGCCTTGCACTAATATAGATCACCTCAAACATAAGCAGGATACTTCACCTACAAGAATATGCAACGATGAATACTAAGAAGAGGAAAAACATGGCAAGAAAGTCAGCATTGGACTCTGGGTCAGAGTCTAAAAACCTTTAACAGCATTTCCCAACTCATTTTGCCTTATGTCCCCCTCCTAAGTGAATTTTAGTGTTTACATCCCCTAAACACTCAATTAGCCCAGATACAGTACTGATGTAGTTCTGTTGCTCCCTACGCCTAAGATAGCCCATACCCATGAAGCACTTTCTCACATCCTCTGAGGGTATAGTACACAAACTATGAATTATTGAACTTAATAAAAATCTTAACAGCAGTAGACTCTACAGACGTATGTCTTACCACAGAATAAAGTTTTGGAAATCTTTTCCTTTTGTCCCAGTAGTGTTTAAATGCCTACTGTAATACGGCGAGATTAAGCTATCTACACTTACAGAGGTAGTGCATGCACAGAATCAAGTTACAGTGACAATATCGCCATGTATGATGTAACTACTTATCTTTAAAAAACATGAAGGAGTTGAAATTAAATCAAACCTGTAAAAAAACCCAAACAAACAAAAACCCCCAAAACAGGCATGATCCTTATTTACCTAGACCTCACATACCTAGACACAGCAACTTACAGCAACATTACCACGTATTTTAAGAAGCACTACTCACAAGCTCTCTAATAAGCAGTCCAGCCTGCTCTATGACAGTCAACTGGGCACAAAGACCAGTAAATTAAGCATTTTTAACTCCACTTGAAAAATAGTACTTCAAGGGAATGCTTCTGCTATATCATCCACACCAGAAATAGTTTAGGAGAAATTGCATGATGTAAGGACTGAGAAGCAAAGTCACTCCAACATCCTAATACGCAGCAGACAAAAAGAACAGAGAAAGGCAAAATATAAATAACTTCAAGATAAATTAGCTCCTCTAGCCACTGCCTGATTAAATGATTATAAAACCTAACAAAATAAAGACCAAGACTTAAAGCAAGAAAAAGCACTACCGTCTCAAAAATACCCAAGAACCACAGCAGGGTTGGTGACTTACCCATTAGTGACAGCACAAAGCACAGGGAATAAACCCCAAAGAACTAAAGCTCCCAGGAAGAGGGATAGGCTTTCACACTCCAGTTAAATCTAACGAGAGAAGAGCATACTACATAGATGTTTCAAAAATGCATGTGGAGTGGTACAGGCAGGATGGAGCAGGCAGACAGGAGCTCCAGTAGATCCTCACTCAAGTAGAAATGCTGCTGTTAGGGCATCCCAGCAATCCCATTGTATGTATTCCCAAAGGGATAACCCAAACTGGACTGTGATACAAACTTAAACAGTTTCTCAGCAGGAACATTAGCAACAGCATCTTCAATAAATATGCTGAAAAAGGATATACATATTTAAATAAAAGAACAAGATACCTCTGCTAAGACAGGTCCTGTGACATAAGGATATGGTTTCTGTATGCGCAAAGCTGTGCAGGAAGCAGACTGCAACCCAAGCTATTCAATGACAAGTCTCTTCAGTCTTCTGTGTCACATACAAACCCAGCCTGTGTGCTGTGCAGTGGCTCTTACACCGAAGACGATATAATCAGCACATCCATTAACAGGTGTCTATTTGTAACAGACACATTCGATATTTCATAAGTTCATCCACAGCCATAAGTAAATCCATACTAATTTTACACTAGCTAGTTTAAAATGTGTTACATTCACACCAGTGAGGATTTGTTTTTCAAGTGGCACTGATGCAATCCCAATTAATTCTTTCTAACTGGCCAGCTAAAACAAGTTTCATCAAGAAGTCGTATGATAATAATTCACTTTTTCAAATGTGTGATATATATTGCAAACATATGAAAGCGAAAACATTTCCTCTGTATCCAAGCAAATACACCTAGCTGTCCTCAGTCACCCATCACCCACATCAAGTGTTTTCTCGGAACACCTCCTCTCTAGATCAGGACAATTTTACATACAAGAAAGTTTAATGTTTTCACTTTAATCAAAACTACTGTTTAGTGTCCCATTTTAGATGACAACTTTAATTGCACTTCTTGGAATTTTTTTAATTGATATTGCCACCTAGTGGTTTGTTGCAACAATATTAAATAATTATAAAAGCCAGCATGAGGACATCAACGTCTACAGTAAGTTTGAGAAAACCCACCACATTTTTTTTTCACCAAGAGAGAAAAATCTAATATCACTCTTCACCCAAAACAAAGGAAATGGCCAAGGACTACTTATACAATTAAGCTTAAGGTAGTACATTCTCTTTAAAATAAAATCATTTCTATGGGCAGAATAAAACAGTATCATCAAATAATTTGGTTTACGTTATGGAATAATCCAATATTGAATAATTCTCCAAACATGTAATTTCAGAGAAAAAGTACCGCTACTAAAATCTATCTTTAAAGCTTATTTCTTTCACTCTCTTGAATACAAAATAAAGAAGAGGAGCATATTTCCCATCTGTCTGGTCTTTGGTTTACAGTAGGGTTGCTGTTATATGTTTAATGGCAAGATGATCTCAGTACCCTAAATACAGAAAATAAATGCAGGGCAAGTCCTAGTTTACCTAATATGAGCAATCAACTTTCAAAATGTTTCTGCTGGCAAGCTTGGCTTAGTTGTAAAAGAGAAGAGACAAACTAGACAAGAAGTTCTTAGTATTTATAAAGCTTTTCCATTGCTATTTCGTTCTGATCCAAACCGACATACACATATGAGAGTCCTACAGTTACAGACAGCCCTGTTCTTTGTTCAGATTACAGCCATCTTCACTGTCTCATGGAAACCCAGATGCTTATTATACAGCATTAGTAACAGCTGATTGACAAGACCGTATGTGACTTTATTCCTTTCTGATTCTACGTCCCTATTTCTAATAGACAAAAAAACACATCAATTACATTTTAATGAAAAATTAAAATTTTCAAATAATTGGCAATATTGTTTCCAAAAAGTCAGTGGTAGTGATTTTAGTGCTCTTGGAAATAAAACACACATGCAAAAAAAGGATCAAATTTAAACAAACACAATTATTTTCAACCCGTAATTTGCTTTTAAATCAATTTTTTCTTCTAGAAAACAAATATAACTCCCATCTTATATTTTAAGATACTACTTTAACAAGATTCAACCTTAAGAGGTCTTTACAAAGCCAATTTGCAAATAAGAACTTCTCCACGAGCCAGGATTTTCCCCACTATCTACTACTATTAGACAGAATTTTAACATGTTAATAAAATAGTTAAAGGCCATAGAGACTTTCTGTAAAAACAAAGCAGACTGCATTTGAATTTTAACTCAATGCTATTCCCCTTAAAATTTTTCAAATGTACAAAACCAGCCCCTTTCTGTGATACAGTTTCTGCTTGCTTGCAAATATTCCCTCAGATGTGCTGAACCATCTTTTGAGTTCTAAGGTCATCCATTTTCCTGGAAAAAGGTCCAGAATGCCGCTTCGCTTAGGCATCACCAGATCAGCACTTACACCTTGTCACTCCCTAGCTGCCTCTTGAAAGCTTTGAAATCACCTGAGCAGCAGCAAGGTCCAGAGCATGGCAGCAATTTTACGCATTCAGCATATTTGCGTGCAGGTCACCTGAACAAAGAGCAGTGATTGCTCCTCACCACAGACCACACAAAGCAAGACCGTGTAGCCCATAAATACGGTGTTTGCCATTGTTTGTAATGGGCCACAGGCTTTGTGTTAAGCTCAACGCAAGCCTTGGGACTTACACTGGACTCGGTCTGAACGTGTCTTGGCCTGCCTGGAGATTTTTTTTAACATTCATCAGCAACAGTCTACTGATCAAATGACTATTACTTACTTTGTTGTAGCTGTCATTTAGCTTTATGCAGTTGTGCAGTGTAGCACCTATTGTTATATGTATATCTGGAACTAACACAGCAATAATAATTATCCTGTGTAAAGTGAACTATTTAATACACTGGAATAAAAAGCAGCATAAAGGCGTAAAGACGTGGAACAGAGGACTAGAAAGTCACAGGACAATACAGAGGCCCAGGGCTACAAACACCTCACCAATAGTCAGTTGCTGGGCAAAGCCTCTTACAGGGAGAACAAAGAACAAGTATCAGACGTATGTAAAACACACCATTATATAGTAAATCTGGGTGATTGACATGGATTGTAACACGGTTTACAATGCAGCACAGAAAGAATAACTTGAAAAACACATAAAAATGACACAAGGGGATTTCAGAATGAGGAGGAAGAAGCTACCAACATCAACCTCACAGACCTCCCAGTGGGGGCTCAAGAGGCTGATTACTGGCCACATCCCTCCCTCCTTCCAAATGAAACCATCCACCTTTGAAGGGTGGGCATCACACCAGAGAAAGAGCAGATACTACAAAGTTTGTGCATTTATCCTATTGACTGTACGCAATTTGAAACAAGTACTAGTATCACTGTAACTCAACTACCAGCAATTCTTTGATTGCACCGTTAAGACTTTCACTACAATAACTGTGAATTCTTGACTCTGCAAACAGTGATCGTTTCTTTGGCTTATAACAAAATTTTGAGCGTAACAAATTCAAGCAACCTATCTGAAACCTGGATGCAACAAAGCAGTGAGAAGAGACTCTAAGATCTGGAAGGAAAGTGGGTACAGATGGATGCATTAGTAGCTATTTAGGCTGAGGAGACACGCACAGGTCCCAGGTGCATTAATACAAAACCTCAGCAGCTGGTGGGTGAGGATCATGCTGCAAACATGGGAGATAAGCAGAGACGAACTTCAGGCTGAGAAAGCATACAGCCAGAATAGTCACTGAATTCCCTCCCTTCCAGCCTCCATAAAGAAAACTGAGTTCAGAATAAAGTTAATTTATCATCCTCCAAATAAGACAGTCAAACAACGCGCTACTAGGAAGGGAAATAGCAAGAAATTTTATTTATATATACATATGCAAACACACTTGCTCTCTTCACCTCACTAAGTCCCAGTTTCCCATTTTCACAGATTTATTTGAGCATTTCAGGTGTTCACTCACACCAATTGGAATGCATACACATTTTTTCCTCATCAGTGAAAGCCTACATTGTAAATCAGATATTCCCTTTTCTGCTAAAGTAATGGTCCCCTTACTCAGCCTCTGCCCTGTCTTCCATGTCCTTCCTCCAAATACCCACCACCACATTCATGTATATCTGCTTAGGTAGGGAAATGTCATCATACACTCACTCACTTTTCATTCTCATATTCTAGATATACATTTATTGGCAGCAAATCTGGGCTTTGCTGCTTTCCGTTGCTGCTGATAAAAGCAGAAATTAAATTCTATTCTGGGAAATGGGGTGAAGATGCTTTTAATTCTTGATTAAGTTTTAATTCCACATTATCTATGGTAATTCAGTTTGAAGGAAGCCATATCATCTTAAAACAGAAAAGAGACAGTTGCTCCTTTTTATCTCACTTGCTTATAACATTATCAATGCTTTGATGAGAACACAAGAAGCAAACCCATGAAGAAAGGTGATATTACTAGGCAAAGAAGTGAGAGGGGACCAGTTTTTCCTCGTCGTTTTCAGCCTCTCCTGAAACACTAAGAGATTACACACTTCATCCCTGCTATTCCACTATTACCTTTGTAGAGTGTTAAGAGAATTTATGTACTGAGTTTAAATGGTATTTAAACTCCCAAATTAAGTCCCTTATGTAAAGGCAATATTTTAATCTACATACATAACCATTATTTATTATCTATACCAATCAACTACAAAATATTAAGTGTAGCACCTGGATTTGTGAAAAGCATTTGACACTGTCCCGCATGACATCCTTGTCTCTAAAGTGGAGAGACATGGACTTGATGGATGGACCACTCGGTGGATAAGGAATTGGCTGGATGGTCGCACTCAAAGAGTTGTGGTCAACGGCTCGATGTCCAAGTGGACACCAGTGACGAGCGGCGTTCCTCAGGGGTCGGTATTGGGACCGGCGCTGTTTCACATCTTTGTTGGTGACATGGACAGTGGGATTGAGTGCGCCCTCAGCAAGTTTGCTGACGACACCAAGCTGCGTGGTGCGGTCGACACGCTGGAGGGAAGGGATGCCATCCAGAGGGACTTTGACAGGCTTGAGAGCTGGGCCTGTGCAAACCACATGAAGTTCAACAAGGCCAAGTGCAAGGTCCTGCACTTGGGTCGGGGCAATCCCAAGCACAAATACAGGCTGGGCGGAGAATGGATTGAGAGCAGCCCTGAGGAGGACTCAGGGGTGATGGTTAATGAGAAGCTCAACATGAGCCAGCAATGTGCGCTTGCAGCTCAGAAAGCCAACTGTATCCTGGGCTGCATCAAAAGCAGCGTGGCCAGCAGGTCGAGGAAGGTGATTCTGCCCCTCTACTCTGCTCTCATGAGACCCCACCTAGAGTACTGTGTCCAGCTCTGGGGCCCCCAACATAAGGAGGACATGGAGCTGTTGGAGTGAGTCCAGAGGAGGGCCACAAGGATGATCAGAGGGCTGGAGCACCTCTCATATAAAGACAGGCTGAGAGAGTTGGGGCTCTTCAGCCTGGAGAAGAGAAGGCTCCGGGGAGACCTCATAGCAGCCTTCCAGAACCTGAAGGGGGCCTACAAGAAAGCTGGAGAGGGGCTTTTTACAAGGGCAAGTAGTGACAGGATGAGGGGGAATGGTTTTAAATTGAAAGAGGGTAGATTTAGATTAGATATTAGGAGGAAATTCTTGACTGTGAGGGTAGTGAGACACTGGAACAGGTTGCCCAGAGAAGCTGTGGATGCCCCCTCCCTGGCAGTGTTCAAGGCCAGGCTGGATGAGGCTTTGAGCAACCTGGTCTAGAGGAAAGGTGTCGCTGCCCATGGCAGGGGGGTTGGAACTAGATGATCTTTAAGGTCCCTTCCAACTCAAACTATTCTATGATGTACATTTTCTCAAAAATAAAAGATTGGCAGAGTTGATACTGAATACTGAACTGTGGAGAAAAAAAAATATTAAGGATGTAAACACTGAAAAACAGTAAAATCTTTTTCTTATCACTGTAATGTTATTTTAAAACAGATTCTTTATTACCAATGTAAAATTCATGGCACCAAAACTGAAATATTGCTGTGGAACAAAATCTGAGTAGAGGCTTTAAAAAACAGACTCTGAGAATTAGCTGTCAACTCATCTTCCTGCTAAATCAAACATGCCAGTGCCTCGTGCACCACAGTTCAGAGTTTAACATATTAATTTAAACCATGTGCAGTTCCAATTCAACTTAATACCTCAGGCTGTGAACTGTAATTAGGAATAAGCTGGCACACGTTCAGTTCCATTGTCCTTGCACATGAACATCGCTATGTCTTAAAAACACTCTGAATAAGCTAACAGGACAAGCAAGTTCTCTGCATTTTCTCCATCATGTCCTGATGTTAAGGAACAACTCTCAGAGGTCCCATTTGGTCTGGTTTGCTTTTTTAAGTTTTTGCTAACTCTTCCTTTATTTCCATTATTTTTGTCATAATTAATCACATACTTGTTTGGATTTAAGAGAGACACTGTCAACATCAATAATGCCACTTTCTGATTTAAAAACTTGGTCACACTCCTCTGCTTAAATGTATGTCCTCCAGAAAAATTAAGTGAGGTTTGCTTCCCCACTTCTTGAAGAAATCACATAAAGTGATTTTTAGCTATCTATGAATCTCACAAATAAACGGAAAAGATAATTTTTTGCCATCACCTAACTTTTCAGTGTTACAACAGTCATGAGAGGTCTTTCTTTTACCTTTTTTCATACTTTTATTTTAAAGGCGACTTTACTGCTTAACCTATTTATCTAAAATGTTGATCAAATGTTTTAAAGTGGGAAAGGAGACAGCACAGCAATGCAAATAAGTCAAATACTTTGATTCAGATGAGGCGCAATTAGAATAGTGAATTATTCTTTTTCATATGTATACAACCTGAGTTAAGCTGGTAAGTGTTCATTTTTCCTCATTTGCAAAGACAGAATATCAAAGCCATTTAAGAGAGGCCTAGAATTTTAACTATTTCCAAATCTTTACAACATGTATGTAAATGCAGTACTACCTTAATGTAATATATGTCAGAAGTAGAGTCTATTATAAAAATATTAAAATATTTCAAATGCTTTGTTTGCTGCAGTGTTAATGAACTCAGTTACAACATCTGAAGATACTTTATTTATAGCTTCCCTATGATCAGTCACACCATGATAGTATTTAAACAAGCTGTCCTAAAACCAAGGAATATCAGGAAACTGCTGTTACAGTTATAAATGATGACATGTAAGAATAATTATATACAACATCAACAGTTTTTGGGGGGGCGGGGAGGGGAGTAGCTTCCCTCCCCTCCCTTTTTTTTAAAACTACTTTGAATTCACAACCTTAACGCACTCCTGCTGTTTTAAGTTGCAGGTGATGAGATAGCTCCAGTTCTGGTTGTACCAAATGCTTATCCTTGCACTCTCCAAAACTGCATCCCTGTTGACTCCAAAGCAATGAGCTTTGTTTTTATGTGTTGTCTCCCAAATCCATTTCTTTCACCTTCCTGCAACCCCATGGCAGCTCTGCCACTTACCTTTGTGCCCCCAGCTGTGTTACCATCATGGGCACTGGTGGTGGCTACTCCGAGGCCAGAGAAGCTGGCAGAAGACACAGAACAGTCCAAGCACAGTAAACATCAAAATTAAATGGAAGGCTCAAGGCCTTCTTACAAGGGAAGTCAGCAACATCTGGGGATTGCAACAACAAAAAAGTAGCAAAAGAGAAGTGGCAAAGCCCACAAGACAGATGTGCAACTGCTGGTCAGGCCTTCCAATGGACTAGCAGGGAGGGAGAACATCTAATTTACCAGAAACAGTGATGGATCAAAATCACCAACCAAAATTTCTCTATCAAATTCACCTGGTAGTGTCACACCGTACCGAGTTTACAACTTGCCACCTTTGGCCATAATGGTCAGCAATGTGCATCTTAAAACTTACCATTGCATTTGATTAGTCTTAGATTGTCATGTGCTCTCCTATGAATTCTGTCGAGATAGATGAAGCTTTCCATAACAGCGCTTATTTCAGCCAACAAATTAAAATTAAAACAAAGCATTTGGTTGAATGAAATATTATCCCCAAAATAAATTTAATCCATTGATCTTTCCCAATTCTGCTATCCAAACTACATTCTCAGTTAATCACCAGTGATCTATACTGTGAATTCTACACACCAGGCACTGATGTATGGAAAAAACTATAACGAAATCATCAAAAGTCTCAGAATAAATCTGTAAGTGTTTTTGCTTCAATATACATATTCAGTTGTGATTTATTTCAATGTTCCTTTTAATTGCAGCTATTAAAAATACTCTGTTTTCAGCAGCCTGGCAAAGTGCAGGGCAAGAGTTGAAACTAGTAGCTATCACAGAGAAAGTACAAGTGGAGGAGAAGGGAGTCTGGTCTACTTACACTTTATCAAGTTTTTGTAATGCTACAATTAGGACAAGATGCAGCACCCTGTGAGACACAAGCTAATGAGAGCCATTATGGAAACACAAAATTAGATCAAAATGATCACTTTAAAAGAGTAACAACTTTACTCCCAAGACAAACATTCTCATTACACAAAACAGATTTTTCTGGCTTCAGAAATAAACATTAGAGAATACAGTTATTCTATTTCTCTATAATAAGAACAGGAGAAATAATTTGATTTCTGTACCATGTTTACCACAGAATACGCAGAAAGGTTGCCAGTTTTATTGTGACATTTTTAGATAAACTAATCAATTCTCAACAATACTTGTTTTAGACAACTGGGGAAAAATAGGTATTGTCTATTGATTAAATAGTTTTGACCTCTTTTATAGATGCTGGATTTACTAAACAACTTGGATTAGCAGACAGAATGCAACACTTAAAAGTAATTGACATAAAAAAATAGAGGCAACGCTCTAATAGCATTTGAGTAGAATTTGATTCATTAGCTAGGACCAGTATGATGAGACTTGGACACCAATGTGCGCTGGAACACTGTGTTACTGATATACAAAACAGGTCGCCCCACGCAACAGACCACCTTCAAAAAAAAAAACCCAAACAAGAAAACAAAAGTGGGTTTTTTTTTTCAGATACTATTATCTGGTAAAGATGATTCCTATTCTTCAAAGCTAGAACACACAATAGTATCATGAAGCTCCCGGTCTTTTCCAAGTTTCCCTGACACTGCTAAAATTTTAAAACATTCACCTGGGAACACATTCTGGCAACAGAGATCTGTCATACTGTGCCTTGTGACAGCACAAAAGGGAACTTGAAAGATCTCTTGATCTCTTCAGGGCTCCCTCTTTCATAAAAATGCTGAACTGTGACTGCTATGCTAAATAGAAAAACCATTTTAATCACCCAAAGAGCCTCATTCTGACCAAACCACATGTGCTTGTTTTGTAACTCAGAGTTACTTGGCTGCAGCCAACCAGCACGCTGACACCTGTGTATTAGTGACACCTGACAGCAACGCTTCCCTTTTCATCACTTGTCTTCCAGCTCCATCAGTCTGTTGCTCTTGATTACTCCGCAGAAGAGATGTAAAGCTACTGGCCATCCCTTACACACTAAAGCCTAGCACAGCCTTTAATCCTGCAATTGGCACTTGCACATGGCAGGTTGAAATAATAAGCTTCAATTTCCTCAGGCATCTAACTCTTATTTCACAGGTGAGCTACTACATAAGCATGAGAACTGAAGATTTAAAACAAAGCTAGTTGTTCACAGCAACAGAGGAAATAACCCAAATTCTTAGATTCACGACTTTAAATCCAAGGCTCATTTTGGCATCAAACTCAGGCCTGCAGATGGCATCAAAGCCTACAGGAAAAGCAGCATTTCAGGCACACCCATTCCTTCAGTATTTTGCACTCCTTGGCATGCATCCCCACTCCATCATTACCTTACTGTCCTCGGGTTTATGAAAGCTCTTCTCAAACACACACCTCTACTGAGCCACTGTAGATTCAGATTTAGTAGGTAACTCCAATTTCACAGCTCCTTCCCGAGCCAGGTACAGGAGAGCCACATGCTAGATCACTCAAGTCCCATTTGGATCTAGGCTCACAGATATCATCAGGCTCACAGAGGCTATCAGATGCTGCAAGCTATCTACCGAGATAGCCTTAAAAATCTAAGAGCTGCCACATTAATTGAAATCAAATACATACCTAGGCCAGGATTATACCACTAGGTGCCAGAAACATATGTTTAGAGATAAATATACAAGTGGATAAGGACAAACTCACATGACAGTGCTTCAACAAACACTGGCTTGGAAAGTCACATTGCACCGACAGTATACTTAAAAACTACTGACGGTTCCAGTGTCCTTCTTAAACCCATCTATAATTTGGCCTCTACAGTATATTACAAAGCCACATTCTGCTCTTTGTACTGTACAAAAAGTAGTATTTTTTTTTGCATTAAAGTCACTCTTAGGATACCATTGTTCTGTAATAAAAAAAAGCAAGTTATTCGTCCTTCACTTTCTATACCAGTAATGATTTTTCAGGCATGTCAAAATGCTCCTTCACCACCTTTACATACCTGAAAAGTACTTACCTTGTAAGTATTGATAAGATCCCCCTTTAGTCTTCTCCAGGCTAAACAGACCCAGCTCCCTCAGCCTTTCCTCATACAAGAGATGCTCCAGTCCTCTAATCATCCGCGTAGCCCTCCACTGGACTATCTCCCATAGTTCCTTGTCTTTCTTGAACTGAGCAGCCCAGAACTCCACACAGTACTCCAAGTGTGGCCTCACTAGGGCAGTGTAGAGGGGGAGAATAACCTCCCTCAACCTGCTGGCCACACTCTTCCTAATGCATCCCACGACACCATTGGCCTTCTTGGCCAGAAGGGCACATTGTTGGCTCATGGTAAACTTGTGCTTGCAGCTCAGAAGGCCAACCGTATCCTGGGCTGCATCAAAAGAAGCATGGCCAGCAGGTCAAGTGAGGTGACTCTGCCCCTTTACTCTGCTCTTGTGAGACCCCACCTAGAGTACTGTGTCCAGCTCTGGGGCCCCCAACATAAGAAGGACATGGAGCTGTTGGAACGAGTCCAGAGGAGGGCCACGAGGATGATCAGAGGGCTAGAGCACCTCTCCTATAAAAAGAGGTTGAGAGAGTTGAGGCTCTTCAGCCTGGAGAAGAGAAGGCTCTGGGGAGACCTCATAGCAGCCTTCCAGAATCTGAAGGGGGCCTACAAGAAAGCTGGAGAGGGGCTTTTTACAAGGGCATGTAGTGACAGGATGAGGGGGAATGGTTTTAAATTGAAAGAGGGTAGATTTAGATTAGATATTAGGAAGAAATTCTTGACTGTGAGGGTGGTGAGACACTGGAACAGGTTGCCCAGAGAAGCTGTGGATGCCCCCTCCCTGGCAGTGTTCAAGGCCAGGTTGGATGAGGCTTTGAGCAACCTGGTCTAGAGGAACGGTGTCCCTGCCTGTGGCAGGGAGGTTGGAACTAGATGATCTTTAAGGTCCCTTCCAACTCAAACTATTCTATGATTCTATGATTGTCCACCAGAACTCCCAGGTCCTTCTCCGCGGAGCTGCTTTCCAGAAGGTCAACCCCCAACCTGTACTGGTGCATGGGGTTATTCCTCCCTAGGTGCAGGACCCTGCACTTGCTTTTGTTGAACTTCATTAGGTTCCTCTCCACCCAACTCTCCAGCCTGTCCAGGTCTCACTGAATGGCAGCACAGCCTTCTGGTGTACCAGCCACTCTCTCCCAGCTGTGTCATCAGCAAACTTGCTGAGGGTAAACTCCCTCCCTTCCTCCAGGTCATTGATGAATAAGTTGACCAAGACTGGACCCAGTACTGACCCCTGGGAAACATTACTAGCTACAGGCCTCCAACTAGACTCAGCACCACTGACCACAACCCTCTGAGCTCCACCATTCAGCCAGTTCTCAATCCACCTCACTGTCCACTCATCTAACCCACACTTCCTGAGCTTACCTGTGAGGATGTTGTGGGAGATAGTGTCAAAAGCCTTGCTGAAATCAAGGTAGACAATATCCACCTCTCTCCCCTCATCTACCCAGCCAGTCATGCCATCGTAGAAGGCCATCAGACTGGTCAAGCATGATTTCCCCTTGGTGAATCCATGTTGACTACTCCAGATAAGCTCCTTTTCCTCCATATGCTTAGAGATGGCGTCCAGAATGAGTTGTTCCATCACCTTTCCAGGGATGGAGGTGAGGCTGACTGGCCCCAGTCAGCACATTTCACTGGAGTCTATTCTTTAACCAACAAGTTCAAGATAAGATCCCTTTAGCATTAACACTCAAAGAGACTCCCTAGCAGAACATTACTTCATTATGCAGGAGCTTGATATAAATGTCAAAAGTCTGCTAGTTGCTTTGCTGGACAAAAACAGAATATGTGGTATTTAGACATATGAACTGTTTTAATCACAGGATTTCCAAATGTGTAAGCTAAATTAAAAACAGTACACATACAGCTCAAAAAATGTTACTACAGAGATTTACTTTGAAACTTAGTAGACCACCTTTTTCTGCCAAAAAACTTGTCCATACTGTCTTCTGTTAAATACAAAAACTTTTTCTATGGTTATCTTAGGCTCAAACAGAGCCTATGCTGCAATTCTGCTCTGTAACATGTGCTTTATTATACTATGCTTATCTTTCTAGCCATTTCTCCTTCTGCACATTGTCAGAGATCCATTCAAACAAAACTTCCCAAAAGCAGAGCTCATCCTAAAAGGCATATTAGTGGGGTAGAAAGGGGGGCACAGGAGGAAGACTACTACCAAAGCTCTGCCAGCTGTAAATAGAACCATCCCTCTTACAATGTGCTATAACTGTTAACAGATCGAAAGTGAAAAATGAGAAAATAAGGATAAGGGTCTTTAAAAAAAAAAAGTGCTGACAGGAAAACCAGGAAGCAAGGGTTATCACTTCAAATATACGAAGGCTGAGACCAACAGTATTTTAAAGACGTGAATATTGGGAATTATAAATACAGGTAAAAAGACAATTTTTTGTTCCTTCAAATACTATTAAAATATTTTTTTAATATTTTTTTTCTTTTCGAAACAGCCTAGCAAAATGGGGCCCATTCCCAAAGTCCCCATAGGCAATTAGAACAGAAACAGTTATTCATTATTAAAACACAGGCTAGATTACAAAGGTAAAGTTGGGCAGCATTACAACATAAGTAATCAGGAAGAAAAGGGAATGATTATGAATACAACTGCTATATAGTTACGTTTTCATTTTTAACAGTCCTATCCCTTTCATTTTTAAGAGTCCTATCCCTTTCTTCTGTAGAGACCTGACGTCACTTCATTTGCTTTCATTAGATATTGGAATAACTTTAGCTACTATTCTTCTGAATCTTTCCTAGTCCTCCTCTTCAAAAGCTTTTAAAAAATTAACATTAGTTTCTCTAATTAACATTAGTTTCTCTGACATTCATCAGTAAATCACCCCAAGAACAAAGAAAATAATGAAAAAACAAACAACCACCTCGCACACATTACAACTGATGGGCAGATACAAGACCACCTCAAACTGTGAGAGTTCATGGTCATTCTCATCTAGGAAGCCCAAGAGGTGGTATACTCATAGCCTCTGATCAGTGAACAGAATCCATTCAGCAAACACCCATGGGCACAACAACTACCTAATAGATGCTGCTTTTAAGAAAAACAACTTAGATGTCACAATAAAAAAAATTATTATTCTGTCTAAGCATAACAAACACACTTGAGGAAGCATTGAAACACTTTTGTAATTGCCTGGACACCAATTAACCTTCTAGTCTTCTTTATCATACCTAGACCCACGCTTCCTTCAAACAAGGATTAAAATAAATTTTAACTTCTATATACATTATTATGTATAAATATGTGTGCATATATGTTTGTGTGCGTAGTAGCAAAGCTAGTAGCATTTTCACACAAGACGACAGGAAAAGGAAGCTAGATGAGGCTTACTATCTAAAGCTCATTGTCTTATGCAATCACAGCCAGAGACCAAATGAAAACAGTTTTCAGTAGAGATATAGATTTACTCTTTTATTACAGACATTAAGACAACAAACACATCAGCAATCAGTGAATCCACTCAAAATACACGTATGCTTACAAGAAGCATGTAGTTTCCACTACTGCCCTACAGTTCACTAGTTAACGCAGAAGTAGTTCACACCAACCTTTGCCACTAGCTTTCTCGGTGGAAAGAAGACCATGCTTAAAGATTGCAATCCTTGAAAAACATGAACAGAATTTAAAACAAAAATTATATTTTAAATACAAAATCCTTGTTTTTTAAGACTAAATTAATAAAACAAATGTCTTGTGTCTGTACCTTAACAGGACCAGCAGTTCTCCTCTAAATGAGGAAATGAAGATAGATTAATTCGATACAGTCCAATATAATGTTCTCATTGTCCCACATTTCTATTTCTTCAATTTCCAGCTTAGCTAGTCACATTTACTTCTACAACTCTTACTGCTCCAGAAAATGTTTGAGATTGAACACAAACTTTATCTGAGAAGATTCATGCTGTAAGGCAGCAATCAAAAAGTTGAATATTTAGCAAAGCCATGAGAACAGCAGGTTTCTCTCCAGGTTTTACTTTTGCCCTATGTCTAGATAATCTATGGCCACCAAAAAGGATTGTGTGCATGCCCTCCAATCTTTTTTTTCACACACACTAAATCACTGAAGTGGTCACAAAGCATATTTAGGAGACCATCAAGAAGCCAAGTAATAAAGGAATTCTTTCCTTCATGTTACTGTGTGAGAATTCAGTGAAGTTGCCCAAAATTTAAAATAATTAGATTTGGTCCAGCCTTTATCAAACCAGATTATATTCGTTATACAACCTGACATTCATATTTATTCAGTAAAGACTGTCATAGACATCTTCAAATTGCAGGTTTTTTTTAAAAAAAAAAGTTGATAGCTTCTACAGTCTGTGATCATCTTTATTACAAAAGGAAGAGATGGTTATATTTCAAAATCCATGAACATGCCTTGTCCACAAAATTTATTACCATCATACTCTGTAGTTACAGTAAATAAAAGAGTTAAAAAAATAAAAATGCACTACAGAACAAGCAGCCCTGTCATCATGAACATTATACCCCAACAGCTCATCTCACTACAATCTGAAACACGAAATGCAATCATTTCCCCTCCCCCACCAAGTTAACTCCCCCACCAACATTAACTGTGCCAAACCAGGGTATTTTCCTTAATAAAACAGCTGTTATACTAAAAACAATGTTATTGCATCAAACATAATTATTACAAATGAAATTAAGGTCCCAGGATGGCATCTTGATCCATTTCCTGTTTAAAACCTGACATAACCAAGGAGCCCACTACAGGCTAGGATGTACGTGGCTGGGGACCAGCCTTGCTGACAGGGACCTGGAGGTCCTGGGTTCACACACCTGAACACAAGTCAGCACTACACCGCTGCAGCAATGAAGACAAATCCAATCCTGGGCTGCATCTACAGGGGCATTACTAGCAGAGGTAGAGATGTAATCATCCCACTCTACTCAGGACTTCTCAGGTCACACCTGGAGTACTGTGTCCAGTTCTAGTCCCCACAAGTCAAAAAAATACATGGACAGAGTGAAGAGGGTCCAAAGGAAGGTCATGAAGATGATCAAAGGGCTGGATAACCCTTTGAGGAAAGGCTGAAGGAGTTAGGCCTCTTCTCCCTGGAGAAGTCTCAGGCAGGACCTCATCACAGTATTCCAGTACTTAAAGGGTGGCTACAAAGAGGATGAGTTTCTCTTTTCACAAGGAGCCACACAGAAAGGACAAGGGGCAACAGGTACAAGTTGCACTTGGAGAGGTTTCATCTTGATATAAGAAAGAAATTTTTTACCGTGAGAACAACCAATCACTATAACAACCTCCCCAGGGACATGGTGGAGTCCCCATGCTGGAGCTTTTCAAGATGTGGCTGGACAAGGTGCTAGGCAATCTCATCCAGGCTCCCTTTCCCACAAAAGGTTGGACCAGATGATCTTTCAAGGTCACTTCCAACCTGGGCTGTTCTATGATTTTGTTCTATGAAAAAGGCATGAATCTTGGCAAATTTCTATGATCAGACAATTCTTTGATAACAGATGTCCTGACACTTACATGACAATAACTACTTTCATTATACAAATCTGCAAGTAGACCTCTACAGAATATTAGAAATTCTGGAGCCATTCCCATTTCAGAAATTAAGTTTATTAGAGTTGCAGGATGTTTTCTTACTACATGACACAGAGTTCAAAACAGAAAGATGAACACACTTTGTAATACATGTGCTACTTTACACTGAAATTTACTCTGGATCCCACAAAAAGTCTTTGATATGTGTTTTATTATCTCATTACAAAGGTGGGCATTGGACTGACTCAGGTATTCAAGATCAAACATGACACAACATCTTCTTTAAATTTCTGTAATCTCAATACATGCAATTATTTACTTCTTTGCAAAAGAATTATTATCATTATATCTAGACAACTAAAATCAACTTTTGTGTCTTTCAGCTGAATCTTTCTGTATATTGTACTTTTTAAGAAGGCACAACGTTAAGCACCTGAAGCCTACATACACTAAGTGGGCAAATAACCAAGACAATTGCAATAAACAGAAAGTTACAGCCCTGCGGTATAGGTAGCTTAATGAAATCTTAAAATTTGACAGAAACAGGAGGATAAAGCTCCAATTAAAATATTCTTAGCAAGAAGACGAAATGCTATTAAGAAAGAAGGCAAGAGTTGCAATTCCCATCAACATCACATTTTGAGAAAATTCCCAAAACAACACTGAGCAGACCTAAGCTGATCCACCCTAGGATATATATCCACTCTAGGATACCCACATATTGTGGCCTCAGACCACTGGTGGTCAAAAAAAAGCCCATTTTACATATACACACTTCCACTCTCACCCTCTCACGCTTGCATAAAAGTTAATGAAAAAGCTTAGGGAGAGTTTGCAAATCTTCTGCAAGCAAAAAATAAATTAAGCTAATGAAAGCCACTGTAACACTGAGCAAGATGGGTATTTTTGTTCTCCTCAAAGAGTTACTGAAAGAGGCTGAAAAACACTGTGGTAGAGAAACGCTGACAAACAAAAGCAGTGAATGATTTTCAGACATTTAAGATTCCATAATAATGTCATATATCCAAACTTTGATAGCTGTACAATACCTGTGGGTCCAAGAAGCTAGTTATCTGGAAGTGCACAGTACAGAAATGTGGCACTCCCCATGTTATCTAACATACATACTCTCCACCACTATAAAGCAGTATCGCATGGTCTCCATCACCTGTTCTAAAGTATTGCTTAAAGACAAAACAAAAAAAACCCCTGCTCTACAAGAAAACTGAATTTTGAAAAGTCAGTCTTGATTTCTGGATTTATGCATTTGTATTGAAGTATTCAATGCACTTAATCCTCTCTCCATACATCCACACATCATCATCTGGATTTTTTTAACATACAAAACTCTATCCTTTAACTTTGGATACAAATTTATAGTAAATGTGTTAAAGATGACAAATCTCTGATTGGATATTCACTTGGGTTTTGTCATATTCACTTAGAAATAAAGTCAAGCAAAATAAAAGTATCCAAGACAGAAGTTTGTTCCAGTTGAAGCCAATACTAGTCTGAATATAAAGAGCAGCCTACCATTTTGATGAATGCAGAAGGTAAACATACCTGAGGCCATCATTTACATAACTGGGTGCTGTTAGTAAAGAACAGTAAACAGGCTTGTCTATCTGTAAGCACGTTTATCTCTGAACACAGACTTGGGCATCTGTCAAAAATGCTATTTCACAGACCTCTCTCAATGCAGATCTCCATTTTAAGGAGAAATAATTCACAGAGGACCTTAGTTAATTATTTTGATTAATCTTTTGTCCGACTCAAAAAATACATAAGCAGTTCGTACACACTGCATGGAAGTCCATCTATTATAACCAAAATGAATTGCTGTTATCTTAATATGGTGACATATTATTCTTTTTCAGTAGCCTGGATGATTGAATTCAAATGCCATACCAAGCAGATTTTGCTATTACATGCAATTTTAGACACAGTCTTGATTCAAGACAAAGTGCTTTCTCTTCAGAACATGAGCCACTTAACTGCTAGTTTCTTGTTTTTCCACCCTATTACATAAAAAATACGGATTCACCTCCACCAGTTCTCATCATTGACTTAAGGGGTCAACACTGAGCAGTTATAGGACCGATCTCGCAGCCTTCTATGGCACTTATGGTCATAACAGACAAAAAGCTATTCAGTGTTAAAGAGCACTGTAACTTTTTCTTCTTCTTGTGTCATCATCTTAACACTCTTCAAACAAAAGCCTGCAAGTAAGCTACAATGCGATATAACTCTCCTAGCCAATTCTAGAAGAGGAATCCTGCAGTTCCTTTGAAGCACATTGTTACCAGCAACAATGGAAGTTGCTCTATAAAGCTATGACCCAGCAGAGAAGAGTCTTCCTAAGAACCACAGTTTAAAAAAAAAAAAAAAAAAAAAAGCTTTGGATTCAAAAACAAGTCACAATTTTCACGTAGTGAACAAGTTCACTATAGGGGACTTATGGTATAGAATTTCCACCCCCGAAATCAACATTTTCATTTGCAGCTACTGTGCATTTGATGTGCATCACAGATACTGTACGGCTCTAACACAGTAGCATATGCTGTAGCAGTTGAATTTAAAGCAAGCTGGGAACAGGACAAAACAGATACTTCTGTTGAGATCATCTTCTGAAATAATGTCCAATGCTGTCTTTATTTTGGGGCCTAAACTATTTAGCCATATGCACAGAGACTTAAAAACTTAAAAGGAGCTTCCCTTTCATAAAGAAGCACAAAACAGAGCAGGAGGTCTCCATAGCATAAAAGTGGTTTGAAGAGAAAAGAAAACATATGTAGCAGAAAAGAAATGATGGCGCTGTTGTCTACTGCAGCAAAACCACTGTTTCCTGAGGCAACTGAACAGATTGGGCCATTGCATCTGGAAATGCCAACTCAGTATGGCAAATGGCCAGCTACTGACTGTGCATCCTGACTTAACAGTAGCCAGTTTCTTCAGCAAACATGAAAAGAGTACCAGTTCTGTGCTTACTAAGTGTCTGTGAAAGCAAACTTTTGACAAACTCCCTCAGCAGGACATCCCAAGGCAGCCCTGCTAAGAAGTGTATTAAACACTGTATCATCTAAGCAGAACAGAAGTTTATTAATAACCTTGTGGTTAAGACTTAACTGAAAGCTACAAAAACAATTCTGAACCTAGAATTACAATAAAGTTTAAGCTATTTCTGTTTTCAAAGTGGCAAAACAAATCCATGTAATGTTACAAACTGACTTTCCAAAAGGATTTTGGAAACAAGGGAACCAATCCAATCAGACCATATATCTTGCACATAAAATTTGTTTCCATTGCAATAACTCCAATTTCACACAACTGAAAACACAATGTAGTTTTCATACAGCGCTGGAGGAAACAGCAGTAGCAGAACAGGATGTGAACAAAAGTTAGCTGTCAAAGCCTGACGACCACTACACCAGCATTTCATCTCACATTATTTTTAACCATCTCAAAGGGGAAAAAAGCCCATTCATCATAATTAAAAAAAACAAACTCCAGGAGCAGGGATGTATTATTATTTCTTTTTATAGAAATCAGAAAGAAAAAGACCTTGCCCCTTGAATCATTTACCATACCACACAGCAACATCTTTACCCCATCACATATATATCCATCCATCATACCCTGCTTCCCAGTTCTAAAAACTGGCTGACTAGGAGGAGAGGGGGATAAGGAGTATCAGGACATATGTTTTCCTGTCAGAACACAGTAGGTACACTGGATCCCCAAGCAACAAAAATAAAGACAAGAGTCTATTGGTGACTTAATGAGTCACCAATAAAGTCTCGCTGAACAAAACATAGTAAAAGCTAGTGAGAGAAGCACGTAATCCTTCAAAGAGAAAAAATAAAAGAGGGAGGAGTCCAAAGCCACATTATCCTAGGACAGAGCAGTTAAAGTGGGAACACTACAGAGATGGAAGAACATTCCTACGAGGTTCCGTGACAACAGGTATCATGAGAATAAGAAAAGATGAACTAGACAGTGACAAGAACAAGAATGGTCAGCAGAAGACAGGGGAAAAAAACAGACTGTGACTTCTCTCTGTTTCTGCAAGACCAACAGAGATTTAAACAAAAAAAAAAAATACCGGTATCGGCGATGCTGGCAATTAGACACATCTGGGAACGGGAAATAATCTGACAGTACGGAGCAGGAGGCAGAGAGCGGGATGGGTATATCAGGCTGCCAGCAGGATAAGTAAAAGGACTGCCTATAGACGGGAGAAAGCCGCCCGAAAGAAATCACAGAACAGAAAACACAAGGAGAGAAAGAAGAGCGTGAAGATGAGAGAACTGGAGGGTGATTCAAAAGGGACGCGGGGCAGCAAAGACTAAGTCTGTGCAGTCCCCGCAAACGGGCGTTTCTCAGAGCCGAGCGCCGCACGACGCCCCGCGGCGAGCCCGGGGTGGGTTTCCACGGGGGACGAAGGGCGGCCAGTGCGGCGCGGGGAGGCCCTGCCCGACGGAGGCTGACCCCGGGGCCAGGGCTGGGGACACCCCCCGAAGGAGGGCCGGGCCGCGGGGCGGGCGGGGCGGCGTGCTCTGCCGGGGGAGCTGCCGTCTGTCCCGGCGGCGGCGGCGGTGGGAGCGGGGCAACTCCCCGGTGAAAGCAAGCGGTGGGGCCGGGCCGCGGGACTGCCCTGACAGACGCTACGGGGCGGCGGTGAGGAAGGCGTGAGGGCAGGACAGACAACGGAGCCGTCCCGGGAGGAGGCTCCGTCCCGACGGGTCGGGGGTCCCCGTACTCACTTTTTGTGGGGCGGCGGGTGCTTGTCCCTCCTGCCGGCCGCCGCGGACTGCTTGGGCCGCCGCCTGCGGGCCTGCAGGGCCAGCACTGCCGGGGAGAAGAGAACAGCCGGGAGCCGGCGTGAGCGGCGGCCGCGCAGCCCCCGCGCTCCCGCCCCGCCGCCCGGCCCGGCACAGCACAGCACGGTACGGTACCTTTGCGCGAGTTCATCGCCCCGCGCCGCACGCTCCTCGGCCGGCGGGCGCGCCGCTCCCCGCCTCGCCCGGCCCCCTCCCGCCGCCACCGCCCGCCAGTCGCGACCGGGCACCGGCCGGCAGCAACGGCGCCGCCCGCCCCGCACAGCCCCGCGCCGCCGCCAACTGCGCAGGCGCGGCCGTGCCGGCGGGGCCGCGGCCGGAAAGGCGGGGGCGGGGCGGCGGCAGGTGGCGGCCGGGCCCGGCGGGAGCGCACCTGGGGCGCGGAGCGGCCCCTCAGCGCCCGGCCCGGCCCCTCCCCTCAGCGCCCGGTTTTGCAGCTGGCAGAGGGGACAGCTTTGCCCTCTGACCAGCCGCTGCCCCTTCCACCGATCCGTATCTGTTACCGGGCTGCCGCCGAGGTCGGCTTTGTCAGGTGGTCGAACCAGCTGGAAGCTACTTTTGCTGAACGCCACTTGCCTCCCCAGGCGTCTCGGTTTGTGGTCAGAGCAGCGAAGCGATCCACCGCGTTGCCGCGCAGCGCTGGGAGCTGTGAGAAGAGAAGGAGAGAAACGGAGGGCGTGGAGGTGGCGATCTGCCTCCTTGGCAGCAGCCGGGGTGAGATCAGCTTTAGCTTGTCCCAAGACCTGTGTGGGGTTAGATGCTGGAACTGATTAACCGTGCGACACGAATCCAGGGAAAATAGATTTCCTTAATTCCGATTCTCACTAAGTTATTTGATTATCATGACGGACAACTCTTGGCAATTGGTTTTTTTGCTGCCGACGATGTCTCATTGCCCATGATACCAGGCTCTGTTCAGATTTGGCCCAGTAATGACCTGTTGAAAACTGCCACCTCTTACTTGTGCTGTGCATAGCATGGCTTAATTTTTGACAGCGTTATGACTGAAATTTTGTGTAATCTATAACATATGCCTGGTGCAGAAGATGACCTGGGTCATATAAAAAACTCCAGTATGAGTGTGAGGCTTGTCTGGCTTATTTTCATGTGGGACTGGAGTTCAAAGCATAGTAACTGAAAGATAACAGGGAACAGTCATTAATTTTTGAGGCAGAACTGCCTCCCTAAATAGTAAGACAATCCATAAGGATGAAGATCTAAAAGCAGTTGCAGTCAAGGTATTACGAGAGTGAAGGGAACTAGCAGTAATCACTGGTCTTAAGTAATTCGATCATTGAGATTTCAACTAGACAGAAAATGGATTCCCTAGTTATGGTTAGTTCAGCGTAGGAGCAGGACAGAAACAGAAAGATAAAGCTAGACAACTCAAAGAGGGAGGTACCACAATGTATAATACTTGTCTGACTAGAGAGCCTGGTGAACAGAAAACAATAAGACCATGAAGTTCAGCCTAAACTCCAGCTCTCATGAGGCACCGCAGCTGCATTTCTAAATCAAAACATGTGTCCCATCCTCCATCATAAAAGAATACAGGAAAAAAACATTTCCAGTATAAGCTACTACTTGGGTAACATGCAAGGTTGGTGTGTTACGTCTCCCTTGTTGTGGTTAGCCTTTTAGTGATAGTTCAGTGTGATAGGTCAGGCAACAGAATGCTGCACTGAAATTTTGAAGGCTTTCTGATGGGAAAGTAGATGCATGAAAATTAATAATAGTTGAATGTAAAAAGCAGATTACATATTTACCCTTTGTTTCCAGGCTAATTTTAACTTCATTGGTTAAATTGTGCTGCTGCATGAATACTTGTGCCTGTACAGCAAATGGTAGAGACAAGCACCTAATGAAGGAGAAAACGGTGAGACTGCTTTTTTCCTTTGTCAGGGCAGTGCTGGCTTAAAGATACCTGCTATGGCTATAGAGCAGAAACCATATCAGGGTCCCAATCATCTTTTCAGTGAACGGAGTGCAATTCTGTTTACTTCAACAGGAGGTTTATATGTAGAACTGATTGCACAATTGGGTCTTAGATAAGTACAGTGAGCTTTGCTTACATCAACAGGATTATAAATTCGCCAAATCTGGAGTCAGGAAGGAATTTCCCTCACGAGCATAATGTCAGCAACATAATCAGGGCGAGGAAACAATCTGCTAGAGCACAGAGAAGGAATTATGTTAGGACCAGGTGGGTGTATGCTACACAGTCAATTTCTTTCAATTCTAATGGACACATATTTTGGGACTGTATTCTTCCTGGGTTTTGTTGTTTTCTTCCCCATCTCCCCGCCCCCACTGAAAAGCCACTCAGAGGATGCTCATGCAGAAGTGCAAAAAAATCACTGACACTCTATATGTATGTATAGAGGATTACCATGTGCAATTAACTAACTGGAGAGTAAATTAAGGTCAGTAGAGGCTAGATGTATTTCAAAAAAGAAAAAAAAAAAACACACTTATTTCTCAGACTCTTGAGAGTGTAACTCTCTTCCTGGGAACACAAACAGTAAGTGAAAATTCAAAAAATTACAGAAATAATTCCAGGTATGTGATTGTTAAGAATGGATCTACTCTGGATTATGTTTATTTGAATCCACTCATTTCAGTGAAATTTTATTTCCGTGTATGTCTTATTGTGTGTAACTTTGCTTTTTCAGAAATAAATGATGAGTCAAGAGAAAAGACAGACTAAATAGCAAAAGAAGGCATTTGTAAAAACAGTATCAAACATAAAGAATGGTGGACTGGGTCAGAATGTATCTGTTTCTGGCTGTCTCTCTTTGAACATAATATAGCAACAGGTGTCTATTTTATTACAAGGATTACCACAGAGCTCATTTGCTCTGGGGAAGGGCGCTATGAAATTTAGGTGATATGACTTAGAAAGGAGGGACAACAGCAGATTTAGATGGTCTTAGGTGCAAACATCAGGGGAGAAGAAGGAGAAAATACCAAATTATGGAATTATATTTTATCTGTTTACTATAATATAGTTTGGACCAGTCACCTGACACCCCACAGATGTTTGGTTTGTTTCCTTTTCACATAGCTTTGAAATATCCCACTTACACAGGAAGACGTTATCTTTTCAAACATGAATAGAATACATTTGTACAAAAAGTTACCTAGCAGCAATCCTCTAAGCATGACATTGTCATCTTCTTGAGAATAATTCAAAATTTTTACTTCAGCAGAGGGATGTTAGAAGCTTTTGCCCTGATTTCTGTATCAGTTCCTTTCAGCATTGCTTTTTCCCACTGTGTGGTAGCATGCTCTCTGAACTGCACTTTCTCAGAAATCAGGATATGAGCCAACTTTGCGCTGCTCTTGCACAGAAAGGAACAAACGAAAAATAACACATAAGGCAGAGGGAGAAAGAAAACCCAATGGGTGGTGGAAAAAGGAAAAAGAACAATGTAGTGAAAGGAAATTCCCAATTAAAGGAGAGTTCTTATTAATATGCAAGTCCAGCCTTCTCATCCTCTCGCCTTTCATGGTTGTCTCTTGTTCCTTCAGTTCCCACCCCCATTCCACATTTCTTTTGATACACTTGTGTAGGCATACAAACAATGAGCCTGACCTCCTCTTGTTCACTTCAAGAATTTTCTAGCTACCAACATGCTTTTTTTCCCCCTCTAGTATGTAAACAAAGCAAAGAGGACAATTCTCATCTTGGTTTTGAGCAACACAGACAACAAACTTACAGATAGGAAGTATTAAGCAACAGTAACTAATAACCTGGGTTTGCTTTTAAAGTCAGGAGGACTGTTGGCTCATCACTGCTTGAGTATAACCAGTTAACATTAATAGGAGCAATGCATACGTTAAACAAGAAAAGTAGGCTTGTTATCTCAGTAGTGTAACTGGAGAAAAAATAGCAGGAAGCATGAGTTGAGATTTCCAGAAAAAACAGGAGGTCAGAAATATGGATTCCTGGCTCATTCACTGATTCATTGTTCTCTTCCTCAAGCAAATTACATGACTCACCTGACTCATTTTCTTCATCTATAAAATGGTACAGTGTATGCCAGCTGCACAGAGTTAACATTGGTAGAGAATTCTTGTTTATGAGGTCAATTAGGATTACTAATGCAAGCAGAAAGATATAAAGGAGAAAGAGACCAGTTTAACACCAATTTGACATGAAATTAAAGACTTGCCTATGCCCAGAAATAGCTGCATCAACCCAGATCCGTATTGTACGTAGTCTAAATAGGGCATGAACTGGCATGACTTAACTCAGATCTGAAATAGGATTAAACCAGACTGTGGCAATATTTTAATGACAATATTTCTTCTAGTGTTGAAGTATCCAGGTTTCCAGAATGACCCGTTCAAGCTTCCCCCATTACTTCCATCAAGCTCCCAAACACCCCTTCAGTTAAACTTTCTCCAGTTTCCTGGGTCCTTGTCTTAAATTTCTTCATTAGTCCCCTCTTCTCCTGGTTCCCAGCTCTTTACCCAGCTTGCCCTTCTCATTTCAACCTCCCTTATCTCCTTGTTCCAATCTAATGCCTTTTTTTCCTGTATTTAAATTGGATGGTTTCTTCCTTCATGCTGATTAAAGGTCAGCAAGGGAAGAGAGGATCACTGGAAGATTAGTGACTGCTCTCAGTTTCCTGATCAAACACAACACAAGCAATTATAGGGAAAGTTCTTCAGCAGTGATGCAGGGGTGATTTGGACTCATGCCTACTATTTCTCTCGAATGGCAGCTATGCAGTCTGGTCATGTGTGTGAGAGATTTATCTGCTAGGTGGGCGTGGAGTATTTTGAGACTTAAGTATTAAACTCTCATGTGTCTCTATCCAACACATGCAAAATGCTGTTTTACAAAGTCTCATAATTTGGCCAAATTTGAAAAGATTTTCATAGGGATTGTAAAGGCACATCTTTGATATTAAGGCCTCTTTCTATGAAATCTCAGCTTCATACTTGAAGGTAGGGATTGCCAACCAGTGAGATGAGAATCCATTAGAAATCAGACGCAGGGCTTATCCAATTTCCTTTTCTCTTGGCTTGGACTACACAAACAATAGTCACAATGAAAACTGCAAGCTCAAGCTTAATGTAAGAGGAAGCAATTGACTCATTTTCTCTTGAAGAATAAAGCCTCTTTCTTCTCCACAACCACCCCTGTACTTTTACTTGATACAAGATGTTTTTGCAGCCTTCAGAAAAATCAGACACCAGCTGACTAGTAGGATGATGCCACGTTATGTCAGTAGTGCCCCAGATGTCCTTTCTTCACACATCCTTCAGTGTGACATCGCTACAACGCCCTCGCCAACACCTTTCTGGGAAATTAACAGCCGTTACCCTGCTGCATCTCAGCGAGGACTAGTGTTCCTTTACAAACTTTCTGGTTACAATGCATTCTGAAATAAACTTCTGTTAGTGGAACGGCCAGTAAAGAAGCACTGGCCAAACTGGTTTGTCTGGGTACAGTTCAAGAACTTCATCTCCACGGCAGAGTAAGCTTGTGCTGTTTTGTAGAAAGTAACCGTTTGGTAAATGATGGCTCAGTTACACAGGCAACATGCATTAGCAGCTACAGTTATCAGTACACTATTGCCTACCATTAAGGCACAGAACAGTGCCACTTTTGCTTAATTAGTCTTGACTATGTACTGGATCCAAGGAACTCCTGTGCTAGAGGGGCATTTCCAAGAAGTATGTCAGGATTCTTTTAATATGATCAAAATAACATTCTTTAAAAAGTATGAATTATTTCATTACTCAGCATGGGATATTTCATCCCATATGATTAAAATTTTACGAAGTTAACAGTAACTGGATCTTACAAAGTGAAATGTCAGCCAGCTTCAATTGTCATAGGCATTACCAGCCTGGTTCATAACATGTGTGAACTAGCCATTGACTTTCACTCTATCTGGATATGTCTATACCACATCTATACCATGTAAAACAGCAAAATGCATTTTTTTAAAAGCAGAAAATGTTAAGACTAATCATTAAAATAAAAGCAGAACTGGCTTGGCTTGTTAGTCAACCAGTATTTCTTTCCAGCCTTCACAAAGAACACTCATAAATGAACTTTGTTACTTTCAAAGAACTGAATAAAGACCGATTATTCACCTCTAGGCACGTGAAATTCCCTCTGCTCCTAGTATAAGATGTGTGACATCAAACAACAGTGAAAATATTACAAACAGTCAGCTATATGTTCATTCAAAGCACAGAGAATTAATCCATTGCAGTTTGGCCTTGTGCATTGTTTCTTAGAAATTAATTCCGTGGGCTTGATTTATCAGGTTTGATTTAATCATGTTTTACACCCACTTTGGCATTCATTGTAGTAACACAAATGACTGTGGTAGGAAATATTCACATGCTTCTGCCTTCAGAGCTGCAAAATAAAATAAACATTAAGAATGTAAATAATGTCACCAAAAAGTATGTCTTCATTGCAGTCTCAAGCCAGGCCTTTAAAATCACTACAATGTAAAACTGCATTCACACAGTATGTCCATCTATTTACATTAACTTTTAAGTATCAGGATTTTTACTCACCTTCCAGAGCACTCAGTACTTTACTAGCTGGACTTCCCTGATACAGAGAGGGATTAAGCACAAAACTAAAGGATTATGGCTATTTCAGTTCCTAGTGAGGAAGAAATCCGGTGTAGGACAATGATTTCTTCTTTGTCCAGATACCCAACTTTAACCTGTTTTGAAAATAAGAGCTTTTATTCCCTTCAAACACTAGTTACAATAGGCATGTAAGTCCATTTCCTAAAGTCTCCTCCTCTGTCCTATCTTATGCATTATTCTTAAAGAACACAATTGCAGAAAACAGCAGAAAAAGCTGAATAGCAAGAAACAAAGGCAAAGTGGGAACAGAATGCACGTCTCATTAGTTGATGGTAGGATACATCCAAATCTATTTGTTTACCGATACGCTCAGTGCTGTTTGCGTTCAGTGGAACAATGCACTGTACCATTTCGGAATGCACTGAACCATTTCTATGGGGACAGAAGCAAGAAATGACACTGTGAACTCAATGCACTGCTAAATCCAGCGCACGCACTCAGAGTATGCCTCATCACTGAAAATCCAGGAGAACAGAGTGTGCCTTTTCTGTCTCTTTCATTGAGTTTAGTTGAAATCCATATGGAAATGTGATGTTATCGATGATTTTGACCACATACCGATTTACCTAATACTGTTCTGGTTATAGCATCTTTCTCTGCCCTGTTCAAAACTTTGAATAAGGCTCCCTGTCTCTTCTTTCTTTCCCCAAAATAATACATAGTTCAAGATCAAGACTTCTGTTACAAACTAATGTACCGTATGAAATAGTACTGGGAAGTTACCTGCAAATAAGAAAAATATGAAAAAATCTTATTTGCAGTGAAATTAACAATAATATGAATTGTAATGGGAATCTGCATTGCCAGCATACTATTCTCCTTTTCTGTAGTGCCAGCCTGGTCCTCATGTAGAAGTACCTCTGTCCAGGTGGTCTTCCATTTCAGGAGTGTGTGGTTGGCTATTACCCTTTAAAATCTGGAATTGCTTAGACAGCTGAAGAACGTGATGATGTGAAATATGTGTCCCCTGTATACCACATACAGCCTGGCAAAGATGTGCGAGCTGCAGCTTATTGGACAGGAGAGGAAAGAGCAACTCAAGAAACTATACTTGGTTTTGTAACTGGTGTATTCTAACTTTCCAGTTGATCTCTAAATTATTGGCAACCACTTTTTCCTTCTTCCCAGCTCCTTTTTCAGTAGAACTCAAGATGCCTGTGTCCAAGGCTTATTTGCAGCAGGTTATCCTTGAATCTTTGTTGGTTTGGTTTTTTGTTTTGGCTTGTGTTTAATCTTTGCTGGATGAGAGTCCTTTTCACCAAACATGTGCCTGATTTTGCCCACAGAGAGAAGAAAAGAAAAAAAAGTATCACCCCTGTAACACTTCGTATCATACTAAGCCTTCAATTAATATTTTATGTGCTTACTGTGCTTTCATTTCATCTCTCTTTTCTGTTTAGAAACAGCTATATCTCATGCTGCCAGTCTACAGAGCCTATAGTATTTCCTATTAGTGCATTCTTACACAGAATTTGTAATGGTTGAGGGACTGGGGCTGTCAGATAAAAGGGATGTTTACCAGTTACGGTTTCAAACAGCAGTGCCATGAGAATATATGAATCAGTTGGTGGTCCCAGACTGGAAGAAGAAACAATTTTTCCTGGCATCTGGTAGAAGACTATTATAATCTGGTGACCAATTAGCAAACCACTGAATGAAGAGAGCCAATAAACTGTAGAACAGATACAAGACAGTAGTGCTCTGCAGGAATTTCACTGCCCACTATGAGTTTCTCATATTTCAATCATTTGTAAGACTCATTGAGCAGGAACAGGGAAAATATACAGTTGAACATTAAAAAGATACTGAATTAGGATGTCAAGGCTAGCTAAAAATAATCTGATTCTTATCTTTTTGGCTGGAAAGCACACTGTGAACTAAAAGTGACAGGAGACCAAACACTTCAAGCACAAAATTATTTCTTCACTCAATCCAAGTGGGACTTGCCATGGACACTCCCTGGAACAGTGCATTAATGCTAGTACCTGTATAACACTCACAGAATTCAGTAGGTATAGATAAAAAGATAGGCACTTGGTTCTTGCTAAGCCTCTAATCCCAGCTTTGAATAAATTTAATAGTTAACAGTTAAACCATAGCTAGAGTAAATCGTTAATTGCGTAGGTAAATTTTCCTCAGGTGGAATTTATATTGGCTGGTATGTGCACATACCTGCTAGAATAAGGGGTCCAAGAGGGAAAAGGAGACAGGGGAGTGATGCAACTCCTGTCCTTGACCAAAGGAAGGGTCATACTATGCCGTCTGCTGTCCCCAACACTAGTACCTTCATAGGTTATACTGTGGTGATGCTGTAATTCATAACAAAGAACAGACTTTCTATCTGGTGGCTCTGTCATCAGTTCTGCTTCTACATCAGCACTTCATTTGATAAATCCATGGTCTCTGTCCATTTGGTTGTTTTTGAGGTCCACTCCATATCTAGGTTTCCACTTCACTACCTCTGCTGCAGGAATTTCCCACAGTATGGCCCTTTTTGCCCCAATCTAAAATCTGAGACAAACTGTTCTGCTTCAAAAGCTGTCCAGTGTGATTGTGCCAGTAGATGCATTTGAGGATTTACTTTTCTTTTTCTGGCATTGAATTACTCCCTGCTTGAGCCTTTCCTCCTCAAACTTACAAAAAATAATAATCTGTAAGAGTGTACCATCCAGAATTATCTTCTTTGTTGTGCTCACCCCAGAGGTCTACTGACGGTTGTGCAAGTCTCCAGCTAGCTCACAGCATGCTGGAACACAGCTGTCCCAGCGAGTCTCTTTTTTGCATTGTTTGATTGAAATAGCTGTACAGAAATGGAGAAAGTAATGTGAAAACAGGGACTTAAACTGCTGTATGGTCCCTCATACTCAGGAGGTAAATGGAAAATGAATAAGTAGACAGATGAAAACAGAAATAATATCTGGCCCCCAGAATAATATCACAGCGCACATGCCATAATTCATGTTCACACCACAAAATAGGTGGGGTGGATACCAAGTAAGCAAAACATGACTTTAATTTATCCCCTTAGCTATGCAGATAAGACTAGACTCAGAGGACTTCAAGAACGTTTCCTAATATGACTTTTTCAGGATGAGATCACAAGGTATAAATTTATAAGCCATGTTTCCTCTCCTGTCCTATTTTTGGACATCAGTGACCTTGTGTAGCTCTTAACTTTTCCTCTCTCTGAGAAGAAATGGTTCAGCTTTTCACCATAGCCTAGTAATTTTACTTTTTTTGTTGTCAGGTTCAAACATGACTTCCTGAAATTTTTGTAAACGCCCACTGCAGCCAAAGACATGGGTGCAACTTGCTTAAGCAGGTCTGTGTTAGCTTTAAATGAGCCAGCTTAGGCACTACAGCAGCAGCTTGATATCAGTGACCTGTGGTTACTGTGTGCTAAATTATTGAATTAATGAATTAGTAACCTAGAAAACTAGCAAGCTACACTGCTGGATACATGCAAACTAACTAGTTCAAGTTAGCTTAAATTTGTTAATACAAGTTGTAGTTACATACGATCTGCAGAGCTGAGAACTATTTCTGTGATCTTAGACCCTAAATTACAGCCTGTCATACAGCAATACATTGCAGTCGCATTGGCCAGTAGGTCACTGAGTCGATCTGAAATTCAGGACCCAGATCCCCAGCTATTTCTCAGCCTTACATTGAAATGAAATCCAGCCACACTCGACCTTCTCCACCACCTGGTTTTGGTGGGTGGAATAAGAACTGGGCATGAAGCCAGAAAGCAGCTGTACTGGGCTCTGGTCTGGTCTCCAGTCTGGAGGAACTAAGGTACCAGGGTTAGGGTATATTGTGCAGCACAACACTTCTGTAGTTCAGAGAGGACTTGAGAAAGTTTAGACTGGTTTAGATTAATAATGAGTTTGTTGAATACTTTGTGTATAAAAATCCTTTTTTTTTTCTGAATTTAATCACTGGTTATCGTGTCTCCCCAGCAGACAGTAAAAGAGCATAGATATTTCAGATTCTTTCCCTGTTTTTCTTAAAATAGTGCATCATTAATTTCCTGTTTCTTAAGCGTTACTTTTGTGGGCGCTTTCTAGGCTTGACCTCTGGCTAAAGAAATAATCCCTATTTGTATATAGCAACAATTCACTCCATATATTTAAGCACTCAGAATTTAAACACATCTCTATTTTTACTACATCCATTCTTTAAGGAAGGTTTAATTTAATTAATGACATCATGGTACCCTAACTCTCAACTTCTGTTTGCAATGTCTGAAAACTTCGCAAAACAGCTATCTCAAAAGTTTCATGCTTGTTATCATGCTGCATTTCTGTTTGATTTCTAAGCAATAAAACAAAGACATCTATTAATCAAGACCAGACAGTTAACCACAGACACAGTTTTTTATTCAAGCAGTATTTAATTGAATTGGAAAATCAACCTTTTGTAGGGCCAAAGGTGTTGAATCTAAACAAATATATGTCAAATTGCTCTCTCCTGCATAAGTACTACAGCTTGCAACACAGTCATTTTAAAATGCCAAGAATGTTAGCACCAGAACATTTGCAAATGTTAGAAATTTTTAGTTAGGTTCTTAAAGTTTTAACTCTGCATAACTTATTCATCTCGTAACTCATTTACCCTCTTTCTAAATGATGATCTTAAGTTTTTTTTTCTGAAGTGGAAAATCATTTATTTGTACTTAGTGCAAGCAATCTAATACTCTAAAGTAATTAAAATATCTAAGTGAATCATCCCTAAAGCTACTTTAATTGCTATTCTACTCCTGTTTTAATTTTTCTATAGGATTTGTATTAATATTTTCTTAGCATATTTTCTAAGAGAACAAGGTTTATATGAAGGGTTCGTCCCTATCTGATTTTTTTTTTTTATTAATTGTCCAATTTCAGATGAAGCTGGCAGAAGGTTAGAAGTCTCAAAGTTACTATGAGGATAGTAAGGATAGACACTGTTAATGTCTCCATTGACAGCAAGGGAAGGAGAACTCAGGAGCCTTCTACTCTGTTTGGCAGGAGTTGCTTCATCCTCACCAGTGAGTCAACCCATTCTCCTACTGTGGTCCAGGCAACAAGCTGGAAAAGGGCAAGCAGAGGACAAAGGTGGCATCTAGAATGATGTACAAATTAATTAGAAATATTACAAGGTGGGGGGAAAGCATTTGAGATATAGAAGGGTGTGAAGGATATTGGAAGGAAGTGCAGGGGGCAAAGAGGAAGACTGGGAGAATAAGAGTGCCACTAAGAGTGGCACCAGAACTTAACAAACCTGTGCAAAGAACAGTCTATCCACAGAGGAGTGCGTTGTGCACAGGAAAGTTGCTGTGTAGTAACTGGCCACCTATGGCTGCTGTGTGATGTTGCAGTGCAGCAGTGAGCCACAGTGTTTCTGTGAAGGTTGTTTACTTAGCGTGGCTATCATGATTTTCAAACGGGACTTCCATACCACACTGGAGAGAGCTTTTCACACTTTCTCAGTTTGTAAGGGGCAGTTCCAGACCCTAGTGTAGAGGGGAGTGTAGAGCCAAATAGCTGCTGATTAATGCCTTATGTTTCGTGCCTGATTAATTTTATGGATTACAGTGAATAAAAGGCTAATTTATCTCCTAAAGCATATATTGATATAAATGTGATTGCTTTTCTGCACTACCTAACTTTGGTTAATGAAGTGTTGCTTGAACGTGTTGTGTTTCTGGCATGTTCTGACTGTATCAATAATGTCTTTGTGTGGCCTGAACTTCCTATTCACTACAAATGGGTGAACAGCAATAAGCAGTTCAACAAACAGATATTTCTTAAGCTATCAAACTTAAAGCCTGATTAACCTAAAGAGGAGTGCAATCAGACCTGCCAACTGTAGACAATAAACACTTTTATAAAATGCAGAATGGCTTACAAGTCAAATACAACTGAAAAGTTAGGTTGAACTGCAACTCAGTTGTAATTTATGGAAACATTAATACACAAAAGAATTAAGGCAGCACCCGTATCAACTGCCTGCTTTTCTGCTTTCTTCTCTTTTCCCTTCCTGCTTCTTTCATGCATGGCACAACACACTACAGGCATACAAAAAGAGAGGGCTGCAGGGTTCCCGGAATCGTTCCAGTTAACTCTTCATGTGTGACTGCTAACTTCTGTGCATAGAGATTAGAGAGAGACTTGAAGAGTTTTTAATGTCTTACTAAGAAGCTGAAGCAGCAGCAGAGCAAGAAGTAGGTGTTCATTGCTCCATGCAGAGGCCTGAACATGCACAGCTACTGTCCCTGTGAGTTTGGCCTTTCACTTTAGCTTCTACCTGTAAGAAATTCTTCTGAAATTCTTGGGTCTATGTGCACTTACACCTGAATTTGAAAAGATAAAGTAATTTCCTTAGTTACTTTTTCCCCATAATCTCCATTCTTGCAAGCTGCATTTTCTGTTCCTTCCTCTTTTCCTGCAGTAATTCAGAATTCTATACTGAAATTTCAATATAATGTTATGTGCTGCACATTTCCATTTGGTTTTCCATGGCAGCATGTGCGTGCTGAGGCTAGACAGGAAAATGCTTAGGCTTTCCAACATGGAGCCTCAGACGACAGTGACAGTCTGGTCATTTTTTGTGTCTATGTGGTAGAAGCAGACCCCACCACCACCTTCTACTTCTACAGCATAAGGCCATCAATAACAACTGTGTCATGTTGGAATTTTTACCCTGACCCACACCCACAGGTAGCAGGCAAATATTGATTAACAACAGAAAAAATTCACAATATATTATTTTGTTAATTTAGATACTATTTTTAAGAAAGGTGTCTTACTCTAGGAGAAAGCAGTATGGCTGTCAGTGAAACAGTTATCAGGGAACAGAAAATAGAAAGCTGAGTTTATTAGTCAAGGCTGTCTGTCTTTCATAGCAATTCATCAAATACATGCATATTTTGGAAGCCCCAGAATGATAACAAGGTGTCTTTTCACTCTTGGAAGAGGAAAGTGTCCTTTGAAGGATACAATGGTGCTTTTCAGAAGACCAGTGACTGTGCAACATGTCTGTCAATGGAAGGCTCGTTTCAGAGCAAACCTTGACTAACATTACTGATTGACTACAATCCTTGTTGCATGAAAAAATCTGTAAATATCACCTCTTTAATATGAGTAAAAATCAGGGGAAAAGCCAAATAAATTGCTCAAGCAACCACTTTTTGAATGGTGTCTGTTGAACCACACTCCTCCCTCACCACAAGTTAAGGGGAGGAGGGAAGCGAACTGTCTGGACTTGAGCATTGAGGGCTTGCTTGTCTGAGTTACCCCAGATGAAACTGTGAGTGGCCAACGGGACTGCAGCCAAAAACACTTCACCTCTCCTCCCCCCCCCTGTTTTTCCTATGCCACTCCAACACACAGTTTCCACAGAAACAGAGTAGCATGAATGCTACAGGTTTTGGGTGCCTTTCTGCAGAAATAAATGTTTTTTTAACAAAAGAATCTGAATACAGTGTTGACTAATTAACACCTCATTTGGGTGAAAAGCTTTATTAGAGTTTAGTTTCAGAGGTTATCCAGATACTAAAAATCATATTTGGAATTCCTCTCTCAAGATTTTAAACCTTGTGTAGTAACTCCATGTATTGCATGACTATCTGGCAGCAGAAATATGAAACTAATATTCTGTTTTATCACTTGGTTTAGGGCTTTTTCAGATTTCTTTTTCCTTCACTATTCATCAGCAACATTGGCAAGTGTGTGACACAGGGAACAGAATCAAGCAAACCACTCTATCAGCCCACTATACGGCTTCCACCATGTCCCACAGCCAAGATTAGACTCAAAGCAGAATCTTCCCTAACACTTATTTTGTAATTACAAGGTAATTTTGTACACTGAAAAAATACAGTGAAGGTGGTTGCTCTTAGAACACACTCCATGTTACCAGCTGACCACCGAGCAGGTACCTGAGAGACCAGGTTCACTGAAAGGCATACTCTAAGTTTGCCACTGAGCCAGTCTCCTTACAGACCTTCCAAATGCCTGTAAATAATTTCCCTGACAGAAAAATGTTGTCATGCCAGTCACTAAGCTCAATGGCAAGCACCTCTCGCTCCACATAACAGGCAAATTTTGCTGAGATATTTTCAGGATTCTGGTCCTCATCCTGAGCTGCACAGGAGAGCGTATTTGTGTGCTCCCAGCACCAATGCACTGGCCCAGTGAATGCCCAGCTAAGCAAGCTGCTGTGAAATGATGCTGTGGTGGAATACGTTCCTATTACCTATTTCCTGTTTGAAATCATGAGTGTTTACTGTACTCCTTCTAGACAGTAGTCTGGAGTTAACTGTCCTCCTTTTGTCAAGCAGCCAGGAGGACCCAGGGATTCCTTTTGCCAGCGCTAATCAGTTTGGACAACTCCATAGTGAATGAAGGATCAATAGTATCTCCAGACAGCAGGAAAGAGAAGGGTGACAGAAGGTGGAGGATTGCCTGTATTCTGCATTTTATTGTCCACAAACTACATGAAGAATTAGGCATGTAAAGAGGGAATACTACAATGTGGCTACAGCTTAGAAGTTAACCAAATGCAGGTGTCAGGATTTTCTGTGTGGATGATGGGGAATGAGATTTTAAAGTCATTCACAGCTATGAGTAAAAAAAACCCACAGGTATTGCCATAATCCATTTTAGTTTCATGTCTGTCAATCTTTGACATGAATGCTGTGACTTCTAAAGTGTTTTTAGTGACCAGATGCAGTCGTACTGAGAACAACAGGCATTTTACCAGGAGCTTAATAGGGGACAAAATTTCACACTGATAACAGTGATCAAAGGCAGCCAAAAAAACTAATGGAAAACCCAGTGTGATCGCAGGCACAGGCACAGGCACAGGCACAGGCAAGGCAGGCATATAAAGAGCACAGTCTGCTACCCTGCGGGCCAGTGCTTGAGCAGCATGAGCTGCAGGATAGCTCATTTTCTCCCTCCACCTTTGCAGCCTTCCACTTTTCCTCCTGCCTGTGAGGCTGCAGCTTTGCTGCAGGAAATGGTCCCACCCAGCATCACTCAGCATCCTCACTCTTCCATGGCCCTTGTGAGTGCTAGCAGCTCATACTTCAAGCTCTGTGTCCTCTCTCAGCTCTTTTCCTCCTCCCATGCATGTGGCACTATCCCAAATACACAGAAAGGTCTTTCAGCCCTTCCAAGATAATTGAGGGTGGGGGCAGAAATCATAGAATCATAGAATGGTTTGGGTTGGAAGGGACCTTAAAGATCATCTAGTTCCAACCCCCCTGCCGTGGGCAGGGCTACCTTCCCACTAGACCAGGTTGCTCAAAGCCCCATCCAATCTGGCCTTGAAAAGCTCCAGGGAGGGGGCACCCACAGCTTCTCTGGCAGAAATATATAATTATTCCCCCAGCTCAGATTCCTATTTCTTGTAATACTTGCTCTTTACTGTCTTTGCAAAAATCGAACGCTGCCACTCAGAGATACTTGATCTGTGGGCGATAACATCCTGTTTTGTCTACACTGCTGCAAAGCTTTACAACATCCCTGAATCAAACTTATAACAGTGAAAAAAAGGTACAAAAAGAAAATGTATTTCCCAGTTACCTCCCAATTCTATGGTTAAGGTTTTACTTAATCTTCTACAGTCACATACATTCTTAATTTAAAATTACCCTGTCCAGCACAGTAACTGACAATTTGTTTACAGCTACCTTTATATCATTAATTTTTTAGAGAGGAACAGACTTGGTCAAAAAAACCCCAGTCCTCTCTGCGTAACACTCTCACTGTCTATCCAGATAAGATGCTTTTCCACCTATCTCCTATTGCAGACTAATTGACCAAGGGATTTGGAGAGATTAATTTGAAAAATAAGCAGCTTTTCATTTTAAAAAAGGAATGGGGAAGGGAAAAGGGGAAGAATCAACTTAAAGGTGATGGCCTATTAAAGCGCTATAAACCTTGATAATCTGTGTTCTCTGAAAACCATTTTTTGTCATTATTTTGGAAATCTGTATGATTCTTTTTGGACTGTTTTCAACGTACTTCAAAGAACCTCCTCACTGAAATTACTTACCTTGTGCATTAGTTATCTATCTCAAAAAAAACCCAGTTTTTTTAATAATACTGTACTTTGAGATTTTGCATGGCAATGAATTATCACCTCCACTTTTTGCTTCATGCAAGGCTTCAAAATAAGCATCAGAAATGCAAACAACCTACATATGAAAAATACATTAGGCTTTTAATAGTTCTTTCATTTTAATTCTCTGTGGTGCTATTAGTGACAGGTAAAAATCAGACCAGTTAAGTGCAGCTGGTGCAAAGAAGTGTAAAATTACAACTTATCTTCTTGATTGTCTGTGCCCCTGGGAGGCATGAAACTGAAGAACAGTGAGTGCAGTTATTGCTGCTCTATTTTGTTAGTTTTTTCTACAGAGTGGGAACAGCTCAACTTTGTACCTTTGGGTTTTCGAGGAGCATCTTTGGAGGAGACTGACTCAACATGCTTCTCACTCATGTTCTCTTCCTAGCCAGATTTATGCTCCCATCTGCCAATATGTGCTATCCTGATTTCCCCTCCTGGGGAGCCTGAGAGTAGGAAGAGCATTATAAACTCATTACAGGCCATAACTATGGTCAGTCATATTTTTTTTCCACAAAACAAACTTCCTTCAGGTTGCATTAAATAAAGTTTCTATGGGAACGTACTGATATTCACATTTTAATTGAGATTAAAAAAATATTTTAATGATACCACCTGATGGGTATATGAGACCATTTATGATAGAGTATTTTTAATTGTTAAACCAACCAGAGGAAAAAAATCAAGCTGAAATTGCAACCATATCATTATTTTCTTATTATATTTTACACTATACTTCTGTATGTATAAGGAGCACTTGACTAATAGAAGGAAAAAGTGGTGATGACTGCGTGCCCTTTGCCAGCCCACACTTGGAAAGCATATTAGGGGTAAACCGTAACAGAAGGTGACTGAGCATGCCATTGTTTAAGTACTGACAGTCTCTGCTTGCCAGAATGGCTCAGTTTTATCTCAGGAGCGGAACTTGAGATTCCCTTCTTCCAGCCCCTGAACCATAGGAAGGATGGTCTTAAGGATCTTGTCTGTAGATTCTCAGACATAGGCAAATAGTTCTTTAATATGTCGGAGATCGCTTACTGGTATTGAGAAAGGAGTAACAAACTTTGCTGAATATATTAGAAAACTTGAGAAATGCATAGTAATCGTCTTATTAGCTATTTACCTTGTGGTAGCACCTGCAGGTCCTTCAAAATGCTGCTTCTTCACTGTATGAGGCACTTCATACCACTCCAAATTCTATTCAGTCCAAGCTGATGGTAATGGATGATAGACGAATATAGTCAACAGGGAGAACTACCAGTAGGGTAATTATCATACCAAGCACAGGTTGTAACATACAATCTACTTAATTACTGACGAGGATTTTGTAGACAGGGAGAGACTTAATGTAGGAATTTGGAGGAGGAAAAATAAGTATTTTAGGGAACTTCTCCTGCACAAGATGAAGGAAGCAAAAAGTTATATGAGAAAAAAAAGTTGGGCTGATGCATGTTAGAAGCCTTGCCGAAGGATCCCCCCAGCCAGATATTTTCAGCCAGATAGTATGTCTTTGCCTGGAAGAGGTGAAGGAACTACCTTCCAACATCTACATACCACGGCTATAGTAATTGGTCAGATGACAGCCATGTTCAAATGATGCATAGCTCTTTTTGTATTTCCCCTACCACCGAGACAGCCTGGGAGCTGGACAATAGTAGTCCTGGCTCTGGATTCCTCAGCGATGATACAGGCTGCAACAGGACCATATTCTGCCTCGTCCATCGCGAATGTCTATCACTGTTTCCACTCCACTGTTGACCTGTTCACAGGAGCACATTAAACCCGTTCCTGATACCCCTGCTGGTTTCTAGGAGGTTATTTAAAGTGTGAAGGGTGGACAGAGGGTAAACTAAAGCTCTGTGATAAAGACAAAGCTTTGATCCCCTAGTACTTGATAAAATAAATCTCTGTGGATCCATCTCAGCTCAGAACTAAGGATAGCCACAGATCTTTGCCCCTTCGTTTCTACCTGAAACATGCATTTCCTTGATGTGATCTTTTATAAGCTCGCCATAGAGCAATGCGTGCGTACGTGGGATTTTTTACATCCAAACCAAAGCACTTTATTGTGTTACCTCCCCTCTTAGAGTCGAATAAGAAAGTAAGTACAAGGGATGACAAAATAAGTAAGCCATATATTCATAGCAGTTGTAGTCTCGTCATATACAAGTTTGATGAACAGAATACAACTAGAGAATGACAAGTACGGGAAACTAAAGAGTGGCATTAATGGCATGGCAAAGAGGAAGTCTAAGGCTGGCTAGGATTAAAATATGACACAAAGGGCCTTAAAAGTAAAGACAAATCATAGTTGTTGAAGTTAGTGAAAAGACATTCTTTGCACCACTGCTTAAAATAGAAAAGAGGGAAGGCGACATTCTGACAATGTCAGAAAAGACTCATAGTGCAGGTCCAGCCTGGTTTTATTTTGTTTTAAAATGGTAGCACGATTTGCATAGATATGGTGCAGGTTTTCAAATGCCACTCGAACATGCCAGTGTCCAGGGACTACTGTTCAAGTAGCACAATCTGCTTCAAATGTTAGGAGAGATGAGGAAGGCCCTGTCCTGTATACATCACTCCCTGATTTGGCTATAGCTGTATGTTGGAAATTAAACTTTTTCTGTTGAGTTACTGTTCTTTTGTAAATTCTTGTCTGCTTCCCCTAGATGCTTCAAACTGTATTGTACTGTCAAAGGCAGCTTCAGCAGCCCCGAGCTGACGTACGCGTGCCCAAGAGCAGCCCCTCGGTGGTACCACCTCCTCCCCCCTCGCCCCCGCCGCCTCGCCCGCACCCATCGCGCCCTCGCTGGAAGCCGCCGGGGCTGCCGCTCCCCGCGCCGCACCCGTGCGGCTGGCCCGGCCTGGAGGCTCTTCAATTAAACACGATGTCGCTGTCGCAAGGCGCCCTGCTAACGGCACCTCGCCGCGACGGCACCTCCCTCCTTCCGCGTTAGGAGCCAGCCCGGCGGCCAGCGCCGGGGGTTATTCGCCGCCTTCCCTGCGGGAGGCGCGGCCGAGCCCCGGGCCGCAGAGCGGCGGCTCTGCGGAGGTCGGCCGGGGCGCGGAGGCGCTGCCGCCCGCAAATGGCTGCGGCGGGCGTGAGCAGTCCCGGCCGGGCCGCGCTGGGCCGGGCCGCAGCGACGGCGAGGCCGTCCGGGGGCGGGGGCAGGCAGGAGGCCGCCTCCGCACACGCGGGGCTGGGGCGGGCCCGCGCCGCTCGCTCCCGTCGCCGCCGCCTCCTTCGCCGCGGCGCTGGCGCCTGGCCCGTCCTTACGTGCGGGCTTGCGGTAAGTGGCACCCCCCCGTCCCCGGATCCTGCCTGGCGGCGGGCCGAGGCGCGCCCTCCCCCGGCAGCCGCGGCTGCCCAGGGCTCCTCGGCGGGCAGGCGGCCGCCGCGGCCTCCGTGGCGGGGCTGGCTCCCAGCTCCCGCTCCCAGCCCGGGCGCGGGGCCAGCGCGGCGGGGGCTGGCGGCCTCGGGGCAACTTTTCCCCCGGCTTGCACCGCGCTTTCCCCGGCCCGCTCCGGGGCTCCCGCGGCGGGCGAGCGGGCGGCAGGCGCGTGGTGCCGGGACGCCAGCGGCAGCCCTTTGCTCCTGCTGCCGCCGCCTCCTCCCGCCCGCCCCAGCCCCTTCGCTTGCTCTGGCCCCGCGCTGGCAGCCTCGGGGCGGGCAGCGGCAGAGCCGGGCCGCGGGACCTGCCGCCGCTCCTCCGGCCGGGCCCTCCCGGAGCGTTGCCCGCTGCGGCTGCCCGACCCTCCGCGCCTGCCCCAAACCCCCGCGTCGGTGCCGGGCGGCTGCCGGCTTCACGGCCCGCACGGCCGGGAGACGCTTCCCGCACCGCGCGGCTTCCCCGCTGCCCTCTGCGCGCCCCGCCTGAAGGGGCTGCCCTCGGGCGCTGCTGTATCATCGCGCCCTCTCATCGCTCGCCTGTTAATCCGATCTGCCTCCTCTCATGAGAAACCAGCTTCGTGCCCGGCGCTGGTGTGCGCCTACTCTTATTTATTCTTTTAAGTGGGCAGTACCCCGTAGCCCCCACCAGCCTGTGTGTCTGCCTGTACCACGCCAGAAGTAGTCGCTCAGCGTTTCTTGCTGGGGAAAATCAAGCCCTTTATTTGTAATAGTAAATTCAGCCTCTGCTGAAATATGGTCTCTGTTGAAGTTGCTGTGGTATGCGGATTCTGGCTTTTATGGAAACACCTGTTTGCTAGGAAAGGGACCGAGACGACTGAGCAGCTGTCAGAAAATAACAGGCGCCCCTCACTAGCGATGTGGACAAGTGAGGCAGTGTGTGCCCCACTCACTTCAACTTGCTCCTTCAAGTAATTGTCCTGCAGAAATTTTCCCAGATGACGGCCACCCGTTGGCACAGGACAGTACTTTGTTGTATGGGAGTCATTCCTCTGCTGTGAGAATAGGCCACATCTGACAACTTTGCAGTATTTGTGGCCAGCGTTGAATTCTTTTAATCCATTTTATTTTAGAAACACGAGATTTGTCTTGTAACTTCCTTTGTCAGGTGTCTCAGAGGATTTCACTGTGCCGAGTGGTGTCTTGTTCGCCGTGCGAAGATATTCACAAGCCATCTAAAAGCCTTTTCCATGTCACTGCTTTATAACCTGGGCTCCATAAATTTGGGAAGATAGGAGAAGAATCTGGAAATGCTGGTGAATTGCTTCTCTTGGCTATGATTTTTTTATTTTTTTTTTCTTTTTAAAGAAGGATTTTCTGTACTTTTGTTTTTATTTGAAGCCAAACTGAAATTGGTGCTTTGTGCTTGAAGGTACATTGCTTGGCTAATTGTTCTGCATTCTTCTGTGTGTTTTGTCACTCTTCTCTTCAGGCATCACATACACTTTTTTATAAGTCTCTCCTTATTTCCCTTTTGTCCGTTCTTTTTTTTCTAGCGTCCATTTTCAGTTCTTCATTTAAGCAAAACATTTTAGATGTTTCTAAAACAGTTGTTCCCACCTCTTTACCGTAAGCGTGTGACCTCTGCAACGGAAAGTCCAGTCAATGAAATCAGCAGGGGCTAACAGCTAACTGGTAACAGTTAGTTAACAACCTGGCACGTGGTGATTATCGAGTTAGTAATAGTCTTCCTTTAAAAATATATGCTTTAAAATGAAATAAAATATACAGGATGATGTGTGTAGCTCTAAAATACTGCTCTGTGCCTAGATTAATTTCTTAGTGACAGTTGAATCCTATGAATTTAGAAACTTGCCTGTTGTTGTGGGCAAAACTGTCTTGACTCGGGGGATTTAATTTAATGTATTGCCCATTAGCATAAACTTCTAATTACTGATTTGGCTAGTGAGGTACAAAGAAGACAACCAGTTAAACAAACGTGGAGAAAACTCCTTTCCTTCTTGCACAGGCTCAGCTTCACTCCAGACACCTCCCCTGCTCTGCTTTCCTGTCTCCACTCCCCTGGTTGTCCCTACAGGTTACACTCTGTCCCTTGGGCGAGGCAGCGGTAGTACAGGACGTAGGAACTGCTGCGTGGAGATTTCTTTCTGCTGCTCCTTCTTTCTCATTTCTTCTGCTCCCATGTGGGCCCCGCCACAGGCCACAGTCCCTTCAGGGATATCCCTGCCCCGGCGTGGGCAGCTCCACTGGCTGCAGTCCCCTCAGGGATGTCCCTGCTCTGGTGTGGAGAGCCTCATTCCAAGAGTGCATCTCTAGCCACAGTCCCAACACTGTCCCCTTCCCCATGCCTCCCCCCCCATGTCTTTTTTAGTGTGCTGTCACACGCCTCCTCCTGTGCTTCCCATTGCACTTTCTGCCGCCAGCAGCTCCTCCCTTTCGTAAATAAGCCGGAGCAGAGGCACCACATGCTCATCTGATGAGCTGGAGTTTTGGCACGTGATGGGTTTGGTCCATTATGGAGCCAGCTGGAACTGGCCATGACCAGTATAGGGCAGCTGGTGGCCTCCTCCCATGCAGCCCTCTGTGACCAAAACCTGCGATTTGTCCCCAAACCAGCAGTGTGCCAGTTGGGTGATGCTGGGAGGAAGGTCCTGTTGTTGCCTAATTACAGGAACTCCGGTCTCCATTCATAAACACAGAAATCAAACTTCTCTGCTGTAGCTTGCTAAATAGCAATATTGTGTTATGTCACTAGGTTGGTTACACTTTTACAATTATATTTGTTATTAACTTGTCCGTCTGAGTAGTTGTGTCTGCTCCTATATAACTACTGATACCTGGGTTCAGAGGCAGCCGGTTTCTGTAATGATCACATTCATACGTGGTTTCATAGTTGGGTTTTTTTGCCTAAAACTTTCTCAAAGAGTTAGTTTTCCACTGTTTTTCAGATCTGAAGGTACTAGTTCTGCTGATGCAAAGGTGGCAGCTCAGGTTGCCAGGGAAGAGTCAGAGCTCTGCTCCACCAGCGTGAGTAGTCATGTTCTTCTCGGAGATCATTTCACTTCCTTGTTTTGTTTGTCACTCATTCAATGAGTTTTGTTGTCTAATCCCTCTTATCTTTTGGTCTGAATTGCTGCCACCTTGAGTTCTGTGTGGGATTGTGCGTGTTAGAAGAGATCACAGAATCACACAGGATCACAGAATCAACCAGGTTGGAAGAGACCTCAGGGATCATCGAGTCCAACCGTTGCCCTGACACCACCCTGTCAACTAGACCATGGCACTGAGTGCCATGTCCAGTCTTTTCTTAAACACATCCAGAGATGGTGACTCCACCACCTCCCTGGGCAGCCCATTCCAATGTCTAATAACCCTTTCTGTAAAGAAATTCTTCCTAATGTCCAACCTGAACCTCCCCTGGCGAAGCTTGAGGCTGTGCCCTCTTGTCCTATCGCTAGTTGCCCGGAGAGGAGGCCAACTCCCACTTCACTACAACCTCCCTTCAGGTAGTTGTAGACTGCAATAAGGTCACCTCTGAGCCTCCTCTTCTCCAGGCTAAATAACCCCAGCTCCCTCAGGTGTTCCTCATAGGTCAGACCCTCCAGACCCTTCACCAGCTTGGTCGCCCTCCTCTGGACTCGCTCCAACACCTCAACATCTTTCTTGAAGTGCGGGGCCCAGAACTGGACACAGTACTCAAGGTGCGGCCTCACCAGTGCCGAGTACAGAGGGATGATCACTTCCCTAGACCAGCTGGCTACACTATTCCTAATAGAGGCCAGGATGCCATTGGCCTTCTTGGCCACCTGGGCACACTGCTGGCTCATGTTTAGCTGGCTGTCGATCAGCACCCCCAGGTCTCTTTCCACCGGGACGCTTTCTAACCACTCTTCCCCCAGCCTGTAGAGCTGCATGGGGTTGTTGTGGCCGAAGTGTAAGACCTGGCACTTGTTCTTCTTGAACCTCATGCCGTTGGTCTCGGCCCATCTATCTAACCTGTCCAGATCCCTCTGCAGGGCCTTCCTACTCTCCAGCAGATCGACACTCCCACCCAGCTTGGTGTCATCTGCAAATTTGCTGAGGGTGCACTCAATCCCTACGTCTAGATCATCTATAAAGATATTGAACAGCACTGGCCCCAGAACTGAGCCCTGGGGAACACCGCTAGTGACCGGCCGCCAGTTGGACTTTGCCCCATTCACCACCACTCTCTGGGCTCGGCCATCCAGCCAGTTTTTAACCCATTGAAGAGTCCACCCATCCAAGCCCCGGGCAGCCAGTTTGTCTAGGAGGATGCTGTGGGAGACAGTGTCGAATGCCTTACTAAAGTCTAGATAGACTACATCCACAGCCCTGCCCTCATCTACTAAGCGGGTCACTTTGTCATAGAAGGAGACCAGGTTGGTCGAGCAGGACCTGCCTTTCATGAATCCATGTTGGCTGGCCCCGATGCCCCGATTGTCCTGCATGTGCCATGTAATGGCACTCAGGATTATCTGTTCCATCACCTTGCCTGGCACCGAGGTCAGGCTGACAGGCCTATAGTTCCCTGGATCGTCCTTCCGACCCTTCTTGTAGATGGGCGTTACATTTGCTAATTTCCAGTCAGCTGGAACTTCTCCAGTTAACCAGGACTGCCAGTAGATAATAGAGAGTGGTTTGGCAAGTTCATTTGCCAGTTCCTTCATTACTCTGGGGTGAATCCCATCCGGGCCCATAGCCTTGTGGGTGTCCAGCTGGCACAGCAGGTCACTAACCATCTCCTCCTGGATCATGGGAGGTTCACACAGCCCCCCATCCCTAACTTCAGGCTCTGGGGGCCGAGTCTCCTGAGGACAACCAATCTTGACATTAAAGACCGAGGCAAAGAAGGCATTGAGCACCTCTGCCTTTTCCTCATCCCCTGACACTACACTACCCTCCTCATTCAGCAAGTGGTGGAGGCTCTCCTTGACCCTCCTTTTGCTGTTGATGTATTTGTAAAAGCTTTTTTTGTTGTCTTTGACTGTAGCAGCCAAATCGAGCTCTAATTGAGCTTTGGCCCTTCTAATCTTCTCCCTACACGACCTGGCCACGTCCCTATAGACCTCCTGAGTTACCCGACCCTTCTTCCAGAGCAAATAGGCTCTCTTTTTTTCCTTAAGTTCTAGTCTAAGTTCCCTGTTTAACCAGGCTGGTCTTTTTCCCCGACGGCTTGTCTTCCTACACACCGGGACAGCCTGCTCCTGAATATTTAGCAATTCCCTTTTGAAGCATGTCCAGCCTTCCTGGACTCCTTTGCCCTCCAGGACCGATTCCCAAGGGACTCGGTCCACCAGCCTCTTAAACAGGCTAAAGTCAGCCCGCCGGAAATCTAAGGCAGAAGTTCTACTCTTGCCCCTCCTTACTTCCCCCACTATCGAAAACTCTTAACATTTTGTGGTCGCTACTCCCAAGACGGCCACCGACCCTCACATCTCCCACTAGTCCTTCTCTGTTCACAAACAACAGGTCAAGCAGGGCCCCTCCTCTAGTGGGCTCATTTACCACTTGCATGAGGAAGTTGTCCTCCACACATTCGAGGAACCTCCTAGATTGCTTCCTCTCTGCCATGTTGTATTTCCAGCAGACATCCGGCAAGTTGAAGTCGCCCACGAGTACAAGGGCCAGCGACCGGGCGGCTTCTGACAGCCGCTTGTAAAACTCCTCGTCCGCCTGCTCATCCTGGTTGGGTGGTCTATAACAGACTCCCACCGTAATGTCTGCCCTGCCGACCTTCCCCCTGATCTTCACCCATAAACATTCAACCTTGTCATCCTCACCATCTTCCTCAATTTCAACACAGTCCAAGCACTCCCAAACATACAGCGCTACCCCACCGCCTCTCCTGCTTTGCCTGTCCCTCTTAAAGAGCTTATAGCCATCCATAGCTGCACTCCAGTCATGAGAGTCATCCCACCACGTTTCTGTGATAGCAACCACATCATAACCTTCCTGCTGTACAGTGGCTTCTAGCTCTTCCTGTTTGTTGCCCATACTGTGTGCATTGGTGTAAACACACTTCAGCTGGGCTAGCGGCCTTGCCCCCGACGCAGGCGTGTCACCCCTAGGTTCATTTGTGGCTGCCCTGGTCTTATCCCCCTCCCCCATCGAACCTAGTTTAAAGACCTTTTAACCAGCCCTGGCAACTTCTGGGCCATAACCCTTTTCCCCTTCTGACTCAGCTGTTCCCCATCCGGCATAAGCAGGCCCGATGATGAACGTAGAAAAGGAAGAGATTTCAGGTTTGGGGGAATCGAGCCATCCTGTCTCAGTCCTTGCAAGGTGCAGTCTTGGTAGAACAAGGAATAATCAAGAGTAGTCATGTTTAACAGAAGGCTTGGGAACAAAAAGTTTCTTAGGCACTAAATTGCTATTGACAGAAGAGCTTCTGTGTGCAGGGGTGGATGCAGCTGTGGTGAGAGTTGGCAAGAGTGACGGAGGCGGTAAATGGTGGGTGTAGGATTGAATCCTGCTCGTCTGTAGCCTAACATGCATGCTGCCTTGGGTGGGTATTGAGTCCCCCTAACATCTCCCTTGTCTCTTCCCAAGTACACATTGTTTCTAGCTGTACAAAATCTTTACTTTACGTTTAACTTAAAAATGCAGAAAGTTACATGGTTTTCCTGAACTGTTGCAGGGCGCAGAGTCCTTGGAGTGAAGAGACTATGAATTGATACTGCTCTTAAGCATACAGGAAATAAGCCATTCTTCTTGCTCCTCGGGGCTTTCTATCCTACACTGTGCCTTAAACATGGAAACCGTAGAAATGAATAGTGTATCCTTGAAACGTTCTCGCTCTGAGGATGATGTGGCTAACGCAGACGAAATTAAAAGACAAAAGATCTCTGGGAAGTCTAAGACAGAGAATGACTCTGGGCAGAGCGTTGAGACTGTAGCAGAACAATGTGACAAATCTCTGCTTGAGGACACGAAAAAGGAAACAATCCCCAATGAGGAAAGTGAGGAGCAGGAAGATGAGGAACTAGAGGGCAGCGATGAAGACGGAGATCCAGAGAGCTTTGCAGACATGATGAAACATGGACTCACAGAAAGCGATGTTGGCATAACTAAATTTGTTAGCTCTCATAAAGGGTTTTCTGGAATCTTGAAAGAGAGGTAACTCTTTGTCTTCTTACGTATGTTAACTCCTTGTGTTAAGCAGGTGTTGTTCTCCATTTGCCTTTTCCGACTCACAGGATGCGACTGGATTATGTGAGGCCACTTGGGAGACTCATCGCTTTCTAATCCTAGTGCTGAGACTGAAAGAAAGAAAGGTTTAATTTGGGACTTTTCTAGGTTGTTGTTTTTTGGGTTTGTTTTTTTTCTTCTTTCCTGTCAAATGGAGATCTGAAGAAAGAAGCTGTGTATGAATAGAAACACATGATTACACTGACCTTTGCCATTTGTCTTGCTCTCTGGCAGCAGCATACAGCATAAAACCTTATGCAGTACACCCACCTTTTGTACCGCTCCTCAGTGCTGATACAAGATGCACTGGAGAATGGCATTGAAACCATCCCTCTTTGGTTTTTCTTTGCTTTTCCCTGACTTCTTTGTGCTAATGCCTTTAAACACATATATTGTCAGATGGTCCAGTAGGCTTTAAATTATAGTCTGATCAGTTGTAATGTCATTTACAAAACATAAAAGGGAATTTTATAACTCAAGGTGTGGAACTTTACATTATATACTTAATAAGATGTTTGGGTTTTAGTAGCTTTTTTTTAATGAAACTTATAGGGTTTTTAAATTAAGTAACATCTTTGAATAAAACAGAATGCAAATGCAAAAACTCCCTGAAGTGAGAATCATTGTTGCCCTGACTTAGCAAAGCAGCGAGGGATGCTTTGTTTAGACACCAAGAAGTCCCTGTTTTTAAATACTGGCTTCATATATTCATATTTTACATAGTAAAGTGATATGTACATATTATGTATGTATTCAATCTTTATGTGCAGCATTAAGCAGCTAGCATAATCCTTCACTGGGGAACAGAGTCTGTGCTGAACCTCCTGGGAAATCTGCCAGTTTTGAACCAAGGTGGCCAAAGGTAGCCGGGTGGTAGAAACGTTCATGGGCTCATGTTTTTTCTTTGATCCTAGTTTATTACACCTGTCGTTAATTTAGTCCTGCCGTTTTTATGGTACCAGTCACTAGCATGTCTAGACAGCTACAGGTAATAAGATAGAGGACACATAACGCTCCTCGGGAAGGATTTCTACCAATATGATGTATGGCTGTGCAGAGGTATGGCAAAGGGTGAGGTACAGTAGAAACATTCCCATGGTGAAGTTTTATTCATCTTTAAACATTCATAGATTAAGATTTGTTTTCTTTTTCTTACTTTTCTCCTTTACAAGCAAATGCTACTTAAAAATCATTTAGCAATTGCAACATAGACTGTTTGTGCTCTGTTCAAGTCAGGATGTTTTTATTACTGGACATAGTGACTTGATCAAAAATGTCACTGTCAGAATCTTTGTTGCTGTCACGGAGCATGCAGAGAACTGTGTATTTGAAAGATGTTCTCTGTAGTTGAATATATGTAACAGAGCTGAATTTGTCCTGCTTTCCTTAAGGAGAGGCTAACAGGCACTGCGTTCTGCAGGTTATTTGAAGTGTCAGAGTGCATTTGTGTTCACATTGTAGCAATGCAGTGGAGTCTTAATTGTCAGTAATGGCTGGGATTGAGGGTATGCATTAGTGCTCTCTGCAAGCTAGAGAGAAAATGACTCAGAATAACTACCACAGGTCTTGGGTTGTCTGCAAAGGAGTCTGCTGTGTTTAGATATGCCAGACTTCCCTCTGTGTTCTCGTGGTATCCTTCTGAGGGGTGGGAATAGGGACAATTTTTTGGTTACAATTTTAATGTGTGTTTCTTACTATCAGATACTCGGACTTTGTTGTCCATGAAATAGGCAAGGATGGACGTGTGAGCCATTTAGATGACTTCTCTGTTCCAGTGGATGATGAGGTAAATTTTGAGGTAAAGATTTGGTAATGGCTGTGCTCCTTAAGCAAAAACGTTAAAAGGCTGAAAGTTGTTCTGTGAGGGTTATTGAATGTTTGCTTTTCCCCCTCAAAATATGTATTAGGACCCATCAGAAGAAACATTTACAGTTTTGTCAGACGAAGACAAGCAGCGTTTAGAGGAGCTCCAGCTTCTTAAGAATAAGGAAACTAGTGTTGCCATAGAGGTAAAATTAATAAATGATATGAAGTTTGGGGGCGGGGTGGGGGGGAGGATGAGGGAGTGAGTGAGTGGAAGGTACGCACTTTCTAGTGCGTGTAAGGAAGGTACGCACTTTCTAGTGCGTGTAAGGTATAAGAGCAGTTTGAACATGATGCAACAGATAATACCGAAATGTTTCCAGTTTAGTGTTCAATTCTGTAAAGCCTTACAGGTATACTCAAATTCATGCACATGAGTTGTCATTTTGATTTTGGTGGGACCGTACACATGAACTCAAAATACATGTCCTAATTTCTGCGGTGTTAAAATTCTTTTGCAGTATTTTGATTTTCTGTCTAGTAGTATTTTGTAGGATAATTAAGTAAGGAGGATTAAATAAAACATCCATCCTGATGAAAGACTATTTTCAAGGTCAGTGTTTAGTGATTTAATAGAAAAGAAGATAAATATGCTCTTCTGTAACAAGAAAAATAAGAAGGTACAAAATGAAATTAAAACTTGGTATTTTTAAACATCCAAATGTTCCATGTATTTGAAGAATAACTGTTGAGCTAAACTGGGACAAAGAGATGAGTAGGATTAAGTCTCGTGATTTCAAATAAGCATTCACACATTAAATAATCTTATGTAGCTTTTTTTTTTTACTTTAATGCATGTAGAAACACTTCATTTTGCCAGAGTTTTCATTAGAAGGGGGAATTTTGTTAAGCACAGAAGAGGGGAATAAATCTTGAGAAGTTTTTTTGTGAATGTTGAGACTGGAGTTTGTAACAGGGTTCTTTATTATTTTTCAAACTAATTTTAATGAGTAGGCCAGACTTTTAAAAGTATGGCTATTCAGTACTTCAGTGTGATTTGGTAGGTTTTCTTTAAGCATGCAAAATTTAACTCCGAAAGAATCCCTTCCCTTTTGTATTAGTTTATTTGGTTTCTGCATGCATGTGTGTTAACACAGGTAATTGAAGACACCAAAGAAAAAAGAACAGTTATCCATCAGGCTGTGAAGTCCTTGTTTCCTGGACTGGAGACTAAAACAGAAGATCGAGATGGAAAAAAATACATTATTGCTTACCATGCTGCTGGGAAAAAAGCACTGGCAAGTGAGTTTCAGTATCACAGCAGTTGGGTAAAATAAATGCTAAAATTATCCCAAAAATAAAAATAATCAGTAAGTACTTCAAGTGGAACGTACCTTCTAATGTAGTCTGGCTTTGCTTTTTCCTCTTTGCAACGGATAATGTGCATCTAAAATGACTAGGAACACAAGGAGTGTCTCAAATTTAAATTTGTGCTTGTTTTACTTTCCAAATCATTCATCAAATACAACTGTGTTAGAAGTGAGATGATCTTGTGCTATTTCAGTGGGAACAGGCAAAACAGGGGCTTTATTTTCAGTGTTGTTTGTACTTAGCTTTCATGAACTTACCTGGATGTGTAAGTGTGCATTGTGGAAGTAAGAGGTTGTAGTTGAAATGCATACATTATGCTGACAGTCAGCGTAATCTTGACTGTCTTGAAAAATACATGACAAAATTCCTAATGACTTGAATAGAGACAAGCACCTATTTGTTTTCTCAGAGTTACAATTTTATATAAGCATAATATATTTACCATGATCTTTAAGGCTACTTCTGGTGTTGGAGCGAGTCCAGAGGAGGGCGACCAAGCTGGTGAAGGGTCTGGAGGGTCTGACCTATGAGGAACACCTGAGGGAGCTGGGGTTATTTAGCCTGGAGAAGAGGAGGCTCAGAGGTGACCTTATTGCAGTCTACAACTACCTGAAGGGAGGTTGTAGTGAAGTGGGAGTCAGCCTCTTCTCCCGGGCAACTAGCGATAGGACACGGCCTCAAGCTTCACCAGGGGAGGTTCAGGTTGGACATTAGGAAGAATTTCTTTTCAGAAAGGGTTATTAGACATTGGAATGGGCTGCCCAGGGAGGTGGTGGAGTCACCATCTCTGGATGTGTTTAAGAAAAGACTGGACATGGCACTTAGTGCCATGGTCTAGTTGACAGGGTGGTGTCAGGGCAACGGTTGGACTCGATGATCCCTGAGGTCTCTTCCAACCTGGTTGATTCTGTGATTCTGCTTCCAAGGCTAATTATATTTGCAGAAAATTGTCTTTATTCATTATAAATTACAGTTACTATTCTGGAATAATCAAAGTAATGAAGGATTTTCACAATGAAATATTATCCACCTTAGTCTTGCCAAATACTGTTTTTGTTACTGGGGATAAATTAGTGTTCTACGTCTTGTAATGTTATTACAAATTTGTTGCAACTGTAAGTTGAGAAGATTATCTACATGCAGAACATTGCACATTTAACAGAAAGTGTTAAGGTTTGGGTTGGTTTAAACTGATTGCATTCCTGTGTCATTTCAACCTACTACAAATGGCAGTATGTAAACCTAGCCCTTTCATTTTAAAGGTGAAGGAGATGGAGAAAGGATAAGAAGATAATTTAAAATTGGAAATAACACCATCTCCACATTCATTTTGGTTATTATTTTTTAAGGCTTGTTCTAAGCAATTATGGGAATGTTATACTTTTATTGGTACAATTATAATGTGTTTATGTATCTTGTTTAACCATGTTTAGAAAATTTGTATGTTTGCATGCTTTATGCATGGAGTATGTATGCTAACCAGCACAAAATTCTCCTCAGCCAGTTTTGTTCTCTGTTGGTTTGTAATGGTTTTACCTCCACCTTTTCCTTCTGCTGCTTCTATTCTTTAACCATTGTTACAGTCAAGTGGTTGTTATTAAGCTGACAAGTCTGATTGAAGAGATACTGTATAAAAGAATTTAAGTATTTGAAATACGCTGAAAAGAAATCAGTTATGTGTCTTTAGGATTAAAACATTATCTGGAGCACCATCTTGTGATGCAGAGGAGCATCATCTATTTAAACTTGGATTCCTAAGTTGTGATGCTACAGACACCTGTGCATGTTGGTGGAGATGTGTGCAGTTTCACTTGAGTGTGTGTAAATGCTTATGGATATAGGATTTAAGAGTGCAAGTTCTTTTAGTCAGGATTATATTAATCTTTTGTGTTTATAGAGCCACTAACATGTCTTAGTCCTGAGTGGGGTCCCCAGGCAAGAAACATTTCAGAAGTGTAGAATATTCAAATATTAGCTGGGATACCCGATTACTTATGTTGATAATGTAAAAGGTTACCAAACATACTTTCCTAAATTTGAAATTGGAAGCTGCTTTGTGTCTATAGTAAGTTTACATGCAAAATACTGCCTTACGAAATTGTTAGTAAACTGCTGTTTCGTCATTGTCCACAAATGAAGTCGTTGCATCTCTGATTGAAGCTTTCCATATGTTCACTGTTTGCCTCTGCACGATTCCATTGCATAACTGTCTAAATTGCTGTCATCCACCACCTAACTGTTGGATGCTCCCTAAAGCATAAACAATCCCATAACCATAAACCTGCATGTTCACCTGTAAAACCCCTTCGACACTCTAAAAATTAAATGCTACTCTTTTGTGCTCTTTATGCTATGCATTGGGACAGAGGTCAGAACTGCAACAGGTAAGAGAAGTTGACATTTCATGCTAACAAAATGAAATGCCAACCATTATGACCTCCTAAATAGCGACAAGACCGGCCAAACTAGTAACAATCAATTCTTTAAAAAACCCTACACATAAGTAATGCTTAAAATTCCCTGACACAGCCAAGAACTGGGTTTGTGCTACCTCTTTTTCCTAGTGCAGTATAGGCAGTAGTCATTCGGTGCAGAGAAAGTCTGCCAGTAATGAGCGATGTGAATTATCAGGTTTGACAATACTGTTTGACATCTATGGTAAATTTTCCATTGATTTCATTAAGCCAAGCCTTTGCCCTTCAGCCTTGTATTTCAGACATTTAAAGATACAACTTTAAAAGTATGTATCGTACATCCCGATATTAAAAAAGAGCTTCCAGCCCTCGAGTTGCAGCAAAAGGTTTGGAAAAAGCACTTGGAAATATGATTTTAGTGTCAAAAATGTAACATGAGTCTGAAACATAGGAATAAGGACTGCAGACTGTCCTGCTGGTCCATCTACCCAGTTGAATACTTTGAGGTATTGGGTGAGGAATGGTTAAATATCGGGACTGTAGCTGCAGCCTCCCAGTACTCAGCATGGCTGGCAGTGCAGTGGGTAGGCCCATGGCTGTGATGCCCAAAGCATAAGGAGCCCATTGGTATATATAGTATCTCTGGAGTCCTTTTAGTCTAGCCCAGATTAGGGCTCACTTTTGGAAGGCTGTTGAAATGACTGTGTGCAAGATGGATAAGATAAATTTAAAGAACGATTCCAGCTGAAGGCTTCCCTTGTGAATCACGCTCTGTCTTCCTCTCTTCCCTTCGAATTACTGAGTTGTTCACGAAGGACCTTGCTCTTCAAGCTGAATGCAGTATTTTGTTGACTGTGTTTAAGAGCAGTGGTGGTTCAGAAAGGAGACTAGCAGGAGCATGAGGTCTCTTAACAGACTTTGGACCGTACTGCTCAGTCCTAGGAAACTCCATGATGGAGGCTCTGCTTAGAAACTGATGGTACAAGGCAAGTGTTGCAGTAATTTTTAAATGATGAAAAACTACATGTATAGTTTTTTTATACTGTAGCATCCAAAATTGTTCTTGCAGAAGTGTGTGTATGGATGTCAGCTTCTCAAAAAAAGCAAGAAGAATTATCTTTTACCAGAAAGTTTCCTGAAAATTAAACATATTTACAGTCTGTGTGGGATATCTGGACTTTATTAAACTAACATGAACAAAAAGAGCAAAATTTCCCAAGAACTTCCTTCCTTCATTGGTGTTTAGATACTGGCATAGGACTGGCTTTCTCAGTTAGCTTTTGCTGTTACGAAAGACACTTAAGCCCTTTTTGCACAAAACCAGGAATGTCTGCTTGGTGGCTACCAAGAGATAAGGGACTTCTTATTTAAAACAAAACAAATCCTTAGTTTTGTTCTTATAAAACAAAGAATTGATAGACAAAGCACCTCAAAATTGGTTGCTAAACCTGTGTAGAATCAGTCACCCTTCCCAGTAATGCCACCAACAGTGGATGATTGTAAAAGCAAAGTTTTATCTCGAGGCTTTTCTGTGCAACAAAAGCTTGACAAATACTTCGACAGTTTTCTTCCCTCTCCAGAAAAACGCCAAATAATGGTACAGAATTGTAAATCAGTTGTTAGTCTGCAGGAGCTGAAGTTTTCTCACCCTCTGGCCTTCTCTAAACAGGGCACAGTATCTGGCTTGAATTATTTGTTAATGTCTCTGTTGTGCTAGATTTCTCTCTCCCATAGGACTTTAAAAAAATTCACCTTAAAGTAATTTTTTGCGAATATACTTTAAGGCTTTTGTAGAGAAATGACCTGGGCTTTTGCATGACACACAGAAAAAATCCTACAGAAATAAATAATATCTTAGTACTAATTGTAGTCTTCCCACAAACAGGGCTCCAATGGTCCTCATCTATTAATTACAGAAGGCACGAGATGAAATGTGGAATGGCTTTTATTGCTGAAAGTCAGTGTAATGATAATGTTTTTGGAAATGTAATCAGGCAATATGGCAGTTAAATGACTAGGGTATATTTTTAGCTAATTTAATGACAAAGGAAGTGTCACCATTTCATTCAAGGTTTTCTAGGTGACAGAACTGATTAAAGAGAAGTTTACAGCCCAGTGGAAGGGGAGAAGGTCTTTTTCAATGTGCTTTGCAGCTTTTGCTATCAGTAATTCACTTTTTTCTTTTTTTTTTTTTTAAAAACAGATGGAAATTAGCAGAAATTGACTCTTGCATATTTGTTTTGAATGTAGCTGCAATGGCAAAGAGATTAATTTAAATTTTTTAAAATGACACTTTACAAATTTTAACCTTTTGTTTTTAAAGATCCAAGAAAACACTCTTGGCCAAAATCTAGGGGAAGCTACTGCCACTTCGTACTGTACAAGGAGAACAAGGATACTATGGATGCCATTAATGTCCTATCCAAATTTTTAAGGTAAGGCTGTTTCTGCCAGCCTGGCTAGCATGCAGTCCTCCTCCTCTATGTTTCAAGTTATTGTAAATGTTATGCTTCAGAATTATGTAAGAGCAACACAAGTGATTACTATTGCCTAATCTGTAGCCAGTGTTTAAAAAAAAAAGTTATTTTAGAATATTAGATTTGAAACTTGGACGTTTTGGAAGGAGGTGAGAATGGAACAAAATGATGCCAAGAAATTTAAAAGACTCTACTACTTCAATGGAAAAAGGTCCACAATTGAAGCTGGCTGATCTGGGAAAGGCTTGGCAGCTCAAAGCCTCAATGTGTGTAACCTGAATTCAAAGCCAGTTTTTTCCCAGCGTGTGAATATATGCGAGTATGTTATGAACCTGTCAGATATTGTTGTGATAATATGCTGATCAGTCCCTAAGCAGTTACAGTTGATAAACTGTTGTTCCATGTATTAATTTCTCCATGGCAACACAGTCTTAGTTCCTTTCACCCTATCAAGTGCAGCAACAAGATTTGCCAAAGGCGTGATGTGAACGCAGTGAATTGCAGAGGAAGGACTATTTTAAAATTGGGTCAATTCAGTGATCTACTCGTAGGGAACTTTTTCACTTCTCCCCTCCTTTTCCCTTCACCCTTCCTGTCCAAAAATAAGTGTTTGTAATCTAGACTCTAACCAATATACTACTAGTATTTGTATTTGAGAACAGAACAGTAGGAGCATGGTTTGGTGGAAAAATGTATGTAACGGCAATCCTGCTACGCCCTGGTGCCCATAGCTGGAATACTGAGAAATATTACCTATGAACACAGGCTGTAAAGTACAAGATGGAAAGGAAAGGAAATTTTCCTCTCAAGGAAAGAAATGGCTCAAATTTTAAATTAACTTCTCATATTCTCACATAATGTGCATGCATGGTATTCAAACAGACTTGCTATTTGAAGTTTAAGGAAGAAATGGACATGTTTTGTTTTTTTTTTAGTGAAATTAGTGGTGGCTATGCATTTGTGCATTGAGTGAATGTATATAAAGAAGTACTTCAAAGCACGTATTCTGAAAGCACAGTTGTGGTAGAAGTGAATCTGTCTTCGTATAATTAAAACACAGAAGTTTCCCTGTGTTTTATGTACTTATAGAGGAAATTAGAAAATGTCACACATATGTCAAATTGTAGCCTAGTTCTGGGAAATGTATGTATATTTTCTATTTTTAATATAGAAGATTAAGAATTCTAGGTAATTATGCTGAAAATTGTGTTTGATCTGTGGCTATTTTAATATACATAATATCTGTTACTGTTGCTTTTAAGAGTGAAGCCAAACATATTTTCCTACATGGGAACTAAAGATAAAAGGGCTATAACAGTTCAAGAGATCGCTGTTCTTAGGTAAGTGAAAGTATACTGGAGTATTTGCACTCCTACCATGATAGCTAGAATATCTCGCTGAATACCTTGACGACTCGGTATGCATGTGACACAAGTGGTGGTTTCGGGTCCTGATCTTGTAAAGCACATGTATTAATGAAGATGCTATAATCCTTTTTTATTCCATGGTGATTGCTGTTATTTTCAGTCAGTGGTGCTCTGAGTCATAGGCTGGATACATGTATTTGACTGAAGCCGTGGGCCAAATTGCCTGCGTGCTCTTACGCTGCATGGCTCCCACACAACGGCAGAAAAACAGAATGACATGGTGAAAATTATGTCCTGTTTCCTTCCTGACTTTTGTTTCCCCCTTCCTCCAGCTGGAATCCTATTTTCTTTCTCACTGAACTCTCTGAACAGTTCCAGAGAAGGCTAACCACTGGCTTTGCTCATCTGTGAGTAGCCAGAAGGGGCAAAAAATGATGAGGAATTTTTCCTGCCTTAACCTACTCCCATAAGTCACCTACTAAGAGCAAATAAAATTTATTTTGTCATATTCCAAGATAATTATATGGTTTCTGGGCACTTGAAATTAGTGTTACATCCATAACTGAGAATGATGGATGCCTTGCAGTCATATATTACAATATCTGTTTAGCTAGCTGGAATATTCTGCCTGGACTCTTTGAAAACCACAGTCTCCTCAAGTGTGGAATTCCAAGGTTTGAGAGCCAGAAATTTGATCAAATCTGTATTAAAAGGAGGGTATTCACTACTTAATTGTTCATATTTTTCCTCCCAGTGGTTTGCATGTGCATACATTTGCACATATAAAAGGAATTATTAATTTGTGAATCGTGAGAAGCCCCAGATCCTCGTTGCTGCAAGGCAAGTTTGCCAAGTGATGACCATTAACCAAACTTGTGGCGTAGCCATCTCAGGTGCTGTTCAGTGTACTTTTAGCATGATCACATTTAATGTTGTGTCCCAGAGCTTCAGTGTGTTGTAAGCATTGATTGAGGGGAGCGTACTGATTTGTGGTGTCTGTTCAGTAGTGCCACAGCACCTGACTCTCCTGCGTAGCCTCGGAGAAGGATGGCACGGGAGAGGAGACGTTACTGTTTATCAGCCCTCTCCGAGCTGAGTGTGCTGGCTGTGCTAGTTGATAAAACTTGTCTATCCTGGTATAAATTTTAGTGGAAGTGTCAAAGAGCAGCTCAGTGATGCAAAGAACAGGGTATGCTTCCAAAAGTACTAGCAACAAAAATGACAGATACCAGTGATGATTGGATTTCATATTCATCTGCGCTAAGCTTACACAGTGGCTAATTACTTACCTCTGTGTTTATGACTGTGCTAACTGGAGTATATTCATGGTCTAGTTACTCGAATAAAGCAGAGTGCAGCTTGTGGGGCACAGTACACATCAATATTGCAACATACTTTTTTTTTGAGTGCATACTGTAACATAGATGTGAAAAGACAGTACTAACAGCCTCTGTCACAATATACATTTTCTCTTGTATGAATAGCATTAAGAATTATCTGTTCTTTTCTTTTAGATATTTCATTAAAATACTTTGAAAAGGCAGCAACAGAAAATTGTGGAAACTGGCCTCATTGCTTTTTGTTTTGAAATGCCAGCATTTCTATGTTTGTTTAATTATCTGCTTTTCTAAGCATAGGTTGGTCACTGTTGTCTGTTTCTTTTTAGAATCACTGCACAAAGACTTGCTCATTTGAATAAATGTTTGATGAACTTCAAATTAGGAAATTTCAGTTACAAGAACCATCCACTGAAATTAGGAGAACTGCAAGGGAACCATTTCACTGTTGTTCTCAGGTAATATGTTAGCATGTATTTAGACAGTTCTGTTAGAAATTGTTTTTTCTTTAAATAGGTAAAAAATATCAGGGCACCTTGTGTTACAAAAAAGAAGAAAAGTCCTTCTATTGGCAGGAGTCTGTTGAATTTGATATGTGCTATATAATGTTGATGTTGAGCTTTGACATTATGGGGATCACAAAATAGTGTAAGCCCTTAATAATCTGTCTGTAACTTTTTTTTTTAAATGCTAGAAACATAACAGGAACTGATGACCAGATAGAGCAAGCAATGCACTCTCTCAGGGAAATTGGATTCATTAATTACTATGGAATGCAAAGATTTGGAACCACAGCTGTTCCTACATATCAAATTGGCAGGTATGTGTTGTTTTCATCCCTTCTTCTTTCTTTCTTTTTTTAAAAATTTTATTTTTATCCCTGTATAACTTCTAATGTACTTTTGGGAACCTTTTTCTAGCATACTGCATGTGCAAGTGTGATTTAGATTCAAGAAAGAATCTTAAGTTTCTGAACTTGCTTCAGCAGGTATCTTACATAATAGCGCTACTTTTAATATTGCATACATCTAAACACTGATACTTCTTTTTTTGGATGAGTTGGCTAAATATCTTTAAAATATATTTAGTCACTTCTTAATACACTTTCCTGTTTGAATCTTAGAGCTATTCTACAGAATAACTGGAATGAAGTAATGGATTTGATATTAAAACCACGACCAGGAGGTAAGGACTGAAAAATGATACATTAAGTGTTTCTGCCTCTCATCCTCCAAGAATTTTATGTTCAGGGAAAACACTTTCAGATTCTTTTAATTTGAAAGGACATTTGTGAGGACAGCTTTGCACGTGCTAAACTTCAGCCAGTTTAGCAATGGAGAAGCAATCTTCAGGCTCTCTGCCTTTCTGTTTCTCTTTCCTTGCTGTGCAGTTTCTTTCAGTGGGGTTGAAAAGGGACCTGAATACTTATACACAGAGTCTGCTCAGACTCCAGGTGAAGCCTTCCAACCTCAACTATTCTGTGATTCTGTTATCTGTGTAATTATCATGACTGAAACTTTAATTTTTCAACTGTTTTAACAAAAGGTGAGATGGATGCTTTTTTTGTGTGGTTAAAATACTTTTATTTTACATCCTTGTTCTAGCTGAAAAGGGATACTTAGTAAAATGCAGAGAAGAATGGGCAAAGACTAAAGATCCAGCAGCAGCCCTCAAGAAACTACCCGTAAAAAGGTGCGTGGAAGGACAGCTTCTACGCGGACTCTTAAAGTATGGAATGAGGAACATAATCTCTGCATTTGGCATAGTGAGTGTAAAAGTGTTGTGGGGTATTTACTTGAATAAACGCTCGTTTGATGGTATCATGATGAATTTTAAATAGACTCATAGATGCTTGATGAGTAGAAAGTTAAGTGTAAAATCTTTACATTTATCCTGCCTTTTTGCTTGACGTACTGCTGCATGGTAACTGACAACATCTGTAATTGATGTATGCATAATGAGCTTTGCAATTTATACAACGATCTCTCTGGTACGTTGGAAGCAATACAGTTATACTTAGGAACCATGTATAATACAGATCTGAGAGTTGTGCAAAGGTTTAGTATCAGAGATTTTCTGTTGCTTTAAAAGTATAAATCAAAGTGATGGTGTATTAATGAATCAGCTTGGCATAGAGGTGGAGGATTCACTGTCATTTTCAAGTACTGTAATCAAGATCAAGTCTTTGGAGAAAACACCTCATCACCAGCAAACTTCTGGGCCCATTGTAGAGTTGAGGAATAATGTCTTGCTTATGAAGAAGATTAATAACACTGTGCTATCACATCTGCAAAGTTTACTTAAGATTTCAGGAGGCTGAGTATGAATTCGGTGTTTAGTAATAGCCCCATGTGTTTGATGAGCTGTTGAATAAAAAAAACCAAATTTTTAAAACCTTTTTTTTTTAAATTTAAGCACAGAGTTTTTTTGTGTGGATTTCAAATGTGTAAAAGCTTTATTTCTTCACATACCATTTTCCTAAATAATAAACAAAAGTCAACTCTCTATACCAAGAAACTGTGGTAGTCTTGTTGCTGGAGAAGGTAACATTTCAAATAAATGCCTTTTTGGTTATGATTGAGAGAAAAAAACAAAAAATACATCTTTCTAATGTTTTACTTTTTTTTTTCCCTTTACCTCTAGATACCAAGAAATAATCGTTTAATGTATATTCATAGCTACCAGAGTTATGTGTGGAATAATATGGTGAGCAGGAGAATAGAAGAATATGGGCTTAGAGCTGTACCAGGAGATCTCACACTTAAAGGAGGTAAAAGCAGACACACAAAAAGCCAGTGATATGGTGTAGTTCAAATTCCTGGGAAAACAAGGCACATGTCTGTTTATGTGATACTGCTTACATATTTTCTTCTCCCTTTCACCTATTTTGGCCCAGTGATTTCTGAATCCATTGGCCACTTTTAGTCAAATTCTGCAAGGAATCTGAAGTATTACACTTCCATGAGCTGCTGGTTTGCTTGTTTTTCCAAATAGCTGGATAGGGAAGAGAGCCTATGAAGGACTGATTGTTCTCAAGAACGAACTCAAACCTTGTTGAGCTATGGAGAACCATGGAAGGATGTTACGAATGTTTTAACCACAGAAGTTTTTGTTTGCATTATTATCTTGTAAAGCAGCGGCTCTACTTGGTTAAAACTTTCTTGACTTGGATTTGCTCTGGCATTTCCCTGGGGTGAGAATATCCACTGTATTTCTCCTTGATGTATGCCTGATGCCTGGTAAGGGGACTGTTCATCTAGCAGTCCTTACTTCATTCAGCTTTAAAAGTCACTGGAAACCAGGCTGTGATTCTACCAGTAACTGTGACAGCCTTGAAGACTGTCACTTCTTTTCTTGGAAATGTTGTCTGCTAATTGGAGATAAAACACAGTAGTTAACCCTCTCAAAGTAGGCTTGTTTCAATTAAATGGTTAATTTTAAATTTAGCTAGTGTTAATTGTCACAGGCATCCATACTGGTAACTCTTCATTTTTCTGTCCTGATTGATTGTAGCCACAGCTGTTCATATCGAAGAAGGAGATGTTGATAACTATACTATCCACGATGTAGTGATGCCGTTGCCTGGATTTGATGTTATTTATCCAAAGCATAAAAGTAAGTCTGACTTAATTTACATACTTACTCTGAAAATGTAAGTCTGCTTTAAGATTGTTCATAAAAGGGAGATAAGATCTATGCAACCTTGGTGACCATTAAAAAAATACACTATTTCAGAGCTCTGATACATTGCTGTCAGCCTCTCCCATTATGATAATAATAGTCTGCGTTGTAACTTGTTTCATTTAACATAAATCTGTTTTCTATTTCTTTTTAGCTAGTAGCTTTTCCAAAGAAAGACTTTTTTTACTGAGGCAAAATTATTTATCTCAGCACAAGGGGAAAAAAATAAGATGAAATATTAATTGAAAAGTGTATGCATTTGATTTTTAAATTAGAAAACAAACCAAGAATTTAGAATTTGTAACCCAAGCAAATGCATCAAGTTAGAAAAAAGAACCAGGTCTGTTTAATTAAATATTAACCAATATGAATGTTTAGAAAACAAAAAAAAAGCATATTTTTAATCTCTTGTATATAAAGTGTATTGGATCTAAATTGTTTTTAGTGGAATAAGTTCAGTGATGTATAATTGTCTGCATGGAACACGATATTATTAAGGGATAGAGTTGTAGAATCACTTTGGTTGAAAGGGACCTCAGGAGGCCATCTGGTCCAACCTTTTGGTCAAAGCAAGGTCAGTGCTGTATTCAGGTGGGCTTGCTCAGGGCTTCTTCCTATCAGGTCTGAAACTTTCAAGAACAAATAGTCTATTAAGTTCTCCTCTAAGTTGTCTCTAAGCTAAAGAAGCCCAGTTCTCTCTGACTCTCCTCACAGGGCATGGGCTACAACTGCTGGCCTTTGGAGTTGTCCTCCATTGGACTCATACAAATTTATTAGCATCTACTTTGTACTGGACACACTATTCTAAGTGCAGTCTCGTGAGTGCCCAGTAAAGGGCAGTAATTGTTTTTCTTGGTGTAACTACTGGCTAAGCTCCTGTTGCTATTAGCTTTCATTGCTGCCAGGGCGCTTTAAGTCTCCTTTCCACTGTGAGTCCCAGGGGACTGTCAGCAGAGTCACTTCCTAGCTTGTACCATTGCAAGGAGTTAATCACTCTCAGTACAGGACTTTGTCCTTGCTGAATTTAATGAGGTTCCTCTTGGGCCATTCCTCTAGCCTGCCTAGGTCCCTCTGAATGGCAGTCCTGTCCTTGGGTGTACCACCTGTCACCCCAGCTTGATTTTATCCACAAACTCGTTGGTGCAAATTCCAGCTCCTCCTCCATGTATGCTGCTAAAGGTATTTAACAGGACACATCCCAGTTCCTTGAGAAACTCTGCTTGTAACAAGCTTCTAGGTAGAGCTCAAACTAGTAGTGACTATCCTTTGAGACAATGAGCCAGACAGTTCTTTACCCATCTAGCAGTCCACCCACTGTAATGTTCTAGCCCTGGATACAAGGATGCTGTGGGAGCATGTCGACAGCCTTGCTAAAGGCAAGGCAGGTAACAGTCACTGCTCTCCCCTCATCCACAGGTGTAATAATATCATCATAGAAGGCAGTAGGGTTGGTGGGTTTTTTGGTTTTTCTTTTCCCTTTGGTAAAACCATGCTCACTATTACTCTCATTGTGTGCCCAGAAACATGCTCCAAGAGGATTAGCTCCATTATTTTTCCCATCATTACTGGTCTGCAATTACCTAGATCATCCTTCTTGCCCGTTCTGAAGATGACTGCAACACTTGGTTTTCTGCAGTCACCTGGGACCTCCCCAGATTCCAGGATCTTTCAGAGATGATAGAGAAAAGCTTTACCATGATGTGAGCCAGCTCTCTTGGCCTACATCTTCTTCTACTGCTGGTAGTCCCTCTCTTTCCTGAACCTTGCCTCTAGGAACAGAGGTCTGGGAGACCTTGCTGGTCAAGACTGAGGCAAAGGAGATGCAGAGACCATCAGCCTTATGCCTGTCACTAGACCACCTGCCCTGTTTAGCCGCAGGCCAACATTTTCCTTGTTGTATTCTTCCATTCCTGATGTTGCAGTTTAACTCTTGTTGCTCTTGATGCCTGTTGTTGATCTCAACTCTAGCTGAGCTTTGGCTTTCCTAACACCATCCCTACGTGCCTGGACAATGTTTGTATATTCCTCCTTTGTAGCTGGCCCTAGCTTTCACCCACTGTATGTGTCCCTACATAGGAGCTTAGTCATGAGTTCCCTGCTTAGCCAAACCAGTCTCCCAAAACGTATGCTTGTTTTCCTCTATATTGGGTTGAACTGCTCATGTACTTGGTTGTCCTTAAAAGACCAGTCAGGTCTCTTGAGACTCTGCCTGTCAGAGCTAAGTCCCAAAGCTAGGATCCCATTTATCACCCATCTCTGAAACAGTTGAAAGGTAAAGATCTGTTTGTGATGAGGTGTGGCCCTGAACCACATTGAATTAAAAGATTGGAAAGAAAAGTTGCAATTTTTTACATTCAATATATTTATACTGGGGTTTGCCCACAGTAAGCCTAACTTATTCCTGTTTAAAATTCCCAACTGCATGAAGTAACGCTGGCAATTGCACTGCAAATGAAAGGCACCAGACGGTGTTTTAGCTGAAGTATATTATTGTATTTCCATTGCCTTCGCTGTCTTCCCCAGGTGTGCATGCGCATGCCCTTACTTAAGGATACAAGACTGTAATAGAATTACTCCTTCTGTTGGCAGTGTACTTAAAGGTCCCTACCAGCTAATTTCTTCAGAGGGCTCTCAACTCACTTCACTCTGCTGCTTTTTCAAAGATAGTGATGGGTAGTCTGGCCCATTTTTTTTTCTCCATATACCTGAGATTAGTCTTGTGAAGTTTAGATAATTGGAAAGCATGTATGAGCTGTCAATGAAATGTCAATAAAATATTTTGTCAATTTTGTTTTCAGCTGAAGTTTTGATTTGCTAAGATTCTTTCTTGGTTACTGCCTCTACTAATCAGGTTGTAGAAGCAAACATCATTGGTAATAAGATTTGTAAGTAATTTAAACTTCTGTGTAACATTTATCCCATATATGCTGAAAACTACTAAATAGAAGGGAAAGAATGATCCATGAAGATGGGCTGTTTCAATCAGCCACACTACGTGCTCTCCTATTAAATATGTTCCTCTCTTGCAGTTGGTGAGGCCTACAAGGAAATGCTGGTAGCTGACAATCTTGATATCAACAACATGAGGCATAAGATCAGAGACTATTCACTTTCTGGAGCATACAGAAAGATTATCATTCGACCTCAAAACGTCAATTGGTAAGTAGGAGGATAAAGGAAATTACACTTGAATTGACAGGATAGAGTGTTTGTGGGATGACTAAGTACAAAAACCATTAGATTGACCCACGGGATGTACATGTAGACTGAAGCATAGGTAGGGAGGAATCTCTCTGCATTTCTCTCGTGCTTTTTACGCAGTTGAAGTTGAACCATAGCCTTACCTCTTCCTTGGTCCTCTGGTTCTCTGATGCATGAGTGTCAAGACACCTGTCTAGTTATTATACTCCTTGCAAGGGCTTGTCTGAATGCTTCATAGATAATTATTTATGTTGAAACCATGATAGATAATATTCAAAACAGGTTTTTTGTAGTCTCGCCCTGAGAAAGTTGGTCTCCCATTACCTGTCTGTCAATCAGAAAGATTTGTATCACTTAAACCTACTAAACCACTGTTGTTAGAGATACAACCTAGTTGTTATGACAACTGAATAGGTGTCTGTACAGGTGACTGTACAAATGTGCAGAAAGACTTGATCACTGATGCATAGAAAAAAAAATAGAGGGTTTAGGAGGGAGATAAAAAATACAAACGTTTACACTTTATTTTAATTAGCGCTAATGTTTAAAGCTTACCTACTTCCCAGTTACTTTTTCAGCCTCATCATTACATATGGAATGATATCTGTTAAATGAATGACAGAAAGAGCAGAATATGTATTTAAGCTATTTCAAAGAAGATGAAATGGCTTTCCTCAAAATGAAGGCTCTTCTTCCCTCGGCCCTGCCCCAAGTATTCTTAGAGTTGACACCATTCTTCCTATAATTTCATAAACTATACTTCTTGTATAGCTGGAAATCCTAACAGCCCATGAGGGAAAACAGATGAGTTATGCAAAGAAACTTCTCACTAATTTATTATTTTTTTTTATAGTCTTCATCAAACAGAGGCGAGTCTTCTACAGAAAGCTTTACCAGTTATTGCACCATAAATGCCGCCTTACCTTATTTTATTACAAATTCCATTTCAGTTGTAACTGCCAAATTGGAATAATAATAAATATTATTATTATTATAAAATATATTGGTTTATATAAAATAATAAAATACGTACTTTTATTCTAAATAATTAAAAATAATAATTTTAAAATCTTACGTATATTATAAAGGGAGGTCGTTGCATATGATGATCCCAGAATCCCTTTATTTACTACGGATTTGGATAAGCTGGAAGGAAAACCATTACCAGTTCTTCCTACAGGTAAGTTGATTTTTCTGCTGATGTTTGCAAAATTTGTTACTTTGAACTGCTACATCTTGAAAGCTCTTTTAAGGAAGAGCTTTCATTTAACTAGATAGATAGATTGTTAAGCAATAGTATTAAAGATATCCAAAGTTAAGTGTCTAAATAAGGAGTATTATTTCTGAAAAGTGCGAGCAATTCTGCCAGCAGTCTGTATTGACTGTTACATTTTCTTATAGACATCTGTAAAATGGAATAAATGCTTAGCAATAGATGTCTGTGAAATGCATGAAGGTGGAATTAAGCCACAACTTGTCTGTATGCTTGAGCATGTGTTATTTGTGTAGAACATAAGAGACTGCTCAAATACTTAACAATTCAATGGAAAATTTTTTATATAACTCTGGTCACAAGGTGTTTTGACACTACGTTACAGAAAAAGTGAAGAGAGGCTAGGAATTCAGTTTTGAAAGAACAGAAGTTTATTTTGCTTTTAAAAGAAGAATAGCCCCAAAACATCACACTTCTTGCTGATGATGTTAAAAAGTTGTTTTATGAAATTCCACTGTGGATTGTGAATTGGAGTATGGTGGTGGTGGTTGTTTTCTTCTATAGGTTGGAGGGGTTGGTCGTGGAAAATCTTAGTCCAGTTTAGATGGCATCCAGAATAAGCATCACTTATGACCTTAACAAATTTTCTTGCTTTGTGTCTCCTCTTACCCCTTATGATAGATGGTAAATTCAGGGCACTAAAGATGGAGTTCTCCCTTCCCCCATCCACTTATGCTACCATGGCGATTCGAGAAGTTCTGAAAATGGACACAAGCATAAAAAACCAGACACAACTGAATACTACCTGGTTACGCTGAATGAACTGCAAAAATGACTTGATTTTAACATATATAAAGTGATTTCCTATTTACATGTTCTGTACAAATCTTTAAAGATTGGTAGTAAGAGATTTGTATTTTTTTAAGTTTTTATTAGTGCTACCATTTAACTTCAGTAGTTATTTGCAAGATGGTGGTTGTAATATAATACAGATATTAGTGACTGGTACTTTTTAATGAACAAATAAGTTGCTTGAGCTGTAACATGGGTGCATCTTTAAGAAATGGGTTTATAATAGTTCCAGACCTGGAAGAATGTTTAGCTTGCTTTTTTTTTTTTTTGCAAGCACTGAATGTTTCCATGAGTTCAGCACACTTTGAAGTCCCTAAAAATGTATTAAATTACAGCTTAGGAAAATGAGTTACAACAAAATTAATGATCGATGAACATTTATATCGGAGGTTTTTGCTGGTACCATTTGCGCTGATGCGGTAGAGGATTCTGTTGGCGAGGCATTTTATGTGCTGTAAGGATGTACAGCTGTTTTAATTAGTTGGTCTTTTAATTGAGAAAATACTTGTGCATATTTTCCAGCTTTACTAATATCTGTACCAAAGAACAGGTACAGAAAATAAATTAACCTGAAAGTGTAAGTGTGTATCAGTAACGACTCCTTTATGCATCTCGTGTGTCCATTGCTGGCAGGGTGTGAGCTGGCCTTCTGGTAGAAAAAAAAAATATTATAAAGCTGTTCTAAAAAAGGCGTTGCATTTCCAGCCAAATACCAAGTCTGTGTTGCTAAAATGGTGTAAATAGCAGACAGTCCCCATTGCTGCATGCCGGGGTCGCCCGTGAAGTACCTCAGGAGAGGACGGGGCTCGAGCAGCACGAAGCGGTGGAGGCTCGTGAACCAGCGGGGCTGCGCTTTACACACGGGAACAAATCGGCCGTTCCTCGATCCCAGCCTCCCGACAGGCGCGGCCGCCGACCCGGCCGGCTCCGCGGGGCGCTGGGAAGGACGGAAGACGACGCGCGCCTCCGCCGGTGCGGGCCGGGCGCTGCGCTGGGGCCGCCCCCGCGCATGCGCGGTACTGGCGGAGTGCAGCCGGCCCCGCCCGCCGGGGCGCCTCACCCGGGCACAGGCACGGGGGTGGCAGTGCGCGTGCGCTGTGCCCTCCGCCGGCCCCGCCCGCAGGCGGTGCTGCGCGCGCGTGACGCATCGCCCGCGGGGCTGCTGACGCGGCAGGGCGGGGCGCGCTGGGGGGACCCGGCCCAGCAGCTGTGCCGCCGGCGGAGCCCTGGCCTGCCTCGGCGGGCCCGTGCGAGCCCCGCTGGGTGCCGTCCAGCCTGCGAGGGAGAGCGCGGCCTCGGGGGCAGAGCCCGGAGCGGGGGAAGAAGGGCTCAGCGGGGCGCTAACGGCTGGCGGTGAAAGGGGCTGCTCGGTCGCCTGGCCGGGGCCGGGGGCGGCAGGGGCCCTCGCCCGGAGCCTTCCCGGGGCCCGCAGAGCCTTATAACGCTCCCTGAGACGGCCCGGCCCTCCGGCGAAGGTGGGTGCAGAGCTGCGTGCTGGAGCAGGGAGGTGGTTGGAGGATGCTCCCCGGTGTCCTGTTCCTCTCTCCTCCTGTATCCTGATCCTCGCCTCTAGTAAGAGAAGAGCACCGCTTGGTTAGTAGTCTTCTGCGGTATGATTTGTTTTCGTCGCTGCAGACAGCATGGTGCTTTTTACTACTCTGTTTTCTTTATTCACTCCTTCCTCAGCAGCACCCTTGGCCTCTCAGTTTGGTCTTTCTGGTGCTCTCTGTTGCTTTCCCAACTGTGGCTCATCAGCTGTACGATTTTCTCCCTCTTTCTTGTTGTCTGTGTAATAGGGGGTTTTGGTTAATTAAAGCTTGTAGCAGATAAAGTGCAAGTGTATAAGTTTCATTTTTAAATACTGTTTTCAAAGTGATACTAAGAAGTTGAGAATTGAACTAGCTGAACACTCGTCATTGTTGCCTTTTTTTGTTTCACTGTACATAATCATCCTCTCGGTTTCACGTCTGATTTTCTCTGGATGCTGCCAAATGTGTGGATCAGCAAGTGCCTCTTCTGTTTTACTGTGTGGGTTTTCTTATAAATATTTCAGTGATGCTTTTACTTTATAAATCATTGCAAGACCTGAGTGCGTACTTTGCTAGTAATACATCAGTCATCAGTGGATATCTCTGGAACATCTTAAACTATGAAAAGGTAAAGCGGAACATTGTTATCCTCCTTTGTATTTTACAAAAATATTTTTCCAGTATTTTTCATTGTTTCCTATATTACGTATGTAGAAACTACATATATATCGAACTATTTTTAATAAAATGCACACTTTTGGGGAAGGAAAAAACTAACAGGAATATTTCTCTTCAGTAATTAATGTACGATAAATCACCAGTTGGGTGTATAAGTGAGGTTATATCCTATCTCAGCTAAGACTTAGGCCAGCAAATTGTCCCACTTAAAACAGTATATTTCTTGAATGTCTTACTTAAGTTTCAATTTAAATTGAACTGCCCAGCTTTTCATGGAGTTTTGTGTCCTCAATAGATCAATAGTTGTTTGTGCTTAGTGGTGACTAATTAGAAATTGTATAATCGGTATTGCAGAGAAAAACATGGCAACCGTTGCTGTTAGAAAGAAAGAAGTTGCTAGAGATATAGATCGTTGTGATATCCCGTACTATGTTTCTGAATTCGTGGAAAGAGAAGTTGGAAATGACTATGATTCTCTGAGGAAGCTAGACAACCTTATTGATAAGCTATCTGAAAATAAAAAGCAGTTAGAAGAACAGGTAAGCATCTTTCTTTTTTCCCCTTTTTCTGAATATACTGTATGACTGATTATGTATATTAAACTAAATTAAAGCAATGTATTAATATATCAAATGGTACTACTCTACATAGTGCAGTGTTTTTATGTCAGACTTAGTACTTCTCTGTGAATGTAGGTACTTACAGTTTCATCAGAAGTCCCTAAAAGAATTCAGAATGCCTTAAAGAATGCGGAAGATTCTAAGAAGTCTCTGAGCCGGCTTCTAGAGGAAGAATCTCTTCTCTCTGATTCGATCAATAGCCACTTACTGAAAGCTCAGCCATGGATGGAGGATCTCGATGTACTGATTAGTCAAGTAGAAGAGATTGAACGACAGCTGGCCTATCTTAAATGGATTTCACGGATAGAAGAGTTAAGGTAAAGTTTCTGAGTACTGCATGTGTGTTCTGAGACTGGTAACCTAGTTTATCCCATCATTAAAGTATTTTATATTTGAGAAAGTTTTCATTTTTCAATGTCCAAATGATTCTTTTCTGTTATCTTTAATGAATTTTTGGCCTTGACTTTTCTTGTATTTTGTAGTGATAGCATTCAGCAGTATCTGATGACCAACAATGTTCCAGAGGCAGCCAGTACTCTAGCATTCATGGCAGAACTGGATATTAAACTTCAAGAGTCATCTTGTTCTCATCTTCTTGCTTTTGTGAGATCCACTGTTAAATTCTGGCATAAAATTCTTAAGGACAAATTGTCAAGGTAAGAGATGCAGTGTCACTGCCTCCTCTTTGCATTGTACTGTAAGTCCCTGTTGAAGTGCTTGTTTTGCCTTGCAGTGACTTTGAAGAGGTACTAACCCAGCTCCGCTGGCCGTTTGTGGGGCCACCACAGTCTCAGGCATTTGGCCTTGCTGCGCCAGCCAGTGCTCCTGATGTGTACAGCAATTTGGAGATGTTATTTTGTCAGCTTCTGAAATTGCAAACCTCGTATCCTTTTACATAGTTGTGTATTTTAGTAAGAATAATAAATGTCAGAGATGCACATTCTCAAGGAGAATTATTTCGAATTTTGTTCTCCGTAAAGACAGAAGATAATTTGAATATGTGTTACTTAAGAATGTGTTTTTTTTGTTTAGAAAATGACAGGTGCCAAAGTTGTCCTTTTGGCAGTAGCAACATTGTAACTCCAAGCCATCAGATCTAGTGTTCTCATGGTAGCTGACAGTTCAGGTTTCATGACTGTCAGGATTTATATGCTTCAGCCAGATTACCGATGTTAATAAAAAAATGGTGACATATATTTTATTTTCAGAGTTAATGCTTTTCCGTTCATAGCCTTATTTGAAATCAGCCTTAATCTTTTTAATATGTCCCATCCCAGAAGGAAAAGAGGGAAAGCTAAAGATACATGTCTCGGAAGGAGACTTTGCCAAAAGGGGAGACTTCAGAAGGATTGTCGTTGTGCAGCGATAGTAGTCTGCCTTTGAGGTTAATCAGGAGGCACTGCTGCTCATTCTTTTACAAAGCACAACTAAAGCTCAACCAAGGAATTTTTCCTGGAGTTGATTGTGGCCGCTACCTTTTTTTTTTTTTTTTTAAACATGGAGCAGGAAGGTACAAGGCCATTCTACACAACCCTGAGTTGGTAACAGTTTTGGTCTGGCAGTCTGGGTCACTTAGATCAGTTACATGAAAATGGGAAATCATGTATTGCATTTATTAATCTCATGAGTCTTCTATCCTCCTTTAGCAAATGCGAATAAGCCTGCCTATTGGACAGCCTCTGTGTTTGGTACTGACAATCGTGGTTTTCTGTGTTCTTTTTTTTAATCATATGAGTTTCCTAAATCAAACTAACTTAAGTAACTTGTATTATTGAATAAATAACCCTTAGCAGCCTGAGTTGTATTAAATATTATATAAACAGAAATATTTTGAGTATCCTTCATATTTGAGGAATTGCATTGATTACAAAATACCGCCTTCAGCCAATGAGGTAAAACAAATAAATGTTCATATTTATAAACCCATTCCATTGAAATTATGATGTCGGGAGAATTCAACACTTAAATTCATCCTTGACTGTCAAACTTAGAGATGAACTGTTAACCAAACCTAAACAATTGCCAGAAAAGTATTCTTTACCCCCATCGCCACCCATTATCCTTCCAATACAGATCATGCTGAATCCTCTTCAGAAAAGATTCAAGTATCATTTCACTGGAAATAAACAAACCAATGTTTTGAACAAGGTATGGAAGAAAGCAGTTTGATTTTCTTTTTTTTTTTAAATTGCTATTTTAAGCAACAGATAGATTGCTGTATTTAAATTGTGTAGCTCTAACAGTTTTTTAGACATGAACAAAATTACTTCATAAGCAAAATGATGTTCAAGAGATTAAATTTGTGAACAAAAATAGGTGAACAACTATTTTTCTAAAAAACTTGTGAAGAAAAGTTTACAGGTAATCTGGTGTCAGATCAGAAAGATATTCCAACGGGGCCTTGCTCAAATTTGGGTTGGTTTTTTTGTTTTGTGTTTTTTTTTGTTTTGTTTTTTTTTTTTTTTTTAAATAATAACTTGGATAATGGAATAAAGAAAATACCCATGTGAAATATTTGAAAGACACCAACCTGGAAGGGATTACGAGTATTTCAGAGGGCAGGCTCAGAGTTCACAATGATCTTGGCAAGCTGGGGAGGGAGTGACAAAAAAAAACAAACAACCCCAAACGTGATGAAATTCAGTAGACAAGTGAAAATTAATCCAGAAATGAGAAACAGATGCACAAAATGGGGAGAATGTGAGTGCCGTTCAACAGAAGGTTCTTTGGCTATTGGGACTGAGGAGGACAGGAACTGCTTCTGCTTGCACTAACATTGAAAGGAGCGTTCATCAAAAACTACGGCCCATATTTTTCAGGTGTGGAAACTGAAAAAGCTTGAAGGCATTAAAATGTGAAATCAGGTGATAGATTCCCCACTTCCAGGGGGAAGGTTGGGTTGAGGTTGGATACAATGACAGTACGAACGGAGCTACTGGGAAGAGTTTTCTCAGGAGTGCATCCTTTTTACTGAAAGGTTGAAATAAAGAATAATAAAGACCCCAGAGAAGAACAGGAGGAAGTATACGAAGCAGAAAAGAAGGCCTCATGAGTGAGAAAGCAGTAGAGAAGGGGGAGATAAGAAATGGAGCTTTTGCTTGAGAAGAAACAGAATAATTGGTGCATTTAAGGCAGTTCAAATCCAGAAATTCTTCTTGATACTGCTTTTATGAAAATCAAAGCGAAGTAAAACACAGTGAAAGACTTGTGTAATCTGAGATCAGGAGAAGGCAGGGGAAGAGACTGGTCTTTTTAGAAGTTTGTCTTAAAATATTAGTAGCACTTGAATAAAAGTTGTTTGGATGCATTTAATATTTTCTTTTTTTTTTTTTTAAAATAAGCCTGAGTGGTATTTAACACAAGTACTTATGTGGATTGGAAATCATGCCAAATTCCTTGATGACAAAATCCAGCCAATACTGGACAAGGCAGGATCTTCAGTGAATGCTGGGGTAAGCACTTCCATGGTTTTATATATGTGAATATGTAAGTCAGCTTCTGATAGATACCTGTGTAAGCCCACTTCCACTGATTTCACTAAGTACGTGGTGAGACTTAACTCAGTCTAGCAGCAGTTTGTTATGTACATGTTTGTGCATATTAATACTTCCTATCTCTGACACTTCATTCACTTTTTTCTTTCAAAAGCTTGAATTTTCTCGTGGTCTAGTAATGCTGATTTTGGAGAAGCTGGCTGCTGATATTCCATGCCTTCTGTATGATGATACACTCTTTTGTCACCTTGTGGATGAGGTACTTCTATTTGAGAGAGAGTTATACAGCGTTCATGGTTATCTCAGCAGCTTTCCCAGTTGCATGCATATTCTTTCAGAAGAATCCTGCTTCCAGAGGTGGCTAACAGTGGAAAAAAAATGTAAGACTTCCAGTGGATTTTGTTGGCCTTTATATTGCCCAATCAGAAAAGAAGTATGTATATACTTAAATGAATAGCCTTCTCAAATAAGATCAGTCACTTGGACAGGGCTACTACATAAGACATACATATTTTTATACTATGTGATTATTGTGACTAAAAATTGGTTAGACTCTAATAGTGCTTCTGTAGTTTGTAGGATTCTTGCCCCTAAGCTGTATGGAATCCAGTAGGCTGATTTTTTAGACGAATATTGTATTTATGTGTGTGCAGACAAGGATGAACTTCAAATTGAAGTAGGGGAAGGGTGTTAACTTTTGAGAAATGCAGAGGAAATATATTGGAAAGGAGCAAGCCACCTGTTAAAAAACCAAAAACGCCTATCAGCTCTGACATAGTCGTTAACACCATTGCAAATGCAGATACATTGAAGCTGGTTTTGTATGAAGGCAGTCATCAGTAGTTTTTATAACCTGAAAATGTAAAATTTAACTTCACTAGAGGTAAGGCTTTTATGTTTATATTTTTTAGAGGGGATTTTGTTAGAATTTTAAAAAATTATTAAAAACTTGCACAAAAGTTGTAAATTGTTTATCTCAGTTGCTCTTCAGAAAATGGACTCTATGCTTTCATCAGAGGCTGCATGGATATCACAATACAAAGATATCACTGATGTAGATGAAATGAAAGTCCCAGACTGCGCTGAAACTTTTATGACTCTGTTGTTAGTTATAACAGGTAATTATTAATCTATGGGCATTGCTCTTGTTTGTAATGAATAGTAAAAAAACTTCAGCTAACAGATTTCTTTACTAAATACCTGCTGGCAGCAGTAGTCATCAAATAACGTTGCAAAGTTGTGATGTTTGCAATTTAATAAAAGCTTTCCTGTTCATTTTGTGTTTTGAACACTAACTCAAGCATGAATAATCTTGAGCTAGTGACATGTTAACAAAATAATAATTAAACCCCCCCCCGTGATATTTAGCATGTTAAAACTTGTTCATACTTGAGAGAACATAATTTGTTACAATGCAGTAGTAAAAAAATCGTACTATTCCTTTTGACAATTTAGAAGCTATTAAGTAGCATCTGCTTTCTTGGAACAGATAATCAGAGCAAGTAAATTTTCAAGAGACACTTAATTGCATATTCAATGTCTTAATTTTACTCTACGTGAGTACGCGTTAGGGACCACACTGGATGGTGTGGTATAATCACATACTGCTTAAAGTATTAGAATACAAAATGCTAGTGGAATCAGGAGTTTCTTTACGTGTTTAGCTTTTGCGTTGAGTAGTTTCCCTGAAATTGTTAAAATACGTCAGCTGTTTTAAATACTATATGATGTTCTCACAGGCGTAAGGTTGTGTAGTAAGATGACTGTAATGTTTCTTTTTGAAAAGCTTTTAGTCAGTGTTGGAAAACCTAAAAACATTTTATTAATGTCTTTCCAGACAGGTATAAGAATCTTCCAACAGCTTCCAGAAAACTACAGTTCCTGGGTCTACAGAAGGAGTTAGTTGATGATTTCAGGATACGATTAACTCAAGTAATGAAGGAAGAGACTAGAGCTTCCTTAGGATTCCGATACTGTGCAATCCTTAATGCTGTTAACTATATAGCAACAGTGTTGGCAGACTGGGCTGACAATGTAGTAAGTAATTACTTTACTTTAAAAAAAAAAATTTAAAAAATGAACTTTGGATGTTTGTTTCATAACATTTTATTTTCAGCACTGTTTATATAAGTGTATTCAGAAGAATTAATTACTGAAAAAAATAGCATGAGATGTAAATTCAGGTTTTAATAAAAGATGTATAAACAAGGACAGATTATTGTTTGAGATCTAAGCTGTATTAATTTTAAACTTTATAGGGAAATGCAAAGAGAGCCTGGGGGATGGAATAATCTGAACAGACAAAAAAGTAGTCTCCTTTACATGCTTTGAATTGTAAAAAAATTAGTGGGTTGATTTTGGAGATCTCTGAGCCAGTGTTAACAGCATTGGTGTTGAAGTGCGTGCAGTAGCTTGAACTACTCCCATGGCAGGTTAGCTGAAATGGATTCACCACGGGTATCGGTGTTGCAACACGGTTTAGGTGTTGCTCAGAAAAGCTACTTGCTGATAACTGGGAATTGGGAATTAATTATTTGGCTATTGTCACGGTTTAAAGCTGGGCTGGCTATTAAACCTGCAGCAGACGCTCTCTGTTAACCCTCCCCACCCACCCGAAGGGAAAGGGAAAGGGAAAAGGGAGAGAGACTTACGGGTTGGAAAGTTAAAACAGTTTTAATAAACCTATAATAATGAAAAAGAGTATAATAATAATATTGGAATAATCAAATATATACAAATATATATACAAAACCAAGATCGAGCTCCCCCGATGTCGGCAACGTCACCACCGGCACTGCAGGGCAGGCTCCGGGAAGGCCCAGGCTGGGCCTAGCGACGGTCGAGAGCTGGATCCAGGAACGCACGGATCGGGATCGGGGGCAGCAGGAAAACAGTCGGAGTCCTCCTTGGACACCGGCCATAGCAGAAAAGAGCAAAGAGAGAGAGACCCTCGTGTTCCCCCCGCTTTATACCGAGAATGACGTGTATGGGATGGAATACCCTTGTTGGTCAATTTTGGGTCACCTGCCCTGTCTGCTCCCCCCTGCAGCTGCGACCCCCCTTCGGCTCTTCACTCATAAGCAGTGAGGAATTCAGCAGTGACCTTGGTTCTCTAAGACTAAGTACAGCAAGAGCCTTACTGCACAACATCCCTACCGCTGCCTCAGTGATAACTACAAACTTCGAGCGTTATCAGTCCTGGAAACGGACACTGTCTGCAAAACATGTAGTTAGTTTCAGAAAGTGCAGTTACTTAGAGGAGACTTAGCTGAAAGTAAAAATCACTGAAAGGAAAATTGGCCTGGTTTAGGCCAAACCAGGACAGCTATATAATAGCCTGGTGGCAGCATGGCTCTTCTGTAGCATTTCAGCTTTTCTATGATTATTGGTACAAAAGGTCAAAAAACCTGTTATGTGTAAAGTGTGTGGAAATAGATATTTTGTGTAAGATGGGCAGCCTCTAAATTCTTTCTGTCTTCGCAGGAAACTGTGGCTCTAGCAGAGGATAATCTTGACTTGATAGGACAGCAGCCTTCATGCTGTACAGCTGTATCTGCCTAAGTGTTTTGATCTGCTTAAAAGCAAAACCAGCGAGTTGTTACCACTATGTCACGTTAAACTTTATCCGTTTTCTTGCTGTTGTCAGCCCAGCAAATTTATGATTTAATGAACGATTATTTCTAAAGCAAATTACAAGTAAAGATTCTAGTTTACTTTTGCAAACATTAAAAAGGTCAAAATCAGGGTGTTTTTAAGCATTCTGCTGTCAATCTTAAAGTATCTTTTTAGTATTTCTCTAGATCTATTCCCATTACCTATCTGCTGTTGTATCTGAAACCCGTATATGTTCCATCACTAGGATTAAATCACCATGGGTTTTTTTTGGTGGGTTTTTTTTTCACTAAATCAGGACCACATGGAAAGATAAGAAAGTGTTTTTAAAATCTTAACATTTAAAGTTTATAAGTGTGTCAGGAGAGCGTTTTCTAGAACTGTGCCTATTAAAGTACCAATGAAAAGTTCAAATGGTAAGGTTATTTTTTGTAGTATTCATATCTGCTATTGTTTCTCTAGTTCTTCTTGCAGCTACAACAGGCTGAACTGGAGGTTCGTGCAGAAAGTGACGCTGTCAGTAAACTACAGCTAGGGCAGCTGGCTTCGATGGAGAGCTCTGTCTTTGATGAAATGATTAACCTCCTGGAACGCCTGAAACATGACATGCTGACTCGTCAAGTGGATCATGTCTTCAGAGAGGTCAAAGATGCTGCAAAGCTGTACAAAAAAGAGAGGTGATTCTGTCTGTTTACTCTCCTCCCATATTACAATATTATTTCCTCTTAAAATGCTGAGGTAAACAAAGGCAGGAATAGCTAATAGGCGAAATTATTTTCCTGAACAGGAATGGCACAGGGTAGTAAGTTTTGGAAAATTCTCTTAACACGTACTTCAAGACTATTTTAACGTTATGTTTTCTTAAGTAGTTCCACAATTAGTGGGCATGTTATCTTAAAAACCCTGGGGAGAATTCTGGATTGCTCTAGTTTGGAGAAGAATTATTTTCTCCATAGTAGTATTAAAGAGTTAATATGAAATGGCCTGTAATGACTGTTCTGTCTTCACAGACTCACAGGGCTTCTTGAACGTTTGCTCCTGAGTAGAATTTCTGAAGTACTTCATAAAAGGAATACAACAACTCGATGATTTTCTAGATTAGATGGGGGTTCTTTGAATGGCATGTTCAGAGATTTGTAACTAAAGCATGAGTTCAATATTAAATGAAATTTAAACATAGCATTAGTCCGTGATTATGTTTAGATTTCACGTGGGAAAGGAGAACATTGTAAATGGGTGAGATTTTTTTTTTTAAAGGATAATGTTACCTTCTGCTGTTGTAATATGAATAATTTCATTGTAATGACTTCAGTGCAATCATTTCTTCCAGGTGGTTATCTTTACCATCTCAAGCAGAGCAAGCAGTCATGTCTTTATCAAGCACAGCTTGCCCAATGTTGTTGACCCTACGAGACCGCTTGCTACAACTAGAACAGCAGCTCTGTCATTCACTGTTCAAAATTTTCTGGCAAATGCTTGCAGAGAAAGTGGATATATACATATATCAGGAAGTAGGTGTCAGCAAACCGTGACCTATGCAATATAATGTAGGTGTCAGCGACGGCCTAAACAGCACATGCACCTCTTTGTGTTTGTAGGTAATTATGGCAAATCATTTTAATGAAGGAGGAGCAGCACAACTCCAGTTTGACATGAGTAGAAATCTGTTCCCTTTATTTTCACACTATTGCAAGAGGCCAGAAAACTACTTCAAGCAGTAAGTATGCGAACTTCTGATCTGTCGGATTTCAGAAGTGAATGTCCAGATAAATGACGTGTGTTTTACATATCACCAAGATTTCTTCACAGTTAGTTTTGATCCACACTTAAAATATGTGGATCATTTATGCTTCCAATGTTTACAGCTAGGAAAGTTTTGATTCTGCAGCGTGTACTCAGATAGCGACGGACTGTGGCATGTGTTCTGGAGTCTTTTGTGCAGTCAGGATGTCTAGATAAATTAACTTGTGGAAGGAATATAAGTAGCACAGACTTCCAAAACTGGGGCCAAAGAAAGTACTCAAAGATCTAGTTAAAACACAAGAAACTTTATTGTTAGAAAAAAAGACTAAACTATGTTCCTGCTCAGAATTGCCTTGCATAGTCTAGTTGCTTTTATTGGTGAGAAGAAACTACCTTCTTTGTGGTTAGTCTTTTTTAAATAGCCCACAGAAGAGTCTAGCACTAAACTCCTAGGCTAACTGGGGCACAAATCTTAGTATTTTTAAAGCAATATGGAGTATGGCATTCAGTCTTGAACATCTGAAGACAAAGATTATATATTGGCATTTTTTTAAATGGAATATTCACGTAGCATCTTCAGGCTTAAGGGTTTTTTTGAGCACATCACCTTCATAACGGTAATTCACAGAATCACAGAATGTTAGGGATTGGAAGGGACCTCAAAAGATCATCTAGTCCAATCCCTCTGCCAGAGCAGGATTGCCTAGACCATATCACACAGGAACGCGTCCAGGCGGGTTTTGAGTGTCTCCAGAGAAGGAGACTCCACAACCTCTCTGGGCAGCCTGTTCCAGTGTTCGGTCACCCTCACCGTAAAGAAGTCTTTCCTCATGTTTATGCGGAACCTCCTGTGTTCCAGCTTGCACCCATTGCCCCTTGTCCTGTCAAGGGATGTCACTGAGAAGAGCCTGGCTCCATCCTCATGACACTTGCCCTTTACATATTTATAAGCATTAATGAGGTCACCCCTCAGTCTCCTCTTCTCCAAGCTAAAGAGACCCAGCTCCCTCAGCCTCTCCTCATAAGGGAGATGTTCCACTCCCTTAATCATCTTCGTGGCTCTGCGCTGGACTCTCTCTAGCAGTTCCCTGTCCTTCTTGAACTGAGGGGCCCAGAACTGGACACAATATTCCAGATGCGGCCTCACCAGGGCAGAGTAGAGGGGGAGGAGAACCTCTCTTGACCTGCTAACCACACCCCTTCTAATACACCCCAGGATGCCATACATACATACATATTATTGATACATACATATTATTCCCAGCGTAAGAGGACACAGATGCACAAAGGAACTGTAAAAAATAATGCATAATGGCCACATGGATATCTATGGTATTTAGACTAGAAACAATGTGACAAAGACAGGGCATCTGTTCACTCCCTAATGATATTTGGGGAAAACGTTCAGATTCTAGCAACTGTCTGTTAAACTGTGCTCTTAAAATATACTGAATAAGAAGTTCCTAATTATCTTAGGGGAAGATGTAGTTGGGGAAAGCTAGACAGGTTAAGTGGTAAATTCTAGTCTGTATTTTTAATACTAGTGGAAAAACTTAAGAAGCAAAAGCCATGCCGAGCACTGGGAGGCAAAATACTGATGCTTCTGAAATACACGTACATAACGGAAAAGGTTGGACAGCAAGAACAAATACACTCTTTGCCTTGATCTAAGCAGTACTTTTCAGTTCACTACTTCTGATCCTTTTCAGAAGTCCACAGAGATTTTTTTTGTTAATCACTGTGTGCACAAGAAGTAAGTGTATCTTATGGGTGCTTCTCATTAATCCATGTACCTTTTTTCCTCTAGCATAAAAGAAGCCTGCATTATCCTGAACCTGAATATTGGCTCTGCCTTGCTTCTGAAGGATGTGCTACAGTCAGCTTCAGAAAATGAAACGTTAACGCCAAACCAGCCCTCTGCAACAGCAGCACTAAATGAACTTGGGGTTTATAAATTAGCTCAAAAGGATGTTGAGATTCTACTCAATTTGAGAGCTAGTTGGCCAAATACAGGAAAATAAAGACTTCTTCAGAAATTGTTGGTCTAGACTACCTATTTCAAACAAAAGCAAAGCAAATGGGTGATTTTTTTTCAATAGTGTATGGTGAATGACTGGTTTAATGTTATGCCTTATTGTATATGGTTTTAAAAAAAAATTTCCAAGTGCTACTGCCTTGGTTTCGAACTGTGCGGATCTTGTTTTCTGTAGCCACCTCGCCGTTGCATGTGGAAGCTAAAACTGCCTTCATCTCTAATGACTGTGTCTGCCTTGTCAAGGCTGTGTGCTGTAACATCGTTCTGAGGAATACAGGGTACTTACAGCGTAAGTACCCCTGTGTACAGTATGGACAGCGCTTCCCTACGCACCAGTCTGCCTTCATTTAAACACAGATGCTTTACATCTCTAAATCCCAGGTAATGGATGTTCTGTGTTAAAATGTATACATACTGAACACGGAAGGAAGGAAGGAATATGTCACTTTGTTTTCTTTATTCATACTAATTCAATTTTTTTTTCTTTGCTGTACCCACGTCTCTCGTAATTTTTGTAAAAGTTTATCCTTAAAAATTGCATAAATACTGTGGTGTAAGTTTGAAAATAGCATTTTACTTAGAAGTGCTACCGTTCTTCAACTGTGGATGTTTGTCATAACTTGCTGAAGTTGGTCTTTCCTTTAAAAAAAAAAACAAGCAGCACAAGCCCAAAAACCAAAACCAACTTAAGAAACAGCTCAACTGTTAAAGTTAATTTTATTCAATAGTAATGAGCCAATAAGTAACAACCCCTTACTGTAAGCTGCAAACTGAAGGAGGAAAGGCAATACCCTATTTTAGTTGTGTGAGAGATTTCTACTGTTTTTTTTTTAACCATCTAATGCTATTAAGAAAAGCAATTCTCAAACGCTACCCCAATCAGCTGATGTCTCAAAGGGGTTGGGACACACATGAGAAGAAGAGAGTACTGCTTACAATCGGCTGTCCACAGCTGAAAAACGAGAAGAATTGAGCAAGGTGCCTATTTTTAATACATACAGCAGAGCACTGCTCAAACTAATACACAGCCCAGCTCTCCAGCATCTTTTTCTTCCTAAGATAGGAAAAAAAAAAATTCTAGTCAGATAATGATGAGGATAATTAGTTCCAGTTACCTTTCAGTGATTGCAACAGTTACCAAAAAATTGCCCCTAGAACTGGACCTTGATCACGAGAAATTATAACCCTGAGCTTGTTTCATCGCTGTCTGTGTTACTACCTCTGGCAAAGAAGACAACAGCCCTTTGCTGTTTTGCATTTCTAGATCAGTATTCGAAGCCTGGCTGTCTGACCTGAGGGGCAGGTGATCTGGGAGGTCTGCTTTGGGAGGGTCCTGGAGCTGAGATGGTGGAGGGGAATGCCAAGTTTGGTCCAGGTCACAGGGGCAAGCCCAGCAACGTCAGTAACTGACCTTTTTAAGTCTCGCAGTGCAAAGCCGGGGTTAAGCTTAAACCAGCAAGTCCTTTAATTACATACTTTTGTAAATAAAAAATAAATCTCAGTAAAATATCTCTTGTGCATATTCCCCCCTAAAAAAAAAACCCTCTTTCAATTAAACTTACACTTCTTCCTTGAATACGTCCAGTGTGATATTCACATCGTCTCCAAACTGCAGGTCTTCAGTGCTCAGTCCCAAAGTTTTAAGAGCTAAAGTTAAAGAGAATTTCCTATGCAAGTCATGGAAAGATTAATTTGACATCTTGAAATGACCTAGATACAATAAAACGGAAACATATGTAACTTAAACATATGTAACTTTTTTAACTTTCCAAGTTCCAGGTTGTGTACTGGCAGATGTGTGGATACTTTTACAGTATACAGATGTGTAGCTTTGAAACTATTTCATAGAATCACAGAATCGTTTTGGTTGGAAAGGGCCTTTAAGATCATCAGGTCCAACTGTTAACCCAGCACTGCCCAGTCCACCACTAAACCATGTCCCTAAGCAAATAACTTTAATATTTATTATTTTTACTTAAATTTTAATAATTCTGTGCAAACACACACAAACACTTTAGTGTGCGCCGCTGTTCTGGTGAGACGCACCTTCTCTGTACTGCGCTGGCGTTATGTGGCCTTGGCCTAGGACATCCAGCAAGCTGAACATGGCGGCCAGGTTGTCCTCGTCCAGGAGGAACGGGTACTCCCCCTCGTCTCCTTTTCCAGCTTTCACCCTTTCCAGCACCTGGATCAGGAACTCGCGTGGCCTTTCTGCAACGAAGCAAAATCGCCCGCAGACGCAGGACCCTCAGCCGGCGACCGAAGGCCGCGCAATCCCTTCCCCGCCCCCTCCCACCATCCCCACTCCCGCTTTTCGCGGCGGGGGGAGCCCCACAGCTCCCCAGGCCGGAACGGGGCGCCCGGCCCTGCCCTGCCCGGGGTCCACACCGGGGCGGTGGTAGAGCAGCAGCGCGCCGAGGCGGTGCAGCAGCTCGGGGATGCGGTGGCGCTGCAGGTAGTCGCGGCACTGCCGCTCGCCCGCCGCCATCCTGCGTTGCTGGGAGACCGCGCGCCCCGCCCCCGCGCACCGCCCCGCCCCGCCCAGAGGCAGCGTGAGGCGCGGCGGGCGCGGGAAGCCTGAGCGGGGCGGGGGGGGCGGGGGCGGGCAGGCGCGGCGGGAGCTGCTCGGACGCGGGGGCGGGAAGGGGCCTCCGCGAAGGCAACGCGACAAGGAACCGGCGCAGCGGCTCGGCGGGAGGGCGAGCGGCCGCTCGGCAGAGCTGGCGGGGCGCTGCCTCCGTCAGCTCGGCGCGGCGGGCGGAGTGAGGGCGGTCACAGGCCCGCACTGGCGGCGCAGCCCCTGCTCCAGCGGGGAGAGTTGGGGAGCAGCGATTGATTTGCCTCGGTGTCACCGCGTTAGCACTGGAGCACGAAGTCAGCACTGCCAGCCCAGTCACCGGTTTGTACCGCCGTTACTTCATGGGGAAAGCACGTTACACGCCGTTGTTTTTAACGTTTGTGCAAGTCGTCTCCATTTCAGCCGCATTCCCTTGCAGCTGCACCTCTTGCCTTTTCCCACACACCGCCCCCTCCCTGCACTCCCTGGCTGAAGGTGGCCTTGGTTAAGCGTCGTAAATGGCAGAGGAGAGTAAAATGTTCCGATGCCACCTCGTGGAACGTGGTCATGTGTGCTCGGTGCCGGCATGAGGTGCAAAAGCAACGATGAGCAGCTCGGAGAGGTTACGTTTTTAAATCATTACTGAGGGGTGCAGTATAGCCTGTGCAAACAGGACAGAGACATCAAAGAGCCTTTTTGTTGTACTACCCAATTTGAGCAGGCGAAAGATAACAAATTAAAGTGTCCCACTTAAAAAAAAAAAAGAAAATTCAAAAACAAATCTACAAAGACATAACCATCTGCCATCAAATACAAATAGAGAATGTAAATGAGCATATAGTAAAGAAAAAAAATGGCACTCCTATGAAGAGTCTAGCACTGTCTGTGTTTAACTATTTGCCAAATAGTTTGACCCTAATGAGGTTCCTGTCAGCCCATTCTTCCAGCCTGTTGAGGTTCTGCTGAAGGACAGCCCTGCCCCTACTGTATCAGTCACCTCCCCACTCCCCCCAGTTTGTTGTTATCCATGAATTTGCAACCTGTTCCAACATCCAGGATGGTAATGAAACCCTTCAGCATTATTTGGCTCAGTATTAACCCCTGAGGCACGTTACCGGTAACAACCGACCAAACGGACTTCCAGCAGCTGACCCCAGCCCTCTGAGCCCTGATGTCCAGATGATTTTCCACCCACCTCACAGGCCACTCTTTGAATCCTTATCTCTCCAATTGATTATAAGAATACTAAAGCAGATGATGTCAAAAGCCTTGCCAAGGTCTAAGTGAACAACACACTGCTCTCTGGTTAGCACCTGGAGGCAGCCATTTCACCACAAAAGGCAAGCCGTGGTTTCCCCTTGTTAAATCCATGTTGTCTGGACATGGCTTCCAGGAGCATTTGTTCCATAATCTGCCTGGGATAGAGGTTGGGTTGAGTGGCCTGTGGTTCCCTGTGACTTTCTTGAAAATGGCTGTTGCATTTGCCTTTTTCCAGTCCGTAGAAACCCTGTACTATGTTCACCGTGATCGTTCAAGGATGATAGCAGCCTTGTGATGATAGCAGCCTGAATCCTGCCCAGCTTTCCGCGTAGACTTGTATAGATCCAGGGTAAGGAGTCCTTAACTCAGGCTTCCTCTTATGTGGGTAGTACCTCACTCCCCACACTCTGCCCAAAGATATGAGCATAGACCTCACCAAGTTAAAACCTGAAGCAAAGGCAGCCCCGAGTGCACCTCAGTCATTCCCGTGTCCTTTGTCACTAGGCTACCCACCCCACATAGTGGGGCCCACGTTTTCCTTAGCCTGCCTTCCACGCTAATATACAAAAGGGCCCTTCACATCCCTCACTAATTCCAACTCCATCCAAGCTTTGGCTCTCCTAGTTCTGCTTCAGCATGCCCACGCAATATTTCTGTAACCCACCCCTGCTCCCACAGTCTGTATACTCACCTTTTGGATTTGATTTCAGCCAGGAGCTCCCCAGTCACCCATCCTGGCCTTCTCCCACGTCTGCTCAGCTTCCTGCATGTCAGAATGGACTGTTCTTGTGCTTCAGCTAGCTCCCCTGGGCCTTTCAGGGCAGTCTTCTGTGGGATTCTGCCAACAAAATGTCTGCAGGAGGCAAAGTCTGCTCTCCTGAATGCCAGGGTTGCAGTTCGACTATTTATCTTCCTCACTTCCCTCAGAACCTTAAGCTTTGCTACCGCTATCTCGTAGTCACTGCTGCCGAGGCTGCCACCAATGTCAATGTTCCCAGACAGCCCTTCCTTATATGTGAGCAGCATGTCTCGCATAGCCAGGCTCAGCTTGCCAAGCACTTCTGTCAAGAAATCGTCCTTGATGTAGCACAGAAGTAGCCAGGATCACTGTGCCTTCACCATATTGCCATCCCAGTCCCCTCTACAAGAACAAGAGAGCCTGCAATTTTAACGCTAAGCTGTGAATGGTTTTTTTCAGTCAACTACAAAATAAAGACTAAACCTGCCATCAAAAAATCATATACCGAGAAAAATTAAATATCAGGAATTAGAAAAATACTTCCTGTTACTGTTTCCGAGTCAAGGAGAAGTAAAAATAGGTCACAAAAAAGGCTAGTTTAGTATCAGGAAACTTAGCTCTCTTACAGGACTGGCCACTTCCCTACTGACTGAAAAACCCAAGCAACTGATTTCCTAGAACTACTGAGGGACTTTTGCTGAAGGCAAAGGGGAAAAAAGAAGATGCTTTTCATTCTTTGAGATATATAGTATATTTGTCTGCTTGAGTGTGGCTCTGAGCCCACAGCTCTTAAGACCGCAGATGCTTTTATTCTAGCAGGAGCTGTAGAGCAAGTTCACACACACACAGGGTGGTAGAGACCAGAGATCCATCTCCATCGCCTTAGTTTTTCTGAGCTCCCGCCAAGTCTGGATTTTTTCTGGATGCATCACAGAATCAACCAGGTTGGGAAGAGACCTCAGGGATCATCGAGTCCAACCGTTACCCTGACACCACCCTGTCAACTAGACCATGGCACTAAGTGCCATGTCCAGTCTTTTCTTAAACACATCCAGAGATGGTGACTCCACCACCTCCCTGGGCAGCCTGTTCCAATGTCTAATAACCCTTTCTGAAAAGAAATTCTTCCTAATGTCCAACCTGAACCTCCCCTGGCGAAGCTTGAGGCTGTGTCCTCTTGTCCTATCGCTAGTTGGCCGGGAGAAGAGGCCGAATCCCACTTCACTACAACCTCCCTTCAGGTAGTTGTAGACTGCAATAAGGTCACCTCTGAGCCTCCTCTTCTCCAGGCTAAACAACCCCAGCTCCCTCAGCCGTTCCTCGTAGGTCAGACCCTCCAGACCCTTCACCAGCTTGGTCGCCCTCCTCTGGACTCGCTCCAACACCTCAACATCTTTCTTGAAGTGCGGGGCCCAGAACTGGACACAGTACTCAAGATGCGGCCTCACCAGTGCTGAGTACAGAGGGACGATCACTTCCCTAGACCGGCTGGCTACACTATTCCTAATAGAGGCCAGGATACCATTGGCCTTCTTGGCCACCTGGGCACACTGCTGGCTCATATTTAGCTGGCTGTCAATCAGCACCCCCAGGTCTCTTTCCGCCGGGACGCTTTCTAACCACTCTTCCCCCAGCCTGTAGAGCTGCATGGGGTTGTTGTGGCCGAAGTGTAAGACCCGGCACTTGTTCTTCTTGAACCTCATGCCGTTGGTCTCGGCCCATCTATCTAACCTGTCCAGATCCCTCTGTAGGGCCTTCCTACCCTCCAGCAGATCGACACTCCCACCCAGCTTGGTGTCATCTGCAAATTTGCTGAGGGTGCACTCAATCCCTACGTCTAGATCATCTATAAAGATATTGAACAGCACCGGCCCCAGAACTGAGCCCTGGGGAACACCGCTAGTGACCGGCCGCCAGTTGGACTTTGCCCCATTCACCACCACTCTGTGGGGTCGGCCATCCAGCCAGTTAACATTTGGTGGAGGTCAATGTCAATGTAGATGGTTTCCCACAGATGTCAAGAATAGACGCGCTCTTCATATACGCTGCAACAATGCGCATGCTGTAATAGGGAATGTACCGATTACTGGGACAGGAGATTTAGAAAATAATGCCATCTAGTCTGTTACACAGTTAGCCATCCTTAGTGTAAAGATGTTCATGATTCCTCAAAAGATTAACGTTCCCGGAGAACATCTGAAGCACTTCGTTCCATGAGCGTAAAAAGACTTGTTAGAGGGGACAGTAGTTTCTCTGCTTCATCCTATGCTGTCTTAGAAACAAAGCAGGTAAACCGATGCAAAGGAAACTCTGTGGTATCTCTCAGGGACATTTGGAAAAAAATCCAGTGAAACATCTATCTAGGAAAGACATAGTAGAGTGAGAAAGGCCAATGACAAAGTCTTGTGTGTAACCAGCTCTGAGTAGGAAATAGAGCTACCAAAAAAGCTGGTTAATGAATAACAAAGACCAAGCAATGAAGATGGTTTGATATTAGGAAAATACCCTAGGGAGGCCTAAGGGAGTGTTTCTAAGAAAATGACCCTACAAGATGAGCCCTTGAGAGAGGAGTTAGATGATCATTATTGCCTTCTTCACGTCTGGGTCACAGGACAGAAGGTCTGTAGTCCAGCTTCCTGCCCAAAGCAGGGTCAGCTCTGAGCTCAGACCAGGTTGCTGAGAGCTTTATCCAGTTTGGGACTGAAAAATCTCAAAAGTTGGAGATTCCACCTATCTCTTTAAGTAACTTGTTCTAATGCTTGACTGTCTCCATGGCAGGAAGGTTTTTCCTTGCATCTAGTCTGAACCTCCCTTGTGTCAACTCATGTTGATTGTTTCTCGCTCTCCCACCATGCAGCACTGAAGAGTCTGGCTCTGATCTCCTAGCAACCTCCTCATAGGTATGAGTAGGTCCCCCTCGGTCAGGGCAAGTGGTGAGTTGGAGCCAGAGGTTTCTTACAGTGCTCCCCCACTCACTTTGTGCTTCAGTTTCTTTTCCTCTTTTCCTTTCTTGGCAACCTCATAAGGGATTTTGAAGGCCAGTCTGGGCCCAAAGGCCCTGGACAGAAGCTTGAGATGGAGAGCTAGTATCTCTCAGGCTTCATTGGCATTTAATTGCAGATGAAAGGAATTCGGGATTGAAAGATCAATAGTGGAGGTCATGGGAGTGAGTGGTCCAGTAATATGCTAGGGGCAAAGCAGAAGAGGCATTAGAGAATTGTCTGTTAGGAATCACAGAATCATTTTGGTTGGAAAGGACCTTTAAGATCATCAAGTCCAACCGTTAACCCAGCGCTGCCAAGTCCACCACTAAACCATGTCCCTAAGCACCACATCTACATGTCATTTAAACACCTCCAGGGATGGTGACTCAACAGAAGAGACTAACACCCTCTTTTCAGGTAGTTGTAGAGAGTGACAGAGAGTGAATGAAAGGCCCAACACTGAGTCTGTTACGTATTCCAGGAGCAAACATGCACGTGGCTTGTTCTAGGTCAAGGAGCACAAAAGGAGCATTTCCCTTTGAATGTTTTCTTCCTTGGGAAGCATCATGCTCAGGGTGCGAAGCTGTAGGCCTTGGAAGCGCCCTGTAAAATAACACAAGTGAAAACCATCTGCCTGCACCTTCTTGGTGTCTCCCTGATAATGAAGCAGCAAGCCCAGTGTGTTAGTATTACTGTTCAGGTTATGTGGTCCAAACACAAATCCTAAAGAGAATTCTTAAACAAGGAAGAAGTAACTCAAGGCAAGATTAAATACAAAAAACCCCACCCAAAACACACCACAAAAACCCCCAACTGGTTATAGGTTAAAATAAAACTAAAGACAAAGGAAGGCAAATAGTTGCCATTTAAGAGTGGAGCTGACCAGAAGGGAAACTTCCTTGCGTAGGCTAAGAGTATCTCCAGAACTGAGGCGAAAGGCCTATATATTCTGTATCTGTGGTGGGAAAGGCTAAAGGATTGAGCCCGAGTAATCCTTTTCCAGTGACCTGACTCCTCACCCATGTCACAGCTCTCCACATCAGCACTGAGTAACTTTGCCACTGGGAAGGGATGATGGTTTCTCTCTGCAGTGACGCTTACTGTGCCACCGGTCCCTCCTCTGCCTCAGCAGGGGCCAGGCTGGAAACAGCTGAGACAGATACGGGACTCACAGGGTTGCACTCCTGAGTTCATCAGGCCATTCACTTTATTTACACCACCAGGCCTTTATACCTGCAGCATTCTGTAAACGTACTTTGTTCATGCTAGACAACTCTTCTGAAAAACTAGTCTCTTGTGGTGTCACATCAACCATCCTAGTAACTGCTCCAAGTTAATCAAACCCAGATTCAATTTCAGAGCTAAACCTTTCAGGTTTGGGAAATCTGCAAAGGGGCAGCTGAATGTTGTGTGCCGTCTCAAATCCCTGCTGGTGTCCTCACCCTCAAATCAAGTTCTCCTGGATCCTGTTACTTCTGGCAAGCTTCCCCCACACAGGAGAAGCTTCCCTTCTCCCTTCGGTAGGGAGAGCAGACCACAGACTAGATCCAAATATTTCTGCAGGTCAGCCATAAACAACAAAAACCACACACAAAGGAATCCTGCCCATGTCATTTGTGGTGCATTACAAAATGAGAACAAGAGTATGCATACTCCATCCACCATGGAGTCTCCAGTCAAAGGGCAAACAGGGACCTGCTGCTCAATTATCACATTTATCTTTCTCATACTTAGGAAAGTACGTTTTAAAGGAGGTCTGCACTTGTTTTGAATAGTAGCTTTCAAGAGGTACTCAAGGAGCAAAACAGCATAAAAAATTGCAGGAAATAAACATTCTTGTGTTCTGGAGTCTGAATCTGTTGTATGAATCTTCTCCAAATATTTCTGGAATCAGCATTTGGCATTTCTTCCAATTGTGAATCCTGACATTTGGAAGAGTAAAACAGATACTGGTTGCAGACAGCAACGACTTTCTTCTAAAATAAATATTTCTGTGGTAAAAACAGATGCATAAAAACTAGAGCGCAATGAATAAAAAAGTTACGGTGTGATCTGCTTCCCTCTAAAGCTGGTGGTAATCAGAGCACATTAGATAATACAAGCCAAAAAAAGGGTGGGGGAAACCAGCTCCAAATAGAGAACAGCTTGTGAATCATTCTAACGAACCTGCAAGTGCTAAAAAATGACAGTCATATTTGGAAAATAAATTTAGTGGTCTTTGGCCTCTGCTGGCCGTGGGCAATGATGGCAAGCAACTAGTAACTCATGGCTGAAATGTTCCATTTTCTTGGCTGTAGCTTTGATTTCTAATGGCTGCTAGAAATAGCAAAGCGTCTTATGAACACAATGTCACTCTTCAGCCATATGTGGGGACCACTCTATCAGATGAAACTTCCCTATCTACTCTCACTTCACGATGTTCGGGTTTTCTATATCAGAAAAGACAAACTCAAGATTAAAAAAAAAAGTATTAAAAATACGAGCAGCTCCAAGCAAGGCACACACTGGACAGTGAAGAGGAAGTTCAGGATTAGCTTATGCCACACGCATCACAACATGCATGACGTTACACAAAAAGCTGTTTACCCACAAGGTACAGTTTTCCTCCTTCGTCTACTGTTCCCTGTCACGCCGGCCAGCTTTATCTCCTCCGCCAGTTCTGAGTGTGTGCATACAAAACCACAGTTTGCAGTCTAAATGTCTTGCTTTTAAAAAAGATCATACTATAATTGTGAGCATCTTCCCTGCAGCATCTCCAAGACTGAGTTTCCAGATACTTCATAAAAGGAGCATAAAAATGTACATCTTCCCCAGATTCACAGCAGGTTTGCTGCGAGAGAAAAAACGGCAATCCTCTCTGCAGAGCTGACAAGCCAAGGAACAATTTAAGTCTCATTTGATCTGTAATTGGAAGAGACTTTACACAGAACAAGAGCCTTAATGCCTAGATAAAGGTGCATTTTTAGTATTAACAATGATAAAGAGGCTGGTTATAAATTTGTATTGGCCACTGAAGTGAGAGCTCCTGAATCGAGCAGCTCAAGCAAAGTTAATCCTTACACTGATAAGGAATGAGAAAATGCATTCAGCTAAGTAAAGGATTTTAGAAATGATTTATCACTGCAAAAACCCCAGTAGCTGATTGTCACACGTTTCCGGACATGTAAATACAGCAATATTTCAGACACGAGTGCCAAAAATAATCCCAGAGCGGTTCAGCCCTGGACAGAGAGCTGGGCAGATCTTTTGACCTGCCAGTCGAATCCTCCGTGCTGGCGACCTGCATGGTGCGTTTCAGCCTCTGGGAAGAACAAGGGCAGTCGTGCAATACACACCGGTTTTGCTCTGCAAAGATAAATAATGACAAAACCCACCTATTTCTTACAAACATATAAATTATTTTATTTACAAAGCCATGTTACAAAAAAAAAATAATAATAATAAAGCAAAAAACAAAAAATACAATCGCTCACTAGAGAATATCTCCAGGCCCGGTGCTGAACCATGGCAGTATCAATCAGATACATGTTTGTTCTGTTTTTCCTCTTTTAAACTGTAAGCCATAGAATTTACTATTTACACCTACTTTAGACATTTATTCTGCTTACAATTATCACAAGCATGGAATGAATTCTATTTGATACTGCTAATACATAAAGGTGCAGGACGAAGAATGAAAATACTTAGTGTTACAAAATATGGATTGTAGAAAAGAAACTGGCTGTACAAGTATGGCATTTTTTTTTTTTCTTAGAATGATTGGACATGCTTTCTTCAAAAGTCTTCTGGAAAAGGTTCTAAAATCTGTAGTAGGAAAGCACAATAGAGCAGGTGCAAATTCATTTCTGTGCAACAACAGTTATTTAATATATCCCATGACTGACCAGCTATGCAAAACCCACAGAGTTTTGTTAAAGTGCCATGGGTCAACAGCATAACAAAATATAAGGTGTAAATAGAAAAATTTCTTTTTTTCTTCTTTTTTTTAAAACAATAGTTCACTGAGAATCAGCAATAATAGAATATGCTGTATAAACTATTCTCTACAAAGGTTGATCAGCACTATTTACAATTGTTACATCGATACAAAAGAAGGCATACAAGTTCTCCAAGTCGCTTTTTATGGCTGACGGGCCTATGCATTGCGTATGTGGAACAACCAAAGCTTCTGAGCCTCTATTGCTGGAAACAAACAACAAGATTTTCAGGCAAACGGGGAAGAAAAAGAACTACCGAGTGAATGCTACACTAATAATGCATCATAGGCTGGTCCAGTTCGCATCAATTTTTTTCAAATGTTTACTTCCATGTCACTTTTCAGGCTGAAATCTTTGATACAGGTAATTAACTAATGATTCTTTGATGATGAAAGAACACTGTGGGATTTTACTTGGTGCTTAACTTTCCTGAAATGCTGTCAGGTGTAAGCCAGTTGAAAAAAAAAATTTAAGCAGCATTCAAAGGACAGGCTCCATATTCCAGCTTTCCAATTAAAAGATGCATGGAAAGAGCTAAAGCTTCCTAAAACTACAACACTGCTCCTTCAGTCACTGATTAGCATTATTTCTCAGAAGCAACCACTGAATGTCACAACCACTGCTTTCCCTCAACAACTAGAAATAGCAGGTTACTGATTACAGAGGATGACTGTGTTACTGAGATTTTTAAACTCCTGCAGTTTTATAACTCAAAATAAATTAAAAAAAAAAATCAACATAGTACTGCTCCTAAAACTGAACACGACAAAAATTGTGCAAAAATAACAAAGATATGTACACATTTTTCAGTCTGAAGAAATGTACAATAAAAACATAATTCAAAGAACATTTTAAAAATATAAACATTGCTTAAACTTTCCTAAGTTTCATACTGTTTCTGAAACTATACCGGTCAGTTAGCTCTGAAGTATAGCAAAACATAAATTATTACAAAATTAACACTATAAAAATTTATTTTAAGAATATTTCTAAACTTTTTTCAAAGGGTCTAGCCTTGTTTATAATTGCTTAAACATTTTTAGTCTTAAAATTTGCCTTAAGCCTTCTTTTTTTAAAAAAGAAAGTAGTAATAATCTCCCTATTTGCAGTCTCTCGCCTTTCCCCAAGATGTAAATAAACCAGCATATAAGTGCACTTTTAACACTGTAGAAATAAAAATTAACTCCTCTGTACTATTGTTCCAGTACCTAGTATTGGCTTCCTGATTATAAAATCTATATTTTATTAAAAAATTATTCAGTAATCCTATAAGAAACACTGTCAGTGCAATTCTATTAACGCAAGCCAATCTGCTCAGCTCCTGTCCTTGCAAACCCAAACTGCTGAAGTTACCAAGCGCTACGATCTTAAGGGCCGAGGAATCCACCGAGACATGGGGATTTTCCATGTGGAGCCCCTGATAACGTGAATGACAGTTTGGTGCAGGAATCCTCTGTGCATTGATTGAAGTACAGATTCCTTAAGAGCCTGATCTTGGAAGAGGCTGAACACTCAGAATTCCCACTGAAATTATTAAATGCTGTAGGTACAGAGCACCAGTCAGGATTAGTCCCTAAAGTTGCAGTGCCCCAGCTGTTTGCAAATTACTAAGAAATGCACTCGATTTTTATCCATAGGACAAGCTTAAATACAGAATTACTGTAATTTTTATTTAATGAAAAAATCTGGAGCGCCTTTAAATAAATTCAAATCATGATCTGGATTTTTTTTGGAATGTCCGCTGTGTTCGGGTAAGGAAACAAAGGGAGCATCGCAACGCTAACAGCTTTGAAAGGCATGAAACATAACCAAGCAGAACGCACAGATCAGTGGCAAATACAAGTGAAAAACTAAACAAATCACTATTACAGTTTTCTGTAAATTTAATTCTCTTTAAAACCACAAATTCATAAAAGGTTAAATCCATCTGCAGGATACAGAAAAGAAAAACCCTGTGGAGTAGGGCTGCTGAGAGCTAGAGATTATAGGCTGGTTCCTTTTCCTTGTTATGGAAGAGTCCTTATTCTACCAGTCCGGTTTGATGTCTTCTAAAAGAGAAACCAGAGCCAGGTTCAAAATCACAGAATGTCTTTCCATATGTAATACTTTAATAACATCTGCGTCTGACAGAACTCAAAGCAGGAATTTATTTCAAGTCCCTGAACTAAATTCCCTCCCTGTTTACTGATTACATTAGACCTTTAAGAAAAGGAACTGCTTTGGATAAACAGCATATTTCCTTTTGTGACTGTTTGCTTTTAGTAAGCTTTGGTGAACCTCATGTTGATTAACTTGGTCTATCATTACAAATAAAGAGCAGCAATTAGACGACAGCTCTGAAGAGTCTTTTCCTCTACACAGCATGTTTTCATGCACAAGGAATCCCCACACAGCATACACGTTGTCACCTTCCCTTAATAAAATGATCTAGTAACTCAGTATTTAAAAACCACCACATACTGAGGTCTTGGAGTGTTAACACATTCAGGCACCTAAAAGCACTATGAAGACAAAAACACTTGATTAGTTATAAACCTAGAACAAGGGTAAAATCTGGAGAAAACAAGCTTTTAATACATCATTTGTATTAACAGGCACAAATAATTTGACTGTAAAACTACCATTCCATTAACGTTTGTTAAAAACCAAGTCGTTTTTGTAGGACAAAGTAATTTTTTTTTAATTAAAGCAACAATAGTTGGAAAAACAGGCACGTTTTTACATATACAAGCCCCTGTTTGGGTCTCAAATAGATGCAGCAACATCCAAATTAAACATAAATTGAGAACAATTCATCTGAGTTTAACCTGATTGAGTTCAATGCGATGGGAGAGGGCAGACGGGCCCACAAGTTATCCTCACAATCCACCAGTCCCCCCCAGGAGTACCCCAGAGTACAGTGTACTTCAACAAAACGTAGCGAATGACTGAAAGCAACTGCTTGTGTGAAATCAACACGACCACGGGGCACCTTTATCTCACAACTCCATGATGGAACACCCAGTTACGGGTGGCAGGTGACCAACAGCACCGCTGCACGGCCTCTCGGCTCCGACTGGACATCTTGGCCAGGCGAGCGGGGGAGCGAGCGTTCCCAGGAGGACTGCACGCAGGCATCACAGCTTCAAACCAGACTGGCTTTACAGCCTGCTGCAATGTCCCGAATGCCTCATTCTCACCCAGTCACCCAACCCCGTGTGTACGTTAAGGACCCCTCTCCCTTCTCCTGAGAAACAACCACCTTCTCCTCCCTTCTAACTCCCCCCCTGCACCAGCAGACAACCCCGACAGGTTGCCCGACCAGGTAACACAGCAGAGGCAGGACAGAGTAACTGCTCTATACTCACAGTCACCTTGACGGCTGCAATTCTAGTTCAAACTGAATTGTTGAAAGTCTGTTGTTCTGACTTGTATTCGTGAAAACTTGCCTGATATTTCCAACTATAAACCCCAGGGTACAGCAGAGATTATCTCTGCCGACAGACCTTCACTTGGACTCCCTGATTATCATCGTTGTAACAACACTAACATTAAAAACAAGAGAACTCAGGTTCCCCCAGTAATATCTTTACTGCCACAGCATATACTTCCAGATCCATTTATTGTTACCTCATTAATAAAAGCTTTATAAAGAAATATTATAGCACAGTTTAAGACTAAAATTTTATTTAGAGACTACTCAGTTGCTAGATGGGAGATGAAAGCTGTCAACAAAGCAGCTCAGACTTATTTTGACAATGACAAGCATTTATTAGGTTGGTAATCATTATTCATGGTTCCAAATACTAAAATCCTGTGTTAAAAGTTCAAAAAAGAAGTTTAATAAAACTTAATACATGTTTATTTTTTTTCGTATTTGTATTCTGAGCTCCATATTCAACTACCAAACTAACAGAAACATATTTGTAACAATAAAGAGTTTGCAGGGCTTAAAACAAGTAAGCACTTCTATTTTTGATAAAGTTACGAAAACAGGCAGCTGGAAAGCTCAGTGATTGCCTCTGTTTACATAAGGCTGCCACAAAATTAATGTTTTGTACTGCTAGGTTTTCCCTGTGGGAGCTAGGCAACAGATCCCAACAAGCTCTGCTCCTGGGGTAGTGTGTATTTTATACTAACACAGGAGCAGGAGGTTAAACCAAAAACAGTTTTGCACTTTGGAACAGCTTTACCCCATGTTTGTTACTGGCAGTTGGATGACAGTGCCTCAATAGCAAAATGCCAGTCCCTAGGAGGGTGAAGAAACTTCCCACTTTTTCCCCTTCAGAGTAGTTCTTCCATACGTATACTGCTTTGCATTCGGCACCAAGAGAAAAAAAAAATTTACTGTTTGGCAGGTCATCTCAAGATGTGAGTGATTCAAAGTATTTTTAATGGGGATACAGTTATGGGTTATCATTACTACAGGCATACTATTCTTTTGTAAGAAAGCCTGTAGACAGGCTATGTCTACACAGCAGGAAACTAAGCCACACAGCCATTTGGAATAACCACTCCTGTATAATTTAGCCAGAATATGAAACAGAATTCTAAAATACTGATTGGTTGTACAGAAAAATCCTCTGGAATTTTTGTTTACTTGTGACTACACCTTGCTGAGGTGGGAAACCTCTTCATACCAAGGATATTGTTAATGAATTCTTGGTAAACTACGCAACTTGGAGAGTCAAACAGTAGGGGCCATATTAAAAAAAACCCCTACTCTCTCAGTCCTCCAGACAGATGAGGGCTGGATCACAGGTCAAGCACACATCCTCAGAAAAAAGCTGAGCTACAGAGTTTATTATAATTATCTGACTAGCAGTCTGTATGATAAACAGGTATGGTGGGAGCGCTAAGGATTCCTCACAGTCTAAGAAGAATTCAGATTATATGCTTAGCCTAGTTATGCTTTCAGATTAGTTCCTCTGAATAGTTAAGTGCCCTGTCTTCTCTGTCCCGTTCCTGTCCTCCCTTTGTTGCTTTTACTTTTGGCCTATTTTTAAATGCTGTCCCTTCTGTGCTAGTTTGGGGACTTTGCTGCGCCATCTCCCTCAGCAGGGGAAATTGGGTAGAAAAACCACATCAGCTTAGCTGGATCCTGCACAGACAGTTTCTGCTGCTGTGGAGTTTGTATCACCAAAGCAACAGCCAGTGACCAGCCCACAAGCCAACCTGAGGCGTACTACAGGTGATGAAAAACAAGCAGAAAACTTGTTATTCATAAATCTCAGAGGGGAAAATAGCTGGAAAAAAATAAGTGAGAGGAGAAATCTAAAATTAGTTCACTGAAAGACAGCTTCTATAAAGAACTGTATTCATGAAATTGTATTTTAAGATTTTACAGTATAAAATATTTCAAAACTGCTTACAGACTACTGAAGTACACTTTTTTCCAAAGCAACTTACTTGTCTGTTGTGTACGGGGTTTGATGTACTCGAAGGACTGGATTGTGACAAAGCTACACTGCTATTTTTTCCAATCTGAAAGACATTAATGGAGCAGTAGTGAGAGGCACACTTGTCAGTTGAATGCAGATGCTGGTAACGGCCGTCCCTTTGCTGTGTAAAGCAGCACTAATTGCTTTGCATTTGGAACACAGGTATTTTGCTACTGCAAGATACACTTCTTCAGATGGAATTATAATTATCTCTCAGAGCCTGTATAATTTAAATAAAGTCTTAAAAGGCACATAAATGCTATTACAGGTCAGAAAACAACATACGACATAACGAGGAAATATAGAGTGTAAAACCCCACCTCTCTAGACAGAAATACTAGGTTCTGTAGTTACTGGAGTCACTTCGTGCAGCTAGCCAGTGCCTGAGAGAGCACAGAGTGCTCAAGGTCACAGTCTCCTCCCCAGGGGACCTTCCCTGCTCCTGGGGAGTTTAAAGAAAGCAACCAAGCACCACAGCATGCCCTAAGTTTCTATTTTCTTCAATATAGAATCTTCATTTATTATTGCTCAATAAAGCAAATATTAACCAGAAGAATCAAACTCTGGAAGTTTAAATTTGCAATTGTAATCAATTTACTGCATCAGAGAATCTCTTTAGGAATGAGTGCAAACTGATAGTACACATACACACATTTTAGAAGTACTTAGTTAAAATATTGCAATATTCAATCTGCATGTTTCAATGCTTTAGAAATTACAGCACTGCAAGAGCTGTCTGTCTTAGGTTTTTCTACAACAACCCACTAAGATAGTGTAGGTATTACTGTTGCGATACAAAAGGGGAGACAGCTGTTGAGTCACAGGAGCAGTTCCTCAGGGTTTACAAAGCTGATAAAAAATTAACCGTGGACACCTGCCTGCAAATGGCAGATGACTGGGTTTTGAATAGTTATTCACAAGGTCAGTGGACCTCCAGTAACATCAACTTTAATCATCTGAGATCCTTGAATCGTGAGAGGAAATATTACACCTTCAGGCTTTCGTTCATTCAGTGCTCCTACGACTAACAGACTGACTCTCTACGTAAGACAAAGCAAGGAACAACACAGCTGGCAGCACTGTGATGGGCTTCGAGCTGCTTTACCATCCCGTCTTCATGCAGAGCTGGAAGGGCAGCACTCCAGGCCAGAAGGGTAATTCAGACAGACCGAACAGTTACAGCACTCAGTCAAAGTAAGAAAGACAGACTCCTGGTTGTGTTGGGTCTTTAATGATGGGAACACCACTTCAAAAGGATTAGGGTGAGGCTAGGACTCAAGTCCCTTTTCTTCTTTTAAAAATAAAGTATACTTCAAAACCCAATGGTTAACACTTTCAGTTATCTATCTGGGCCAGACTTGAATTAAATTAGGAAAAAACCCCACCTGGGCCTACTCACCAGTCACTTGAGTTTTTTTCTGTATTCTTATTCTCTTAATGTAATTTGCCCTATTACATCAGGGGACAGGGGCAAGATTTTAAGTAATACTGATTTTTTTTTGTGGAATTTCTACCATGATTGCATTTCTAGAGCATAGCAAGTCAAACCAGCAGAGCTTAAAAGTGATTTCAAGTATTGTAGTCTCCAGAGTTTTACTATTCACTTGTAGAGTATGTAATGTTATTTGACCCATATGCTTAAGTGGGTACAAATCTCATTTATTTATAGCATAAATAAACACTAGGAAATGTTTATTTTGTTACCACATACAATTCAGTATCCTGCTTGCAAAGACAATTAGCTGCCAGCCAGACATATGAAATACAGTCAACTCCACTTTACCTCCTATTTTTGATTTCTACTGTAGCTCTTAGTGTGGATGACCTATTTAGAAATATTCAGAAAAGACCTCTGGTTCTTTATGGTTTATTTACTTCCATTACTGTGCAACACGCCAAAATACATCACAAACTCCAAGAGGAATGTCCCACAGGAACAGACTTAATCACTAGGGGAGTCAGAATTTGAACTCAGAACCTCCTGCGTCTATCTGTAAGACTTCCTCAAACTGCACTACCCATTTTTAAAAGCCAAAGAAATCATCTCAGTTGCACCTCTGCTGGAAGCAGGAAAGAGAAAATATACCTGCTAAGCCATTCTTTAAGACCTTTATTCTGTCTGCTCTACCAGTTTTGGAATTTGTTTATTCCCTTCTTCCACTCCCACTTCTGTCTGCTGTTACCTGTGCATGGCCTTGCCCAGGATCTTACCCTCTCCCTTTCCAAATTTCATTTTATCCGCAATATCCTTAGGAAATAAGAGTTTCACAAACAAAAAAATTCTCCTAAGCTACCTTCTCCGGATTGTCTGAGGTGTTCTGTTTTCTATGGTTTTGTCTCCCAGACACTAGGGCCAAACTTTGTTTTCTGTGCACTGCGCAGCAGTGGACAGGGTAGCAGAATGGAACAGTGTATCATTATAAAGATCGTACTGGCAGTTTTTGCACCCGATTTTAATTCACATACTTTTGTCCTTATGGAGTATCACTGAAAGAGAAGTCAAAGCTCTATTGCTAGTGACAATGAAGTAAGAGCATGTAACCTATCTGTTGCACTGACTTCAATATTCTGAACACAGGCACACTAAAAAAGATAACCAAATATCCACTAAAGGTCATCTGGTTAAGATCTTAATTTTTCCAGTTTCAAACAGGAAACAGCGTCTGAGGTCAGGCATCTCAGACTCTCCCCAGGGGAAAGGTAGATGGAAGCATTTTACATAAGACAAATGAGGAGACTTGCATAACATTAAAAAAATGAATCAGCAACAAGTCTGGGAAAAGAAACAGAAATGCTGACTCTTATCTTCCTGTTTTAATGACACAATTTATTTCAGAGAGATGAGAATTAAGATAAAAAATTATTTTTTAATTTCTAAAAATTATTTATCCCTGGACATTCAATTTTGCTTTCAGAGATACAAATGGCTACTTTATTAATTGAATAAGATCTCATAAAAATATTTTAAGAAAGCAGATACATATTTTTTTTTAACTCTCAAAGCATCTTTCTATGACTGGTACAAAACAAATGCAAAAATATTTCTGCATTAACCTAGAAAGTAAGTTGTGTGATGAAAAACAATCTGAAGCAAACATAGTATTTTCTTTTCAGAATGCATGAAATATTTCAAATCAGTCACACATGACCTGCAAAAAAATAACTGGAAGAGTCCCTTACCTGCCGAGAGATGGAGCTGCTTGTAGGATCTGGCACCGCAGAAATAAGGTTGGCAGTGCTCTTTCTATGAACACTATTCATACCAGGCATTTTAGTGATTTTACAGGCTTTGCTACTAGAACTAGAGTTTTTACGTTTTTTTCCTTCTGATTTGTCGAATGAAAGGGGTAGAGAAGACACTGCATTATGTGCTCCCAGGGAGTGGTCCCCTGAGTGGTGCACAAGAGAAGATACAGACAGATTAGAAGAGTCAATACTGCTTACTACCATGCTCGTGTGTTTCACCGAGTCTGTTGAACTACTGGATAATGAAGTCCGTCCTGAGGGCTCCGATTTGGCACTGAGTGGGCTTGTTCCGTTATTTGTATTGTGCACAGACATACTGTTATAGGAAGATGTAGCCTGATAGGAGTTCAAAGTTGAACTGGGGTTCAGGACACAGTTCTTTTTGTGGGACCCTGAAAATGAAGATGAGGAAGATGTCTGCAAAGATAAGGAGGACGATGACGACGACTGCGGCTTTTTCTTTTTGTTACTTGAAGACTCATCACTCCGAGATGACAGGTCTTTCACTTTTGAGGATTTGCTGGTTTTTGTTTTGGATGGCTTGTGGGATGGGGAAGGGATGACTGCTGGCACTGGTGACACAGCTGACGGCGCCTTAAAAGTTGAGTCCATGATGCTTAGGCTTGCAGCCACATGAGGAAAAGCTGTAGTGTGTGACATAATGGAATTCGAATCTGACGTTGTCACGAAGGCTGCATTTGATAACATGGCTGATGTCATTATGTAAGAAGAAGAAGTGATTCTTGAACTGATAGGTGTTGAAGGAATATACACTGCACTGGGGTTGCTGAAAGGCTGCAAGACTGATGCTGGAAAAGGAGTGGAGACATGTGCTGCTGGAGAAGGCATGGGACTATCTGCCGCAGGAGGAATTTTCCTAAATAGAGAAGGAAAAAAAAAAAAAGAATGTTTTAGATACATAAAAAATTCCATCCGTACAATGCAGATAGGAAATGATTTCTGGGAAGGACCAACTTATTAAAAAAGGCAAACCTAGTTCATTCTAATTTTGATTCCTATTCTACCAATCACATATATTTTAATATTCACAGTTCAAAATCAGCTCTGCATTCTACAATAGCTTAAAAATGCTTTTACTTCCTTTTTTTTCACCTTTTCTTAAACTTGCAATTCCATTATGAGGTTCTTTGGGATTTCACTCGAACAACAAAACCCAAAACACGTGTGTTTTAATATCGTAAGGATTCAGGAAAGCTGGATCATGAAGTATATTTTCCTAAAAATTAATTTTGAAATGAGGCACATTAGATCTGTGAAGGCAGCAGAGACCTAACAGAAGATGATTAGGGTAAAGCACTATGCAGCGTAATTTTCCCTCTAAAATTCTGTCATGGCACATGAGCCCTAAACTGTGTAACTCAGTTAAACCAGAACTGAGCTCCACTTCAGCACAAGTGCCCCATGCAGCAATTAAGTGCATACTGTTACAATTTAATCACTTTATTACAAATTTAATTTCCTTTTTTCCTATTTTACCAAACAATAAAAAAATGCAAATAAAATGCCTGATGGTGGTACCTATAAACATTCTAGTCACTATATTTCATTCATTGCATATGTTGTGCTTGAAAGTTCAAGTTGTGGATCAGTTTCAATATCAACCTACGCTCACAGGTTAGATTTGATGAGGGTAGCAAACGAGCCAGTCTGGGGGTTTGTGAAGCACTTATCACCGAGCTTAAAGAGGAAAAGAGGACAGCTCATCTCTTTCCCAAAGCAGTGCTATTCCCAACAGCTCATTTGAGAGCTGGTTAGACGGGATTAACTAGGTAAATTATTGATTAATTTCACTGATATTGAAAAATTGACAAAATGTTAAACAATGTTTGATAAGCGTTATAACTAGCTGAATACTGTTCTGAGAATAAAATTTAATAATATCACCTGTGAAATTAGTAGCATGCATTCAAATTCCTTTCTATTCAGCCACCATCATCTATTATTTTATCTAGTCCAGTGTTAACAAAGAACCAGACTTTCATGATGTCTCTTGGAAAATTATCATGTGAGCTTTTCTCATTATTTAGACTAAAATTTAATTGACAGTTTAATCCTATTTCTCTTTGTTAAGAACCTGTACATCACCATAACTCTGCCCTTGTTATCCTCACTACTGACACCTTGTCAGTTTTTAAAGGCTTACTCTTGCCCTCAAAGAAGCATGATAAAAGAGCAGCACTGGGTGTGCTGTTTCATCATAAATCAAATCCTAATTACAAGTGTTCTCTCCTGGTATTCTTCCCATGGAGACTGTCAGACATAACACTGTTTATGGCACAATTACATAAGGATTATATACAGTCCACACAGCCAGAAATGAGGAAGTCCTACTGCCTGTGACTTGCTATGCAAACAAAGCTGCTTATCAGCTCTTTCCCCAGTTTATTTTTAAAGAAGGGCCAATAACTCTTACCCACCTTTGTAAAGTACTTTGAGAAGTAGGGATACAAAGTACTTTGTAGATGTTATTATTATTCGCAAAACATGGCCTTGCATCCCTGTATCTTTAGCCGCAGCTACAGAGCTGCACTAGCACCGGTTAGAAAATAACAGCTTTACGCATACCCCTGCTTGGGGAAGACAGGAAAAGATCAGTCCAGAGGAGGGTTGAGGACAACAGAAGAATACAACAGGGGTTTAGCACTGTGAGCTTCCTGTGTTATACAGACAAGTAAGTATGGATGGAATTCATTAAAATATTAGAGATTACATAAACAGGTAGAATTTGGGAAAACATTTGCAATTGGATTTAGTGGGAGCAGGATGAGGCCTGTTTAATTCTGGTATCATGTAACTACTACAGAGGTTATTTTTGTTTTTCATGATAGTAGTGGTACTAGTGACACATTTTCTCAGATGCCCGAGTATCTTTTCTCCTGACAAACAAAGCCAATAGATAACAAGTTTTAATCTTCCTATTTGAGGAAACCAAATTAGTTTTATTTGTGGGAGGTGACAGACACTAGTTAACAGCCAAATTTACAAAGCAGAAGAGAGAAACCCCTTGCAGATCAAGCGTGATCTGTCTCTAAACAGACATGAAACTGGTCCTTTTACAGCAAACCCAACCATTTCCAGACTATGTCTCCCAGCACAGTAGCACTGTTATCATCAAGTTACCAGGTTAGTCAGACAAGCCAAGCTTTAGTGTTTCAAAAATATATTTAAATAAAAATCAAACCTTGTTTATCTAATGGCTGGCATCCAATGTATATAACACAGTCCTGATAATAAACAGTGACATGAAACACTTCACTTTAGTGTCATTACATCGGAAGAAGAATGCATATTCTGTAGCAGAATACCCCCAAAAAAATCAATCCTATCTGCAGATGCCATGAGCTTTTCAAATATATATATATATATTTTTAAAGAACTAGCATCTTTTTTAGAAGTGCAGTCTATTTTAATGTATCTGTGTAGCCAAAGCCTATAGTGCTTGGAACGTGCATACGTGATATAGAGGTGCTTCAATAGTGAGTAATAATCAGAATTTTAAGACCCTAAAGCCAGTAAGGGCACTATGGACTAAAAAACTTATCATGTTCCATCCTGCGCACAGGCAAATGTGTACTGAGTTCCTTATCTTATAACGTGAGTCTTACAGAGCAAAGTCTGAATGGGTGATACGGGTGCATGATACAGGTATAAAAATCTAGGCAAAATCTAACCTGTGTGTTATAAAATGATATGATATCAAAACATATCTCCAAACCTAGAAAACACTGAGCTTTAGTGCTTTTAAGTAATGTTAACAGAACCACCAAATTACTCCTCCCCACATACAGAGAGACTAAAAAAAAAAAGTCCTAAATTTGGCACAAATTTACATCAGAATAGGAGATTGTTCTGTTTTGCTGCATATTCCTTAACAGAGAAGAGAAAATTTGTACTCATATTACTGCTATGACTTAATACAGAGGTAATTTTACAAACGCTTCCCATGGAGTGTTTAATTTAGAAGTTTTACAGAATTAAAAATGTTAAACTACCCACCAAGTGTAAAAATCCCACTTACTTCCACATCTGTGAGTTCAAGTGTTTCTCTACCATGGAGTTTAGTGCGAATCGAAAATGGTCCCATCTTCTGTCAAAGACATAGTACCCTCTTCCCATTAAGCGACTGCCATATGAACAAAACTGAAAGAAAAGATATTTCAACGCTGTTTATAAAAAAATATTTCTACATTATAAAATCATTATCATTTATAGATCAAGGAACACCTTTGTAATTTGTATCATGCCTATAAAACACCTCGAAAAAGGTGTTTTTCGCTATCTGCAACATAAATATTTTTTGCATGACACAAAATACGTGCATAGTTTTTCAGCTTAGTGTAAAGTACACTTCATACTTCACTAACAAGTCAGTTTACTATCAGGTACCTATGTGTGACATGGAAAGAATATAAATGCTGAGGTACTATTACGGAAGAAATTCTGGCTAATAATACTTTTAACTGCCTCGGAATGACAGTTACACCGTTCTGTGCACATTAAAGCTTGTAATTGTGTAACAGGAATAAAAATGTAACAGAAGAGGAAAAAGGTGCAATGGGAGCATCTTTAGTATCTATTTAATAAACAAACCAACCACTGACATTTCAGTAAAAAAAAATAAATATCGTCCATGGCACCTGCGCTACAACAGAGCATCGGAGACACTCTTCACAGTGTATGAAAATCATCTACAAGAGTAGTAGATATTTTGAGAATTCTGCAGAGCTCAGGAGTATTTGCACCGCTTCCTCTGGAGAACTTCCTGCAAAGTCCTGCTACACTGAAACGGTATGATCAGGAATCTACCCTTTCTTCATTTCAGTCTTACTCATCTCACATTACATAGAGAACTGCTGCAACACCTCTTCCTGGGAGAGAAACCTGTTATAAATCAGCTTTGGAAAACAAGACAACTCTCCATCATGCAGGGACCAAGACACACAAATTCTGGCTGAGAGCAGAAGCTACTAATGCAGTAGAAAAGCACCCGTTTAAAGTACTTTTCAGCTCAATGGACAGCAAGTGGGGACTGTAACTCTGTTTCACGACAAGGTTAAACAGGTTAATTAAAACCATCATCTAAGTAGATAAACTAGCCTCACCTCCCAGTGATACAGATCAGTTACCACTAAGAGGTAGTTTAAGAAGCTACTTCCTTGTCCCCGTCTGTCACTACCACCTAGCTGGGAGAGGGACTACGTAAGGAAAACAGTCCACTTCAATATGAAATTCAGCAAGTTAGCATGAACTGTGCTGAAGGCGATTTACACCATCTTTTCTGACTTCACGTTGTTGTGGACTAAGAACAGTTGCACTATCCGTAACTGCTTCAGTTGAGAGATGCGAAGATTTCAAAAACAGATGAATCAGTGGGATTTGCCTTGAAACAGAACTAGGATCCTAAAACAAAATGGCTATTGATGGCCATGCCTCGCTGATGATGCCTGTACAAGAACTGGCTGCACTTAGATTATTTTTAAAATGGTGTGGATACATATGCAGTGAGCCTTTAGTTTTTAATTCATAAAGAAGCACCCAACAAAAACAAAGCAGAATACAAGAGTACCAAGGAAGCAGGAGGTTACTGCATATCATAGTATTATAGGGACTGTAATAATTCTTATTTACTGTGTAAAAACCAAATACAGAATTTCATCAGATGGTCATTTCATGTTCAGTTCATATTTTTTCCTGGTGTCTGACAGTACCAAGTTCTCCTTTGCTCTAGGGAATATAAACAATGCTACAGTTATCAGTTTTATTCTGCATATCACATGGAAAACACGTAAGTGAAGTCTTCATTAATTTTCTTCCTTGGCTCAATTTTTATGAGAACCAACTGCTTAGAAGTTTGAGAGTTCTCCCATTACTTCTTGGTTGGTACAGTGTAAACAGATTCACACTGCAGAGATACCACCACAAGGCAGCCCTTACTACTACAATGAAATTTCTCACTAACATGAGAGAAAGACAAAAACAGCTGCCAGAGAAGCACATACTTAAGCCACCGCCAGAGCAGATGGGCTATGCCGTGCTCTAGACTTTCCATTTTTAGATGAATGAAGCAATAGCTTCTAAGTCCACGTACGCTCACATAAATTATACTGAATTGCTGCTTCAAACCAGGCTACAAAAATCAATGAAGCACTGTAACAGCCCTTTGCTGCCTTATGATTTTCAGAACTATAACCAATTGCAAGGTGCAGTTTCATAAGAACTATGACAACAGAGAGATTATCTATTCACGTCACGTTTAAAACAATGCAACTTTTCTCAGTTCAGCAGAATTACACCCGAGTTGCAGTCTACCGAGAGGAAAATCTAGAACTAGAACTTCTGCTTTTCTGCTGCTCATCCTGTCCTGCAACCTAGCAATGTTTGTTACACGCACTGACCAGGCTTCTCCTCCTACCTTATCCCATCCATATTATTTTCTGTCAAATGTATTCGTTCTCTTTAGACTACAGTTTTCAGAATGTAAGGTCCTCATTCCTTACATTTTTACTAAATGACTTCTTTTTTCTCCCCTCTGTAATTACATAAGAATAACAGCAAGGCACACCAGAGACAGACACATACCCCAAGAGGCCTGGGATGGTGTCCAGAAAAATGACAGTCTAATTTCTCAGATTCTTCAGCTCCATCCGCTTCTCCTTCATCACTGGACAATCTGCTCGTTAAATCTCCTCCCATGGAAGGCAGTGGCAGTTCTGGCACGTATCCACTGTGGTTTGAAGAACTGTTGCTGTTTATGCTATTTGCAGATGATGGTCTAGAAGGAGAATATACGTTTAAATTACCAGTGTTCAAAGGCTCTGCAAACCTGCCTGCCGGAGTCAAGCATCAAAGTAAATTATACCAGAAATTATGATATAAAGAAGGACAGTAAGATACAGAATACCTGACATTTGGTCTTGTCAGAAATATATCATGGATTATCATCAGGTTAATGTTAGCAGGAGCACCTTTGTATCACCTGAGATTTTCAATTTGCCATCAGGTTGAGCTTAAGATCTTGGGAGAGGCAAAGTATGTAAAAAATGCAAACAAAAATCAGATGTGTATAATCTTCTTACATAGCACCATTACTCTGCTACTTGATGCATCCCATGGGTCCAGTTATGAAATTTTATTTCAAACCAAAATACTACTGAAATTAGTGTCCTAAATATAAGAAGAGTGTTTAGCTGACACCCTCTACAGCTAGATTAATAAGGAAGTTAACTGGGAGGACCTCCTACAGCACGTAGGTTTTCTTCACCTTTGTCTAAAATCCAGTAAAACAAAGCGGGAATGCCTTTGCACCACAGGGCACGATGGTGCCTTGCCTTTCACAAGTAGCTTGGAAACAAATCAGATTAGAAGTGAGGGTGAAAAGGATTCTCAATTACAGTCTGTGAAACAAGTATGTATGTGGACCTCTGAGGTTGGAGGAGGTGTCTGCATTGAGCAAAATCTGAAGAAGATCTTCAATCTCATGAATTTATGCTATCAGGACACAGCAGCCACTAAGGCTGTGGACAGGTGCCCTCTTCTGAACTGAGCAGGGATTGCTCCACAATGTCCATCAGCTAGAAATAACTGCTGCAGTTGCTGTTGCAAGGGATAGATTGTGCGAGTGCTCCTTAGCCTTCAGGAAAAGCCAGTCCGGTCAAGCCAAGTCACCTTCAGTGAAGCCGGCAAGCTTTGCCTCAGCAGAGCAGGGAGCACTCACAGAACCTCTTCCAGCAACAGAGCTGCAGGCTTGCTGGCTTGCAGCAGTGAGGTGGAGAGGCTTTCCTCTGGCACGGCTGCTTGCAAAAACAGACAGGACAACAGAACAGAGGCACTGCAGCAGAAACAGAGGTGTAGATTGTACAAACACAACATACAACTGTTAAAATCCTCCCCCTCATGTACCACTACCTTTGCTCTTTCTTCAGCTGACTCTCACTGAATTGCATTCCAGCTCTGTTTCTGAGACTGTAACACCTACCAAAAACAATGCCTGCCTGTCCCTCTGTGCTCCTCTCTGTAAGGACTGTGTAAGGTCACTCCTTTTACAAGAATTATGCAGACTTCTCTCCACTTTATTTATTTACGGGTATTCTTTCATTGTCCTTTCACTCAAACCCTGTAAGACCCACCTCTGCCACTGTATGAATAAAATTTCATTAGGGCTTGAAGAACACACAGAAAACATTGGAAATGGCTGTCTCTGTTAAGACCTGAGATAGAAAATACAACAAATATCTCTTTGAAATAGAGACTATCTTAGTACAAAAGCCCCCAAATGGGCACCCAATCCTGATCAAGGCTTCTGCAAAGAAAAGAAATATGTAACAAACTAAATATGAACAAACCCAACCAGTTTAGCTCTATCTACTCCAGCCAAAACTAGTAGCAAAAAAAACAAACCCCGAGCCAACGAAACAAAACGTATGGGAAGTTTACCAGAGGATAAGTAGAATCCAGTAGATCGAATATATCACACTAGTTTTTCTAAAGGGATGTCTTTAGAAGTTTTGCATTGCTTTTTCTGAAAGGACTGTATTTGTCCTCTACAAGAAAAGTCTTCAAAATGAGTAAGGAAATGCTATGAACAGTTTCAAATCAATAGTTTTAAGAACTAGCTGCTTCCATTGTCATTTGCACTAAATTACATCTGTTTTTACAAGACATTCCGTTGATGTAATTGGTGAAGTATTTGCAGAGAAAAATTCTATATAAATGAGCAGAATTTCACCACTGGTACCTACCCTGATTCAAGTAAATTGACTTTTATTCCCAAAAGTGTCAGAATGACTCCAATGTAAACTTTACTAATTATTACTGACCATTTCAGAAAAAAACATGCAGTTAGTCTGAGATTCCGATCAACGGGTGGAACACGACTCCTCACCCCATTCCCAATGAGATCACAGGCTACCATGGACAGATTTAGGTTAATATAACATAGTCCATCTCTCTACTGCTAAAGAATGTCTTACATTAATATGTTTTATCATGCAATAGCCTAAAGAAATACCAAATGCTTATAAAATAAGCTGTACGAAAGACTATGACACTTGTTACAGCACCTTCAGCATGCAACATTCCACACTGGAGAATTGCTCACCTTGGAAGTACAGAATTTGGTGGTCTAGATTTTGCAGGAGATGTTACTTTAGATTCTTGCCCAGAGTTCACCAAAGATCCTGACAGAGAGTCTTGTGCTGGTGTGGGCTGGCTCTGATAGCTTTCCCTTGCAGATGGTGGATGCTCTTTGTCTTTTGCAACTTCTTTTTCCCTGGATCGAGCTTTGTGTTCAGCTAGAAGGATGTCAAACTGTTTTTTACGGCCTGGAACTGCTCGTCGATGATTAAGTGAATGAGTCTAAAAATAGGGTGGTTAAAAAGCATTTGTGTGTGCATGACATTGTTTATGAGTCCTCTACACTTCCGATACACCACAACTCTAAAAGATAAAATCTACTTCAAACAACTTTAGCCACAGTTATGGAATAAAGCTGTTATTCCCACACTATCTTTGATAATTTAGGAAGTCATTCTTAAGAAATGCCAACACCAAGGCTATAAACTATACTTTTTGCAACAATTTTCACTATAACAAGTCTATTGACTTACCTTTTCCAAAACAGAAAATATAATTCCAATAATTTTAAAATATTAAGTGATGACATTGTAGCTCTTAACTTACAATGAAAAACTGATTTCATTGGATTGAAAAATGTGAATACAGTTTATAGCAAATTTAACTGATCATCTTTACTGACAAGCAGCACATACACATATAAATGTTCATTATAAATGTCTTACATTGCTGCTACTTTTTGACATGAGACTTAGTGCTACCACAAGGGCAGCCTCCAAGTAATTTATTATTCAAAAATTATGTTAATTTTTTACTAAAAATTGACTATACTTCAACATTGTTGCACACATGAACCAAAAAAGAAGCATTTAAAATAACACTTGTGCTTCTACATGAAACGTTAATTGCTTTTTGCATAACAAAATGACAAGAAAAAAAAATCTTTTTAGAAATATCAGTGGAATAATGCAGATGCCTCTGATTCAAAGAAACAGAAATTACTCAAAAGAATTACCTGAAGACAGCGTCTGAATTACCATACCCATTGTCTGTAAGACAGGAGCAGGTATGACCTCTCAAACTACTGTGGTAGGATTTAAAACTAATAACAAAGCATCTGATATTTTATCTTCTAAGAAAATACCTTGCAGTGTGAGCGATCTTGTGCAAGGTTTCTTTGTTTCAGGATCCAGTACTCCACCAGTGTTTATTTGGGTCAAAATTCTCTTTCTGTTTGAGGGGGAGGTGGGGAGAAAAAGGAGGAAAAATAGATTATTACAGAAATTTTAACCAGAGTAGCTATAATTTTTGCCTGATAGTACTTAATTCAACCAGGCTCAACCTGAACCACTGTTCCCAGCCCCAGCACCCCATAACAGGGTGATGTGCATCACTTGCAGTTGTGCATTTTTTTATCCTTACATGTTTCAAACTATTTAGAGCAGGATTTCAATCACAGACTTCATAGAAATAAGTCTGCTGACAGAGCTGTGCTCAACAGAGTGGTCCAAACACAGGACCAAGCCAAATACCTGTGAGTTCCATTCCCTCTCTAACGCTGGCTGCCTCTGAGGCCGTGAAATACAGCATTTGCAAAACTAGCTTACGAGTTTGGCTAAAACACACATGGACTAAATATCACAAGTGCTTTAAATAACATTTCTTTGACATACTCAGAAACTCTGAAAAACAACCCACAGTGTCTCAAAAGTAAATGCAAGATTACTAGTGGCATTTTAAAAACAAAATTTATCTAAATCCGTCCCCTAAATCTCTCAAAATACCGTGTATGTTAGTTCTTATTTCCCTAAGTGAAAGGAGGCATGGAGCTTGAAGTTTGCACAGATAATGAAAAAAAAAAAAAAGGCATTTACATGAGTTCTACTCATGATTAATGTTAAAAGTGCATTAATATTTAATATGCTGTATTTGCATATTTCATTTTCATTAATATTTTAGTATTTATATACCACAGATAGCACCACCTCCTTTACGTTATGTTAATGTAATTTTAGGGTTTGCACTACAGAGCTCTAACAAAACTATGGACCTACACTTTTTAGTTTATGCGACTAAAAAAATCTACCATTATCTTTATACACCTTGACATCGTATGTTTTAATTGGCAGACTGGTTTGCTTTTGTTTGATAGTGGAATGTAAACTATTTGCCAAAGCCTATTTTAACTATACAGTGGTGTTACATTCAGATGTAATAAACATCCTGTACTCAAATACAACATTTAATCTGAGGATCTAAAAATTCTTTATAAATAAACAAATTGGAGCTAAGACGAAGACAGCAATTTACAGCTCTGTTACAATGTTATGACAGCATCACAGCAAGTAGAACAGCTGGAAGAAGAAACGTGAGGCCAAGTAGCCTACGTTAGACAACAACTGCTGTCCAGATATCACAATTACTAGCAGTTTTATGTAATGTGCTATATGGAGTTAAAATGATAAAGCAAACATTAAATGGTTATGTTATTGACCTATTATAATTTTATCTAGTCTGTGAATCTATTAGCAGAGACATACCAAAAAGTGAGCTTGGAAAAAAACAGCTGTCCTGTTTTTTTTAGTGAAATCTACAAAGGAACTGAAACCTGTCACAAGAAGTTATAGTTTCTGTGGCCTTTACAGCACAACAGAAACAGAAAAGTAGCTGTGTATGACTAAATATAATAAACATTCTTTTTCTACATAATGGATGAAAATGCATGTTCATGATCTAAAGGAGTTAATTACCCCTCTTTTTTGAGTGTATGATATTCCTATCACAGTTTCCTGAATCACCCACCTAAAAAACTTCAACGCAAATTAAAAAACAAACTAAATAGACTATATGGACCTAGAAATATGCCTTCAAATGAAAAATCATGAGGATAATAAGGCTGTGGAATGTGTTCTGAAAGTCACTAGGCAAGGACTGTTTTGGACCAGTAGGGAAACATACTTCAAAAATCAAAAGTGCTCCCTTTGGGAGCATCCAGATTGCTACTTGTCAGTAAGAGTGTCCCGACCAAGACAGACTTGCAGGACTGATTATAGCAAAGCCAGTTTTTAGGAAACCATAGAGAGGTAAAATCAACAGAATGAATTATAGTCAGAAAAAGTGGAAGCCTCCACCATCTACCGAACAACAGAATAACATGCTTTCCCTGGGAAACAGAAAATACTAAACAAAGAGGAAACCACTTCTCCTGGCTGAAGCGTGCATGGCTGTTCCAGGGAAATCATGAACATCTGATTGCCAGCTATGGACATCCCTGGTTTGGGCAACCCATTAAGTGAAGATTATCACCTTCTTATCAATAATGAAATGCAGCTTCTGACTACCTCTGTATTGGGAAACGTGTAGCGTGAGAACCCCTAGGCTCCTGTGCACAGGCACAGCTTGAGAAAGCTATTTCTCCAGCATGGATTCCACTTCTTCATGTTTGGTGGATGGAGTGAAGAGCATTCATTACAACCTCACTGAAAGAAGAGGAAGGGCCAAAACTGAATTGTCTCAAACTCCTGTTTGCAACTCACCAGATATTCTTGGTGTAAATTAGGCATCTGCATTCTTTAGCTTCACCCCAAAGAGAACAAGAACTAAGGAAGATTTAGGAAAAAAATATTTTTTTTTGCAGTTTGCCACTAGGGAACACTGATCCACTTATGCTGGGCAGGTACAGACTGTCTTTTGTGGTTCCACAAGCTGCTTCCTCTCTCTCACCAATGACAGTGCTCCTAAAAAGAGGGCAGGTTCATCACCCAAACAACCACCAGCTCTGAGCAAAGAAAAAAAACCAAACTTCAGACACAGTCAGGGAAGTGGTGTGAGAGAGAGTGAAGGTTGCTAAAAAGGAAAGAAAATAGATGTAAACTGGCCAGACCTATTAAGGACCTTCAAAAATTAACAGCTGTTCCACAGCAGAGGACTGAGGGAAACCTAAATCCCCTAGCCACCATCCCATTCTTTTAATGTGAAATGAATGAAATCTATGGGATATCTAAAATAATCACCCCATTGACCTTCCAAGATCTTTTTCTCAGCCTTTGCACAGTTCTGTACAATAATGGAGAGGAATCCATTATAGTGACACACAGTCTACAGGCCATTCATCTACAGTGCTCTCCGGACTTCTCCTATTTGCATCATCGCTAAATTACTGCGTTGCTGCATCAATATATGAGGCAGCAGAAGCAAGACTGAACAGATTCTAAATCTGATAATGACAGAGGAGCTTTAAAAAAATAGTATCAATTCTGTAGATTTGTTAACCATATAAACGTAAACTAATGCCTATCAGAGTGCTCAAACAGTCCGGTGCAGAGTCCCAGCCCATTTGGAAATTTCCACCATTCAAACGTTCCATAGCCTAGAAGAGGAGGGAGTCACTGCGAGTGACAGCTTAGACACAGAATAACAATGTAGTCACCTCCACAGAAAAGCAAGCAAGTTGAAGGAAGGCCCTGTAGAAATTGTTCTTTTTGAACACATTTCAGCAAGCACTCGTACGAAAAAAGGTACGAGTATCACCTACAGCCCTGCAGTGGTATGTGGTGACATGAAGAAAACAAGTATCTCAAAAAGTATCAGTTTCAATTGCCCAAGTAGGAATTCAGAATTGATGAGCTAAATCAAGCAACTAAACCATTAAACGAAGTAATGGTGTAAAAGAAACCAATATTTTAAATTAACTGCAAAATACAGAGTTTTTATTAGAATAACAAATTGGATCTTAGCAAATGAAATGTAAGGTTTAAAAGCCTAATCAGCTACCTTCTCTTACTATTTTTTCGTTTTGTGGAACACTATCACGAACAACGGTTCTGTTTTCTTAGATGCCACTTTTAACTAGTTAAGAAAGCAATTGGTGTACTGAATCCTTTAAGGCAATGGCATTGTTCCATACCCCCCACAGCCCTAGCAAACACCCCGCACTGGTCTGGAATCAAGCCAAGGCAGCAGTACTGTAGGCTAACTGCCAAATTTGAGAAAACGAAAAAAATAAACCTGATATTCAGTCAGAAAATAAGGCACACTCATGAACTGGAAATTAAAGCATTTATCTTGTACAACTTATACTTGGTTCATAACTAGTGCACATTTAGAAATCATGTGAACTAACTTTCTGCCAAACTGACGATCTAATGCGGATCATGCTGCCATTAGCAAAATTAGCCTTTCAGTACTCACAAGAAGTTCCTGCCCACATCACAAAGTACTGCCAGCTGATGAATAGACCCTGCACAGCTTCTGAAGCCATAAACTTGAGTCAGTTACTTTTGTTAAAAAAAAAAAAATCCCCCAAAACACTTTGTTTCCTTTCATTCAGAACAAAAATATTTTTTCAAGCTTTAAGGTGCAAATTCTCTACTTGCTGCCCAACAGCTGGCACGGGTCACCTCCAGGGAACTCCATGGAAAGTAATTCTTCCTCCCAAAGGATGGCAACCTTTCTAACCCAGCCTCTTCCCTCCCACGATGGGGCGTTCTGTGCTTTGGTGGCAGATTTGCACAGGAACCTACATCCTCCATACTGCCCTGCCTAAGGCCATCCACGGCATTCCCGCATTTAGTATCACTCCCTCAACCCCACCATCCTGACTTGCTGAGAAAGATCGAGATCCCCACGCTACAAACATCTTCACTCATGTGAATCGCAGGGGGAGAGAAGTGGAGGGGAATTATGACTTTTAAGACTTCCCCAGCATTTCCCATATCTTCTTAGAATTTTCTAATATTTCAAACCAAGAAAGAAGATTCTTTAAAAAATCATGACTTGGTGGATAATCCAATGTCTTAAACCTCAACTGTTCAACTTGATCATGACTATGCTAAAGTCACCCAACCAAGGCACATTTTCTTTTGTCGTAAACAGACCCAAATTACATAACGGCTTGAGGAAGCCTTCTGCCTTTCTGTTTTAATGAATTTATTTCCTTAAAAATTTGTATTTAGCCTGTTGACCAGTTGAGAAAAGCATTAAACACTATTTCAAGCTCAACAGAATGTGTACTTTGAAAAATATTTTACACATGCTAAGAGTGTGAAATCTTTTTTTCATATATGCAAACTGGCATCTTACCGTAAAAAAAAAAATCAAAACCAGGTTACAGCATTTTATTAGTTCATTATTTCTGAGCTACAGAAATATTAATGAAGAAAGATGGACTACCTCAAAGATGAACTACAACATCACTCACCTGAAAGTCTTTTGTAAGGCTTGTTACTGCTTTTAGTGCCATTTTGGTGTGTTTCTTGTCTATTGATGGAGCTATAATTCCTTGCCATTCAGAATCTTTTCTGGTGATGGTGGCACTGACTTGGATGTCAAACCAGATTTAACCAAAGTTGGAGCAGGTATGGTGGAGGAAGAGGCTGAGGAAGAGGTGATGGTGGTAGTGGTCGCAGAATTCATTTTAACATTGGCACCATCTGCCTTCACTAGGTTAGGAATTTTCTCTAGACTGACTACTGGAACAGGAACACTGCAAAACCAAAGAAAAATCTTCAAGTTGTATTTTCTGTACCAAAGATTTACAGTTATTTAATACCCTTCCACAGATACAAAAGTGTCGACGCAAGTGACACAGTACCATCAGACCAGACTAAAACGAAATACTTAGTACCATTATTGACTCTTTTGTTCAATCAAATGTTTACAAAACCAGGCATCTGTAAAGCCTGGCAATGTAGCGAATTATGAAAATGAACCTTTGTATTTTTTTTTAAGATCCAATCCCCTACTATTCATAAACAAAGTAAGTCTTTGGTACTAAGCAAAACACACTCTCTTACATATATGGTCTCATGCCTTTAATACAAGCACATATCAGATATGTGTATGCTGTACTAAACTCAACGTGATAACAAAGTAGTTTGCTAACAATATTAGTATTTTTAAACAAACACAAAATATAATTCATTCGCTCAGACATGTCTGAATGACATACAAGTTCTGGAAAACAAGGAGAAAAGATTTTAAGCATAGACATCTTAACAGCGGTCCCTTCAAAAGTATTAAAGTCCTTGATGAATTGAGGCATTACTAAAAATGTATTTTAATAAAATCTTGTGAACTTAAAAATTAAAATTCCCCATATAATGCATTACCTTATTTGGTCCTTTTCAGACTACCACCACAGCATATTGTGACACTAACAAATGGTTACCACCTCCATTTGGTAGCAAAAAAAGATTAAGACAAGTAATTTTCAATTCCAACATTATTTTAACATTTCCATCTCCTATATACCATGAGGAAATATCCAACAATGGTAGCTGCTTTTACCTACCCAACAACTCCAAAAATTGGATGTCTGTGACTACGAATTAATATATTATATACCCCTCCTTACTGAAACAAACCAGTAGAGAAAATATTAATCAAAAAACCTAAATTCTCAGAGCTTTAAGCCCAGGTTTCATTGAAGGCCACAAATGAAAACATCATTCAGTCTCTTCCCATACACTGCCTGAAAAGTTGCTTTTCCAAATAGCTGACTGCCTGCCTTGTAAGCAATGCACACATGGATTATGCAAAAATGACAATTTTCAGACTATCGTTCCACACGGAGCAAAAGAAACACAAGTTTCTTAAATACAAATGCAATGGTGATGTTTAAAAGGTAAAACAAATTCCTGCATGTAGAATGAAGAATTTAAGGGTCCTCCTTAAACAGTATTCCTGTATTTTCCTTTCTGAATTGCACAGAACTAAGCTAACCTCTGTAATTTTAATCCCCGGCATATAGGTGACAGTCAAGGAGACTGTCCCACAACAGAAAAATTTCTTAAAACTCGGGAATTCTTTAATCTATTATTATCTTAAAGGTTCAACTTGATATACAGGCTAAAGGTAAAATGAAACATGTTTATATGAAGAGTGAGAAATTACTCCTTAGCAAACTGCACTAAAAGAACAATCTGCTTCTTGCACATCACTGCAGGTATTTTGCACGGCAGTGCAGAGCTTCTGCAAGTGCGTTACTCATGTGACGTTTGTTAAACACACAGCTGCTGTTAAATCAGTGTATCTTCTAAAGTACGCTGGCACATTGCAGCTCAGGTTAGCAGAGTTTCTCACCAGAGACCACAACGTTGTTAATGGCCCAAGACAGGAAACATTTGCCTGTCTGCACATCACCGTACGGTTTGGGGCTTCCCCCCATTCACATAATTTCAGTCTTTTGTGTCTGAAAAATGGAACCTTCGCTGCCTTCTTCCTATGGAAGGAACGGTTAACAGGTGTGGAGTTTGTACAATCAGAAAAAGATGACTTTGAGATGGCATTCTCCATGGGACGCCCTTAGGAAACATTGGAAGCAGGGTCCAAAATAACTCAAGTCTTGACCTTCCTAGGTTACAAACCCTCTGTTTCTCCATAGCTGATAGCAGAAAGTGCAGCATGCGTGGCTGGAGTGGACTCCACCATACTGGAAAGTTGTTGATCTTTGTTCTAAGGGTATTTTAACATTGAATAACGTACGAACCTTGATATAAACAATACGTATATAACACTAAAAAGAAGATTTAGAACACCAAGACATATTCTGAAGCTGGAATTAAATGATATGAAACTTCCATATTCTGTGGTACCATAATCACAGCAGTCAGCTAGTCAGAATACAGATCCGACTGCAGTAAATGTAGAGTGCTGGCCAGTAACCTAAGCAAAAAAATTTAACTTACTCACAAAACCAGAACTGCATTAAGTATTTCAATGACAATGCAAACATGGACATATGAAAACAGGATTTGATCCTCTACTTTTTTAAACTCTGAATTTATTAAGTTAAACGACAGATAAAATTATTATAACATCTCAGGGTACGAATTAAATTTTGTTTTTGCTTTTAAACAGAATGGCAATTACATTTTCTGAAAACAGGAGAATTTTTTTACTCTAGATCAAGTAATTTTACTATATAAAAACTATGTAAAAACATATGAACAAATCTTCATGCCCAGTTTCTAAGATCTATCTTAATTCAAAGTACTGATACACAGTGAAAGGGTCAAGTGTATTATCTGGTCTAGTAGCAAAATACAGTTAATAAATATTAAAAAAGCTCCTCTGTTTTGCAGTGCTCAGAACCTCAAATCCGAGGGCACATACACGTGGATCACTGGTGATAATGAAAAAAGCCCAGGGATGGATCATTTTTGCTTAGTTTTGTTACAGATCAACAAGTCAACCTTCATATGCATTTCATTGCAACGTAGAAGAAAAAAGAGAAATACTCCAGTATTTGAACACACACATTCTATAGGACTCCTGCCAGTCTAGAGTTAAATTATTGAGTTTTTAGAAGGTACAGATGATAATTTCTTTTGTTTTAAAATGTCGTGGGTACAGCATTTAACATTAAGGAACTCTAGCTTCATCTCAGCATAACACAAAGATGAATCAAATATCAACAGCAAATTGGAAGCTGCACAGGACCAGTGACCATGGTCAACTACTAAGGACGAAAATGGAAATAAATCACAAAAGCTTATATTCATATTTAATTGTTACAGAGAGTTCTTTTCCCATCTGAGTTTTTTGAGTGAAAATTGAGGACTTCTTAAAAAGTTTGTTAGAAAGCTAAAAAGTAAGGTTTTTAATCTTAGTTACTACATTTTAGAAAGAATTTTTGAATGAAGAGCCTGTTTAGATTTATTAAAGACAACTGCTGGAAAGACAATTAGAAAACCAACATGCAACACATGAAAACTGAGGAAGGGAACACAACAATCAGTAAAAATGAGGAAAAAATGGGGAGTACAGACCATTGCCAAGATAGGTGAGAAAAATCTGTATTCAGTAAAGACAAGTTTACTTTTTTTTTACAAAAGAAATCCTAATAATAATAGCAGTATCTACCTAAAGTACAGTAAACAGTTATTAGCAATGCAAAAATGACAGAAACATTCAGTATTTCTTCTGTACTAAGAAGGAAGCATGATAACACTCTCCAATCAGATAAAAATGTTTTTTGATTCCCTCAGTAAGTGTAAACTGCCAGCTGAGAAACCGGTTTGTTTTTTTTTTTTTTTAACATGAGCAAATCTGGATAATACGGCCATGAGTTCCAAAAGCGTTGAAGAGACACTAGGTCTCAGCATATTAATTTCTAATTGAATCTCAGAATATTTGGCAACTTGGAGAAGCTAGCTGAGTGCTGCTGTTGCATCCACACTGAAAACCCAAAGCAGAGCGTCTTGGAAGAAATAATGGAAAAGCTAATAAAAATAAACTGATAAACAATTAGTTCATACGGTTTTGCTGAAAAACAGATCTTGGCAAAGAAATCTGGTTTCACTTTTTGATGAGGTTACCAGTTAAGCTGACAAAGATAACTGTCAAAATGTTCCGACTTTCGAGAGGCATTATAAAACACAAACAAGGACGGTTTAAAAGCAAATGTTAAACAACATAAAATTAAAACCTAGTTTTTCAGAGATTTATGATTCAATAAGGGAGCTTGCTAGGGGGACTTTTTAGCCATCATTACCAAGTCTGACATGACTGAAAACTTCACTGGTCTTTAGAAATGAATATAAGATTGCTGGTGATAACATTTGCTGATGGAATCAGGATGTAGGGAAACTAAATAATGAAGACACAAAGGCAGACATAAAAAGTAGCATGGAGTGTTTGGTAAAGTGCATTAATTCAAAAAGACATTTTAATACAAGCAAATTTAAAGTTACACATGAAATAATAAGCTTTTCTTTCTGCAGTGAAATATGGAGAAACAACATACTGGAAAATACTGACAAAAATATTTAGTGGTCACAGTGGATAAGCACTATGAGCTTTTATTGTATTGTTGTGCTTATATTAAAAAGGGGATATGGCAAATAAAATTAAGGAGCAAATTTAGTTTTCACATGTCCCTGGTTATACTGATGCTGGAATATGGCTTCCGGTGTTGCTGACCAGTGGTTCAGTAGCAATGTTGATGAATTAGAAGGGAATCAGAAAAAGGCCACAAAAATATCTGATGGCTACACAAAGTGCTTGATCATGACAGACTTCAAAAGTCCATTCTCTTTTTCAGGTAAGATAACTGATTTCCTTCTGTTTTCTCATGTTCTTGGCCAGGCAGTTGGACTAGATGATCACTGTAGGTCCCTTCCAACTGAAATTATTCTATCTTATCCTGTCCTATCCTACTCTAACTACTCCTTCAGCAGAACCTGTGATGAACTCCCGGAACAAGAGTGAACTTCCCTTCTAAGTACCTTGTGGCAATTTTTTTTAGTTCCCAGCCATTGCTTGTCACTGTCGTTCCGAAGCAAGAAAAATAACTGCAGTATGTCACAACAGTCCTCATACCTAGAGTTCCTTATTACCTCTGTTCTCCTTTCTTCAGGCTTTTAAAAACTATTTTTCCTTGCTGTTATGTAATTTTGCTGGGGTTTTTTTTGGTCATTCGAAACTACATTCATTCTAAAATCTCAGCCACTCATTCAGCTCTTCTCAAATTTGTGAGAAAAGAAATTCCCAAACATTTTAAAACATTGCTCTATTCTACATTGCTGGATTGCCTCTACAATGTAACAAAGTATTTGTGATTTAGTGTTAGAACATGTGGTCCCAGTTAACTCTGGTGAATTTTGTTTCCAGTTCCAGGCTGTATTAGGAATATCCTTACATCTTGACTAGCTTCACTTTCTCAACCTCAGTATGAATAAGGGTATTTCCTAATACAAAGAAATAAAGACTAAGAGATGACTAAAAAAATCCTTTGAAAAGTGACATTATAAATTTTAAATGATTACCCATAGATACACCTTTGTAATCCTATTTCTGTTTACAGAAAGACTGTCAGTTTCTACATGTTGATGAAACCCACATAATTTCCATCTCATTTTCTTCATTTTCAGAACTCCTGGCAGGCAATGGCTAGTCCTTGTGGATGGAGGACAAGGAGACTTGCTTCAGCTGGTATCTCAGGGCTAGCTTACTTTAACACTTTACCCCAATTTTATACTCCCTCAGGATCATGGGTGGATGGAAATGAACACCCTGTAGCACCACAGCACCAAAATCCCCCAGGGCAGCGCTCAGAAGCTGCGCTGGGGCACGGCAAGCAGTGTAGCTTCCTTTGAGCAGGTCGGCAGTGAGGGAGAGAGTTCCTGGCCGCAGGAATGCCTTTCATAAAGGGTACCTGGGCTATTCTTATTAATGAACTCATGATTATTGTTATTAATGAGTTCATTATTATTGTTATTACTACCAATCATCTTATCTGTGCCTTTTTCTCTCTATTTTCTACCATTTTGCTACACCTCTTACCACCTCAATTGCAAGCTTCAGAAAACGATGGCTTACATTTATCTTGTGCACAGTGCAGTGGTGCTCCAGCACTGCTCCAGTCTCTAAGCACTGCTGTATTAATAGCAACGACATTAGAGAGATACAGGGGGACAAAAAAATGAGAGCTGACAGATATTTCTGGATGATGTATTCACAATAATCCTTCATATTCCAACTACAAGAAGGGAAGTATTAAAACAGCAGCTACAAAAATGGAACAGTTCCAGATCTCTTTCATCTGATCATGCTTTTTAAAGCATTAGCTGAGGAGCAACCTGAACCTCTGCAGCACATCTTAGAACAACACATGACGTGAAGAAGGGAAAGAGCTACTTGGTCAATGTTTAAGATGACGACTCAAGCAAAACTATAATGAATTAAACAATGGAAGAGTTGGGTCTACATGCAGGCAGGCATGACAACAGACAGATCTACAGGGCCATGCTGTTGCAGAGGCCATTGCTGAAATAGTACTACTAATTGTAACAGCTAAAATTTAAAAACGATGCTGTATGAAAGAATCACGCAAAGACAACAAAGGTTATTCCAGGTCTGGAAAGTAATCATTACAAGTGATACAATTCCTGAATTAAGCTAATTTGATAACTGTCTGGAAGAACCTATGTCAAATAAACATTTGTGGTATGAGACTACAACGTAACAGACAAAAGCACTGAATGACTGGAAGCTTCTGAGGATGATAAACCACAACACACTTGGATACATGATGAATCCTATTTGCATTTTCGAGACAAATGTATTTGTGTCAATTGAGTACTTCTTTCTAAAAGATAAGTGGTTGAAATTCTATGGCTTGTACAGACAGCTGAATGGAAGATATAATCATCTTAAAAAAGAATAAATTTTATGAATAATTTTTCCTTTAAGAAAATCAGACCTGCTGAATATATTCTAGAATTCTAAACAAAAATTATAATCCACTAACGGAATAAGAACAAACACTTTCTTCCACAACAGCTGTCAGCTCTCTATAACCTGTGATGATTATCAGACTGATTTTATTCTTTAACAAGTCACTTAATCTAAGGCACTTAACACTAAATTTTGAAAGACAATTTCACTGATCTCCGCTTCAGACTGTTTGTGATTTGTTATGTGATGATTACAATATCTTTAACTACTATATGCCTCATTTTTCCCCACTGGTAAACAAAACCACAGCATTACCTCCCAGCAAAGCTGCAAGAATCAGGTAATTCACAGGTACAACTACTGACATATTCATTGCCAACATATTAACAGATCAGTACAACAGTTTTAAATGGCTAAATCTACCTTGCTGAACATCAGGAAATATTTGGGATGTTCCCAATAAAGGGAAAAGGGATTGGTGGAAACGCGCAGTTATTTTGTTCTCTTCCAGCTTTTACTGACTGACAGAATGCCATCTGTTGCCAGAGCGGAAGATATTGTTTATAGATTCAGTTAGTATGCTGAAATGTGGATATGTAAGTTGCTGTCTGTAACACTAGGATGAGAAACAGGTTTATACTCAATGGTGTTAATACTCTGAAGTCCTTTCTGATTTTCTTTTAATTAGACTTAAAAAAAAATCCTCTCGTATAAAATTCCTCACCAACATGCAGAAGAAAAGGTCACTATTCAGTCAAGAATTTTTTTTAAATAGTAAATGAGGCACTTACACCTTAACTAGAACAGCCTCTATCTTATCTGTGTGTATGTGTGTGTGTAATCTAAATATCCAGATTTTCTATTTTCAGAATTATATACCATAATTGTCCACAGTGCCCATCATGCTTATGGAGATGGTGGGTTCAGATTTATAGGAATATTAGATTTTGATCAAGTTTGTTCCAGTGCAAGGTAAATTCTACAGCTAGGCAGAAGCTGCTCTCTTCATCATACCAACTACTGCACATTTCAGGCAGAAAATGCGAGCTATTACTTTTAACATAATTTGAGTTCATGCTTTGTCTCATGAGTGAATGGTTTGCATTAGATTATTTACTGCTTTAAGGCACTTGTGTCCAGAAATCCTTCCTAAAATCATGACCCTCTTATGCTAGATATTACATATGAAAGGGAAGGATCTTTACACAGTAAGTAGATAAACTTAAGAAAAAGGAAGTCTTACTATCTCAGGTTTACAGACACAGAACTGAGGCCAAGGAAACTAAGGCGTAGCAGTAGCCTGTGCAGGAACTGAACTCAGATCTTGAGTCACCAGCCTAGTGACCTAATCACAAAGCATCTTTTCTGTAGATAACTAAAACCAAAACAATTTCTTATGGGATAAAATAGTGGGATAAAATAGTGACCCAGTTCTGCTCTCATTCACATTTCTGCAACTCTGCTGCTATCATCATAGTCACGGAAGGATGGGCCTGGCATCCTCAAAGCCTATATGTGTATATATATCACATATATATATATATATCACAGTACATGATGTAAGACACCCCTAAAATAGTGATCTTTGCAGCCAGAATTTTCTTCTGTCTTCTTATAAGGCATGAAACATTATCAAAATACAGAATCAACTCCAACAGCAGCTGCTGTTGAAGATAAATGACTATAACCAGTAAGTTTTCATGAACATCAGTTAAGCCAATATTAAGAACTCTGCAAAAACTATTCTATTGTTTGAAAGCACCAGTTGTAAGGGCTGATACCGTAATGGAAGATGGACCTTAAAGGTAGCAAACTGGGTCAACATCTCACTTGCTATATGCATCTCAAAAAATCAGACATTTGATGGAACATTAGAAAAGTAACCCAGTCCTTTTTTCTCTTCCTATATATATTTTTTTAATTTTAAAACATCCCAGTCTCCTCCCTCAGGAAATGCAGAGCCTTAAGCTGCAAACTTGCATAAGTTGAGAATACAGATTTTTTTTTTTTTTATGATTGCGAAATATACAGAGAGATACTTATTTTTTGAATACCAACATCTTCGGTAACTATTATTTTGGTACTTACCATGGTTTATCCCGTGATACTTTTGAAGGAAAGACTGTGTGCTGTTTGCTACTGGAGGTAAGTAGATTGTCTTTGGGCGTTTTGAATGGCTTTGAGTTGCTGCTGACAGGGTTATGGCCGCTGATACAGGATTTCGGTTTCATCTGTACTAGGGATGTCCTGGAATTGCAGGCTGGAGAAGCTGGAGAAGGGGAAGGTTTACACATTGAACCGTGTCTTCGTTCTGTAATGGAAAAATAATAAACTTTATAACATTTCATAGGTAAAAGAAAAAAAAAAGAAGTCGAGGAAGAGGAAATTGTTCCTCTCTATGCTTGTTAAAATGATTTCATCACTCCAAAGAACACCAGTTCATTACTGTTGTGAATGTAATCAAGCCAAATAATAATTAAACAAAACCAATTCCATGAACTGCTCTGAAAAATGTAAAAAATAGTAAAATAAATGCTAATAATCTACCAGAAAATTTTACCAAGAAATCTCAAACCATTTTTTAAGCAATAAGCAACGACCAGCATCTGTGTGAGGTATACTAGCTGCCATCCAAGCTCTTTTATGTAAAGAAGAAAGAGGAGAGTATGTAACAACAGCTCAGATGACTCGGTGAAATACTCTAACAGACGTGGGATTGCTTCTGTAATGGTTTATGAAGAATTCATGTGACTCAGTTATTGGGCAGTTTACATTATGACTATCTTGTTTCAAGTTTAATGGGAAGCTATAAGGAAAATAATGGGAAGACTGAAAAGTAGCAAAAGGTCTACTGCTCCCAGCCCTTCCAGAGAGGCAGGCTCTGCCTGGTTCGTAGCTTGGAGGTTATCTCCAAGCACCAATCAAGGTAAAAGTTTATTTTTTTCCACACAGAGCAAAAGCAAAGTGCAAAAAAGCAGACAGTTTATGTATCGGTTACAAACGTTGCATCTAGAGGTCAGGCCCATGTGTAAGGACTGTTCACGCTCACACGAGAGACCTCTTAAGTACTGCAAAAAGCAAGGCCTGGCTGACCCAGCAACAGGAGAACAGGCTTCAGGGCAGACACACTTCAGGAAAATTGTTTGGGTTTGGTTATTATTATTTTTTAAAATCTATATGTCCTACTCCTGATACTGTTAAATAGATTGTTTTATGAAGGTATTTGACCATTCTTTACAAATTATATACTTCTCCAGGGTAGAAGTGCTAGTGTTTGGCCAGCCGGCTGGATCACAGTGTGCTGCAAACAACGGGCTTGGTGCTGCGAACTTCAGCACAACTACAAAATATCACAACAGACAGGAGTTGGCTTTTGCTGAGAGGTGCTATAAATCCTTAACAGTCCTGTCCTCCTATTCATGGGAACACCCTTTCCCCAACACCTTTGCCCCACGGCGAGCCAGCCCGGTGCTCCCCAGCCAGAGGCAGCGGGCCACGAGCACACTGGGGGAAGAGGAATTTTCTCCTTCAACACACAGCAATTTTTCCTCCTCTGAAGCCTTCAGCACTTAACTTGAAGAATCCAAGTGGGTGCTACTCTTTGAGTGTGCACAGCATTGCCTTGTCAGCCAAGAGCACGTTAAGGAAGCAACAGCAACCTGCTGCTCCAAGGGAAGGTTTTGTATTTACACCATCAACCCTGTGCTCGCTAGTTTGATATTTCAAGGATAACTAAGAAAATTTTTCCCACAGAGAATCAAAACATGACAATTTGTCTGGCATCCTCACAAAAACTTGCCAGTAGCAGAAGGATTCATCCATGATTAATTTGCAATAGACAAATACCTCAAGAACAAAGATAAATGCTTAAAAAAGAAAAACCAAATATTCCAATATCTCCAATGACTAAATAAAGGCATTTTCTATTAAAGGTCAAGCACTTCCACATCTTCATGTTCCCAGCTTTAATTACAAATGCTGAAATTCCCCCCAGATTCTCCTGCAACCGAAGAACAAAACAGTCATTTTTTTTTAAATACAAAAAGTAGCTCCCCTCACACCCCAAATGCCAACTGCCATTTGCTGGTTTTCACCCCACCACACACCTCAGTGTGCAGCCCCTACCTTTAAAAGTCCCTTCAGGATGTAGTTATTTTACATTTATTTCACCTCACATCTGTGGCAACAACCGTGTAAGCTATGCATCTGCCTCTGAAATGCAGAGTTCCATTCACACAGTATTTACTTCATTAAATAATAGTTATTGTTTCAGGATTCATCAACCTTCTCAGCAACTATTTAGTCAATTTAAATTAGCTTAATAAAAATTTGCAACTGTCACATGAATTACTTGAGGGCAGGTGAAGAGGAACTGCTATGTAACCAACAAAACCAAGTTGTATATAAAGTGAAACTTGAGAAAAAACATAATTTTCATACACAAATTATATAAATTCAAGATTAATTACTCCAGTCTTCACCACAGCTACTGGTTTTCTCAAGACCGACTGCCTTCTAGTAAACTGTGTCTTCAATATCATCCCTATGGATATATTTGGAAATGAAATACACTACTCTGTTATTAAAATTAATCTTCCAGAAAGACAGACATTCAAGATACTGACCATCTAAAATTATATTTTAAAGTCATCTAAGTATCACATACCATAGCAAGTTATTTTTTAACAGTCTCTTTACACTGGATTTTTAGTCAAGCTAAATGTTTGGTGCTTTTCCCTAGACAACTTTCTCAATTTATTAATTCCCAAGAGCAAACCAGTACATTGACTTTGGATTTTTTACTATAACATAGAAAATGGTGGAAGAAGCACTGTTGTGATATGACATCCCACTATTTTAAATAAATGTTAAAAGCTAGGGAAGGAAAAGATTACAAGATTACTTATATTATCTGAGTGTGTCAGACTGGTGGTCATTCTTGTGGTCAGAACCAACTGCTATATTTGGCGTTTCCTTTTACCTCCTCAAACTCCCCTTTTGCCCCAAAACATGGCTACAGAAAGTCTTCCACATTTTAGACTGACTCTGATACATATTTGAGAATTATCAGCATTACCCATCTTCTCTTGAAATTTCCTAGAAGCAAGATGGAAATTATGCCCACTGCAAAGTCATACAGGAGGAAGAACATAAATAGCCAGTGGCACATAACTGACAGTACTCTCAGAGAATGCTTGGACAGGTAAAATCTGCACGCTTACCCAGGTAAGTGAACGTCACTTTAGTGTCAGCAAGAGAAAGTGTACAGCAACACCTTGCAGGTAGAGCCACAGGGGAGAGGTGGAAAAGTAACTCCCCCCAAGAGGGCAGAAAACCACTGTTTGAACTGGGCAAGCATGGCCGCAGGAGGCTGGGGTTGCTGAAGGTGTGAAACGTCATAGACAAATCTCGATGGTGAGGGGCACAAATCATAACCAAATATTGATATATTCCTTCTCAAGAACTGTTAGGTTGCCTTTTGCTTCCTCCTTCCTTACTACGTGTGTGGTAGTGAATCAGCCTTAGATATTGATAAAAAGTTTCAAAGAGAAATAATGGGAATAAATGACAAAGCAACAAGGCTGTCAGCCGTCAAAATCAACTGCTTAAACCAGGGTCGTGGTGCTCCTCTATCAAACTGAGTTTCCTGGTCACATCTGTTTTTTAAAAATTTCTACTAATTTTTCTATTCATATTTTACATATATACAAGGAATTACACACAATATAGAAATCTGCTATTATACAGCCTACGTAATAAATTAATATGTGAATAAAAGGTATCTGCACATCAAAAGTTGTTATAAAATTAGATATTCACACACTAACACATTCAGGAGACAACCAGCCATCTGTGTAAAAAATTTCTACGCTCGTTTGCAGTTCATGTGTAGACAGATTAGATCTAGCAGGACAGGTGAACTTGTACACACACAGCTGCAGACATGGCTGTCCCTGTTTACGTACAGAAGTGGCATAATCACTGGACATAAAGGAACCTAAAGTAGAATGAAAATTTTTGCCCCTAAAAAATGAAAAATTCCTGCAAGGCAACTAGAAAACCAGTTACCGCTCACAAGATACTAACCTAAATTCTACATGCATTTCAGTTTCTGCAGAAGCCTGCAATGCGATGAATGTGTGCTCAAGTCTAAAATATGAGAGAACTTTTCCGATTCATTTAAATACTTCCAAATGGATGTTTACACTCCACATATTCTGTTTTGTTTCTAAATACCAGTTGCTGTCAAATCCAAGAGCAGAGAGAACACAATCAAAGTTACAATCCTCTTTACCGCATTAATCCTTCTGCAACCTCTCAGCTGTCTCAGTGCAGCCGCTGCAGCAAGTGACAAGCAACATGTGACTTCTGCTGTCAAACAGTTAATGTATTAATGACATTAATCTCAGAGGAAAGTTTAACACTTTCTCACTGAATTAAAGAATCTGTTTCAGATCAATATCTGTTATTTTTTCCAGCTAGTGGCAAGAGTCTGAAAGCCCAATGCCACATACCGTCCTAATGCGCAGTGCAAACTCTGCATCAGTAGTATTGCGAACAATCTTAAACTATTCCAGGAGATTCTCCACGTCCTATGGAAACATGGATATAGTCCAACTTTCTCAGCCAAATCTGAATTGTTTGTAGATGTGAAGTCCTTATGTTGTTGGAGACTTTAACAGTGCCTGAATCTCCAGAGCTTCTCTCCCATGCCCTTGCACTCTATTTCTATTCCTCCTTCCTGCATCCTACACAATGCAACCCCCTACCCTTCCCCAAAACCTCTGCTGCAGCTGCCAAAATCCTCTAGGTCTGCCTTTGAATCTGTAATTCCACTGGATCCTCTCTGACTGGTCACCAGGGAATACTAGCAGCTGTTTTGCAGGAAACGCCACATCTCCTCCTAATCATAAGCAAAAAAGCAAAGCAATAGAGAGGCAACATGAGCTCCAAAGCCACAAGCACAGCATGTGGGAAAAAAGAAGCAAAACCACATTCTGAGCAGTAAGTATCTTCTCGAATTTTTGCCCCTACTCTCACACAAGATCAAGCACTCACTTAGCTCACTGCAAACCTTACAGACAACGACACAACAGTAAATAGGTTGCCATTAAAATACGCCAACCATATGTTTCCAGGTGGACTGCAGCAGTTTTGTACCCAAAAAGATCTTTATATGATCCTGAAACTGCAGATATCTCTAATTTGGACTACAAACAAAAAACATTGCTTAGTATATCCCACCTACATCCATTCTTACCCAACATGCGCTACTCAAAATTGATCAAATCAAGCGAACAGCTTTTGCCCACAGTTAGTGTCTTCTCCATCGGTGAGACACAGAAGATTGCAAAGGAAAAAAGCCATGACACAGCTTGAGCGTAGATAAAGACATGCCGTTGGTCTTTCAGTATATTTTTGCAGGTAGTTGAAACATAACTACAACAAAAAAATCCCTCTAACGTTGTCAAAAGAGAGACACTAGAACTCTGTCAGCACCAGTCATTTTGAAACATGACTCTCATTTAGCACGATCTGACTTCCTGCGTACAAGAGGCCTAAAGCAAAAATCAATTTTAGGTTGACCCATAAATAACTCAGAGACCCAGTGTTACGGATTATAGCTTGGCATTACATTTGGTAAAAACAAACAAAATATAATTGCTAAAACCCAGAAAGGTAAAAAAGTTATTTACTGTTAGCAAACATTACAGAATAACAAAACTCCTTTTAAGCTTGTATTCATCACAACCCTGGAGTTCATAGCCCTTTTACTTAAAATAGCATAAACTAATTTCCAACTGCCCCTAACACAATATGAATACTGTTTGTTATTCTCCATTTACAGTATTTAAGCAGATGGTAATGCAATTTAGTATCTCATCCACGACGTGATTCTGTTCCAGTAATGTATCAGTCTTGTTGATGAAGTTGTTACTTATGGTAACTCCATACACCACCTATGCACAAATTACAGTTTTTCTATTTACAGTATATCCTGAGGTGTTTTGTTGCACAGCCCTTCACTGTGCAAAGTTGAGCAGTGCATACTTACAATTTCAGCAAACAGTAAGTGAAACCTGCCACCTTGTACTGATCCCCGTTCAAAGTTTGCAAATGTACTTGGCATTAATTCTAATAAAACTAAAACAGAAAAAAAACCCCACACATGCCCGAAAAGCAACAGCCAGCAACCAGAAAACTGAACAACTAGACTGCTTGCAGAAATGTGTCATCCTCAGTAACTGGCAGCTGGTTCATAACAAGAGTTCATAAACACCTTGTAAGCACTTTCATTTTGCAGCCACAGTCTGAAAAAAACCCAGTATGTGAGGTTAAGCGAAAATAAACTGGGATTTGATGCTAGCAAACTACAGCATAATGTTGCAAGACCAAAGGGTAACTTTACCAGCTTTTTTGACAAAATACTATTCCAAGTCCAGCTGAAAAAGTTTGGAAATAATATCTGCAAACCGTTCCACCCTTCTTGCGCTGCGCACTGGAAAGGAAACAGCACAGTCGGTTTCATTTTGATACTTCTTGTAAACTGACAAAGGAAATAAACTGCCAGCTCAAACCCCCAGACTGATCCGCTGCATAAAACGCAGCTCGACAATCACAAGCTTCATTCCAGGTCAAATGACATAAGTGGGAAATTATCAAGTGCTAAAATAACCGCCGTTCTGCTGGTGTTTATTTACAAAAAACACAAGCTTCGCTTTCTGACATAAACCCACTAAAACGATTCTCCATTTCACAAAGTCTACAAGTGAGTAGGATCAGCAAAATTATGCAAAACATCCTGCTAGAAGAAGAAATGTAAACTGAGCCACTTACAGAGAGGAGCAGGCTGCCAACTTAATCTGATTCTACGACGACTGTAAACATGTACTTTTGGAACGTGAAACGATTCACATTGCCACAGATGCCGTCAGAGAAACACAGCAACGTGATTAGGTATTCTGCACACGGTAAAAAATCAGGCAGATGACCTGCTGCAGCAAATACCAGATCAGCGCTCGCACACACCAACTGTTTTGACTACAGGCACTTGTTAAGCACCAAGTTTCAGGTCCTACCAGTTGGACACCAGAACTGATCCTGTGCCAAGAACAACAAGCGCTGAAAACGGCTGCGGGTTTTTTTTTCTTTTTTTTTTTTTTTTTTAATAATTGTTGATACAACTCAAGTAACTGCAAAAATGAACCAAATGCAACATTAAAATTAGCAAAAAACATAAATGTATATTTAGAGGAAGACACTGCATTTTTTCTTTCTCGATTCAGGAAAGAAGGAGGGTGTTTATGTTTAACACAGTAGGATGAATCTGCTGTTTTCCTGAAAAATCTTTTATTTATGGGATAACTTGGCATTTACCAGGGTAATTATAAGAGACAGGAGGAATAATCTCTAGCATATCACTAAATTACTCTTAAGTGGCCAAATCTCTTAAAAATGACCAAATTCCATAAAAAGCCACACACTCAGCATTTCCCAGAACACTCCATTCCTCTTCAGTAGAAAGCATAAAAAAAAAAAAAAAAGGTCAAAAGGAACTCCAGCACGGCAAAAAAATGCTTCAGATAGTGTGATTAATTACACTAAGTGTAAAATGAAGCTGCTGGGTACTTGTCTGCTTCTTTTGCAAGGATTTTGAGATCTAAAGACGAAGCTCCAAGGTATCACTGACGTATCAGAGAGAAGGAAAATGATGGAAGAGTGAATACCTTGCTCTGGTGACAATGTCAGTCTTTACATCACTGAGCTGGAAGACTAGATTTAACTCTGGTGTCAAGGCCTGTTTCTTCAGCTATAAAATGGGATATTAATAATTTAGGGTATTAACTTGATTAAAAAAAAGAGTTGGAGATTTAAGTAGGAATTCATCACTTCTTGTAATGACACAATTCCACACGTGTAATCAGCATTTGCCACCTGACACAGTGCTACTGTGGAAAAAATGACAATTTTCTACTATAAGTCATACATGTTTCTCAGCCCAGCAAGAACCAAAAATCCCCAGGCAAAAATAAATAACAGAATCCCAGGTACACACTTTTTTGAGTGACACCACCAAGAAAAGCAAGGAGAGCTTATGCATGGAGATTTCCCATTCTGCTGGAGGAGATGCTCTGGTAGTCCAACGTTGAACTAGTGAGACATCCTGATGTGTCTGGGAGTGTTTGACGTAAATACCATCTCACACCTCGTGTCTGGTGCTTATACCACAAGGACAGCCCTCACCATCCTTTTGCACCAGTTCCTCTGCACTGGTATCTTATTACCCACTGACCAGTGGTAATGGTATTTCCACCATTTTTGTTCTCAGAGCAAGGAAATGTATTATCAGCCCCAAACTTAGAGCAGGTACATTACGTGAAATGCTAAAATATTCCTAGCAATCAAGCAATGGTACTTTCCTTCAAGCAAAGATAAGCACCGCCGAAAAATCAGAATTTTGTGGGTGATTTTATACGTGAAGATAAATCTTTTATTTGGCTATTTGTTGGATGTAAGAAAAAAGTATCTTTACATTTAATACTGAAATGTAAGAAGAGGAACAGCACTCTGGCTTACTAAATATACAAATTTAAAAGTAACTCACCTATTCATTCCTCCAAACACCCGACTTAAATTAATTTTACCCCAGACACACTGTTGCAAATAGAGGAAAATTTAGTATTGCCATCCTCTCATGCTTCGTATTGTGTTAACAGACCTGTTTCCTCAGGCTGATCTTTCAAGGTCATCTGATGATACATATTTTTATTTATTTACTTAACTTATCAGGTAAAATATTTCACTGTACCTCTGTCTCCATCTTTAATGATATTTACAAAATAACAAAAAAAGTAATTTATGTACATTATTGTTTTAGGAAATCATCAGATGTTTCCCCTCATCTATCATAAAACTATTACAGAAAACTGATACTTCTTTAATACTTTACTTAATCCAGACAGATACAACAGCATTTCTTTTCACAGATAAGAAAAGATAAGCCACAGAAGACTGAGATGGGACTACTGAGGTAGTTTGGCAAAAAACAATGCTGTACAATGACTCTGAGAAAACAAGCTATTGTTTTTAGGAGACTTATGTTCTTGATCTGTTTTTGTGCATAATATCACGTCAGATTTTATTCAGTATCAAGATAACACATCACCAGCTCATTTTACCATTCCTTAGAAGAAGCTTGTACAAAACCAGTAACTTTACTGAAATTAGCCCAGAATAATAGCTTTGCGGGACTTGTACATCATCTATTGTTTAAACCTTCTGGCTTTTTCAGCTCTATTATTTGGGATCCAAAACCAGCACCTGGTGAAACAATGTATTTCTTAACAAGCTGTTTTAAAAGCAGAGAAATAATGAAAAATATTTTTCTAAACAACTGTGGGTTTGATCCCTAAATTCGCTTCATCTCTGGTACCCTGAGCTTCTCCGCCCCAAGCACCCTCACCATTTCATCCCACAACCACAGTCCTTTGCCCCCCTGCAAAAGAGACAGGATAAGCTCTGTCTGGTCTGTAGGTACACCTGTGACAACTGTCAGTACAAGTGTGCTACTGTCACATGAAATACTGTTCTCTAGGGGCACATTAATTAAGATGTTTCTTCACAGTTGCTGATTTTCACAAGTTTGCCAATTTGGCTTCAAAAATATGAAGTTTCAGCAAAGAGTTAAAAATTCTTAAGACAAAATTGGTATAATCACATAAGTCTTATCACTATTATTATTACTACCACTATTATTATAATGATTATCATTTTTTAGGAAACTCAAGTCAAAATTTATATATGAAAATTTTTACTTGCTTTTCTGTGTTTGCCACTCCTCATGGATACTCTCAGGCGTCAAATTAATCCCCTTAGAATATTCTGACATTTCTTGAAAATCCAGGTAACCAAACAGATGTGCCGAACTAAGAATCATAGAATGGCTTGGGTTGGAAGGGACCTTAAAGATCACCTAGTTCCAACCCCCCTGCCGTGGGCAGGGACATCTTTCCACTAGACTAAGGACACTGTTTTGTTTTGAAAACTGAATGAGCGTATATTTAAGTTTCAATTTCCTTTATCAAACCCTGATACAAAAGCAGCATAACTGACAGTGCAGAGTATTTCCTAATTCCAGGTGTTTTAGATAAATCAGCTCACTCATCTTTCAGGAACATTATTTACCATAGATAATAAAATCTATATTTTAGAGTGCTGCAGGAATATCCACAAGTGATAACCCCTTAATACACAGCCTCCGAAGTGAATGTGCAAAATAATTCCTGAAGAGGTCACTTGTTACGTTTCCCTCACTTTATACAATAGCTCTTACAAACAAGAAACCAAACTCTCAACCTTCTACATAACAAAACTGAATAGGTAACACTGAAAGACATACCCAAATGCAAAATTGGGGTCTGTAGGGCATTTTTTTTATCTGTTCCTCTCCCTTAAAAATTCCTTTAGTTCTATATTTACATGCAACTTAAGATCTAAAAAGATGGTTTATACTTTAACTTGCATCATTTATGATTTCTAACTGTGCAAACTAACCAAACTCAGACCTAACCGCACATGAACAAAATAAATGTCAATCAACCTCTGAGAGTCCAAGTGACAACTACTTCGTGTTCTGTCTCTGAATGCACCTCTTAACCATTCTTCACTGCAACAAACTTCACATATTACAAATTACTTGTTTTGGATAAACTATGTACCTTTTCATAATACTAACAGCTTTTCCATCGTCGCCCTGAATGGGAGAGTGTGTTGTATGTCTACAATTTTAAATGTCTGTTCTACCTATATAAAAGATTTCATTCAGATGGGCCTTTACTCAGTTTTTTCAGGCTACTATATAATCAATAACAAATTGAGACTTCAAAATTTGTTGAAGCATGGTCAGTGTTTCAGATACTGTGTGAAGAAAGGTATTTTCCAAGGCCACACAGTGATTAGAGAGCAGATCTGAATTTAAGGCATTCCAAGATTATTCACCCACTCATGTTGCCTCTGTCATGTATTAATGTGTCAGGAATGGCACAGGGAAACAGGCAGATGATTTTCATTACAACTACCTACCAAGGTGCATGAACTCCACAATGTGGCACAGCTCTGCAATTCAGTTTTCCCTCCTACCACTTCCAACGCCTTGAACAACCTGTCATCCAGTGCAGGTGGTTCCAACTTTCTATGCAACTTCTCAGAAGCACACACAGACTAGATTTTAGAAAAACTTCTAGGAAAAAATAAACGTGTAGATGCTCAACAGCTGAAGACATGGGATATTTTTCCTATGAGGCGCTCTAATTACTTCCTATAATTACTTACATAAGCTCATTGGAGGAAAAAAAACCCCACTTGTTAAAACAAGGCATAGCTCAACTCAGAACAATTCTTGCGAGTTTTAACATGGACAGTAAGCAAACAAACCAAGATCATCAGAAGACCAACTTGTAAGCAAGTCCACACAAATGAATTAGTTTTACCTGAAGACATGTAACTATGACATATGTGACAGGAGGTCTCTGAGAACAAGCATGCAATAAACATCTTTCCAAGGTATCAAATGTTTGACATCTATCAGTTGTTTTTTATTTAAACCACCTGAGTTGACTGAAGCATAGGTAAAACATATTAGGATGATTATTTCCTACCAGGGCTTAGCTGGCTTTTTATAGTGCTAGAACCTGGCTTCATCCATGCTTGGTGTAACATGTCACTTCAGGTGGGAAGAACGAATAGTATATCCATTTGTCAAGAGACGAGAGTAGCCTTTTGTCAGCCAAGAAATGATTACAGGGCGAGTAAGCTTGGAAGCTAACAGGAAGAAGAGAAAACAATTTTAAGACAAGGATTTCAAAGTGAGTTATTTATAGAGTCAACATTCAATTATCCATGGTCAGATTATCTGTACCAGAGATGCAGAAACAAATCAGCTCCAGCTGGGCTCAGTAGCCTAGGTACAGTTTGGTGCAAATGTTCCTGTACTTCTAGGGACAGCATAGGTCCAGAAATTATGCAACAACTGTTTTTCAGCATAAGACTGCAGTCCTTTTTTTTTTATCTGAAGTGAGACACTCGGTTGTCTCTGTATGGCATGCATTGGGGAAAACAGGAGACTCCAGATGAAGCCATCACCTTGCAGCGTTACCCCCGTGCTCTGGGTCCCAAAAAGTTTTATTAACTCAGGCACAGTGTCAAGCCTGAGCTGGCTGTGTACATTCCTGCCATGCTGTGTCAGGGCTGCATCCTCTGCCTGGACGCTAGGGAGCTGGGGCTCGGTGCGGACAAGCACAAGGTACTTGTGACAACGCAGGAGCCAGGCACTAGCCAGCATGGCAAACACTAATAAACCCAAATACAGCTGGGATGACCTCCGTGCAGAGAGACTGAGCTGTGAGATCACTTGAGATTATGATTTACAGTTAAGTCATTTAAACCAGATATTCAAATAAGGGAAAACTTTGAACACAAGCTTTCCTAACTAAGAAAAACACAGCAAGAGACAATACCAATCCAGCTTAAAGCTGTTTTCCTGGCCACAATGCCAAAACTGTAATTGACAGTGAAATGAAAAGGTAGACAGGGAAGGAAATGGAAAAAATCCAACATTGTACTTCCTACCTGCCAATTTCTTCCTCGGAATCAGACTATCTGTGTTCATGATGAAGGGCTGAAACCTTTCTCCATCTGTCAGGAGACAGCAAACTCCAGAAGAGACTTTATGCTCTTTAGACTCTTCTGGAAGTTGTCCCTCCTCATCAAATTGATGCTGCTATAGTTGAAATAAATCCTACTGTTTAGAGATAACAAGAGATACTTCTAAATTGGAGGAGTTTGAAATTCAGTTTATTTTTTTCCAGCAATGGGAGTCACTTGACCAAAGAGGCAGGGAAAGGACAACAAGCAGGATACCGGCATGAAAAATCTCAGCTATAATCAGCTGACTCCAGCTTGATTACAGAGGAGGAACTAAACTCTGTATTTGGCAAATGGATCACAGAGCAAGTCTTTTCTAAAGCTTTTTGCTGAGTCTGCCAATTGGTAGCTAGACAGTACAGCAGATTTAACCAGCAATGGCTAACAAGTGAACCAAAACTAACCACGCCTGAGCTATCACCCCTGGGATTTGCCTACTGTATCTAAATACTGAGAGAAAAAGGTTTGTTTACACTGAAGAGCACAATGTGTAGCAGAGAACTGCTCAAGTAGTTTCAAATGATAGCAAAAAACAGAGGGTCATAGACCGTAGGACAAGGTAGAGAAAGAAGGTTACCTATCCCACCAGAACATCATTGTAACACTTGCAGAAATCTGCAGGTCCTAAACCTACAACCTTACTACTCCTCCTTTCCTTCTCCCTAGTCCCAAATGCCTTGACTTTCCAGGTTGGTTAAGGTCTGAAAAACAAGTAATTAAAGAAAAACAGTAGTTCAAAACCAAAATTCACTACAATAGATACTACTTATCACAGAACTCTGGCAGTTCTAGTTGTTATTATTTCTCCTTACATTTCAGATCCTTAAATGCCTACTGCCTAAAAGGTGTTAGCAGTGGAAGTTACAGAAGGCTTATTGTCTTTCTTTGCTGCTTTACCTTAGGACATGAAGTTTATTCTTGGTATTAGGGACTAACATATTTTGGAAGGTTTAACATTCAGACAACAAAACCTGAAAACTTATCTTCTGTTGTACAGTATTTGCAGGTCTCGTGTATGGTATTTATCTTGGAATACATACTAATGATGACAGCAGCACAAGCACGAGAAGGGAAAGGACTCAATTACTGTAAACAACTGGGAGCAAAAGACCATTAAACGTTCAACAATTCACATCAACGGAAGGTTTAAAAGTTTTCACCTCTTATTTACTGTAACAAGATTAGGTCAACACTCCCCTCCTCCTCCCTAATCCCCATCAAACTAGGAAAGACCATACATGCAAAACCACTGCACTAACTCACTGCCCTGCTGAAAGTCTCAATTGCTGTTAGGTTTGAGGAAAGACACCCAAGGTACTGCCCCTTCCTGGGGGCTACTGCCACAGCAAATTTCAGCCTGTAACTTCCAAGTAAATTGGGTGCATATCTATCAAGCACATACACACGAACCACACTTACATAAACTTTCCACTGCCTTACTGTTCCCGCCACCCCAAGATATCAATTCTAGCCAGGAACTTGATTAGCAACAGACTGTGAAACACTTTCAGAGAACTTCAGAGGTGGCACTTACAAAAGGACAGCAAAACTCTATGGCCTGAAGGCCCCAGAGCAAAGCGTGGCGGCTGGCATCGGGCCTTGTGTGTTACGGCTGCAGTCATACCATGGATCAAACAGAGATGCAATTTCTATTTCTGCTCTTCCTCTCTTTCAAAACATTCCTGGCTCACCTTTGGCTTCAACCTGGTATTAATACACAGCTGCATTACAATGCAGGAATAGAGACCAGGCACACTGTGTAATATAACCTTGAGTCTTTCAGCGACTGCTTCCTAGAATAGGCTGCTCTCATCCTGCAAGTACAGCGTGTATTGCTGCCCCCAGATCTAGCCTTGTGGATTCAGTATATTGAAACAGGCTTGCTGAACCTGCTCTCATAAGCAATCGTGATTCATCCTGTATCAGGGACCTCTCTCTTTTGAATAATTTTATACCAATGTACCAGTCACAAATCTTACATGCTTTTTACCCTCCCTTCCTGGTTAACTGTAAAATTATTAAATACTGTAGCAATGTGGACTACTTTTGTATGACTTCTGTCTTTCTCTTCATAATTACCTGTCAAAATCTGTTACATACCAAGTTTAAAACAAATTATTCTATGCTGGCTTTGTATTGTAATTAAATATAAAGCAATATTGGTCAGACACCTCAGGACACTTCTAGCTTTACAGAAAACAGAGCTCATTTAACATCTACAGTATTTCACAGGTTTAGACAGATACCACCTCCATCAGATGACAGTGGTCTCAGGTAAACAAGAAGGTTTTCTTTTTTCCCCCTGAAAACTCTAATAAAGTTTTCTAGTGTCACTTACATTTCATAGCTGTAAGCATTTTAAAAAATAATGTAATGGAGATACAGAACTTTAAGTCTTTCTCCTCTAAGTTCATTAGTACAAATAGAGGGAGGCTGTAATCCATGCACACAGCAAGTAATTCAGCTGTAATTCATACTACAGCATAGCAGAGGTAAAGCGGTAATGCCGACATTAAACCTGATACTATATAGCACTTCAAGCTTGCAGGTAATCCCTCTCTTTCCAAGAACTCCACACTGAGTGAAATCAGATATATTTAAAGGATAGTTCAGTATCATGAAAGTACTCACTTTCTTTTAATTTAAACTTACACATCTAGAACCATATCAAAGCTTCCAAAAGCAAATGCTCAGCAATTGCTTTGTTCTTTATTTAAAAAGCTCTATGGAATATATATAAAAGAGTCCATAAAAAAGTTGACAGCTGCTAATTCAAGAGTCAGCAGTTTCCCATTATAGTGGTGCATTGTGTTTAAACTGCTTTGGTACCACTGTCATGTTATTAATCAAATAAAAAAAACCCACCCTCTGAATTACATATTTCTAAAACACTACCTATTACCAATGTAATCAGACACAGTTTGCACTATTTTTTTTTACCACATTATCACATGTGAAATATATGTGGCAGAGGAAAACATAGAACATACAAATACTACGCATAAAGGAGAAATCACCATAACTTCTTTGCACATATGTGTCTAGCTAAGTTCCTAGTTACCCGCCTATGTTTTTCTTTACCCTCTCCAAAGTGGCTGTAGATGGAGCTTAGTGTCTGCTCACAAGTTCAAAATCTTTGCAGTAATTTGTGTAGATTTGCACACATAAAAATAAAAATCACAGACTATAGTAGATTCCAAGACTGTAAGCAACACGAGCTATCATATTTGCACAACAGCATGCTGATATAGTTGGGAAAAAAAAAATCACAGTACAGATAAGCAAGGGTCAAAGTTCTGGTTATGCTTTAAGCTTCAGTATTGGCACCTCCTGATCTGAGTCTAAAATACTCCTAATTAAATCTATTTTGTCCTTCTATGCTAAAGTAATGAACTAATATTCTCACACCCCCCCTCCCCCGATCTACTTCTGATCTGCTCGCGTTACTATAAACCATTAGGCCAGTTTTAACAGGTCCTCAGTGCCCAGGAGGCATTGCCCCCGTCAGTCACGCAGGCCAGGGCTGCGCTCAGCCTTGCTCCAAGGAGCTCGGCCCAGGAGACACCGCCGGGAGCGGGGCGGGAGCCGCAAAGGTACCCTCGCACCCTGCAACGGCTCGGCTAGTTTGGAGACCGTGAGCTGCTGACAACCCTAAGGTACATGCCACCTCCCTCCACGTTACACAGGCATCAAACGGTGCATGCTTCTCTCCAGCAACAGTTGTGTCCCATAACCTCGAGCGGCTCCTACAGCAGGTTCCTCACACCGCTCGTCCTCAGCAGCAACAAACCAGCCCCGGGCCTTTAGCGACCCACACTCACATTCAGACCCCGCTGGAAAAACCCCGCCAGCGGCACCTTCCCCCGGTGTGCCGACAGGAACCGCACGGAGGCTCCGGAGCCCACCTCCGGCCGAGGCCGAGGCCGAGGCCGCGGCCGCCCCGCCCGCTGCAGGCCGCGGGGAGCGGCGGGGAGGCTGCCGGGAGCGGGGCGGGAGCTCCCCCTCCCGGGCCCGCCGCCCGCCGGCAGCGCCGAGCCGCGCTCCGTAAACAACACACGCGTTTACTGGCGCATGCTCCGGGGGGGGGAGCATTAATCTGTCTTTTTTTTAACCCTCCCTACTCAACGCGATGAGCAGGAAAAGCCCGAACAGCAAAAAGCTCGGGATTGGCACAGGAAACGCAGAAATTTTCATCGTGAAAACCCCCTTTTCATGATCACTCGATTCTTCTTCCTGAGAAGTTGTCCAACTCCTCATTTAGTTCAGAAGGCTTACAGAAAGTGAGTCCTTCGCGCGGACAACGAGCCAGCAGTACCACACGCTCTGTCCACCTCTCTCAGACTCCAGCACTTGCTAAACTCCACGAAATAATTCGCAGTAACCGGTAACTAAAAATTAAGCTTCTGAGGATCTGATTATCTTTGATTTTTAGACAGTGGTGTCCAAGTGCACCCAGAATTAAGATCCTGTTACAGTCAGCTGCTGGATAAACATAAAGTTCTTTATCACCTATTTTTCTTCTTACAAGTACTCGGTACTCCCAAGTACGCAGATATCAGAGCTATGGTGTCACCACCCGAAATAAAAAGCTACATCAACAAGCTGAGCTTTGCTGCGGCACAGCTCTGCATGTTAAAGCATCCCCCTGCCAAACCCTCAGCCAGCTGACCGCTGCTGGAAACGGCAGGTTTCCAGTTAACCAGAAATACTTCCTTTGGCATAACTCAAGATTTGGAATGGAAGTATGTTTAATGTTTACCCGATGCCCTTACAAGTAATTTGTTTCAACCATATTTAAAAGGGCAGCCCCTCAGCTCTCCCCACATACATGCAACTCCTCTTGCAGCTGTTGGCTTGTCTACTAAAACCAGACAAAACCATCAATTTGCAGCAGACCAGCATGGGACCCCAGTTTAAATGCAAATTTATTCTCATAACTGTGTCCAACATTAAATACATTGACAAATGCAAGCTCACATCATAAGGTACTTACAAATACCTTAGGATTAAATTCTATATATTTGCACATGTGATGGAGCGCTGTTCCCCAGGAAATTAAGCTGAAACATGTTCTCTGGAGTGCTGCGTTCCCCAGCTGCACACCCTCCCCGACTCTGCAGGGATCCCAGTGGGGCAGGAGCAGGAATGGCCCCAATTTATTCCAGTTTCTTTCTTAATCACAGAATCATCTGCCTGAGGCCTTGGAAGAAGAGAGAAAGCAGATGGGGAGTGTGAAAACACAGAACCAGCACTCTCAAAGATCAGTCACGGTAAGTAAGCTCTTCAGCGGGCACTGCGGGTCCTTCTTGCAGCGGTTTCAACAGGGCAGAAGACAGAACTGGATTCAAAACATTCTGACCCACTGGCCCCAAAATGGAGCCCAGAAATCTAGCCAACAGATCTTTGAAGGCGCATAACGTGTTGGTTTGTGTGTTTTTTTTAAATCTAATTTGAACATGGGGCTTGAAGTAAAAAATAAAACAGATTATATGTTTGGGGCATGAGCCTACCTAAGCAACATAATCCTGAATGCTTCTGGGATTTCTGTGTAGGAAAGCATTCACTGCAGGTATACGTGCCTCACAGAAAAGACAATCACTGAAGCCAAGGAATAATGAAACAAAATAAAATATAGGAGGAGAAATAAGCAGAAGAGAAACAAGTAATAGGTATAGAAATAACAGGTAAGTAATATCAATGTGTAAATAAATAATAAGACAAATAATTAATTAACAAGTTTAAAACTGACTGGAAAAAATCCAGCAAAAATACATGCTCATAAAAAGCTCCAGCAAAGCTGAGAAATTGAAGGCTGAAAGAGACTATGGGTTGTGTTGCATACCTCCATCATTTTAGGGCTAGGATGTTAGACACTGCTAATACCTATTTGTACATCTCAGGTTCATGCCTGTGGAGCAGCTGTCAAAGCACGCTGTAACACATAATCCTGGGGATCCACGGGACTGCAAGGCTGCTGCAAAGTGAGTGGTGATTGCTGCCTCATATGAGCGTGTGATAAAGGTCATGTCACAGATCTTAAATGGCCAGTAAGTCACTGCGTGGTTCTGACTGTTTACAGTATAACACAGGGTGATGTTAAGGAAGGGTTGACTTCCATATAGAAACAAAACAACACACCAGAATTTGGTGGGGGCGAATCCATAGTAACCATGCAAACAACCTAGCAGAATTAAATTCAAAATGATGCTTTTGCTATCTGAAAATAAAAATCTGTCTTCTGAAGAGCAAGGCTAATGTTAGCTTTTGTTTAAGATACAATCAGGATGTTGTCAGTTTTCTGTACTTTAATATTAGGCATCTCAAGTGATCCATCGACAGATTGCCTGGACCAAATGTTTCAGGAAGTGATAACCAATGTTTTCATTTTCTATTTAAAATGGGAATTCATCAATAATATCAAGACACTTATTCAAATATAAAAGGACTTCTAAAGTTGAGATGAAGACCACTTTATAGATAAAACCATTTACAAGAAGTTACTTTATACAATATGATACTAACAGAGACAGTTTGTACTAATGACAGACAAGTTCTGCACTCAGTCATACAGAGAAAATATTGCACAGTAGATAATTATTTTCTAACTCTAGAATCTTAATACATAAGTTTTAGGTACAGAACTCACAATCTGTAAAAAGGTTGAGAACAAAGCAAGCCAATAGTTAGAGGTACAATTCATTGTAGGTAATACGGGGGGGGGGGGGAAGGATTTTTTTTGTAAAAGATCACTCTGCTCAGCTCGCAGGCTTTAATTAAGTGGCTAAGAAATAAGGAGCAGCTAAGAGTGATTCCTTTGTAACCTGCTTTTTTCAGGCTATAAATGTTGCTCTGGTAATAGTAGTACTACATAAAAACATTAAGGAGACTGCCTATTAACTTGCCTGGTGTCAGCAAGAAGTTAGGATATCAGGGCATTTTTAAGACTCTTGAAAAGAAAACTTCTAGTCTCTATAGTTAGTTTGGACTGATGGATCTGGGTTTGCCCCTGTTGAAAAAAACCCGATACGCCAGCAGCACTTTATAGCAACTTTTTTGTACTGTGCATCAGAAGAATATTCCCACAGAACTTTCAATAGGAGGCCACAAATTTAAATATTAAGTGCTTTCCTGGTGGACACTGGCACTATCAGTCAGCTTGCACATTTAAGCTACTTGAACCTCGGAACATTTCTTAGTACCCACTACATGGAGACTGACTAGTCTGGAATGCATTCTGGGACTAAAACTTTAAAATGAAGAAACAAGCAATCTGTTGGGAGCATACATGTTTCTTGCTAAAGCTGTGCGGGCCTAAGATAGTGCCAAAATTAATTTTGTTTCCTCATACTGCTAGGTAGGTCAACATGCAGGGTTTATTTTCCCACCTAGAAACAAGGCTACAGCTTCAGCAATTCAGCACCAGCAAAACCAACAGAACAGACTTAAGGCAAAAAAATTAACCCGACAGAGAAACAAAACACCAGCACATATAATTGAGTAGCAGCTGCACAAAGTGTTTTGTTTTTTTCTGTAATTGTGTATTAATCTCACTCTGAGCCCCAAATCAGGTTTCTTATGTTTCAGTGCCATGGATATTTCAGCACCAAAGGACAGAAGAGAGGTGTTAGAGAAGTGCAAGTCAGAGCACTTGAGAAAGCCAAAACTGTACTGATTTTGCCTGCAGAGATTATTTCAGAAGAATCCCTGAAACTCTAGCTGATCGTTTCTGTAGACAGCTGGTAAAAAACTGCCAACAGGTATCTTATCTAAACCATATTTAGCAGAAAACAGGAGGGGACCCAAATTTCTATGAATTCCAAGTATCCTGACTCAACAATTCCAACAGATCAAGCATCTGATCCATTTTCAGAAACACACTCTACGAAACTGTGTTTGTGGCCTATAAAACACTCCTGCTACTCTTAAAGCATCACAGACCTTCATAAACAAATCAAACAACTGTTGTTGTACTGATGAAAAGCACAAAGCCCCAACTAACAAGTGGTGCTTGACAGACACTCAGTTATGCTTACATTACCCTACGGATCAGACAGATGCCTCAGCAGTCCCGAATTTTCACCGCGGCTCCTCCAGAAAGGCCATGGCATTCTGGCTTCTTGTTTAACCTCTTGGAAGTGAAAAGTGATGAACGCAGGTTTAATTCAGGAGTGACATAGTCCTGCGCAGTTCAATTCTAAATCCATAAATTACATTATTATTTTTTGGAAATCCTAGAATGCCTGAGATATATCCATACCCTGAGATACTCCCTTTTTTTCCTGCTTGCCCTACCCATATACCTGACATCTGTCCATATTTCAGACGAGGAACAGCCAGCTCCAGTCCCGTTCACTTGATTGCAGTCAGTCCTTGCCTGAGGACTTTAAAAAGGAAGCTCAGGGGAGACCTTATCACTCTCTACAGCTACCTGAAAGGAGGCTGTAGCGAGGTGGGTGTCAAGTCTCTTCTCCCAGGTAACAAGTGATAGGACAAGAGGAAATGGCCTCAAGTTGCACCAGGGGAGGTTTAGATTGGATATCACGAAAAACTTCTTCACTGAAAGGGTTGTCAAGCATTGGAACAGGCTGCCCAGGGAAGCGGTGGAGTCACCATCCCTGGAGGGATTTAAAAGACGTGTAGATGTGGTGCTTAGGGACACGGTTTAGTGGTGGACTTGGCAGTGCTAGATTAATGGTTGGACTTGATGGACTTAAAGTTCTTTTCCAACCTAAATGATTTTATGATTCTATGAGGTTTGCCCCATCCTTCCTATACGGACATGTATGACAAACGCAGTTCTCTCCCTTTTCATTCTTCATCCAGGCCAAGAAGGTGTTGCCCATTGTCAATATGCATACAAGTGACATTTTAAAAACAGCTTCAAATACTGTAACAGCATAAGAAAAGACAACCTACCATCTGCCTTCTTAGGAAAAACGTCATCTTTTCAGAAAGTGCTTATTTAATGTCTAGCGCAGGGTTTCTCTTTCTTGGTCATGATCCCTAGGGTTCCTTACAGAGATAAGTTTCTCTTATTTTTAATAAAGTATTGTAACAACAAAATTAAGAACAAAATTTTGTTTCCATTTTGAGTTGAACACAGTTTTCTTGCTGCAAAACTTCTAACCTAAATTGTCTAAGCAAGCTGAAGTATCAAGAAGTGAGCACACTGTCTTTCCAAAATGTAGCTAGAGTTAATATTGTACAATCACATAAAAAACAGTCCTTGTTCTCAATTGCTTATAAATGATGATATCAAACACTTGGGTACCTCACCAGTGCCATGGAGTTCAGCAGTGCCACTACAGGTGCAGCATCATGCTTATGTGCTTCTAGGATAACCAAGGAAATCAACCCAACAAGGAACAAACATTCCTCTTCCAACACTTAAACCTGCATTTCTTCAAGTAAGCTCATGGAGACAACAGATCCTTCAGTACTACTCTCATACAACTTTTCCCACTGCTCTAGGGCTCTGAAAGCTTTTGAATATCTTTAAAGAATTTTTACATGTTAAATGATACATAAAGAGCTAATGAATGCACAAGTAAAATATGCAAAACCAGTATTTCTTATAGGAGCAATGCTGCTGTACATTGTATTGGTTTCCTAAGTTTATTACTTTTGTCCTCATAAACATATCGCTTCCTTAAGGTGTTACATGGAGAAGGCTTCAAATGTATCCTTCAACCACTTAGAGCAAACAAGAGTAAATTTGTTGCTTGATGCATGCAACACTACATACATCTTCACAAGCACCCCAACGTCACATTTCTTAGCTGTGAGATTCCACAATCCCAGGTACTAGTTGGTATCTCTTACTGATTTAATTCAACTAATAATAAAGGTTTTATTTCAATTAGTCTCTTAGTCTTGCATTAGAATCAGGGATTTAGATTTAAATTAAACTCACATAATTTTCACATCCTGTGGGTATGCATGTTTTGACAGTACTGCAAAAATGTACTGCAAGTTGCACAGAAGTTGATTGAAACTGTCAAACTAGTATTTAATTGCTTGCTGACAAGTACCTCAACATTGACTCATGAAAAATAGTCCAGAGTGGATTTATCTGAACATACAAAAGTACACTCAGAGAACACGTTTTAAAGTCACCTGCATGCATGGAAGGAATACAGGTTTTATTACTACATTTTTAATCCCTGAATCACACTCCACAGCTTTTTTCCATTATTTGCTCTGCAACTATATGTACCACCTCAGACTTCCAGAATTTTTTTTTTACACATAATGGATCTTACAAAATTCTACTTTCACGATTCAAAAATATATACAAAAACTTGAAACAAAAATTTCCTTACTTCTTTTGTTCTGATCCCCAGCCTTTGAAAAACTAACATCCGCGCAGTCTCATTAAATACATTTGCTCAGACAATGTACAATAAAAGCAATCTGTAAGTAAAATTCATGAAGTTTTTTCAGAAACTTGTATTCAATCTGTTATCTCTTCCCTCCTGAATCCAGTGCTGCAGAAGGCAGTATTTTGGATATGCAGTCCAGCAGTCCTCACCATTTTTTCCCCCATTTAATTCTCATTTTCTATAATTCATAACTTCTACTTTAATCCTACTCAATCAGAATATGTGGAGTTTTAGAGTTGTCCTTCTAGACTTTCTATGTCTTTTGAGAATATTAACAGGCTTACTCCACACATTAAAACTTACTCCCTACCACATCCTCCTTTAGGGCTGTCAATTCCTGTTAGAAATAAGCATGCCTTTTTGGGAAAAAAAATAGCACACCACCACCAATTCTCAGATATATCAACAGTCTGTAGATACCAACTACCGAAAAAATACTCAAATCCAAACAGGCACAGTCCAGAAAACTACCACATTTAAGATTAATTCAAACAGTAAATCTTTCATCTTCAAGGTCAGGTGTCCTTTTCAAAAGCTATGCTTTTAAGATTGTAGTTTAGATATGACAGGGAGAGTTGATTTAATAATTAATTGCTGCTGCTGTTCCCTTTGTAAGTGCTACTCTGAACCACGCATTCATTCTCCCTGCTTTTTCCTTGCACTAACTCTGGCATTCACCTGCCCCCCTGATGGGCGAGCTTAGCTTGCTAAACCAGCAGAAAACTAACCAAAGAAAGGGGGAAAAGGTGCAAAACCACAAATAAATCACAGCGAATAGCTTTGCTGTATTATTCGATAGCAAGTTGAATAGTGTCACTACAGGGCACGATGAGCAGCAGAAGCACTGCAGGTAAGGAAGAGGATCCCAGGACTAGGTAGGAAGGGCGAGATGAGAGGAGCGGGCTCTGCCTTCTCTGCAGCAGGGTGCCATTAGATCCATTCAGGTGCCCATTAGATGCCCAATGAGTGACAACCTGGCACAGTGATAGCCAACAGAGCTGTAAAAAGGGCACCAATGTCACCAACAGAGAAAACATCCTGGAGAGATGATAACATTTTAAAGCTTCTGAAGGTTTTGCTGCTGTTCACACAGGTTTTACAAGGACTGCGGCTGTCACTTGGTGATCCATCCTCGCTGGAAAACACCGCTACACCTTGCGACCTGGGGCCGCTCTCACAGCTGAGCCTCCAACCTGTATTGTCTTCTTCCAATCTATGAACATTCACCATCGAGGCTCAACAGTTTATCCTCACAAAACATCACTGACCGCTGTCCCATTTATAACCATGTTATTTTGGGAAACAATAGCCAAGTGTTAACAGTCTGGCATCAATAGCCTGATACTTGTACCACACTGGCTGGTCTTAGCTAACCTAGCTGCCTGCAGTTATGGCCTTCATACAGTAGAGAGGACATGACAAATATGGTAGGAATGAGTGACTAACTCTTCATGCAATCATATTTTGAGAAATGTAATCAGGAGTCTGTAAAGACCTGGATACAAAAGGAGTAAAACTCTTCATTCACTATCTCTGGACATCACCAAGAAACAGCTTGCTTCATTTTCAAGAACAAAACACTACAGTAACTTGGAGCTGCTGAGCCTACTGGACATTGCAGACCTGCTTCATCAGCGACTTCCATATATCTAAGAAAAGGCTATCAGAGAAGTAATGCAGAGCCCACAGGGAATTTGTTATAACACTTCCATACTGAGTGCACCTTGCTAGACTTGGGACTCAATGCTATCATAATATTAGTAACTTACTTGTTAGACTAATACATTTCATTACAAAAAAAATCTAATCCTGCCACTGAAAATTCTCTAAACCCAAACTTTAAAATAAAAACGTCTTGCATTTTTAATTTGCCCCAAAGTTTTCAAATAAAAGATGAACTGGAAATACAGCGGTCTCACTGTTTCTCTCTTAATTAAAAACCATTTTTTAAGTTAAATTGAGAACTGAAAAAAAAAGTCTCACTACATGAAAACTAAGTTCTACATTGAAACGAAGTGTCACTATACTAAAACCAGTAAGTCAGCATGGAATAAATAAAACATAGGTTGCCTGTCAAAAGAAAAACCAGTATGAAAAACAGTGTAACACTGTTAGGCATAAAGATGTAAATATTCATTTGCACCACAAGCAAAGCAGTTATTGCATTTCTTGCAACCCTATATGAATATTCCACACATTAAGGAAAGAGAGATCTCTAAAGCAACAGACATCAGGAAGCCTTTCAATAACGTAAGAATAGATGGATTGCAATCAAAGTTAAAAAAGCAAACTGCTACAATACAAGTATTTTTCTGTAAACGGCCAATCCACATTAATAAAAACACTACTAAACATCACTGCAGTTAATCTTTTACTTTAGATTAATATCGACTAAGAAAAAACATTTTAATGTAACAGTATGGGTTACATTTTAAAATTGTTTAGTCATTTTTGCCATCAGTACAATCTAAGGTTTCTAGGAATGCAAGTTATTTTTATTAGGCAGCCAGCTGCAGACATTGCTGGAAGTTAACTATGTTAAGTTCCAGAAAAACTGGGAAAATTACCTTTCATATGCTTTCAAAAGCTTCCCAAACACATGTGTTTGAATGGCAAAAGTCAAACAATTTTAAAATTACATTAAAGGAAATAAGTAGTGATTTATTTGCAACGTATCTTTTTATTCCACATATAACTGCTTGTGCTTAGTGACCAAGATTTGGTCCATGCTTACAAGAAGGTACTACTGCAATGATGTATTAGGAAATAATCTTTAAAAAATGAACTATGAACAACTGCTTTCAAGAATTACTTTCATGGACACAGCGCTAGGGAAGGCAGTGATGACTAATGGGGAGAGGCACTGCTCGGGCAGCTGAGTCCCACAGCGTGGGGGAGGCACTGCGTACCAAGGAACACCTGCAGGGAAGGTAAAGCACATACTCTCTACGCTGTGGTGAAAATATAAGGCAACAAGATAAACAACCTGCTCAGCCTTTCCTCCTGTAGTATTTTTTTTTTTTTTTACAATAAGCTGCTAAATGTCAGTGTCATTATACGAAAATTCCCTTTGCCATCACTTACGTAAAGCTAATACTGAATGACTACCTCACATATAGATGTCTATACTGTCTTCACCTAAAGACAGGTAAGCCTAGGTCTCCATGTCCGTACCACATGATGATGTGTGCAAAGCCCACATGATAAAATCTTACTTTTTGTAATAATATTCTCAAAATTTCAACATTCTTCCATTTTACAGATAAATCAACAGACAAGAGGTATTTTAAGCCACAGCACAGCTTTCTATACGATACTCAGCATAGCTGTCATTCTTCAATTTAAACAAGTTAGTAATTACTACAGCTTCACCCAGCAACACTTCTTATGAATATTTCAAGATGAACTAATTAAACTTCTTGTTCTTAGCAAAAAAAAAGCAGAGTTCAGTTTTTGCAAATAGGTATACTTTATTTTTTAAACAACAAAAATAGACAATGTTTCAAAATTTCCAGAAGTATCTTTAGGTGATCTGAATCAGACACTTAATACATCCACTGCACTAAGGGTGTAACAAGTAGCATCAGCTAACCTTACGCTGACCACACTTTGTCCTCTGAGCATGCAAGGAATGGCACTAGCTCAGCACTGTGGCCACCCAAATTTATCAAATCTTAGAAAACTTACATGGAAGTTCTTGGTGGAAACTTTGCAGGCTCAGAGCCCCAAAACCATTTCTCCCAAACAAGACCAGTACACATTTTGCTAACCAAGGGGATCTCAAAGAAGCCAGCTATACCGGCGTAACGTAACGTGCCTGTGCTATATCTGTGGTCCTCCTTCAACTTGGAGGGTTGAATTACTTGAGAACAAACAGACCTCCACCAAACTAACTGTTAAATGAAACATTTTAAAAAACAATTGGGACTGATCCGTGTAGTTCAGCTGAAGCTGAGCTTTAAAGCGAAGCATATCAGAAAAATGAGAATGGCAAAGCTTAACCAGTAAAACCAGCTTAGGTCAATACTGATGCTGTCTCATCCAGTGTAAACATCTTATGTGAATTGCACTAAGAAAAAGAATTGTAGTTTAAAGGAGGAAAAAAAAAAAAAAAAGCCGGGCCAGGCAGGGTGAAATAGAGCCTTTAAAAGCCCAGCATGATTTGCAACACAAACACTGAGGAGTGAGCAGCTTCCTCTGTGAATGAAGCAAGCATCTAACCCCTTCCTGTGTCACAACTCCCTGCGCTTACTTAATACATTTTGCTCTGGCAGTAAAACAAACATCAATTCTATCAGCTTCACAGACACGTGTGTATCAACAAAGACACCATATTGATATTACATCCAGTTTTAGAGGAGAGAGAAGATGCATTTGAATGAGCACCTTCAGGTCTTTGCTGCCTGGACTGCCCAGTAAGATTACTTGTGATGAAATAGCTTATAACTTATACTTTATAAATTAACATTAACTTAAGTTTTTAAAGCAATGCTGTACAGCCACATAAGAACACAAAATGACTGCTCTAAAATTTACAAGAAAAACACAAGACGACCATAAAGAAAATGCTACCTTGGCATCCAACGTAACTCCAAAGGTACGCTTTACTAAGCTGAGTTAAGCCACGCTTTATGCATTCATTTCCTTCACCGACATAAAATGCCCAGGTCAGACCTTCAGTTAGCTGACTCTTACACAGACACACACACAAGTTTCAGATGATTATGTTAATTGAAACTAAGAAGGCTGTAATACTTTTTTCAAGAAAATTTTCTCATAAAAGGTTTCAAAGAATGAAAGTAGTAGTTGGCCCCTCAAAATCCCGTTTGGGTAGATCTGAGTGGAGTACAGTTTATATTTGCCAAAGGTAGAAAAGGGAAGGCTGCAAAGTAAAGGTGTGACATGATGCAGCAGCAGATGTGACAGTTTTGTTAGATCATAACCACTTAAAAGCATCACCTGCTTTACTTGCTTAACAGTTGATATCATACAACTCCGACTGCAGAGTCAGCTGGTGTACGTGTATTCTCTTGCCATTAATCAGAACTTTCCAACAGATATTCTAACTTTCCTTAAGCATTAAAGAATTGCATTGTGTTTTCTTCTTTGTGTTGCATGCATGTTTTGAAAAAAATAAAGTAAAAATCAATCCAACTCTACATGAAAAATCAAACTTTTTTTTTAAAAAAAAAAACAAGTCACAAGGCACTTCTACTAAAATGACATTAAACTAAGATAGTTTAAAAACTGAAAATCGTTCTGTTTTATAAAATGGAACTATGGAGCAAAAAGTCAATGAACAACTAATGGTTAAAATGAAGTCTTGCATTAAGCTAGCTGAATTTTTAAGCACTCAGTGGAATATATCTGTTTCCACAGCTCTCCTGAAACCATGATACTTGAAGCTCTATGTATCATTTATTTGAACTTTGTTTCACCTCAGCGATACTATCTAGCTAGAATTGTCACATCCATACTGTGAGTTAAAAACCAAAACCAAACCCAAGTTGTCTGCTTAAACAGTCCCTCTGGTGCAAATGCTGGCAACACCTTTGTAATCCCTTCATATAACTGCATCACATGATAAGCAACTGGAAATAAAACTGTCCTAGCAGAGGGGCTACTGAGTAACTTGAATCCGTCCCCGTGGATGAAAGCAAAGCAGAAGAGACTGACGCCAACTTTGCCAGGTTCCCCTAACACAGATCTCAGAAACACAAGGGAGAAAGGCACTTCCCCTTTTCCTGCCTGCATTTCCGAAATATGCCTTTATATTTTGACTGTTCATCACACGAAGGGCAAACAGGCCACTCACAGGTTCAAGATGACTGGACATCCTCAAATTAGGGGAGAAGCAACCGTTCAGCGTTGTCCCCTTATGTCTCTCTACAACCGTTCGCTGCAAGTGCTCAGGGAGAATTGCGATGAGAAGGCAGGAAAGCACGTGGATAAACCTGGCACAAAGTGTCGAAGAGGAACGACCTCAGAGCATGCACAGGCAGGATCTTCACTTGACCCATGCTAACTGTAAGACAAAATCTTTTCAACTGTCTGTTTCCAAGAACTCCAAAATTGGGGAATGACTGAATAGGTGTCAAAATTACTAATGTCTGTGAGACATGGCAGTCCAGTATCTGTGGTTTTGTTTCTCAAATTTATAAAAATAAACTAGAGTGAAAGCTGTAAACATAACATGGATTGGATATTAAATATCCTGACCTGCCTCTCTTCCTAGTTCCCTTAAAAACGCTCAAAACCCTGCTAAGTGTAATCCTCGCTGCAGCATTGCTGTTGACCTTTCATTCTTGCCCCTTTTAAAATGCAAAGACAGGCTAAATTTGATCGGATTTATTCCCAGAAAAGAAGAAACCTCCAAATATTCCAGTTCTTCCCAAGTATGACAGACATACACTAGATGAAGTTTTCACGACTCCAGACTAGGAAATGTGAACTGGGGCTGTGTGTAACATCCTTGTGCATGTCCTTCTGCTCTTGGGGGAAAATATAAACGGTTGTTTTTTTTGGTTTGGGTTTTTGTTTTGTTTTGTTTTTTTTGTTTGTTGGTTTGTTTTTTTGTTTGTTTTTTTTTTTCCTTTTTTTTCCCCCCTTTTCCACAGAACGACAGAACGTCAGGGATTGGAAGGGACCTCGAAAGATCATCTAGTCCAATCCCCCTGCCGGAGCAGGATTGCCTAGACCATATCACACAGGAACGCGTCCAGGCGGGTTTTGAATGTCTCCAGAGAAGGAGACTCCACAACCTCTCTGGGCAGCCTGTTCCAGTGTTCGGTCACCCTCACCGTAAAGAAGTTTTTCCTCATATTTAAGTGGAACCTCCTTGCCAGCTTGGGGCAAGGCTTGCACCCATTGCCCCTTGTCCTGTCAAGGGATGTCACTGAGAAGAGCCTAGCTCCATCCTCATGACACTTGCCCTTTACATATTTATAAACATTAATGAGGTCACCCCTCAGTCTCCTCTTCTCTAAGCTAAAGAGACCCAGCTCCCTCAGCCTCTCCTCATAAGGGAGATGTGCCACTCCCTTAATCATCTTCTTGGCTCTGCGCTGGACTCTCTCTAGCAGTTCCCTGTCCTTCTTGAACTGAGGGGCCCAGAACTGGACACAATATTCCAGATGCGGCCTCACCAGGGCAGAGTAGAGGGGGAGGAGAACCTCTCTTGACCTGCTAACCACACCCCTTCTAATACAACCCAGGATGCCATTGGCCTTCTTGGCCACAAGGGCACACTGCTGGCTCATGGTCATCCTGTTGTCCACTAGGACCCCCAGGTCCCTTTCCCCTACGCTGGTCTCCAACAGCTCTGCCCCCAACTTGTACTGGTACATGGGGTTGTTCTTGCCCAGATGCAGGACTCTACACTTGCCCTTGTTATATTTCATTAAATTTCTCCCCGCCCAACTCTCCAGCCTGTCCAGGTCTCTCTGAATGGCTGCGCAGCCTTCCGTTGTGTCAGCCACTCCTCCCAGTTTTGTGTCATCAGTGAACTTGCTGACAGTGCACTCTAATCCCTCATCCAAGTCATTAATGAATATATTGAATAGTACTGGTCCCAGTACCGACCCTTGAGGGACTCCGCTAGACACAGACCTCCAACTGGACTCTGTCCCATTGACCACCACCCTCTGGCTTCTTTCCTTCAGCCAGTTCACAATCCACCTCACTACCCGATCATCCAGACCACACTTCCCCAGTTTAGCTGCGAGGATGCTGTGGGAGACAGTGTCAAACGCTTTACTGAAATCAAGATAGACCACATCCACAGCTTTACCATCATCTATCCACCGGGTAACATCCTCATAAAAGGCTATCAAGTTGGTTAAGCATGACTTCCCCTTGGTGAAGCCATGCTGACTGCCCCTAATGATCCCCCTATCCTTGATGTGCCTAGAGACAGCACCAAGGACAAGTTGTTCCATCACCTTTCCGGGGATGGAGGTGAGGCTGACTGGTCTATAGTTACCCGGGTCCTCCTTCTTGCCCTTTTTGAAGACTGGAGTGACATTCGCTTTCCTCCAGTCCTCAGGCACCTCTCCCGTTGTCCACGACTTAGCAAAGATAATGGAGAGTGGCCTAGCAATGTCTTCCGCCAGCTCCCTCAGCACCCGCGGGTGCATCCCATCAGGGCCCATGGATTTATGGACGTCCAGATTGCTTAATTGGTTCCTGACCCAGCCCTCATCTACCAAGACAGATTCCTCCTCTATCCTGACTTCTTCTGGGGCCTCAGGGGTCCGGGGCTCCTCAGGACAGCCTCCAGCAGTATAGACAGAGGCAAAGAAGGCATTCAGTAACTCTGCCTTCTTTTTGTCCTCTGTCTCCAGGGCCCCCACCTCATTCATCAGTGGGCCTACATTGCCTCTAGTGTTGGTTTTACCTGCAATGTATTTGAAGAAGCCCTTTCTGTTGTCCTTGACCTCTCTTGCAAGGTTTAATTCCAAGGAGGCCTTAGCTTTCCTAGTTGCCTCCCTACATCCTCTGACAACAGACTTATATTCCTCCCAAGTGGCCAGCCCCTCCTTCCACGATCTGTACACCCTCTTCTTCCACTTGAGTTTGCCCAGCAGTTCCCTCTTTAACCATGCAGGTCTCCTGGTACCCTTCCTTGACTTCCTACCTGCTGGGATGCTCTGATCTTGAGCTTGGAAGAAGCAGTCCTTGAATGCTAACCAACTATCTTGGGCCCCCTTACCTTCTAGTACCCTGTCCCATGGGATTTCCCCTAGCAATTGCTTGAAAAGGCCAAAGTTGGCCCTCCTGAAGTCCAGGGTTGTGATTCTGCTAGCTATTCTGGTCCTGCCACATGAGATCCTGAACTCTACCATCTCATGGTCATTACAACCAAGGCTGCCCTCAACCTTCACCTCTTCAACCAGACCCTCCTTGTTAGTGAGGATCAGATCCAGCAGCGCTCCTCTCCTAGTTGGCTCATCCACCATTTGCATCAGAAAGTTATCATCAATGCACTGGAGGAACCTCCTGGACTGGGGATGGCTGGCTGAGTAGGCCTCCCAGCAAATATCAGGGTAGTTGAAATCCCTCACGACAACCAGGCCCTGTAATTGCGAGACTGCTCTCAGCTGCCTGTAGAAGGCCTCATCACCTTCCTCATCCTGATCCAGTGGCCTGTAATAGACACCCACAACAGTATCACCCCTGCCAGCCTGCCCCTTAATTCGCACCCACAAACTCTCAACTCGCTCCCGATCCGCCCCTGGACAGAACTCAGTACATTCTAGCCGCTCACTCACATAAAGAGCAACTCCACCACCTCTCCTTACTGGCCTGTCTTTCCTGAACAGGACATAGCCATCCATGACCACATTCCAGTCATGCGAGGCGTCCCACCAAGTCTCTGTAATTGCCACTAAATCATAGCCCCCCGACCGAACACGGATTTCTAACTCCTCTTGTTTATTCCCCATGCTGCGCGCATTGGTGTACAGGCATTTCAGGCATTTTACCTCTTTGCAAGAAAAAAACCCCTGATCTCCACAAGGCAAATGTTACAGAGCACCTGGGGTACTATCATGCCACGTGTTAGGGAATATTTAACTCGGTGCACATATAGTCCATAGCTCTCCTCAGCCCCCAGACCAACTAGACATGAGCTGTGCGGCGATGAGACAGACTAACCATAAGGGAATGCTCAGGCTTTGTCAACCAACCCACTGCTGGTAGCTGCTGTCTGAACATCCTGACTGTCCCCAAAATTATTTTATATTCAGGACACATCAGTAGTTATCACTGATCCAGCAAACACAGAAGCTGATATTATTATGGCTTTTCCCCCCTTAATATCAATTTACTATTCTCTGACAATTCTGTGACTGGCTTTATTTCTCTTTTATCACCAGCTACTTTGGCTTGGTTCAGAAAGTCGATTTGTTTTGAAAATTCTGACTGATAAAATACTAAACAGTTCTAAATATTTTTTTATTAAAAAAACATTTAAGTGCTAAATATCTGAACAAGAGAAAGGTGGTGGACCTCAGCTAGGTGACTACTTCCCTGATTAAAGCACTCACCTTTCTGTAGTCAATCTGAACCCAACTCTTCCCCTCTGCAGAAGAGGGCTCTGACTACGAGGACAAAGTAATGTGAAGGGTGTTGAGGGGGTTTGCTCTTCCTCCCTCCTGCTGAAATTATTTCAACCTTTTATAAACACATTTCCTGAACCACAGATTGGATCCCAAGTGAGTATCTTACTTGTCAAAGTTAGGGATTAACTCTCTCTCTTTGTTCAACAGCTATTTAATTATTTTATGCAAAATAAAAACATCAATAGAAATCAGTCTGGACTTGAACTTGTGTCTTCCAGTAGCAGAGGCACCCAGTCCCTCAGCCTGCAGGTAATTCTGAGCCTCTCTAAATCCTTTCCATTCCTTTTCCATACAAAGCATGCAACTGGAGAAGCAGGCAAAGCCTCACAAGTAGAATTGTTCCACCACTCCCTGGCAGATGAGATACCCCAGTTCCCATCAGCATTTCTTTATGGAAAGGAGAACACGGTCCATGTGAGTGATTACAAACACCCATCAACACTGGGTAGCCTGCTTAAAGTGCTCTTGATTCAAGTCCCCTCAGATTAGAGAAGAAAAGGGTAAACGGGAGGTCTCACATTGCACATTAACTGTTTTAATCTCCACACTAGTGGCTAAAGGATCAGAAATCATTTTGCAGACCTAGACTTTCATTTCCTCTGTTTTTTCTTCAGTCCCCTAAAATAAAGATTTTACCTCAGGCCAAGTGCAACACTTCACCTCTACAGGCAAAAAATTTATTTTGGTAAGAAAATGAGAGAAAAATCAGCTATACTCAAGCCATTTCTTTAACACGAAAAACTTGTGTGTTTTCTTCTTCAGCAAAATGCAGAAAAAAATCCCATTTTTTCCAAATGCACCTACCTGGGAAGTGGCAATAAATGACGCCCTAGTAGTTATTCTAGAATTAAGGCTATAATTGCATTTGGGGTGCAATGGATTGATCAGCCAATATATATGCATACATACAGAAAAGCACGCACACACACACACACACATAGACACATACGCATAAACAAAACTTTGCTTCTCTTCTAGTCCTGACAAAAATGACCTTCATGGTCGAGGAGCTCCGAAGGACTTGGAGATCCCATCTCCAACTGAAGCAGTGGCAGAGGAGGCTGCAAAGTGGCTTGACAGAGCCAGTCCATCTGTATCGACAACCAGGAGCTCCCCAGAAGCCACAGATGCAGTTATTGAGCTATTAACAAGCAAGCAAAGCCTCTCACTGAAAAGCACCTTGTACCTGAAGATCAGAAGGCAACACTGACATCTGGGGGAGTGCAAAGAAAGAGAGAGTAGCAAGTCTGCAAGGTATCCAAGCCAGAGGGGTAGAAGCTGTAAGAAAGAACCAAGTTAGTGTACATACGGATAAGTGTGAGGTACTGGGGAAAAGTCAGCGTAGTTTTGTGAAAGGCACTTATGAGTCACAAATGTCCTGCAAGGCATAAAGGGACATGTGGACAAGGGAAATTCAATTGACACAGTCTACTTAAATTTTCAAGTGAAACGAGGCCATATATTCATGTTTCTTAAAGGAAAGATAACTGCTGTGAGACAGGAAGGAGAGTTCCAACCCCAACCCGAAGGCTAAGAAACTACTGACAGGGCAAGGAAAAGAGGTTAAAAATGGTCCTCAAAGAAAGAATTTCAGCAGTGGCATGCAACAAGAGCCTGCATTAGGGCCTGAACTATTCAGCATATTCAGAAATGATCCAAAAAAGAAGGTGGTTAGTGAGAGAACAAGATCTTTGGTATATAATTACTCAGAGTACTAAAGATGAAAATCAACAGATTGCAGAAAGACCTAACATTACTGAAAGGTATAATAAAATAGTAAATGAAATTCAATGTAGAGAAATGTAAAATGACAGACATGGAAGAAGAAAACAATCTTAGCTCTATACACAAAATGATGGTCTCTGAATTATTATTACACAGTAATGAGACACTGGTCTTGTAACAGGTCTATGAAATGATCATCTCAATGATCTGTAGTGGTCACAAAGGCAAACCAAATGTTAGGCAAGGAATACAGCTATCATACCACTGCTTCCCTCCTTTCAAAAATGGTTTAGAAGAGTTGGGCAAGATACAAAAACACACAGGAAAGACATGGACAGTCTCTACAAGAGCGACAACTAGACAGATTTGGACTTGTCAAACTGGATGAGTGATGACAGAGGAGGGTTATGATGCACATTTATTATGAAGGTGGACAGGAAATGATTGTTCATTGCTGGTTCAAAAACAAACCAAAAAAGGAGGTATTTCTTCACACAGCATATAGCTAAGTTTTGAGAATCCTTTGCACAGGACCCCATAGTTTCCATTAAGTCCAAAAAAAACACTGGGTCAACAAAATTGTTTAGCAGCACAATGACAAACACCAGACTTTTCTTTTCAAGGTTCAATTTTTTGCTGTACCATTTCTATACTCATCTTACTAAACATGCAGTTCTGCACTGTGCTCTTCTCCACAGCCTTGTCTGGTCCTGACTATGCCTTTCCTGTTCGTGCAAAAATGCTGAAAACCTTTACTGCTCATTTTAGCATTCCCACTAAATGCATCTGGCATTAGACAGTGACAAGATGATTTATTTAAACAGCAAACTAATCATTTGTTTTCCTAGTCAAATTCAAAAGCATTATTTTTACTCGTATCTTACAGTTTTCATCTACCTAGGGTCACAAAATGAGAAACACTTGTCTTCAGATTCATTGGGACATGCACAATACTACCCCAAATCTGAGAAAACTTAAAGTACCCATGAGGATGCACTGGTCTCCACAGTTCATGCAATCCGATTACCATCAATTACACACTAAAGCAATCTGAAACACCTATAATCAATGTAGATTTTTTCAGTATTGTTGGCCAATACTGGTCCATGTTTCAGCTTGCACAGATGTATTCCTGCTTCAATATTTTGAGGTAAAAGCAGCACCAAAAATGAGACTCTTCCCTGCCAATCCTTCTCCTAACTGAATTAAAAAATGAAACAATTTTTCAAGCATCAATCTCAAACCTAAAACTAGATTTAAAAAAAAAAATAAATTATCTACTTACACAATTAGTAAAGCACAACGTCGACGACACACTCATTAAAAGAATACCTGATACAACACAGGGAATAAATTGAAAGCAGGTGTATCAAATGATACATTAATGCTTGCCTTAAACATATTTCTCATATGCAATGCTTGATATTTTATCTAAGTATGATATTAGTTACACTTCACTAGTTTCAGAGCAGATGCTAGGCAAAATAAAAAGATTATTTCGCAGAAACAAGAAGCCTGTCCAAAAAAGGGGAAAAAAACTCAAGATCTGTTATTTCCCAGAACACTAGTCAAAGAAAATATTCCTGGTTAACAGCACCACTAATCTCACAAAAACAAATAGCTAATGAGGCAAGTTTCCTAAATTGTATTTAAGCATCTTAACAACAGGTAGGTTTTGGTGCAGGAAGCTAAATCAAGTATTTGAGATTGAATCAAAATCAAAATATACATGTAGTGATGTGAACAAGCTGCCCATTATCATTTGCCTAACATATTTTAAACAGTTCTTTCATTATATCTTGTGGAATATAATTTCATTAATCTATCTAGATGAATGCAAAAAATTTTATTTTGAAAACAGAAGCCTACAGTGCATCTAACCTATCTGTAACAATAAAATATATTTTAGAACAAGGCCTAATTCAATTTTTTAGATTTTAATATGACAATTATTACATTAATATCACCAGTTAAATAGAATAGCAATAAGCTATTAAGACAATTATATGAATCACTACAGGACTGTGAAATGGGAAACACACAGAGCTTCAGCTGTATTTGAAATGAGGAGAATTTAAAGTACAGTATTTTACGCATGCAAATAAAATGTTTTGAATAGATTTGGCACTAGTCAGTTACTAAGAGGTTGTATACTGCTATCACAATGAAATAAACATAACTCACTAGATTTTGAAAATGGAGCTGTGACAAACATGCTTGTATACTAGAGGAAAAAGATCATATTAAAATAAACAAGAAGAAATATTTTAAAAATTAAAAAGGTATACAAAATCTGGGATAAATGTTATTACTGCAAATTGTGGGAAAAGTATCTAAAGTAGATTTGCAAGCCTTGTACTAGCCAGTTTATCATAGCTGAGATTTCCCTCTACTAAAAAATAAGGGTTTTTTAAACACCAAATAAAAAAATTATTTCTTCATGAAAGGCATTTAATGTAAGTATTTCTGATTTGAAAAAAAACCATAAAGCTCTTGAACTACAGTGCAGTGTTTATTTCAATTGATCTCCATTGCACCTTTATGAAAAAGGACATATCATCCTCCTACATGTCAAAGGACTTTCGTCCTTCCCACTGCACCCCAAGTGGCCTGTAAATGTTAGAAAAGGAAACATCGCTGGAAAGCAGTATTTCAGACTATCAGAAATAGCACTTCTGGGAAGTAACAAACTGCCATTCCAGTTTTATTTGCACTCACCATTGTACATAACAAGGCAGTCTAATCCTGGCAGCTGTGAGGGTCAGAGCTGTATTCTAGGGTCATCCAACCTCCTCCCAGGCCTGGTTCTCCAACTCTGAAGGGAGCCCTGAACGCCCAAGATGAGTTGCACCTCCAGCCCCACCTGCCACCTCACATGCATAGTCAGCAACCACAACTCATGGCACAAGAGACGTTCAGCTGCTAGAGAAGACGCTACTGAAAAACTGCTGCTCTTTCCTTTGGGAAAAAACAATAGTCAATGGACAAGAATCAACTTGTCCATCCACTTGTGCTGTGGATGCCCCCTCCCTGGCAGCATTTAAGGCCAGGTTGGATGGGGCTTTGAGCAACCTGGTCTAGTGGAAAGGTGTCCCTGCCCATGGCAGGGCGGTTGGAACTAGATGATCTGTAAGGTCTCTTCCAACCCAAACCATTCTATGATTCTATAACTTTATGAGCCAGCTTACAGTAAAAATTTTAGTACTAGGAGAGTAAGAAGTTCCTAAACTTGTAATATGCTTTGCAAGAAATCGCTAAACAATAACATAGTAGAAATTGCAAGAGTCAGAAAATGAACTAAACCCAAAATGTTTAGACAACTGCTAAAAGTCATAGTCCATGGGCAGGGCTACATGCAGCCAAGACTTCTACAGACTTGAAATGGAACTTATATTTGGTAGTGACGAATCCAAACATTAATTACCTCCTCTAACACATGCAGAGTGAAACACTGTACTACCAAAAAAACCCACACCCCACCCTCAAAAATCCCACCACATCTTCCTTGTCTCATCACATGCAGGATAAACAAAGAGACAACAGAGAGAAGAGACTTGCTCTTAACACTTCTATTCTTTTGAATACAGTGAAGAAACAATGACTTCTTATTTGGGCCTTTGGCAAATTCAGATTCCACTTCAAATTTTCTTTTTTTACAGTGCGTCACAATCTGATATAAGAAAGGATTTGTTCTTTCTTATCTTTTACTCACCTGAACACTCCCAAACAGTGAATTAAAAAAGCTCTTAATTCTGTTTTGGACTTTATCTAGGAATAGGACTGGGAAGTCTTTTTTAAAAATTATTTTTAAAAACATTCCTTCTCTAAGATGAAAGACATCCACCTTATTCAGACCAAGGACGACATGCTATGGAAAACTTCAAGCCAAATGCTCCTATTTCTAATTTTGCCAAATTTTTACAGGTTATGATGGAAAATTTTCACTATGCCTTTCCCCTCTCCCCCACTATCACAACCCCCATCCCTCCACCAGAGAAGCAGCTGGAAGAATGGTGCACTAAATGCAGCCCTGTAAATTATACTATGTAGGAGATTAAACTTAAGCCTAATGCTACAGTCAGCCTTCAACAGCTGAGTTCTATTAATGGACGCTCCTTAAAAGAAATCCTTATTGGTTACTATTTAAAACTACACCTCTATTAAAATCTTGACTGAAAGAAATTACAAGTGATATGTATCTCCCATCGATGCCATGACAACACCACCCAGTTCAAGTACGTATCACATCGTTTACCATGATTTATATGAAGTAAAAAAAAACAAAACCAAAGGGTTCACTAATCAAATACTATCAATGAATACACTATGCAAAAGAGATAAGCTAATTTATAGCGATAGGAATTACATGTAAACTAGAACAATACACTTCCAGTGCACTGAAAAGCCCACTGCCGTTAATACTCTTTCAATCTACTACTTATGTCGATTTATTTAAGATCAGCATTGTAAAATTACAGCACAGTCAAGGCACTGTAAAGGCACAACTTAACAGCAAAACTTAGGAAAAAGACAATTAATCAATGTTTTACTTCCAGACTTTTCAATTTCATAGACAGGTCCAGATATAGGTAAGGGAGGGGGTTACCATGCTTAATAGCAACTGCATACGTGTAGCATTCTGTTCACTGCTGAACATTTTCTTCTGTTGAATACTCACTGCTCCCCAATGCACAATCCTTTGAGATTCAACACTGCCAAAGTGTTCCTGCTTTCTCATTCAAAGAGTCTTTTGAATGAAAAAAATTTCAATTATTGACACATCAACCTAGGATGAATTTTTAAAGTGCAGAAGTTACCTATGGGAAGTTGTCAGCTTCCTACTTACACTACTCATTGACCTTGTAACTCTCTACATAGTGTATCTATTTCTATATCTGAACTTCTCTGTTTTAGGCTCCATCACTCATGATGAATTAGTAACAACAAAGAATAAAGCAGTTTAAGCAGTGGGATGGTAGTAGAAAATATTAAAAAAGCCAATCCTATCAAATATTGTGCTACTTGTTTCTAAGCAAGCAGGTCAGCAGGTCTGAACATAGCTCCACTTCTAATTCACACGCTAGACTAAGAAAAGAAAACACAACAAGCTCCTTCCAGCCTCGAGCAGATCTCAGCAACCCGCACAGTGAAGACACGTTACGTTTGCTGTTGCTCTGAGCATCAGCTGCACGCTTTTCAGTCCCTATCACACTCCATCCCTTGGATCTGGGTGTTACTCTCTACATTGAGGCTTACTTTGTCTGATATATCTCCAATGCAAAAAGCATCCACTAGTCTTGTTTTAGCCTGGGTTATGCTGTGCCTGGCAGTTAGGACATTTTCCTGTCCTAGGAGGTGGAAGATGAGAGAATAGCTCCTAGGTGGTAAGGCTACTAAATCCAAATCTGTTGCTCCCTGGACAAGTAATTACAGAGAGGGCACAATTTTTTTTTTTTTTCCCTTGAATGAACATGGCCTTGTCAATGTATCTTTCACTGAGCTCTCTCCAGGGCACATATGAAAAAAACAAGCTGTGTGCAGTCCTGGATGAGCACAGTAGCCAATACTCAGGTGACCAACACTCTCATGCACACAAGCCGGTAAGAACAATTTTTATTTCTCACTTCATTTGAATCAACTATTAAAATGTCAATTGATTATCTTTTATGCAGCATCTAAGCGCTTTTCTGAATCTGGCCAGAGTCTATCAGCAGTTAGGATATAGACCTGGTCTCTCCAAGAAAAAAACAAAGTCAGATTTTGCATTTCTGTACGTATTCAGGGTCTCAAGAATTGCTGACAGTCTAAAAATACGGCACTCCAAGAACACATAGGGGAAAAGATGAATTCGAAGGAGTGCTGTTTTAGTTTTGCCTTTTCAAGGGTAATATTTGCTCTACCTGGACTGTCCATGCAGGGATGTACTATTTAAGTTCTACGGGAATGGTGCAAAAGATGGCTTGTGGCCGCAGTTTCACAGTGACCGTCAGTACATCGGGCTTGGAGAACTTGCAATGACATGGATGTGACAGACTCACATAACCTGCATGTACCATTGCAGGAACTACAGCTTAGATTTTCATTGCAGACAGGAGATAGAGGGTTATGCCACTGGCTGTACTTCGGTCTCCAGAACAAGATTTCTGACGAAAGACTATAAAGCTAAAGCAAATCTTTTGTATGCTTTCAGCTACTAGGTGTTTCCAATATAAAGTAACGGAAATGAAAGCTACAGACAAAATCAGTGTATCCTAGGCAATTGCACAAGTGAAAAGGTACAAATAAGGTACACACAAAACATTCAATTCCTTCTCCCTCCACCCCCACCAAAAGAAAAAGAAAACTGGGATTCTTGTCAGTCTACCTGCTACTGTTTCCATATTTAACAAAAGCAGGAGGAACGAGAGTAATTTTCACTATTTTAATTCTTTTATGCAGTGAAACCTAACCATATGACAACCAGAAAGTTATTCAATCAATAATGATATCATATAACAAGTTTTGACATGGCTGTGAAAAAAGAAAATCGCAATAACAGAAGGAGGATCACTCAAAATGCCATTGTCCTCGAAGGGCACAAGAGCGCTCCCCTTGATAAAAGGTCAAATGCAACAGATAAAATGTTAGCAATCACAAAACCCCAAACGCTGTATTTAACAAAAAACAAGGCATTGAATAATTGAAAATAATATCAAAACTGAGAATAATCTATCAAATGTGACAGTGATACCCGTATCAAAATCCTTATGCAAAAAAAGATGCCAGCTAGTAATGTTCGGCTCGTGTTAAGAGAGGACATCATTCTTATTCATACTGTAAACTCAGGCTTCTTGTCTTTAATCGTGGTTCATTAAATTGTAATGCACAACTATTACAATGTAAAATAGCTAGTCTGAGTAATTCAAAATATATAACCTCTCTTAGGAAAATAATTATGATATGGAAGGGAAAATAATTTATTTACATTCTTCAGTGCTCCATTACTTTCTAGCTTGTTTTTCTTTTAAATGACGCTTACACAGCCAAACAGAAGGAGAAAAAGGAAATATCCTTTTCCAACTTTCATGAGGACATGAGGACGTCAACCCAAGGATTTATAATTCAGAAGTAATGAAAATCAAGGGTAGTTTTTTTTCTTTTTTTAAGGAATAAGAATTTCTACTTCTTAATTAGAAGGCTGTTAGAGTAACCTTAGAGACAGGCAGGACAGATAGCAATGAGCCTCCAACAAAGAAATTAGCAAAAGGAGATCTTCATGGTCATTTCTCCTTGATGAAGCAAAATTGTTCTTCTTTGTACGCTACGACTTCATCAAATGGGGATTTAACTATTCAGTTCATTAAGATACCCTCCACAGTTCTGGAAACTGTTCCAGAGTATGTTTGGAAACTTTCTTTGATGGTTATGCTGCAGTTATTGTTTAACCAAGCTGCGTTATTTAGCTTGGCTAATTCACCTCTTTCCCCCCAACTTTACTTTTAATACTTTCCCGTCATTAATTTATTTCCTCATATTAAAAGAAAAAGTCAAGATGTTTGACAAGCTCTCTATATGTACACTGCTTGTTCTTCACTATGCCAGAGATACCTTTTATGAGAGATTTTCCTTTCAACAGGAAAAGAACAAAGTTAATGAGCCTTTTATTATATGGAACATTAAAAAAAAAAACCAACCTAAAACCCAGAACTGTATCTGATGCTCGTTAGTCTACTAAAGGACAACGCAGTATAAGAATATAAAGCTTTACTCTCTCTGGAGCCAAAGGAAAATAGAAACGTGTCCTGGGAAACAGTACGGGTCCCTTCTTAACACGGAACAGACAGTCACAGACTTGGAGTTAATAGAAGTCATATGGACAGAGCTCAGCATAGGCTGCCACCCTAAAAATCTCCTAGAAAACAGACATATTGGAGAAAAAAACCCAAACAAACAGCAAGAACATTATGGTACTTCAGGGATACTAAACCACTACATTTTTGGTGTCCCAAGAAGTGCTCTATGTCTTCACTGAGGTCTGCACTTGAGAACAAAGTCTCAGAACTAGAATTCCCCACATGCCAAGTATACTTAGAAATGCTACATGCTCTATAACTAGACTGACTTCTCATTTCAAACTACTTTATGGAGAAATAAATACAACTACATGTTCACACGTTAAAAAAAAAAAATCTAAGATATTGTACCACCGCAACAACTTCCTCAAAAGAACCGGATTCAGAAGTAAACAACACTATTTCAACCCTATTGTTGATGACATTATGATATACTATTTCATAAGTGCGCAATAATACTGAATGACCTCAAGAAATTATTTGATTTACATAGTTTATCCAGCAGCCTATAACAGCAAGTCTCTCTTTCAGCTGGGCTTACGCCGTATGTACATGAATGATTTAATCCTTACAAATTGATACAAATTTTTATCCCACACAGGGTCATGAAACTTCTCTTAAAAATAATTCAGTATTTCTCTGACTTAGAGGCTAGAACAGATCTACTACTTTGCAACACTAAGCTTCAAGCTGTGTTTATTACAAAGACCGTCAAGTCCAGCAAGCCAGTTCTCTAATTAGCCAGATCTCTTCTTTTACCTTCCTGATTTCTACCAGGCTAAAGTTGTATGATGCATCACCTCCCATTAAAAAAGCCTGAACCACAACCAGATTTTTCTCTTTTTCGGCTTGGTATTTCAGGAATTGAACCCCGAAAAGTTAAATAACAACATCTGCCTCTATAATCTTCACAACTTCCCAGTGCCATCAAGGATGGCTGCCACATGTCTGAAATTAGAGACAAATGAAACAGTGGGTCTTCTTATGCTCTGGAGAAAGGCAAATGCCAGCAAGGATTCTATAGAAGTGTTACAGAAACGTTCGTTAAACTAAGCATTCCAGTGCTGTTCCAAAGCCAAGACCTTCAAGTTACAATTGCAGGGAACCTAGAAACATAAGGCATGTGTCTGGCACGGATCTAAATCCTTACTGAGAGAATATGGACTGGATCTTACCAGGGATATTAGTAACAAACCACACTTTGTGGGAGATTCTGGGATAGAGGTCACGAGTCCTTGTCAGTAGCAATAAAGACTCCCCATGACACAGCCTTCAAGAGCCAAAAAAACAGTAGTGGCTTCTAATGCTTTCTCATTCCATTGTCTTTGTTACAACTTTCAAGCTGCAAATCAAGACATGTAACATAATGCATTTTATGGTAAATATGACAGTCTAAAATACCTATAAGTCTACTGACAGGCGTGTTCAGCATCACTGAATGTACAGGTATACTGCTGCATGGCCTAACTAATTAAACAAAATCTGATCCACCAAATTGATTGTGTCCAACAGGTGATAAAACTCTAAATAAAACTGAAAGTTAAATATTCCTGCTTCATAGAAAAGCCCAGTACAGCCAGAACCAATGTCTCAAACAAAGCCTTCTCCAGACCTTTCCCAATGGACTATTGCTATCATAACATAGCCAGTGAGTGATTTTTCAGCCACAAGCAGCTCACGGTTGGTCTGTTTCCTAATGCAAGATTTTTATCATTTTCTCACCAGAGAACGCAACTACAGATCAATTAATGGGATCCATGCGTAGCTCTTCTTTAGAACTTACTAATTTCTTATAAAAACAACTATATGTTAGTAGATGTATGTCACTTATATAACATGTAGTACTTCTAATGCATTGATTTTTTAAAAATAAATTATTAGTTATTTTACAGTCATTCCCAAGACGTCGAAGAAACCTTCTCTCTTCTAAAACTTCTTTTATATGCTTTTAGTACATCATCTTTTCTGTTTCTTCTTTAAAACAAAGTATTTTATCTATACTTTTAAAACTCTTCCACAGGCCTTTCAGCAATATTCCAGTACACCCTTCCTGAAACAAATCTGATGAGATTAAGCACAATCTTCAAGAGGTAACACCTTTGGTCAATTATTTTCAGTATTCTCCATTTCTTTTAATACAGTCTACTTTTTTTTTTTTAAAGTCTTTATTGACCTTAGGCTCTTAAATCAAGCAATTCAGACTTTAATGCTCAATTGTTCAGTGTAACAGGATTGCTATAATGAAGATGAAGTAAAAGGGATTGTAGAAATAATGGATTAATGGAGAAAAGAGAAAAAGAAAAAAGGACAGTGACTCACAGGATCTTTGCAGTTTACAGGCAACACACTAACGCTGATAGTAACGTGTTACTTCCAAAGAGCTCAAAAAGTTCCTTCTAACATGGAATACTTTATTCTCATCTAGGAGAAACATCATTTTATATGCTTCCTACATGAAAACAGGACCAACTTGCACACTGCTCCCCAAACCAGAAGGTCACGTCCAGGTAACAGCACAACCATGGAAAGCTACAGCAAGGTGTTATATAGGTGCTTCTGTTCTGTAGCGGATCTTTTATTAATGACCAGTTCCATGTTTATAGTACCCACTCTACCTATGACCATATGCAGAGAAGCTTTTCTGTCACTGAAAGAACCGTAAGACACCTGAAGCTGGGCAGGAAGAATCCACATATGACTAAGGGCAAGAAAAATTTTGAAAAAAAAAAAAACCAGCAGGATGGCTTGTTAAAACACTGAAATTAACACCTGCCCCCACCATTAAATAAGTAAGTCCTCCTCCCACTATACTAATACTTTCAAATCCTTTCTTATTTGCTGGATATAAATGCTATATTCCACCATCACTATTTTTGCACAATGATTTCCATCTAGGCCAAAGGTAGTGGTGAGTGTACAACTGCCTTTCAACATGAAAGCAGTTCTTCCTGGTTGGTTGTTAGCAGTCCAGCCATACAAACCCAAGGTAATATTTTGGTAATATCTCTTTAAAAGTAAATAAACCTTTACGTTTTCTGTTCATCCCACTTACGTGTTCCCCTTACTGAGTTGCTTTGCTGTCAAGAAGACTGAAAGGGGCACAGGATTTGTGAAGTCAATTTGTTGTATGTGAAGTTTATTTCTTGTATGTAGGCAAGGAAAATCTTGCTGGGTCTTTTTTTTTTTTTTCCTTAATGTATTTAATTGATTCCATCTTCAGTACTAGTTACCTTTCATTATTATGCAATCAACTTCAAATTAATTTGATTAAACTGAATTTGATTAAACCTCATCCAAAGCTGGCCATTCCAGTCACATTTTGCAACTCTTAAAAAAAAACCAAACCAACAACCACGCCAAAACACCACAGAAACAAACCACTGAACAAAAATAAACCATTGCATAAGTAATAAATAAACCAGACCTTGGGATGAAGTTTTTCAGAGAATATTTGAAAGTAGTTTGTTAATCCACAGCAAAAATTTCTAACTAAAGTAGTTCTGCTTACAAATAATCAACATAAAAATTGTCATCTTGCTGCTGTCAGACTGAGAAATAAAGATCTGCACATTTCTGAATGAACATTTTTCAACAGAATCTTAACAAATGTGACTTGACATGCCTACTATGTAAAAAATTAAACCCTATGATAAATATAAAAATAAACCCTGTACACACCTATGCATAAATCCCATCTGAAAACAATCCATAACATCCCACTTCTCGTTAATGTAGATCAGTATCACAGTCCTCACTTTGCAGCTTTGATAAAAGACAATCCAATGTTAGGTCGTAATAGTTTTAGCCTAACTAGTATCTAACTAACAAGATTTATTTGTTGTAATAGGTTAATTTAGTATTAACAAGCTTGAGTTGAAAAGCCCAGCTTCTAGGACAACTAATTTAACTTCCTCTACAGAAAATATGCTTATTTGAAAGCATCGCTGGTATTTTCTGTGGAAAGAACACAAGATAACCAGAAAAGTATATCTGCAATGCCTCTGTCATGATCGTATGCAATGATTCTTAAGAGAACCATACGCCAGTTTGGCACTGTAATTCAGGAAAGAAAACATTCACTTACCGCAGTGTGACTGGAAAACCTGTGGCTTGACTACCTGATTGCAGATATTGCACACTACAAGATAGAAATCATCATGAGCTGGATAATGGCCAAATAAGTGCATATCTGTGGGAAAGTTAAAAATATATACAAGAATTAGAAATTATGCTTTAAATATATATTAAGAAAAAAAATTGAAAATACTGAAGGGCCACTATTATTATATTAATTTATACAAAGCAAATTTATACACTGCTCCATGAGAGCTTCTTACTATGTTAAAGAGATTTTTTTTTCTCTTCTGGGTTTCAAGGTCCTATACTAATACTGCAGTCTCATCCCTCAGTCTGAGTCAGAATACAGGCAGCAACACCTTTGTCTTTAACACTCACTGCCATTAAGTGGAATAAGCATTTCTGTACTGGTCAACTGTTGAAACAGTAAAAGAATATGTCTTTTACAATCTCTGCCTAAAGATCCTTCTAGAAAACATGGCGCACAGGTTACACTCCATGTTACAATATTCCAAGCTCGACTACGGATTGCTGGAGAAAGTCTCCTGCTTAAAATCTAGTTTTATATGTATATATACACACTATATACTATATACAAAAGCTAGTTTTATATATATATACACTATATATATATATATATATATATATATATATAGTAACCAATGTCAAGGATCCTACAGCTTAAAATACAGTCAGGAATGTCATCCCTGTTCTGAACCAGATGTCATGACATGAAATTTCTGATTCTGTGTAAATGACCCTCCTAGTTCAAACGCTCTGCTGTTTGCTTCCCCAGCAAAAACTCTAGGAAGAGACAAAGATGGTTAATGAAACTGGTATTTCTCAGTGGTGGCACAAGGAATTTAACAAAATCAAAAGATGGGTACAGTCAGAATGACAGGCACTTGTCCCTCTCAGCTGAAACACTTAATGCAATACATGCATTCTTAAGCCATTACAGACAGAGTAAAATGGGCTTAAATTACTACTGAAGGCCTCAGAGCTCTAACATTACAAGTGAGGGAACTGGTTTCATTCTGCATTGCTATAACTTAAGAGCAAGCACACATACTCATCCACCGCAGTTCAGCTTAGAGGGCAGAAACTCCAGTCACTTCTATGCACTTTGGTGTGATCACGTCACCACGCCCGGTGTTGTTAACGAAGGTGTTGCTGCATTAGTAACCCTGTGCCGAGTATCGGCCGCACAGATCGCACTACCTCTCAGAACAGGGCAGTGACATCTTTACAGATGTTGTAAAATGGCATTCCAGTGTTAATTCAGCAGCATCTGAAATCTATTACAGAACTTGCAAATGCGGCTTCGGACTCAGACTGAAATATCAACCCGCCGCCTTTATCAGCAGGAAAAATGAGAAGACCCTCAGTGAAGACAAACATGCACAACAGCAGCTGTGATCGATAAACACTAAGGACTAAACCCTACTTCTCCAATAGGTCATATTTTCCTTTAAAAATAGTGATTTCTTTCAAAAAGTGAATCAAGCAGGTACCGTATGTCATTACTTCTTAACGAAAGCAAACATTTCGGCCCTAGAACTATTTCTGTAAGTAATTCTGCCCTGGCCTGTACCACTGTGTAAGTAACATCACTGCTTATGATGTCAGTACTTGGCATGATGAAGTGCAAAGTGTCTTCAGTCCCTGAAAACCCCACAGAGGGACAAGGCAACCCTCTCACGGTAATTCAGGCAGTATCACAAGTAGATCCAAACAGGCTCATTCAAGCACCCTTGGGCACAAACCAGCACCACCGACCTGCAGGTATTTCATAGTCTCATACAATGTGAATCGTTTCTTTATCCCCTGAAAGCCAAAAGCCTCTCTCTCTGTTACTGCTCGTACCAGGCTATGAAATCCAGTTGAAAGGTTTAACCAATCACGACCCCTTCGCAGTGCTAGTCTTAGACTAGCCAAGCCTTTAAATGCATTACAGCCAGACGAAGGCAATCAACACATTCAACTTAAATTTAAAAGGACGGCAGTGGTGAGGTACAAACTTCTTTGGTAATTTCTTGGTGTAGTTAGTACTGATGAAGCCAGAACTGCACAGTTAGATTAAATCAAATCCTCCCTACTAGTAAAACAAACAAGCAAAACCCTAAGCAGGCACTACGTCTGGCCTTTTTATTTTATTTCTTGTTTTAATGTGATAAGTCAGTGATCTTAAAAAAAAAAAAAAAAAAAAAAATCACATCCACAGTTCTTAGCCAGGTCTATTTTTGATCAGAACCTACAGATTTTCATTAACAGCATTGTAAACTCCACAGAAAGGAGTATTTCTCCCGGGTATAATTTGACACAAAGCCTCAGCTCAAAAACATGCATTTAATTACAGTTAGGAAATATTTCAAAAATGGTTAAAACTTCTCAACAACTTAAACCATTTTTTTCTGTTGTTTGAATGGTCTGGTGACAATCTTGATATGAAAGCATACAGACTTCGCCCTTTACAAACACAAAAGTTACAACTTTTTTCCATTTTAAATTCCTTATGTCCATTTAACCTTCACAGCTCTGTATACTACCCTTTAAAATATGCCCAGCTCTGAGGCGTATGAAGTCCAGCTGGGCCTGAGTCTGAGTTTTTATGAAGTCTGGCTGCAAGGAGTAACTTAAAAAACAGATAAGGTATTAATACTGGAGAAATCTATCCAAGGACATAGGTGGAACAAGAAATCAGGTTAGTTCATAGGATCACAAAATTATCTATGTTTTCACCAGACACTGTCAAGGAGACAGAGCAGTGAGGGAAAAGTTCTGGTATCTGCAAGCTTGCTGCACAACCCTGGCAAACAGCACTGCACCTAATGGGTAAATAGTATCATTTGAGTTTTTAATATACTGAGGTGGCAGAAGTTGAGATGCACAGAAACTGCACCAAAACGCCGATGTGAGAAACATAGCATCAAAAAGATACCAGATGCAGAGTAACTGACATCCTGAAACAGCGCTTTGGAAGTTTTGTCATTTTGCAGATGCCTAGCAATAGCCCAGTGGAGGTGCAAGTGTCTATTGTAAATGTGAGTCTTCTGATACGAACTGAAGTATAAGCTACCTGCCAAAAGTCCACTTAATCTCTCAAGGACACAAGACCACAGGTCGGAAATCAGAAATAGGAATCACACTACACAAATAAATTGTTATTACTGAATCAGAATAGCTAAAAAATTAAACACTACCTTTCAGATTGGATTCCTTAAAAACCTCGCTATGCAGGAGTTTGTAAGAGAGGAAAATTAATCAAGTCCAAACAGGTTCAACTAACTATTAGTTCATCGATGTTAACAAGATTGGCACAAATCAGTTTTCATGATTAAACTCATGATTTGTAAGTACAGACACAGTATATATAAATTACTTTTTAATTAAAACTGTACGAAGCATTGTCTCACCAGAAATTCCAACTGGGGGCACACTTTACTGGGCGTAATATTACAAATGCAATCCAGATCAGAGAATTTACATTGAAGAAAGCAAGGAAAGTTTGAAAATAAAAAGAAAGTAGAAAATATAAACAACTATACATCTTTTTATACATGTTTTCTTGTTTTTAACAAGAATAGTTCAATGCTACCATGTCCTACTGAAAGCAACCAGGACTGAAGGGTTATTCTGGACACTGGTATCATTCTTAGATCAGATTACAGCCATTTGACAATCTAGACCTTGTATGTGCAGCAAAAAAGACAATGGCCTCTCCAAACAAAAATTTATCTTCTAAAGGCAACAATCACACCTCCCTCCTGCTTAGTCAGAAGCCATGGTGAAAGCTTTTCAGGAAAGGTTAATTTTGGAAAAGAAAACAGCTCTCTCCAAAGTTAGCTCAGGAAAGACTTCTTCATGGAAAAAGGTAAGACCACTGAAGAAGACAGCAGATAATCGGCAAATAAGGTGAGAGACTATCAAATAGTACTGAAATAATTATCAAAGTACAAAAAAACCCACAGAGGGACAGAAGAGTGACTGCAGAGTCTTTATTTTCTACCAAAACTTGGGTCTCCCCTAAAAGGGAAACAAAGTGACCAAGGTCTGCATTACTCACCTCAGATCGGCATGGTGATCGCTACCAGAGCCTGTGATCTGCTTATCCCCTATGTGCAAATACAGAGAGCTACAAGTCTGAGACCGAAAGAGCTGCTCAGCCCTTCTGGTGTGTAAAAGCAGTCCATGGCCACCATCACAGTTACCTCATTTTACTGGAAGATGCTTTCAGTTGATTCAAAGTAGACTCTTGATGGCAAGAAAGAATGGATAACTTATTTTCCAGTACCCGCACGCTTTGCAGAAGTGTTATCTGTACATACCCCACTCCTTGCAGTACTGAATCGTCGTCCCCTCAAAATGAAATCTTTTGGCCAGCCATGTCTGTTGATACTATACACCGACAAAAGCCTTGCTTGAAAATGAGCTATTTGACTAATAGGATGTGAGAGTGTCCCATATCATGTGAAAAATATGCAAGATAGGTGGAAATCAGAGACAGTGAATGCTGACTGTAGGAAATATGACTTTCCTTGATTAAAATCTTAAACCAGATATTACTTTGTGTACACTTTGCTGTTGCTTGGAAAAATAAATATAACTTCTGCTTATAGTTTTTATATTACTAACACTTGCAAATAAAAGGACAGCTGTAGCCATATGACATAGTTTTGTAAGATATCAGCTTGGTAAAATGTGCATTAAAAACACAAATACCATAGAAACAAAAGAAAATGTTGCTTCTGCAAATTGTGGCACAAACACAAAAATGCAGGTGTCAGATACGGCTTTTTATCTTCTCCAATAACACACGCAAAGGAATTATTTTTAGTAACAATCAAAGCCAGATGACTTATATGAAGTTCTTTCTCTATTATTATATAATTCATAATAATTTACATCCAACTGTATAACAAAACACAAGCTAGAAATAATCTAAAACATTCTTCCACAGTGGAATTAAGGTTGTCGAACAGTAAGACCTCACAAAATTGTGTGGGAAATTAAATTTTTAATGATGACCTTTTGCCATAAATTATACACACTTTAAACATTCTCTTATATATCAATTGCTCCACTAAATATACACACAAAGTCTGCTTTGAAAAATATTAGTGATGTTAATGTGTAAAGAGATAGAAGGGGAGGGAGGAGGGGAGAAAGACTATTCAAGACACACTGGTTTAAAACTAACAAAGAAAAGCTAGAAAAAAAAAAAAAGGCAACAGAAAAAATGGCAGCGGACAAAACCAAATCCATGGGGTTTTTCCCACTCCTGGAGATACAAATTTTTAAACTCTGTGTCTAGAAATGTGTTCAATATTTCCCTCTTGTTCCACAGAAGTGACAAATTCGTCGATCATTAAAAAAAATAGAGGAATTCACAAAATCTTTCAGTGCATTAGATTACTTTTACATTTGAGATTACTTAAAAAACTAAGTCATTTGCACAGTGAATTGAAACTTGAAACTCAAACAATACAAAAGACATCTTCAGGGTATTACTCAGACAGCAATTAAACATGCTTGCATAGACAGGATAGTCTTATCTTAGAAATAAATGTCACACTCTTCCCATTTAACATCAGCTTTATTCTCCTCCAGGTAGGGTTCTCCTTTAGTTTTCCTTTTTTATGCAAAACCCAGTAAGTTGTTTCAGTAATTAGTCAGCCAGTATAAACTGCATTTTACCTCTGAAAATGGGAGAGTCACAGTTGCAGTTAACCACAGAATAACTTTAGCTGAAAGAGATTGCTGGATGTCATTTACCCCAAGCCCCTGCTCAAATCATGGCTACCTTCAGGGTCAGTACCACAAAGTAATGCTCAAGCTCATTTCTTTTCTGATGCAAAAATGCAGGTCATGGCCGAAGTAACCATGAAATTGAGGAAAAGGTAAAATTAAAATATTCAGGACAGAACTAACATAGGGCCAAACACAATTGTTGTAAGTCCTGACTGATGTCCTTTGGGTGTTAATACAAGGAACTGAAGATTCTGCATGCTAAAAAAATCAAGTAATCAATGAGAAGAAAACAGAAATATTGTACTTCTCAGCAACAGCAATAATAAATGAAACACAACAGTGATGAAGCAAAAAAAAAATGCAGGGAAAAAACATCAAATAGAGTTAACAAGAGTCAGTGTGGTAAAGAGTCAAGGTGATGACACCTTTAAACCAGACTAGTAACTTCGAATGGTATGCCGCCTCCCAGGTTAGAGCAATCACGAGGATGCTGGCAATCCTAAAGAATGCTGGGAATTTTTCATTAATTATAGTTTATACAGGAAATACTACCCCCAATGACTTGGAAAGATTTTGTACTACACTGCCTTATCTAGGCATTTTGAAACTGTATTAAAGATGGAAGTGGTGCCTTCCATTCCCAAAGACCCGTAACAGAAACCAAAAAGGTCATAATTGGGAATTAGCGATCTAAACAAATACTGTGGATTAACAGTATCTGCACAGCTTTCGTAACAACAATCTGTTTGGAAGGGATTATACAGTAAGCTATACATCACTGACATTACTATTTTGCATAACACACTATATATTAAAAAAAAAGAAACAAACATGGGAAAATGTGACAAAGCTTTTCTTCCACAATTCTGAAGACTTTTATAAAATTTATGTAGGCTATTTGCCATATCAGTCTAAAATAATTTCGCAACACAGGACCAGAATTGCCCGGGCTACCTGATTAACACAACATAAGAATACTCGAAGAGAAAACCCCAAACTCACAGGTCTAGGAAGTATGCTGCATACCCATGACACCACAATATCTCAGCTTTTCACATCTTAAGATATCTAGAGGGTAAGACAGTAGCTAATTAAGTTTTTCCTCCTTGAAAAACCTACTTCTTAAAACATGCTTACATGGAGGCACACGGTCCCTTACCTCCTGGAGTAGGCAGAAGACAGCTCATCTGCTTATGGGGAGTCTTTATTTCACTCTCCGTACACAACTCAGGTAAAGTACAGCCTCCAATACCAACTAACTAGTAAAGTGCTCAGCTACTGTTTTGTGTCTGCAAAGGCATTTAATGTCTTCTGTAACAATCTTCTCTCTATAATACTGTACGACACTCAAAATAAATGTTCTTTTGCAATTTTCTGTTTCAATAGTAAGTCAGGCTGTAGTTCCACAAGAATTTAAACAGACCAAAGTTAGGCACTGGTATGGTGCTTTTTAACTCCAAGCTTCATATTCCCGCCCTTCCCTTGTGCTTGTACCATCAATTAACTGATTACACAAGGAGTCAAATTCAAGACAACTCTGAACCAGGAGCGAAGTAACAAGAGCAAGGACAAAACAAAACAGGAAAAGGTTTTCTGACAGTTTAATTCCCTGAGCTGCCCCACTGCAGAACCTGATGAACGCTACTGCTAGCGTAAGGGAGGGGAAGGAAATGCAGAGCCCAGAACTGGAGAGCAGGAGGACCCATAGGACCAAGACCAGGTAAAAGTGCTGTGGATCACCAGTGCCCCTCTAGCTCGCTTCAAAATCTGTCACACAGGTATCTGTGCAATACTGAAGGAAGACACTTGGCTCCAAAAGAAGCTTTGTAAAAATAAAGCTACTTGTCTCTCAGTTAAAGATAACAGTAAACAAATTTATTAATTTGCACTGTATAAAAATATTCAGAAGCATATAATCTCCTTTTACACAAGTCTTCATTTTTCTAGCACTTCAGATTACTGGACTAACCTTTAAAACTAGGTTCCCATTTCACCATTTAGCTTTTCAGTTATTTTGTGCAATGTAACCAGACAGGTTAACTTTTGCCTTTTCAGTTCCTGAACACACTGGCTTTTGTGCCCGTCCTTCGTTAAAGAGCCTCCTCATTTCTGATGTGAAGGGTGTAGGTAATATTACTAAGAAACCAGTGCACATTAAGAGAGGGTCATATACCACTGAGGTCTGTTTGGATGGTTATGAGAATGCTGATTAACACTTTCTTTTTAATTTTTTATCATCAGAGTTTAAACTACAGGGCAAATACAAACATTAAAGCTGCTAAAATACATTAATAAAGTTTAGTGAATATTTGCATTTGGCTGCTGCAGCCCAGGGCAGGAGTGATGGGGATGGTCCTGGAAAGGACCAGCTAGAGCAAAGACAGACTGTTCACTGCCTTGGCCACGCTCTGCACTGGCCCTTCTCTTGCAAGTCTGCATGGAAGAATTTGGAGAGGGGAACAGGGCTGCAAGGCAAGGGCAAAAGACAGTTTAGCAGGGTGACAGGCAATAAAACCCAGGCTTGTAATTGAAATGGACATAATTCAATTACACAATATTTAGCTTTAAATAGATAAGTATAATCATAACATATGAACATGAGGCATTTGCAACAACTCTGGTAACATCAAAGTACTGCCTACAAAATGATAACTGTTCTTACATTTCTTTTTAATGATTACATTACACTTCAGGGAAATTATCCCAAGAAGCATCCTCCTCATGAACCTGGATTTTAAGCTGCCTCCAATTTTACATACAACAACATATTCCGGGAACTAGAGCAACTGCTTACAAAGTCTACTATTATAAAATTGCATAAAGTCAATACCCGGAAGAAAATCCCGTTATGCAGTAAAATAGATACTAGTTAAGCGTATTAAGAACCAAAGACAGAAACAACAGAAAAAAACCCCAAACCTTCCACACATCAGTTAAATAACTTGCCTCAAAAATCAAGGTGAGCAAAATACTAGGATACAAAATACACTAGGCTTTAATGTGTTTAAAAGCAAGTTAGAGGAGTCATGTAAATATAGACAGTATCTTCAATTCGACCAACAGGTACACAGTTAGATCTGGCTTTTAGGCTTTAAGGAGATGTGTGTCCCAAAATGTCTCTATTTTCCCTGCCAGCTACAGTTAGTCTAATTAAAGATATCACCTCCAGCTATAAATTTAATCTTGCTTATGTCTGGAAATCTTCAGGACAGCAACAGTATTATTACATGACAGAAAAAATTAAATTACTGAGGGCAAGGAAACATTAAAAGATACATTATTTATAAGGATCCAGACTATGCACTCCATATCCAGAAGCAGAGGTGATATCCCATTTGTAGAACATACAGCATAACTGTCCCCAGACTCCTGAGTATGGAGAGCACGGCAAAGAAGTCCTGATCAGGAGACTTTCTCACCCTGCAGAAACAGTGGATTTCTCTTAGATGCTCACATACATCACTATCAAGAACCTTGGAGAGTGAGTGTGGCTGCACACAGATGTGCATAGAAAGGACAGAGAATGTGCAGGAGGATTATCAGTCTCTGCATTAGGCTTCTGATTTCTCATCTTCCCACAGGCAGGCATAAGGGGAGGAATAGCAGGAAATCATCTTCATTTCCCTCATAATTCAAAGTGAACATCATGCACCTTGACTAGAAAGTCTCCAAGAACCACTACATAGCAACAGAACAATTCTTTCTTCCTTGAACATGCATCAAGAGGAGTCTCGCTGCAAATGAGACCTGTCAGCACAAGTAGTATCCTTCATGGATGATGGGACTAAATTTCAGCTCAGACTGACGTATGGCTCTGCTGAATTAGATGTTTGACATTTAGCAACAGTTAAGAGGGTTGCACCACATACACACTTTCTCAGAGACTTCTACAGCAGGTGGACTCTGCTAGCTTCTCTGCTGGGAGAGCACACCTTGACACAGGAAGAGACATCAGGTTTGCAAGTTAACTACAATAACTCACAGAAATACCCAGTGTTTCAGCTTTTGATTTTCTGCCATAAGATGGTTAAGCTTTCTGATGCCTAGCGGAATACACTAACGATGCAAGAAAACAACATGAACATTCTGGTCCTGCTCTAGAGATATCAAATACTGGTTGAAATGTATGGGGTCTTTTATATTTTTCCCCCCGCTCAGTATTTCTCACATTTCTAAGCTACAGAAGCACGCAGGCTATGCAGAGGGTACCTGGGGCCCCTTCTCAGCTTTCACCTTTGGCATTACAACAGATGATGATTGCTGAAGGGCAATAGCTTGGTATTGTCCTTCATTAGCGGAGTGAGCAACCCTTGTTGGAGTCTGAGACATTAATGAGTTTCAGAAAAGCATATTGGACTTCTGCAAGTCATTAGAGTCCTAAAAATCCAAATAATGTTAGTCTGTCTAGAGCCAAAGGTGAAAAAACAGTATCAGTGACAATTAGGGAATTTTTTGCTGCAAAGATGAGCCATTCAAATACTCCTACCACAGATCTAACTTTTTGACAGTCTGGCACTAAGTGTTTGGCTAAGAATGCTAATGGAGAAGGAGACTTCCTCCCTTTTATCTCTGATGAAGACAGTCGTCTTAACACCTCTACAGCTGTACTGGTATCCATTCAAACACAGGTGATTTCCAAGACTGGCATCAATCCAGCCAACAAGGCAAATGGTGTTCGAGGGAGTGGAAAAAAGGCTGTTCATCAGGTCCTTCAAAGCAAAACCTGCAGAATTTGAAGGATACAGCTCTGCCTGACAGATGGGAGAACATACCTACTTTATGGTAACAGAGACCAACTATTCTTTCAGGAAGTTGCCTATATACAAGATATTGTGGTTTATTACAAAGCCTGTATTAATGCAGGTTATAGACTGGTACCAGTGGACCTGGATCTGCATAAATCTTGCTCTCTGAAGGCAGATTTAGTTGGCAGATCACTGCTAGCACTTGCACCCTGCACAGCAGTCTGCTGCTTCTCTTCACATCTGGGTTGCTACAAAGCTTCCCTGTCTCTTTTGTTACAAGACTGATTTCTTCTTTCTTTCTGAGCTTCTTAGTCAGCACTTGGTCTGATCCCACTTGGGGCTAGACTTACACGAGCAGCAAAGCTTAGTCCAGAGGATGGTGATCAGATCACAACAGTTGAAATAAAAGATAAAGAAAGAAGGCTGAGAATGGGCATGTTTAACTTCAGCTTAGTAGTAACATTAAGATATTCACCAAGTACAATCTTGCTGTCACGACATGAAACTGGGGGAGAGTTGCAACTGTTATCATCCCCTCCCGACTTTGTATACAGAAAATTTTAGCTTTCCAAGCCTGCTGGAAGAATCTGACAGAGTTAAAAATACTTGGTCTCACATATGAGAGTGGTATGCACTACTGCAGTAGGACCAGCAGCAACATCTACTCCACGAACCTGTTCCATGTACATAAGACATTTCCTCCTTCCAGGACACTAATTAAGACTTTTTAAAAGAAATAAAAATGCATGCAGGTCCTCCTCTACTCCAAAGCAAATCTTGCAATTGTCTTTTAATGTTCAAATTTAGTCGACAATTGCTAGTCGACTACCTCAGAGAACAAAATGAGCTCTTGTGAGGTTATCAGAATAGCTGAGGAATGGCCACAGTGACCAGAGAAATTTATTTAGTTCTTAGTTCACCATAATGTCGCTTCTGATTGTGGCTGGCTGAAGACGTGAGAAGACAGCATAAACTACTGTCAATTTGTCTTCCGTATCACAGCACAATAATCCTAAGGGTTCACTATAATCACTAAGTATTTAGTAAGTAGGTATGCTATTACACCTACATACTAAGTAGGTATGCTATTACTTGATTTCAAACCAGTAGGGTTCTACATGGACTTAGTGCACAGACTTGAAGCTTTCTGTTGTGCAAGTCAAAACAAAGAATTGAAATAAAAACAAATTAATAACCCATCTGTAAACTACACAACAGTACATCCATACTACAGATGATCTTTACAGTGGGTCAGGGTGAGCACTAAAGTGTTTTTTCCTTATTTTTTCTCCATTTGCTAAAACCACAGCTTCAATGATCTTATATTAAGTGATCAAATATTAAGTGACCTGAAAAATAAAGTTTGAAAGGAAAATAACTTCTCTGATCTTTATTGACACTTTCTTTTTTTTCATTTTAAGAAAATGTTGAATATAGCCCTATTAGGGACTACTGAATGTGGAGCAAAAATCCAGAAATCTTTTAAATACAATTAATTTGTAATACTTTATTTTAGTTAAGTCCATCATATGGAGTGCAAGTAACGACATACTACAAGGATTGCAGGTTTTCTCCTTTCATTTTCTTGTCAATGCACACTAACAAAAATACGTTATCTCTGCAGTCAAACAGTCCTCAGGAGAAAAATCCCAGGACTGAAAAAAACCTTCACTCCTATTTCTTCTGTGCAGACTGCCATGAAACAGACTTTAATCCTCCAACTGGTGTTTTCTTCATAAATACTCAGCAAGGCACAACTGGCACTCACACGCTAGCCTGCAAAGCTGTATTATCTCCTGCAGGAGAGCGACTCTGGTTCAAGGCAGTACAACTGGACTGAAGGAGAGCTGGCTTAATTCCTGGATCCCAAACATTCTTGCACAACCCTGATTAGATTTTTCTGTGCCTCAGTATCCCATCTCTAAAATCAGAATAATATGCTCTTTGTCTGCCCTGCCTGTTTAGATTGCAGCCTTTCAGTATTCTCTTACTATTTGTCCATACTCTGCAGCCATAATAAGGCCCTTCATTTTGGCTGGGACCTCACTACGACTATAGAACAAGCAATGATTAAGATAACTTCCAGTATGTTTTAGAAGTGGTGATGACAATTGGGATGCTATCGCAAAGACTTATTAAAGAAGTCTTAATAATGCTTAAAGGAGCATTTTCATATCCAAGTGGCACACATAATTGCAGCAAATAGCCGTCTTTGTTGACATTATCAAATAAAACTTTTGTTATGCATTCGTTACAGAAATCTCGCTTTTTTGAGTAAGAACTTAAGTTATTAAGGGTTTAAAAAAAGTCCTATAAAAATGAAATTTTCACAGCTTTCTAGCCCAGCTCTTTAATAACAATATTACTATTGTTATTATAGTACAAGTCTAATATAGCATCATCAGGAAAATATTTCTCAGACAATGACTAATGAGTATACTCTTCTAATTTTTCTAGCAGGGAAAACAATGAGTAAATGAGCAAAAAATGTTGAGAAAAATAAAATTCCTAATCTCACCTATGTCATTTTACAAAATACCAAGTTTCTCATTGCTCGTCCATGTACAGGAAGAGTGAACCCCTATGCTGTTCCCATTTCATCACGTGTTGTTATAGGTGCCTTTACTGCTGTCAGAATATCCATCACTGCTGAGGAAAGTCAGTATTTCTTTATATTCCACAAGTCAGCCATCAGAAAACTCAGAGAAACCTCAAATCTAGTTCCTCCTCTCCCAAAATGTTCTGTGAAGTTTTACAATCAAGTTACTATTTCTTTGTGACAAATAAGGAAAACCCCTGTTGTTTCAGTACACCTGAGAAAAAGATGCTATGTCCAGTAAAAGCGCAAGTTTGGTGTATATCATCTTTCACTACTAGGTTGCTACTTTAAAGCATATTGCTAATGATTAGTACTGTCCATTAAATATTTGGTGGCTGCTGTATAGCTAAATTTGTCAAGAATAAGTTTGCCAACAGACATAACCACAGCTAGATCCAGGACACCACTGGTGCACTACAACAGAAAAGAGCTAATCTTTAGCAAATCACATCATAAGATACTATGAGGGAATTTGCTGTTTACCTGCTCTATAGCCAATTTCAGTTTCTGGGTCTGTCAGCTCTTCAAAAGCATAGCTAAAAAAACGTCAAACATAACTAAATATCTAAATATTTCACATCTCAAAGCAATCAGACACACCCACTGAAACTCATTAGTCATGACATTTACAACACATATGCACTTTACAAGCGAAACAATGTGCAGCATTCAAAAGCTGACTGTACACATGAAAGGGCACTTTCTATGCAGCCACGTATATCAATTCCTATTTTTCTTTTCCAGTAATTGCCTGGCTTTTTCCAATCCCCAAGTCCATCTCCAAAGGTATTTCTGTTCTGTTACTTCACTTGTCGCTTCAACAGAAGCCAAAGGCAATAACATCTTTTAATTTAAGAACTCTCTTCTCACCCAAGGTGGAAGGTGTCTTCTCATTCTTAATCAACAGCTGGATATGAAATGAAAATGTATTGTCTAAATGTATTTTCTAAAAGGGCACAAATAATTCGTATGCCAATTCTCTGTGCTTTTTCTGTACTGCCTCCTACACCTCTAACAGTGCCTCTCTTCAGGAATACTGCCTCTCATGTAACTCCTCTCTCCTAGAAGTTACTTTCAGATAGACTTTCAATAAGATCATCTTTTTCCTTCACACAATTCCAAATGAAATGGATTTCGTTCTCTTTCCTGTTGGTCAGCAGATCAAGGTACTGCTTAAAGTGCTCAACTGCGCTTTTTTTTTTTTCAGTTAGAGGACTTTACGCCAAAGAAAAATATGAGAAAAAGTTCATTAATGGATAACAGGATATGGAAATATGAATGAGAAACTTTTTAACCGAAGTCCAAACATACAAAAACTCTACCCTAATGCCACTTAGACAAAACAGTTAAAACAGGCAATAATATTGAAGAGCAATCTTTAGTTCCACTAACATACAACTCCAGAAAATAGCTCTCTTGTTTTAAGAACTCTGCTCTCAAGGGAGTAATTTTCCTTGCAAGTACAATCAGTCAAATATTTTTACTGTCTGAAAAAGCATACATACATCATCAGCTCTTACACTGAGATTTATATAGTACACTTACACACACCACAAACATTTTCCAGGATAGGAATACGCTCCTACTGGTTAAACATGTTAAGTATAGACAAACGAGTCTGGCAATGCAGCACTTTGTACTCGTACAGTATTCTCTTCCCTGTTCCAGGAGATACAAGCACAGTTTTGCTCAACTAACCGAGTCTATGCCAAGAGCCTGCTGCACACCTCAGGGAGCGTTCTTACCTCCAAGAGACACCACCCATAGAGAACACAGTCAGTACAAGTCCGTATGCCACTAAAGTGTCCATCAAATCTCAATATGAACATCCTAAAGCATATGTACACGCCACATTTAGAGGTGTTCCCTTCCTCCCCACTCCCTCCTTCTTCCAGGGGTACCACTAACAAAGATACAGTTTGTCACAGGTACAGGATCAGCCACCATTTAAAGCCTCAAAATAAAGCTCTGCAGTTAAAGCGATCACCCTATAAAGGGGCAAACTCCACTACCAAGACCGACTCACGAGATTCACTGCCATCTGATGAGAGAAAAATGGAATTTTTTTTGTTGTTGCTACATCAGGCAAAAAAGGTCGTAAGAAACTTGAGGAGCTTTTACCAACTAAAGAATGAGCAAAAGAAATTGTATTTCCCCTCTGAAATATCAGGATATTTCAGTTCTGAAGACTTTAAAAAAAATGTACAGAGCGAGTTTAAAGAAACTTGTCCATCTAGTAGTACTGAAAACAGCAAAAGAAAGAAACGAAAAAGCAATGGAAGACGTGTTATTTGTAAATGTCAAAAAAAAAGATCTGCACTTGTTATGCTGCACAGTACCTACTCATAATACAAATCATCGGTTTAATATTGTCACTCAAAGGCATACACACTAATATAATAAAAGCTATTAATGAGGCTCTTTCCTTTTAATGAAAGAAAGCAGTAGTTTATTAGTTCAATCACGTTATTGTTCTGTTCCAATTTGTGCCACACTGAATACTGCACAAGTCATATTCTGACCTGCACCTACGTAATTCTTACTATTTAACAAACAAAAAATAATGCAACAATTTCATTTTCACATTCTCAAAGAGAGACTAAGAAAAGCTTCAGTTGTCTTTGGAGCTGGTTTGTTTGTTTGTTTCCTGGACAGGAGAAAAAAAAGTAGCTTTTGGGGAATGAATGACTCAAAATACAGAAGATAAGATTAAAATCAGGAAAAACAATTAAGTATACGACTACTACAAGGATCTTTCCAGCTCACTCTTCTTCACAATGTTACCTCACTTTCCACTATTTGGCAGGAGCAATGACGCACTAGTACTTGGTTAGTACTTCAGGGGGTAACTCAAATACCACAAGGCATCATTTCTGAGCCTTGGAAAGTCTTTCTTTTTAAAGGAAGACCACGTGCATGTAATCAAGAATCAGCAGGCTGATTCAGATCTTGAGATGTGCTACACTGAGTGAAAAAGTACCAATGTTTTACAGCCATTTGACCACAGAGGTAGTGAGCCTGCTTCTCAATGAAGCCCCTTGAGTCCGGTTTCCTCACAGTGGGTATGCTGCAGCTTCACTGCTGTTGACACTTGACTGAGGTTAGGATACGAAGCCTCAGCCATTTTTACTGGGAAGCTAAGAACATCCTACAAACACACACAAAGAGAAATGCACCAAAATTAAAGCAAGCTGCTGAAAACAGGTCTGCTCAGTGACTGTCCCAGGTTCTCGGCACAAACGTGCAAAAGGTCAGTAACAACATTTGCTGACACGACCTGATCCCAGAAGTGATGCTTTCACCAGCACCCAGCTTCCCAGATTAATCCCACCCACCTAACAGCTCACTGACACAAGTGGACTACTTCACAGAATCACAGAATCACAGAATGTTAGGGATTGGAAGGGACCTCAAAAGATCATCTAGTCCAATCCCCCTGCCGGAGCAGGATTGCCTAGACCATATCACACAGGAACGCGTCCAGGCGGGTTTTGAATATCTCCAGAGAAGGAGACTCCACAACCTCTCTGGGCAGCCTGTTCCAGTGTTCGGTCACCCTCACCGTAAAGAGGTCACCCTCACTTCACACTTCTTATGTTGCAGCCTGATGCCTGTCAACTTTGCTTAGAAGGAATCTCCCTTCCAGTATTATACTATTCTGAAGATTTGGGTGTAGTAAAGCAGTTATTAATTTATTTCATCCAGTATTACAGTGTTGTGCTAGCTCTGCAACAGTTGAAAAAAAAAAAATCAACAAAAGTTCTGTTTAAAGACTGATTCTTCACATGTTTAGAATCCACATTTTTTCAGCTTTTCTTCAAGTCTGCTGTGCCTCCTAGTGCTCCATGATTTACCTAATTGTAGAGTCATTGGAACAAGAGGTTTCCTAGATAGAGTCGAAGATATAGCTTTTCAGGGACACTCTCAATTCTCTGGCACACACCTGGCTTCAGCACTGATAATGCCTTGAATAGACAGAAGAAAAAGGAGATAGAGAAGGAAAAATGCCCTGCCTTGTCTCATGCATTTAAAGTACACTCCAGCATCATAAAGCAAGAAAAAGTCATCAGGATTCATGGACAGAGACCACTTAAGAGAACTTTTCACCAACCCCATTGAACAAAAATATCCTCCACACTATTACAAGGAGCAAACCTTACCCCCATTTACTGTAACAGTATGGGTCCTTGGCGGGCTGTTACTAATTCCCGTACAATCCAACAGACAGGACAGTGGACAAAGGAGGAGTCAAACCCTGCATTCCTTCATCGCCTACTGGGAACACTTTCAGCCAAATTTCTCGAATTCTTAGTGTCTTTCCCTGTGCATCAGGAGGAATTGTGTACATTGTAATTCCTAATAAAATGCTTTCAAATTTATTGATGCAAACCATCACACAAGAAAATAAGTATATCAATTTTTACGCATATCTTAATATATGTTAACACCTCACCTGCAAGTTTATGTGATATGGCATAAGTGGTAGCTAATTCCTATCACAACATTTCATCTGGGAAAAAAACCACTAGTATTACTACTTTTCCAAAAGACTGAGTTCAACAAAATTCAGCTTCTGAAAAAAAAACCCCACAACAGAAGATATCCTAAATATGGTACAGCAGCCATGCGAGTGAACATCTGTCCACGGAGAATTGTCTCCATGTTCTCCAAGTGGAACTACATTGAGGATCAGAAGTAAACTCTGGAGCTGCTCGTGTGAGCCGAAGCTGCTTCAGTGTGAGAAGCACATACGTATCTTGAGGGATGCAACATACCCCAATGCAGCTGCACTGTGTACACTGTTGCAGCACTAGACCTGTGGAATGTACCTGCCTCAGGGATCTTGGCAACAGTTGGGTGAGAGATTAATGCGGTGCACGAATTTAATGAAGGGTAAATTAATATAATGTCAGACAGAATCACTATTCTAAGCACCCTCCTTCTGAATCTCCCATTTGATAGACATGTGAATTTTGTTGAAGTCTGATTCTGAATGGCATGAGATACCACTTGCTAACATAAACTCCCTGTTAATGAAGCTTCTGTAAATGATCTATCCAACTACTCTGCAATTAAATACCATCCTGTTTCTGAGATTTTCACAAACAGTCTTTCCAACAGAAAGGATATTCTGTACTTATCAGAGCAGAAAGGTTGAACAGTCCATTTATTTTTTTCAAGCATTCATGATAGAAAGCTTCTGTCGAAGGAAAACTCTTAAACCCAGAATACACTTTGCTCCACAATGTTAAAACATAAAGCATCTTCAAAGCTTCTGTCATAGGCAGAAGATTCCTAAACTAGTTTCATACCTCAAAGTGCATTTGTTCTTTTAAGTCTCTAAGTTCAAGTGCAGTGCATAATTTGATACCTAAACAGAGTCAAATGGCCACACTTTAAAACTTGCCTCTCAATTGTGAGCATTAAGGAGTCAATAATCTTTGTAGTTTGTAAAACTGAACTCTCTTTATTTTGATTAGAACAACACGTTTCTGCAATGTAAAAAGCCACCAAGAACTGTAAAAAAACTATGAAAGAACTATGTGGAAACACGTACTCTGAGTAAGTTACTAGGATGCATAGTTACTGCATGGCTATAGAATAGAGTTAAGGCAGCCTGGATACCTTACCTATAAAATTTCTTTACTGATTTAATGAGATCCTTTAGTGTCCGAAATATTACTTTATAACTTTATCACTCACTATCTGTATTTGCAATACTTGAAGGATACTTGCAACATCACTTTAACTATTAAAAATCTTTAATATTACCACATTTTCTCAACATAGTTTTACATTAGTGAATAACAAAAAAGAGATTTTTTCTTCTTCCTGACTGTATCATCCTAAACTCTTCATAGACACAAATCAGAACTTGCTAACTACAATTCTATTTTCTTATCACTTAAGTGGAAGCAGTTTCCATTTCATGAACCAGCTGAATTTTACAGCTAACACTATCAAAGTCATCAGCTATTAAGTTCAACAACAACACAAACAATTTCAGTGGAAAACACGGGCATAACTAACACCCACCCCCGGATTCAAAATCTTAGTCTGTAACTGCATGTACATAAAGTGGATAGATTTAGTTTCATCTAAGAGTGACATTTTACAGCAAGGAGAATGTTGCAACTATCTACCACTTACAGTTCAGAAGCTGACCATTTGGCCATTCACAATTAATTTATTTTGGTTCAGTTATCAACTGAGTAGCTACCAGAAATTAACAGATGACAACTCCCCTTGTCAAAGAAAGGAAAAAAAGAGAGAAAGAGAGAAAGAGAGAAAGAGAGAAAGAGAGAAAGAGAGAAAGAGAGAAAGAGAGAAAGAGAGAAAGAGAGAAAGAGAGAAAGAGAGAAAGAGAGAAAGAGAGAAAGAGAGAAAGAGAGAAAGAGAGAAAGAGAGAGAGAGAGGGAGAAAGGGAGAAAGGGAGAAAGGGAGAAAAAGGGAGAAAGGGAGAAAGGGAGAAAGGGAGAAAGGGAGAAAGGGAGAAAGGGAGACAGGGAGAACGGGAGAACGGGAGAACGGGAGAAAGGGCGAAAGGGAGAAAGGGAGAAGGGGAGAAAGGGAGAAAGGGAGAAAGGGAGAAAGGGAGAAAGGGAGAAAGGGAGAAAGGGAGAAAGGGAGAAAGGGAGAAAGGGAGAAAGGGAGAAAGGGAGAAAGGGAGAAAGGGAGAAAGGGAGAAAGGGAGAAAGGGAGAAAGGGAGAAAGGGAGAAAGGGAGAAAGGGAGAAAGAGAGAAAGGGAGAAAGGGAGAAAGGGAGAAAGGGAGAAAGGGAGAAAGGGAGAAAGGGAGAAAGGGAGAAAGGGAGAAAGGGAGAAAGGGAGAAAGGGAGAAAGGGAGAAAGGGAGAAAGGGAGAAAGGGAGAAAGGGAGAAAGGGAGAAAGGGAGAAAGGGAGAAAGGGAGAAAGAGAGAAAGAGAGAAAGAGAGAAAGAGAGAAAGAGAGAAAGAGAGAAAGAGAGAAAGAGAGAAAGAGAGAAAGAGAGAAAGAGAGAAAGAGAGAAAGAGAGAAAGAGAGAAAGAGAGAAGAGAGAAAGAGAGAAAGAGAGAAAGAGAGAAAGAGAGAAAGAGAGAAAGAGAGAAAGAGAGAAAGAGAGAAAGAGAGAAAGAGAGAAAGAGAGAAAGAGAGAAAGAGAGAAAGAGAGAAAGAGAGAAAGAGAGAAAGAGAGAAAGAGAGAAAGAGAGAAAGAGAGAAAGAGAGAAAGAGAGAAAGAGAAAGAGAAAAGCAATAATGAAAAAGAGATTGTAATACAATAAAAATCACTAGTAATCATTCATGCCCAATTATCAAAACATACCCCAATTCTTATTAAAATAACATACTCATAGCTAGCTCACAATCACTGTTTACATTCCAAGATAATTTACAAGCGCTTTACAACTGCATGTTTCAATAACCTTACAAGGACTTTTATTCCTCTGTGGAAACAGAGCATTACAAAATGTCAAACTTGTTGCAAAACTGCTGATGAAATTGTGAATAAAATAATCTCTGCTAAAATTCCACCAAAAAGATACACTATACAAAAAAGAATTAAAGCATTCTTCCCATGATAATATTTCTTCTTTGCAAAAAAAATTTAAATATTTATGTAAATAATACAGGACTATTTTTTTCCAGTTCTATCATCAACTGCTATTTTACAGACTGGAATTGTATTTCACTTTATTAAAGTTACAGAACAAATGCACCAAGGCCTAAACTTTAATGACTGGATTACTGTATTATCATCATAACATCTGCGTACAAGGATATAAGGATCTCCTTAAGTGACGTGCACTGACTTGACTGCGCGGCTTTCAATTACATTCATAAGACTTCTAAATTTGACAACCTCCAAACATAAATGAAAAAGAAATGCTTTCATTTTCAAAAAGTCAATATTCTGAACTTTTAAGAAAGGTTTTTGGACACGTAAGGTGAGCAAGATCACTCATAATGGGAGCTATCCTGCTGTTAATGAAAACTTTGCCCTCTATTTTGCCGTGCAGAGTGCTGAACACACATTCCAAGGGAACTGTAAGCCATCAGTAGCCCAGACACCATCAAAACTCGGGACACTCTAAGCAAACAAAAACTTAATCATTTACCACACTTCTTGATTCCTTCAAACACATTCTGGCAATTTGCAGGCTCCCATAGTACTCCCGTTAGGCATATCTGAAGCACCTACACATAAAGCAAATTAGGCAAGAGGGCACGCTACTAGCCAGGACACATCCCCCGAAACTTCAGAAGACACGCTCCCAGAAAATGCCCCCCTGCTCCTCTCCCCTACTCTTCTTCTCCAGGGTAATTTCCTTTCACCTCTAGCCCTCTGTGCCCTTTCACCTGCCCAAGCCCCTCTAATTAAAAGTAAACCTATGGTAGAAAATACCAGGAGCAACTCAAAACCAAGTAAAAGGAGATACCACATACAACAGCAACTTCCTTGCTGCAAAGTGTCTCTCTGAATGAACCAGCTCCATAGGAGCACTCTGAGTCAGTTTGCTCTCATAAAAAGAAAATAATGAACTGAGACGCTAAAGTGAAGGAAAGCCTCCTTCAAGCTATGGAACATATACAGTAGCATCAAATTGCTACTCTACCAGCTGCTTGGATCTAAGAGCAAATTCCGAGGAAAAAACCCCCACAATTCAAAGCTATCCAAGGCTTCGATACACAGGTTAGTAGAGTGAAGTTCACAGATATTCCTGTATAAATAATATACTCCAAGGCAAGGTTTGCCAGTGCTGCCTGGACAGAGACCTGGATTTTGCTAAGTATCTAACTTTGTTTGACTGCAAGTACAGCAAAATTTTAAACACAACAAAAAAGCACAACTCTTCTGATGATAAAATTTCTTTCATAAAATAGCCCAATAAGACTGGCACACTCTGAGAGATATGGATAAGTAGTTTTTCTCTCCTCAAACAAAGGAAGAATCAAAACCTAACTTGCTGGCAGCAGTGTAAAGCTGTGGCTGGTCTCAGTTTCCAAGTTCCCACGTATATGCTGAGTCCTCCATTACCCTGCTCTTCATGAAAATATCAATGGTTACTCAAAGTAAGGCAAAGGGGGATGTAGCCTCTGTACATATACAACTAGCTACACCGTGTAAGTAACAAGATAGAGGTCTTTGGGGAATATGGTTGAAAACGTGCCATGTGCTGCGATTACATGCAGCAATATTTTCTTTTTACTCACCTCAGCCTCATACAATCTCCAAATGAAGGTGAACCTAACCAAAGCACTCCAGCAACACAACTGGAGATTTATCTTATGTGTATGGACCAAGTCACTTGGCCTTTCCATGTTTCTGTTTCTCCATCTGTGATACTTCACAGAAAGCTTGAGATGCTTAATTTATTAGCAGCCTGCCAAGTGCTTTAGACAAGTGTGTTACTAAAGCATTAAAACTATGTTCACTGATTCTGAAAGGGTAAACCGTTACGTCAAACCAAAATAAAACCAACAATATCCTTAAAAGAAGGCTACACTTTTTAAATGCAGAAGTATCATGTTTACCTTATTTGCCTTTATAGAAAAAAAACCTCCACATTTTAGGTATTTTATTACAGTAGGACATCAGGGATCTGACTTTCTTCTGAAGCCCCTTTCCCTTCATTTACTGTTACACTCCCAAAGGAAGTGATAAGCAGAGAGAAACAAACCAGTAACACCAAATGAAAGTGACACGTGCCCAGCCAGGGTCACTGTCCCCAGGCCACAGGGGAAGACCCCTACACAGCAAGGCCTGTCAGCAATCTTTAACTGACAGCAGATGTCAATGACGGGTTGCCTGATCAGGGCAGAAAACAGTCTGGATGCTAATACAGACAAGGGCAAACTGTTTCCAACACCTGCAAAAGACAATGTATCAGATACTGGCAGTGAACACTATTTAAGCACCAGACTTTTTTCAAAGCAGTATCTACGTGCAAGTTTTGTATCTATACAAACCCAAGGTTCAGGCTTTCGCTCTTTTGGAAATGTTGCTTTTGCTTCAATATCACCAAAAGAATTCTCAAGAAACCATCCCTGGCAAGAGAAGCAAACAGTCCACCTAAAATACTGACAATGGACACGGATCATCTGAAAACACCAGCTATATAATACAGACACATATTGACCAACTCCCAGACACTAGTTCCACTTAGAAGTATATAATATATACTTTTCATAGCTAAAACCAGTTGCTATAAAAGAGACAGCTGAAACAAAATAAGAAATCCAAAAGAGAGACTGATAAATAACAATACTGATTTCTAGTAATTTTTCAAATTATTAAAACATGAATAGCCAAATAAAATAAATATTCTTCAATATATCACAAATGAAAACCAGCTTTCATTTAGGCAAAAGATCCCCAGCGCACTGTATAAAAGTTGTAACATCAGATGAGGGAACATGACTGATGCCCTGAAAGAGGGTCATTTTTGAATCACCAGATACTTAAAAAACTCAAAACCCAAAAGCAAACATGATCACAGAGAATTTTCTAAATATATGAATATATGTATACACATATACCTATATTTTTAGGATATCTGCTGTAATCCGCCTGTAGATTTTCAGCATACAAATATGGCAACGCTGCATTGCCATCCTTCATCTTGTTCCTGTTAACCTTTTTGTGTGCTTTAGATCTTTTTCAGACTGCAAATGTATATTTGTACTACACTTTGCTGCTAGTTCAGCCAGCACACAATTTAAAAGATGGCCTGACGCAACTGCAGCTCTCTGCATCCTTAAGCTCCCACATCAGCGCTAAGTGTTTCAGTCCCACACTTCAAAGTCTACACTGCAGAACCTACCCTGCCTATAGCATCCTGAAGAGTCACTACAGTAAAAGTAACATTTTTTCCTCCTGACAGGTCAGTGTGGCACTCTCTCAGGAGGTGATGGGCAGTAAGAAAGTAGAGTTTCAGTTCAGTAAGACACACAGAGATGGAAGTACTCCTCTCCTGGGAGCTGGCATCTGACCCATGTGCCATATCAAGTACATACTGTTTTGCAAGAGCTAACGGGCTTCTTCACATCGCTGCCATTGAGGACAGGAACTCTTCTGGTACAAGTGACTGCTGTCATTTGTCTCCTGCAGAACCACACCTTGACATTTTGGTAAGGGAGTAGGGAGGAGAGAAAGGGTTTCTTCATAATCAACAGACATCAGATGGAAAAGCATGGTTCAAGATGCCCTGCCTTTTGATAGGTGGGACACTGACACAAAAAGCCAAGGGAATACCCAGAATGGTTTGGTGCCATCATGTGCTATACTAGGCTCTGCAGCTTGTTTCTCCTGAAGCAAGCACAACTTTTGGAAGATGATGGTCCTCATCCATTTAGAATTTGAGACTGTGGCATGACAATCTAGAGCACAATTTTTTTCAACATGTACCATTGTTCCCATAGAAGGCAAATGAGAAATAAGAACTTTGGTGCTGTGAACTTTCAGCTTGAATAACAGCCATGAGGAACACTACCTCACAGGAAGGTGAAGCCTTGAGCTTTCTACAGTACAATCGAGTTTCCATACGTTTTAAAGATCTTGCCTTACAGCAACAATAGATCGGCCTAATACACAGCCTTGGCTGGTCACACCGTGCAGGTAGAATAACTTTATCTGACTGCTTCCTCCAGATTTTAATGAATCTGTGCCTACTGCAGGGTATCAGTCTCCTTCCTGAACTCCTGCTTTCAGACTAGAAATTACTCTTTATAGTGCCTTACGTCAAAGCAAATGATATAATCTTTTGTTGTTGTATTTGCCATAGTCTCAAATACAATTCATCTGAATGCAGATATGGATTAAATGATGCTGGAAAGGTTAAGTAGACCAATCATCTGCTTGATCTTAGCATGGTTGCTACTATTCTGCAGAGAATACTGGCCTAACAGCAGATCCTGGCCTAATCCAACATTTGTGAAACTGTGGATAAAGGGATCTATACAGCGAGGGGACCACGACAAGGACACTCAGTCCAGACATTCAATCCAGCTCACTACACAAGTAACACACTAAAGGTGATTCAGAGTGTAAATTTCTAAATATTTTGTAGCTACTCAGCAAAGAACTGATGGATCAGACACACCTGCCAAGCACGCACAGCAACAAGGAACTGACGGAGATTCAGATTCTCTGGACCTTTAAACCCCTCCTCATGGTACTACCACAGTGTAGCACAGGACATGTATGACCCTGTACATTCCTGACCAGAAACAGCCTGAGCTCACGCACAGAGAATTCACATGGCTCTAGAACAGAACACACACTGACACATGTTTGGAGCAAACCTCATCTTCCAATTCACAGTTTGTTTTAGCCTTTCCAACTGCAGGGGAAAAAAAACCCACCCAAAAAAAAGCCCATCTATTCTGCAGCCCTGAAATTCTTTCATTTTTGTTGGGTGTGTAAACCTAAAAAATTAACATTTCATAAAAAGAAATCCAATATTGCATATTTTCTTTTTTAGAGCCTCAATTAATGCTGCCTTCTTTAACAAGTTTTTGGAGGCAGCAATACTGGTAAGGGGATGAGGGAGGAGAATTTATAAACTTGAGACGAAGAACATTTGTACACAGTGCTTACAAGAGTTACAGAACCACTGACACTGAGGAAACTTCTGAAAGTGTGTCTTCACTGAGAGTAGGTTAGGTGCTTCCTTTAACCCCACATACACAACACTGTATGTGTGTATGGCCTTGCTGGGGGCATAACCAAGAGAAAAGGTGACCCTTTCACTCAGACAGGTAATGGTTTTAGAAGAAAGAGGCAAACTAAATGATGCAAGTGCTAATGCCCTTCAAAAGATTCCTACTATTTCTTTTGCAAAACCAGGACAAAAAGAGTTCTCACACAGTTCATTAGAAATTACAGAGTCTCTTACCTTACTATAAAGATTGATCTGCTACGTCCTCATAAATCCACGGACAAGAAGGTAGCGCCAGGAAAAACATGTTAACAAAGGTTGCTTTGCTTTGCAAACAAAGTAAAACCAAAGAAAGCATTTGGGCCCAGCTGTCAGGTACATGAACTTACAGTGAGAGGACACAAACTATCTGCAACGCTTCTGAGAAGGCTAGCAATTATATTGGTAAATGATTAAGTTATGCTTAGAATTAATGACTGGAGGGATATTTGTGTTTTCCATTACCAGGAAAATACAAAGGGAGAATGGAAAGTGTTATTTCCTCTCTTACATGCTATTAAAGGATGGTCCCTTCTCACCCACCCCGCTAGAAAGCTGCCTTTTTGCTTTGCTCACCTCATCTTTCACACGAACACCTCTTTTAACAAAAGAAGCATTTAACATGTATGAAATTTTAGGGAGGAGAGGAATTAAGAACAAAAATCTTCCTTATGATCTGTACTGAATTTCTATGTTAAAACAGGCCATAGAATTTCATCACATTATTCTAGTTTCAAACTCAAGCTTTCTCACTGGCTAAAGCATCCTTCCCAGGAAAGCACCAGGGTCTTATGCAAGGATTTTGTGCAACGGAGAGTCTACTACATCCCTTGATAAGCTGTTCCTATTTAATTGTATCATTAGAAAACTGCGCCTTATTTCTAGTCTGAACTGATCTAGCTTCAGCTTTCAGCACGAGAATCCCCTTAATCTAGCTGACAAAGAACCATCTAACTGTCAGACACCTTCGCCCTGTCTAAGTACTTACAGACTTATCAGGTAGCCTCTACCGTCTGTTGATAAACTAAATAGATTGAGCTTCTTAAATCTTCCATTCTAAAGCTGATTATCCAGACCTCAAATTAATATAGATTTTTCTGAACTCCTTCCAGTTTTTCTAACACCTGGTGTGCCCATCAGAACTGGGATACAGTATTTCAGTAAAGCTGTATAAAAAGCAGTAGTATTCACATCCTTCCTACTCTCCCAGTCATGCACTTTCAGCCTTCTTCAAGACTGCTTTGCACAGGGAGTAATACTTAATCAACCCCCTAAGGTAATCCTTCCTCCCCTAATTATATTCTAGATAGAAGTTATTCCTAACACAACAAATTCAGAATGGACCATAACCAAATTTACTTCTGTTTGTTATAAAGAAAAATATATGGTTTGTTTTAAACTCCAATTGCATAAGCTCTATGTATGATGGAGCGTCTGAATTCAGTGTCTGTATTTTACAGGAGAAAAACTACAGAGAAAAAGATTATGTTGCAATCATGTAATAGTTACCCAATTTAAAGCTACCTCTTTAAACTACTATTTCATTCAATAAATTCACCACTCCCAGCCTATTTTGCACTACGGCATTCTGACGCTTACTTGTATATTCACCTCTTGAGGTGCTGGGTGGCCACAGCAGATTTTATTTTCAGCAAAATCCAGTGAGCACAACGAAAGATTGCTTCAGGCTAGAGGCAGTGTTCTACCAGACAAAAGGCAGAGCTGCAAGCTAGTCATGGAGGATTTGTTAATGTTATAAATCTACCCGTGTAGTGAAAATTAATTGCCAGTTATAATCTTCAATTATTACTGTATCACCAGCTAGTTTCCCTTCCTATCTTGGATGAAAAAAGAATTCAAGTAAAATCATGACGTATCTAGGATGACCATTTCCACAAACAGAAACAAAAAGCAAACTGCCCCAAAAATCAAAATAGATACTATAAGATCATATCCTATAATATCTGGTAAAGTATACATGGTCCTCACCGGCAGAGGAGGTGCAGAACAGAAGATGATGCTGGTGATGTCTGCACAGTAAAGGTGCAAGGAAACTAGCTTCTGGAGCAGTAACATCAAATTCTACTTTTAAGTAATTTTAAAATGATAGAAAAGCACCATACCTGCAGCATATCTGTGGTGACTTGCTAAAATATAGTGAAGTAGTGTGTTTTTTTGCTGTAATAAGAACTGGCCTATTCTCATAAGATTGGTTTGGGTAACTGTTCTTTGGTAGAAAGATTAATCCCAACAATGTATTTCAAAAGATGGCAGTCACTGCTTAACTTTAATGAGCAAAATTTGGTGCAAGTGGGAGCATCATCTTTTGGAAATGGGTAAACAGAGCATAGTGAGTAAAGCCTGCCATGACCTCTCATGGGGAAAGGTAATGTGCTTTGGTCATTTTGCCTTTTTTTTTTTTTTTTTTTTTTTTGTAAATAAATACTTTCGACGTACCTATATTCTATTTGTAATCTAGAAGTAAGGTATTGTTCCTTTCCTTTCTAAATCATCATGCAATAATGTATTTCAGTGAGGACTGGATTACACCCTGTCAGTACACAGAAGGTTTTCAGTGTTCTTTCATTTAATTCCTGGGCAGGTAGGATTAGGCTTTCAGCAACAGCTATATTTGCATTCAAAGATGCCCCTGCCCCCTTTCAGCGACAAATGGATTAATTTTTGCACATAGCTGCACTTTGGGCCTTTTTCCAATGAAAGGTGATCTATAAACATTACCAATAGTTACTTTGTTTATTCTCATGATTTCTTCCCATTCACTCACTCACTCTGCCTCTCCTCACACTGATAGGTGGGCTGTAGGCATGAATCCCATTTCATACCCTTCCTCTGGATATACACACAATGTCCCGATTACTACTCATAGCAGCTTTAATACATGATTTTGAACACAGGGAAAGTCTCTCTCACAACCTCACAGTATTAAAATGAACAAGTTTTTAAAAGCACTTGTTCTGTGTATTGTTTTCATAGCACTCTATGCTTGTACATGGTACGTCAGAAATCTGCCATGAAAAGCCCACATTCAAGGGGTTCTCCCAAAATAAATTCAAACTGCAGAGGAATTTGGACAGAACAGACTCACTCTGAGGTTGAAAGTCCCTAACAAGAGTCAAAGCTGCTTAGAATTTTGCATATCATTTATCCTCTGATCCTGTAATATACAAACAAATGGGCATAAAAATACTAATACAGAAGAAGAAGAAGGAGGAGTATGAAAGAATGACAAATGTTGTTGCATACACAATGTGTTAATTTCTCTTCATTTTTTTGCCTAGTATCAAAACTAGGGCACCATTCAAGAGAACAGATGAGGTTGAAGACTAATAAAAAGGGAATGTTTAAGTATTTGGAGAACAGAGGGCATGCTTAGGGAACAGAGTTAAGGAAGATTAAGATTTATCTTCCAATATTTATGTTATTTTTGCAGTTGGCAATTACAATTAGTTTCACTTTCCAGTTCTAATACAGTAAGACAATATTAACAAAATAGGGAGAGTTTATTTTTACAAATAAACTCCTTTCACTAGAAATCTGTTCTGTACACTACTTTCCTGTGTGCAGTACTATCAGCTTTGATGCCTCCTTCCTCCACATCAGCTAATTATTCTCTGCCTCCTTCTAATTCCTCCTTAAAATAGCTGCCTGCATGAAATTTTTCAACATTCATAGACTGATTTTTGTCTTCACAACATACACTGCTTATGGCTTCGGCTGAAGTGCATTGTAAGCTCTCTGAAATATAGACCATATCTTATTGGTTTTTTAAAGCTACCACTTTTATACATGTTACATCATTTGAACGTTACACATCTCTCCAGAACTTTTCCAAATATATACTTAATAACAAGGAATTAAAAAAGAAACAAACCACAAAAACTCACAGTCAGGATAAACTCTTACCTTCCAGTAAAGCGATAAAGGTTTGATTTGCCAAAGAGCTTGAAAAACAAACAGTCAGAACAGTGACAGGTATCTTGAAAAGCTGTAAACAGTAACAAATGCCACAAAATAAAACTTGTATCATTCCCTCCTTCAGAGTGCAGTCAAGAATATTTTTTTCTGATGAACAAGAAACCCAAAAAATATGTAAAGCTGCATTACCTCTTTTAGGTACCTCTGCAAGGCTTGGTAACATTCACACCCAGTGTGTTGTGAGTTATGAGAGTAGCTGAAGAAAACTTACACCAAGCACAGAATGTACAAAGACACTATTAAAAGCGCTATAAGCACAGCTCACCACAATTTCAAGAGCTTAAACATTTTTTTTCTCCCATTTCTCCTTATATTTTCCCATTGCCATGTATTCAGTTTCTTAGTATATTTGCCCAAGGTTCTCCAAGTCTTCTAAAAAGCCAAAAATAAAACAAAAGCATGAATACAGATTAGAACCACAAAACTTTATGATAGTGCACACAAAACCCTGAGAGGCCCTGAAGAGAAAACTGAAGACTTTTTTCCTTTTTTTCTCAGTAACTCTGCAAGACAGTGTATAAGCTGTTGGGATGACTGATAACACACAGGGACAGGCAGGAAGTTGCTTGGGAAAGGCAGGCAAGGTAATAGATAAAACCTTCCAAGTCAAAGGATCAGCTCAACCCTCCACACGTGAGCAAACAACTCCTTCCCGCAGCATTCTCCCCTTCCTGTTTAGATCTACTAAAGACATGTGAAAACCTGACATTAACTTCTTAAACACTGAGGAGTGTGCATCATGAATCACAGCCAGTCCATATAACACCTCAAAAATCATTAAGTCCCACCTTCTCAGAAAAAAAAAATGTGCTGTATCATAAAGCACGCCTGCCCGTAGCGTGTAGACAGCAACAAGCTTGCTTTGTCCTGCAAGACAAGCAAAAGCCATACAACCATGTTTACTGCAGCACTGCACCCAAGCTCTGATGATAACACCCTGCATGGTACGACATTAGCCAGGGCCCAGTCCATGATAATGTAATCCTATGGCCTTGTCTCGGCTCTGGAAGCACGAAGCACAAGTCAGTACCAGTGACAGATCACGTAGACCTATTATCTACTTATGATGCACTGCAAAGAACAGAACTAGCGCGCTAGAAACCAGCAAGCAAACTACTTTCATGTCCATTACGCAACACGATAGATAATGATCAGTCACCAAAGCATAGAAGCATTCTGCTGCCACAGCCGTGGTCTACACACTCTTCTTGCTCCTTGGAGAAAAAGCAATATTCTCTGGATTTCTCCAAAACACTGCTCTTCTTAAAAGGCTTTGAACTTTCTCAAAGTGATGTTATGGATTCAAGGATGGGGTTGTCAAAGGGCACAAACTGCCAGCAGTCTTCTCTCCAGTCATCTCCAAAAGAATCCTTCATCTGAGAACCTGACCCAAAGGCTGACCTGGCATATACTGAATGGCATCAATTTACTCTCTCACCACTGCTCATTATTCCCATCCCATTATTTCTGACACCCAGGACTCCACCCTCTTTCACACTGACACAGTATTTTTTGCCCTTTTTGTTTCCCCCCTTGATGGTTTTTGCTTCTCCTTCCCATGACTACGTCCAACTCCACCAATCCTGAACCCATGCTCATCTTAAATATCCATTTCCTTCGCTTTATTCTTGTCTGTCCTAGAATCCGCAGTGGAAAAGGAAACCAGTCTAGAAATGAGGTTATTGCACATTTTCTCTCTCTCTCCTGCTGCTTACTAAGCTGTGCCATTCCTCCAGTTGAGCTGAACCCACACCTGCAATTTCAGCCTTTTTTTCTCCTACTTTTGACTCACTCCTCAAACCTTTTCTCTTGTATCCATTTCTTTCTCCACAATAGAATTCAAATATTTATTCCAAGAGAAAGCCAGAAAACATAATACGTTCTCCCTTCCCACTCCCTTTCTCTTCCTTACAGCTCTCCCTTCTTCCTCGTACCATAGATACAAAACACATCTGTCCCACTCTTTCCACCTGCCTCATTCACACCACCCCATACCTCCCATCTCCTTTCTCCTCTTGCTCTGATGGAACAGCAGGACAGCCAATCAGTCTTTCCTATGTTTGGAAATCTACCTCTGACTCCTTACTTCTCTTTCTATCCTTTCACCCCTAAGCTCATTATGAACTGTTTGATAACAAATTACACTTTTAATTTGTCTCTAACTTCAGCTTGAACTCCCTTCAGCTGTCCCTTGCACTCCACTGAAACTATTTTCACTAAAATGTCTTAAAACCTTTTACTATTGCAACGTCAAAATAAGTTCATAATTTCCATCATCCATAACCCTTGTGCGTTCTTCATAAAAATTAAATGCGTTTCTCCTTTTGAAGCATTTATTCTCCTTTTCTGCCTTCCACGACTCTACCCTCTCCTGCTTCCCTTCCTCCCTGTACCAGCCCCTTCACAGGTCACCGGGAGGCTCTTTATTCTTCCTTTGTCTTCTAGCAGGGCTCCATTGAGCCACATCTTTTGCCGCTTCCCTTATATCTGGGAATTTCATCCACATATTCAGCTCCTAAGAAGATAGGTCTCAAATAGGGTAGATTTATGTCTAAACAAAAAATCTCAGTCTATCTTTCTGACATCTCTTGTCACTGAGTAGCTGTCATCTTCAGCTCAACACAACTAGAACAGAACTCACATCTCACCTCTCCCACTCTCTTTTCTCCACTTCCTCTCTTGATCACTGTGGACAGCATTATCATCTTGCCCATCATTCAGATATAAAATACTATGTCATCTTTGACAATGACTTCTCTCTTGATCTGTTCATTCAGGCTATGTCTATATCTAAATGATTCTTCCTGTCTTGCATCCTTAGGACAAAGTCTTCTCTAGACATCTTCACAGCTAAAGGTTTGTCCGGGCCTTCATCTCACATTAGTTACTAACATTTTCTTCTTTTTTGTCTTGACAAACATTATCTTGCTTGTTCATACTGTTGCAAAAGTTATTTCTTCTATACTGTCATACTGATCTACCATTACCCTCTCTGCATCCTTCTATGCACAGTCCTCCGTTCCACTTTTAAACACTGGGAATGACTCTGCTTTGCTTTCCAGGCTCCTCTGTCTTACCTACACTATACTGTCCATGTCCTACTTGCTGTCACACCATTTGCTCACATTTCTAGTTGGCTCATGATGTCAGTATCCATTTACTAAGCTTTTAACAATCAGTCTGTATTTCTACCGAGGCCAGCTTCCACACTTGAGTAAGGATACCTTCCAAGCTCTTGCAAAACTACTTCACTGCCCTCCAAATATCACCTTAAAGCTTTCCTTTCCACAGTTCTAAGAAAGTCACTTTAGCTTAGGCTAAAGTCTACCACCTATTATGTTGAGCAACCAAGTGCTTTTGTTTGTCAATATTGAAACTCCTGCTTTGTCACATATTAAAAAAACAGTTCTCTGTGGCACAATAATTTCACAACACACACCCTTCCTCCCTGAACTGGTACCCTGCACAGTACCATCTAGTCTCTGATGGGACTGCTAAGCATTAGAATCATGCAAATAATAATACTGCCTCCCTAATCATGGCAGTAACAGATGAATTACTTACATTCATCCAGATCATTGTCCTCTGACTATCTCCATTATCAGCCTCAAACAAACAAGGTTTTGGCTCCGTCAGTGGTTGCTGTGGTGGCATGGGTCCAACAAACTTTTCAGATTTAAATAATCAGTAGCATCCTGTCTCAATGAGACACAGCTAAGAGCAGCTTAAAAAATAACTGGATATGCTAACTACCACCTGATTATCTGTCTAATCTGGACAATCACAAGTGGCCAGCCTAAAGGCCACCTGAGGACAGAATACCTATCAGAGATTCAAAGATGAACACACACGATGATTTACACTTCTGTAAATCTGTGCTTCCATTCCGACCATTTCAGCTCAGAACAACGACAAGCTGAAATCACCTTATTCTGCCACTGGAGAGCTCCAGTCCGTCCTGTTTTGTCTTGCTAGAGAGGACGCTACTGATCCGACAAACTTGTCAACAATTATTACTTATATGACCTTAGCAGTGTTCAATCCAAATATGACTACAAATTCCCAGTCTCTACCCGCCCCCTACGTCTAGCCCCCTGCAGTAGGAAAAGGAAGAGAAAGAATGACTGGACAGAAAACATCAAACACTGTATACCAGAAAAAAAAAATAAACAAAACAAACAAAGAGAAGAGCACAGCAAAGATCACCACACAGAACCAAACCCCATGAACTCTTGCCCTTTGTCAGTCATTCTTATGTCTTGATGTTACTTCATCAGTCACCCTTCTGTCCCTTCTGCTGAACACCTGCTCCAGGGAACGGAAAGGGAAGCAAGCCTAAACCCCTTGTGTACTGCGCACAGCTCTGTCACAATACAACTGCTTCCGCTTTACAGATGATTCAGGAGGGGCCTGGGGATTAAGTGAAACTGCACTAGATGTACATTGGTACCAGCGGTTTGTGCAGAACCTAGAACTTCTGTCTTCGAGTTCTTTGCTACTTCTGGCTGATGCTCTTTCTGATCTGGGAAAACTCCACTTCTTTTTTGCCAGACACCACACATTTTATAAATACATGCACACAGAAACCAAAAAGCAGCAAGACCAAATAATTAATTCTATATTGTAATTGTTGTCAAGAATACAGGTAAACAGGAAGATGTGTTGGGCCTAAGGGCTGTATTATTAATATAACTTAGTAAAATAAGAAAGGACATTGCTGAATAATAAATAACATTTCAGAAGTAAGGAAGACATCTCTATTTCTACTGGGTACAAGACCAAGAGCAGTCAGAAAGCCCACTCCTCCAGCAGTGGCTTTCAAGCATAACTTCTAATAAGCATACAAGTCAGGACAAAACCACTCCCTTAAAATCTTCAACATTCAACCATGGAAAGGTACACAAAAAAGAAAAAAAGAAATTACGCATGCAATAGTTGGTCTTCCTCTGCCCCACATCGGTCTTAAGTAACTGCGCTGGATTCCGTCTCAAATCTGAATAAGCTTAGACAGCTGCACAGCACTATGATAAAAAAATTGGATCATTTTACCCACATCTATCTTTCTCATCCAGCAAGAGAACCATCAAAGACTTCTTGATATAGACATGCTGAGAGACCTCTGTCAAACACCGTTACTGCATCACGACAGCATTCGCCACAGGTTTTTTGGCATATAAATTACCTACAGACACCAGCTTCACCTGGCATCCTGCACCATTAACTCCTGAATCAGCTTTTTCAAGGACAAGTTGAAGAACTTCTGCACCAAGTGGAACTTGGAAGACAGAGAGATCCAGTAACTTAATCCATGCCCATATAAACTGAAAATCTTTCCTGCTAGTTATTCCAAAATTACTCTTAACAACAAGTTGTCATGGCATTCATATAGCCTTATGTTAGAGTTAACTCTTTAAGAAGTACTCTTATCGATATACTATTTTTACTGAAGATTATTTTCTTAGTAATGCATGCAGTGCTATAAATCTAAACTCTCACTGGGACTACCAGACACGCTTTCTGCCTACAGGACTCCTGTGATCCACAACTTAAACAAAACGTGATTTGGAACATACGTTCTACAGGATTTTCCACTGTTTCCATCTCATATAACTCAGCCTTGGTTAAGTGGCTAACATTTTTTGCCCCAAAGGTAAAACAGAACCTGATAATGTCCTAATTTTTCATTAACTAGGAACAAAAGGTCTATTTCAAGGAAATTTCTTCATTTCACAGTTGAAATGGTTCAACTCTTGTGTAGTCGTTTTTTATACATGGAAACCTATATTTCATTTATAAATTATTAACCACATACAGAAGCAGATCAACAAGTAAACACACGAGTGTTTTTATATCTCAATCAAAATTAGATACAAGAAGTCATTTCACTTTCTGTGGTGACAAACGGGCTTGGGGTACACTCTAGTAAAAATGTCATCTCCCTCTTTCTCAAGTCCTGTTATAAATTACAACAAGTAGAAGGGATGTCAGAGACAGATCTTTAGTGACAGTGCTGTCAGTTGACAGAAAACCACACATGGTTTCCCCACCAGCATTCAAAAGAGGTACCTTAAACTACAGGAGATCTGACCTCTTCAGAATAACTGTTGCACAAATACTGGGAGAAATATCACCTGAACTCCATCAAGAGATGTGCCACCTAACAAAACCAGAATTTTTAAAGAAGTCATTTATAGAACAACAGTTTTAGATACATATTCAAAAACATCAAAATCCTGATTCAAAACACAGAATGTCTGATCATAGAGCATTACCATTACTCCACTGTTTTTTATCCAGCGTGTGGGTTGATGAACTAAAGGACAGGTTTCAGAAAATAACTATGTAACTATGAGGATAAACTACAATTCTGACTAAATTTCTGGGCACTATCATACATAATGTTTCATTCTTCTTCTGTCACCATTCCTTGAGACACATTAAATGAGGTGACAGCCACAACCAGGAGTCATGCCACCGCCCTGCAGAAGCTGTCCATGGCAGGGCAGGGGGGAGGGCGGGAGGGGAAGTATCAGAGTCAGATATCATACTGAACTGATCAGGCATTTAAACACCAGAATGCACACCAGAATTCAATCCCACTGTCATTTCTCATCCTAAAGAAAACCCCCATGGGGACTTCTGCTCACTATTCTTACTCCCAGCATAAAGAAAAGAATGGTAAGAAAAAGTTTCTCTGGACAACAGCCACAGTTTTGTACCCTGTCGATTCTCAGTTCTTTCACTCATCGAGCTCCAGCTGAATATTACATCTGTTTAAGAACCAGTATCTCTGGAAGATCTTATTAGCTTACAGGGAAGAGAAAGAGAATTATACAACATTCACCCCTTTTGCCCACTGCAAAACCAAAACCAACTGCAAATCACCAACTAAGGTGGTCTAAATTCAATAACCTCACCTCTTTCTTTTGGGGTATGTGTTTAAAACTTTGTTATCATTTTCTTTCCCTCTCAGCCCTTTCCAACATTCCCTACTGCCACAAAAAGGTGGAAGATGAAGGTGGCTAAGAAAAACAAGAATGTTTTATTCTTAAGTTTTTGTTTGATATGTTTTTAAAGAGACAAACAGCATCATTGGCAAACCACTAGTAAACAAAAAAATAAAGAACAATTAAAAAAAAAAATCAACTCCAATCCCTATGCTTATATTAACCAGTTGTTTTTGTCTTGTATTCTCTTCTTTCACAATCTCCTCATAAATAATTTAAGTTCTCTTCCTCTTGCTTTTCATAAAGTAGAATGTTGCATGCTACATACTTTTTTCCTATAGAAGTGTTCCTTACCATCTCCCAACCTCCTTACCTTTTCCATGAAGAATGATAAAATCATCAAGATATTTTTCTGAAGAATAAAAAAATACTTAAATCAAAACTAATCAGTATCCTTTTATTTTTTTTCTGATGTTGCCAAAGGATTTACCAAACAGTTTTCCATCAGATATTTATGTGGTAGTCAAAATAGGAAAAATACATGGTAAACAACTATCTAATAGACTTAAAACTCCAGTTTGCATGTCTGATCATCAAGTAAAATGGTCAAGTTTAGGGCTGCACAGTAATGACAGAAAAATCTTGAATTTTAACACAACATCAGAAAAAAAGAATAGAATTTTTATGTAACGTCCTAAACACTAAACAATGAGTCAGTATGGTTAGTGAAAAGATTATCTAAGACAAAACACACACATCATCAGATTGAAACCTCAATAATACAAGCTCACTGAACTGAGAAACTGAAGTTGACTGACACCAAGTACCCAGATATAGATCTAAATCACATAGGTCATATTTAACCCCGCTGTAGTTCACGAAGATACAGAGGACATATTTTACTCCTTTACAGCCTGTGCCTACCTAGGAATACTCACAGCACTTAATGCTTGCACAATTACTAAACCAATTACTAATAAGAGTTCTGTACGTAAAACCAAAAAATCACATTCTTCTATTATTTTCTCAAATATTGCATAAAGTAAAGCATATGTCCCCAAAGTTAATCTAAAATCAGTTACAGTTTATGACTGATAACAAAAGATCACTGTATCTACCTCAGGGATACAGTTACTGTGACTTTTTACAGGACACAAACTGTCAAATAAATATAGACTCCTCTTACTATAACGCTATCTACAAGAAAATCTTCAATTCTTCAAATACGCCATTCAACTTTTTAAAATCCAATATAAATTCTAAACGCCGCTCCAATTCTGATAACCCCTCTTTTAGCTAAGCCAGTTGGTTGGTAGTGATTTGTCAGATAAGTTACACAATACTGTTTCTGCTTCCTGATTAGATAAGCAGATAAGTTTTTTTCTGGCACAAACATTTACGCATAACATTTTTCATTTTCTGTGAACACTTGCAACTTCGTAATCCCCTCTCCAAAAATCTACATGTCAGTGAACGTCAACCATGGACATACTGCATTTGCTAAAGGAAAACATAAAGTATTAGCATGCAAAAGGCAATTCCGTCTACGAAACTGAACAAACGTTCAGGAAATTTCTCTCCCTCTGTGCTGCCTACATATACACTGTAGAATAAAGGAAAGCAGTGAGCAGTATTTCTACGTCTTTACTTCTGCCCTAAAGATGGGGTACAGGGGGCACGTGGCCTCAGTGCATCTCTTGCATTACAGATATGAACAGCATAGCCAGACTGCGACCTCTTTGCCGAGGGATGTGCTAAGAAGTATCAACCTCATTGGCAGGCAGAGATTTGGCAGTGCTTCTCCCCACTGTCACCAGGGAATGCTGCCTGCCAGGTCCTCACCTGGGTCAACAGGAGGAGGAAGAGCAGTCCATCACTCTGAACACAGACAGTACGCAACCAGAAAGGAGGCAGCAACGCAGGGATGAAGCTAGCTAGAAACATTTTTTGACATCTGACATCACTTTTTCTACAAAACTGAAGTGAACCACCTTGTCATGGTCTGGAGGAGACCATCGTCTTCCCACCCCTTCCCCTCACCGTGCTCTCCACAAAGAGTTCCACTAGTTTAAAAAGGCTCCTTGCTTAACTGCTTACAAGGGAACAGCCACATAAATCTGGTTGTATCAACTACAGTTGACAAAACGCAGACAAATACTACAAGCAGTAAATGCAACGAGATCAGATTTTACACTATGTTTATCAAACAGGACAGTAATTTTTGATACTTAAAGTCCTGTCCGTCCATAATCCTCCAGTTACATTATACACGTAACATCTGATTTTTCTAAGACACCACTTACAATCTCCTGGCACCAAAAATGCCATAAGAAGCCCTACTCAAATAGATAAGATTGCAAAGAAAAATGAGTTGGGTTTGGTATTACGAACTACCAGGACCACAACCCTTGTCCATGAACGAAGCAAACAAAAAAAGTCAACATGTCACACAACAGATGTGTGCAAGATCAGAATAAGCGCACAAGCGTTTTTGCAAGTATATAAGCAATGTTTTCTGCAGACCACTCCAACTCTTCAAATTTTTCCCTACCTTCATTAATAAGGATACTGAGGCTCACGGAAGATTTACAGTGGGTGTTCAGACACACAGATGGGTGTGGTGAAAACACCTGTATTAACACACTGTTCAAGTGAACACAGCAGAAATATTTCAACACATACTAATTTATTCAAACTCCATGAAAGTTCTAAGTGATTCAAAGCAAGTTACTACTTGGAAGCAATAAAATTCCTAAAGTTTTTTCTTTTCTAAATGTAACAGACAGTTTTGGTTTTTTAAACTGCATTACAATGTAAGTACTATGAGAGCTAATAAGTGCTTCACACCTGTCACTATCGTAATGTCAGCAATGACATTACACTTTGTTTGGATAAAATTTTTCTGGATAGTTGAGTTCTAGAAGGGCTCCTTATACGAAGTCTCTAACCCTGCCGAAAACAAAAAATGAGAGACTACAGCTGATAATCTAAACTGAATCGTTCTAGGAAACAATTTGCATATTAGGTATGACTAAGGAGTAGGGATGTGCTTCAATCTTCGTGTCTCAAGTAAGCTTATAATAAGAATCTGTGTTCAAGGACTTCTAGGTGCAGAACATTTAATCTCAACAAATTAAGCTCCAACAGTTCCAACAAATTATGAAGGCCAAGCTCCAGCAGCAAGATTTTTGTACGATTCCTTTTGAATAAAACATATATTCAACATTACCGATAGACATAAAACTGTTTGAGCCTTGAACCTTTTACCTACAAATATACCACATGAAAATCCTAGTTCCGCGTCTAACTTACTTTTGGGCTGGCAAAATAGAGAGGTTCAGGCACGTAAGAATCAAGACGGGCACACAATCAAGCTTGGCATCTCTATAAAGGTCTCTCAAAAGGGATGTTTTATGGTATTTTAAGTAATTTTATTTAATGTGTACTCCATGCAGTTTTATAGTTTATCGCACAAACCTATGTTACTGATTAATTAATTCTTTTTTCAAGAACTTGTTTAGAAAACATAAGATTCCTTTAAGCTGCCAAGATGCTCAAAATTAAACGCACGTGTAATGACAACTATAACGAAAAACTTAACATCATTTCAGAATATATATTATGACATTACAGGTAATAGCGGGATTTCTCCCAGCATCAGTAAGTCACACCAAAATTTCACTATGACGGGATCGCTCGTTATGAACTCACTTCACAAGAAATATTTCTCATGATAGAAATGTTGTATATGTATACCGCTTTCTTAACAGAACAGAAACGAACTGAAAGCTACATGAAAATATTTCCCAAATCGCTTCATTAGTTGCATTAGGTGTTACCCCAGCATGATGTCAACTAGGCACATCACAAACATAATGGGTCAATTTGACTTGCCGACACTCAACACTGAAGTCTCTCCTCCTGCGACTGACAGAACTGTGCCAGGCATGGCATATTAGCAAATGCCATTAGCCTGGAATTTGCCTGTTCATACTTACGGTAACAGAAAAACCTTATGGCCCAAATAACCTATTTTATTTGGTTGTGCATAATATGCACAACTTAGCCTAACATAATACTAGACGTTGGCCACTCAGTTGACTGTAAGTCACACTCAGCAGTGAGAATGAAAGAATAAAATGCGACTTGAGAAAAGAGAACGAACTCAAAGATTGCAACAGATCATTTCTCTCTGCGAGTGAAAATGTTTTTCACCACAGTCGTTGATGATAATACAATGTTTAAAGTTGATGCACTAGTTTATACCCTAATCTTCACACAGAAGCAAGTGAAACGTTGCACCAAGGCACGGGGTCCTTGAAAAAATCCAATATGGCCACTGATGTGTAGTTGTCTTTTGACTTAAAATTGCCTTATCTTTTACCACATCTGTCAGTCGCATGCATACACCTGTTATACTTGTACTTCAAAAGAAGTTGACACAGTGACAGTCATCTGTGTGTATCCAGCCCTGAAACATTATTCACAGCAGAGAGATCCACATGCTACTGGGCTACCCAGCTGAGGCCAAACCACAGTCATCCACAGTCACCAAGAGACAGACAGGTCGAGAGGTGTACCAGCACTATCCACTTACCTTCTTTATTAAGCCTCATAACCTCCCTGCTTTTTCCACCCTCCTTTCCAGTCTCTTCTAGATCTACACCTGCAGAAGAGAAGCAGAGTCAGGAAGCGCCGAGGGCCCAGAGGTGTGCATTTATTGTTTGGCGGGGGGAAGGAGGAGAGGTGAGGAGGTGAGCAGTGTTTCTATTTGTAACAGCAAAAGCACAATGGTCGGAGCATCTGCCAGGGAGCGGAACCGCCGGGCCCCCCGCGGCACCACCCTCCGTCCCGCCCCCCCCACCACCCGCAGCATCCTCCGGCCCCTCCGCGCCGCGCATCCTCCTCCTCGCCCCCTTCCCCCACCGCGGCGCCGGCCCAGCGGCGAAGCCCGCGCCGCGGGGCAGCGGCACGGCACGGCGTGCGCCAGCGCCTCCCGCACACATGGCACCGGGGGCTCGGCGCGTCAGCTGAGCGCCCGGGGGGGCGGCACCTCCCGCGGCGCGGCGCGGCCCCGGGACGAGCGGGGCGGGGGGGCGGCCCGGCTGGGCCCCCGGCCCCCGGCCCCGCCGCCGTGCGTGCGCTCCGGGGGAGGGGAGCAGCGTGCCGAGCCGCGGGCCGGTTCCTGCCCTTACTGTGCGGGGGGGCGGCGCCGTGCGTGTGCGGGGGGGCGGCCTCCCGCACCCAGGCGGCCCAGGGCTGGCCCAGGAACGCCTCGGGACTGGGCACGGGCCGCTCCAGGGCCGCCATGGCGCCGCGCCTGCTCCTGCCTCCTTGTTGCTTTTCCCGTTTCCTTCGGCGGCGGCGGCGGCGAGCGAGCGAGCGAGACACGGGATTCGAGAACGCCGCACGTCATCCTCGGGACGTTCCGCCGCCCACACGGGGGTAGTGTCAGCCCCTGCTCCCTATCAGATCGGGCTCCCCGCCGCCCAGCGCGCATGCCCGCGCCCCCCGCGCCTGCGCGCCGCGCCCCGCGACGCCGCCGGCAGCCGGGCCTGCCGCCCGCCCCGAGGGGGTCGCGGGGCCCGCGCCGCCACCGCAGCGCGCTGCCTCTCCGCGCCCACGCGCAGCGCGGCCGCCCGGCCCGGGCCGGGTCGCCGCGCGGAGCGGAGCGGGGCCGGCGGCCGAAGAGCCCCGCCGGGAAGGCAGCCGCTGGCGTTGCGCGCCCCGGGGTTGCGCGCCCCGGTTCTGGCAGCGCCCCACAGTAAGTCCCTGGGACGCGCTTTGGGTCATCGCAGCACGGCCCCCGCGCCCCAGCGCGGCCCGGCAACGGCCCCGGATTGCGGTGTCGGGGTCCCCCTCCCCCTGACTTCTTCCAGCTGCGCTCCTGTGGATCACCTATAACCACAACCACAGCCATTTTGTTGTCCAAATACTCCCTAATCTGGGTTTGAGTACCGGCTTCCTCTGTTTGCAAATGGGTTTTTTCTTGTTTTGGTGTTTTGGGCCACGGTACAGCAGCTCTGAACTCACAGGTCCCGCTCCTCTCAAATAATACCGAGGTTTTCATCTCACTATACATAACTTATGGGGTGTACATGCTTTTCATTTAATTCTAGGACTGTGTCATTTTTGGTTTGTTTCTCCATTGAGGTAACAATAGAAAATAACACTACCGTGACCATTTTGTCCTCAATATACCTAATTTGCCTAAGGAGTTACAGCACAAGCCCATTGCTTCAGCTCACACCTATTAAGCCAGACATAAACACCAGTGGCAAAGGACTTGGTTTCATTTTAGCAGTCTCACTGACTCCACATGCAGCATCTTTCATACAGCTGTACAGCCCCAGCAGGAGAACTGACGATTAAAGTTTATCATTCAACAGACACTTCTCGGAGTGGTGGTGTGGCCTTTAAATGGTCCCATCAGACACTTCTCGGAGAGGTGGTGTGGCCTTTAAATGGTCCTGTCCCCATCCTGCCTCTCCACCCTGTCATACGTTTAAGACCCTTTCTCACCATTCATTTTTTGCTGGTTCAAGCCGTTGTGGGACAACACTGAAATAGAGCATGTCAAGAAAAGAGAATGGTATTTAGGGCCCACTCAAGGGTTGGAGCAGTGGCCGGAGAGGCAGGACAGGAATTGCTGAAGTCAGCACTGCTGCCTGCAGAAAGGTACACGGTATTACGGTCTACAGTGGATTTAAGTAAATTTCTTACAGTTTCGTTAAGACAAGGCTCTTTACAGTGCTAAAATGGATAAAGGTCTGGGGCAAAGGACAAACATCCTTTGGCTTATATACACTGTCAACAGATGCAGTGTTAAATACAGACAGCATTCATGCTCCGCCTCTTCCAAAAAGTAGCTGGAATATACAAGTCCCGTCATTAATACCCAGAGGTAAGCCTAAAAGCTTTCATACATATGGTCAGGCCAGAGTGCCTCCAGTCATATAACATTAACTACAAGAAACTACAGCAACACAATTAAAACAATCGAAGCAGAAAGCTCACCAAAATATGCCTCAAAAGAGAACCAGTCAAATCGCAGCAGGCTGATTAGCAACCAACGTGAAGCAGCCCTGAGATGTGTGACCTTAGATATATTACACACGGGATTTCCAGAAGCAGGAAGAGTAGTCGTGGTATAATACAAAGCCCTGCAAGACCTATTCTGGAACATTAAGTACAGTTCTAGCCACCAGTTTAGATTAATCTTCCTACAAAAAAGTGTGGAAAGGGCTATCGGAGGAACTAAGAGTCTATCATATGAGAAGAGCTTGCCTTAGTCTAGCAAAATTCAGCTGGGAATGGATGTGATTGATTGATGTTTTTAATTATAAGGAGACACAATCATCAATGAGGAAGAAAAAATAAAGAATGTACATAAACTGCTTATGTTGACATTGAAAACCCTGCTCACTACACATAAAACTCTTCAGTCTGGAAGAGCAAGATAGAACTCCTTAGGAGGGATGATAAATGACATGAAGTTAATAGTCAACAATGTTTGGCACTTGTGCTCAAATTCATTGCAAGATAGTTGAGCAAAAGTCTTGACAGTGGCCAAATAGTCCCATAATTAAAGAAGTTACACAGCACAACTTATACCGTAACACTTCTGTGATTACCCAAGACATGTATCTGCAGAGAAGATACAAAAGAAAGACGTGAGCACTCAGGAAATTCCCACCAATGAAAACCGACATAAGATTTCAGGGAAGTACGTATGGCCAAGCATCTAACTAATATTAAACACTGCAACAGGATACAGAAGCAATAAAGCAATTCCTAACCGCATAGCTGAGAAAAAGGGAGGTGGAGGGGGAAACTCTTTAATACAAGCTGCCACAAACCCAGCAAAAAAAGTGAAGAAACTTTCCAACTTTAACACATGGCACTAATCTACACGCTGCTCACCATGACACACTGCAGAACTACAGTCTAGGCTCTAACAGAAACAGACCATATGAAGGAAAATTAGCATAAAATCAAGGATGCAAGATGTACCAATTCCTTCCTAAAAAGAAACAATCCAGTGACTTACAGTTTGAGAGAAAGGTTTCCAAAGCCCTCCCAAAGGAATTCTTCCTCCTCCCTACCATATGTATTCAAGAACAACATTATCATTAAACAAATGGTTCCACAATCATCAGAACATATGTACCTGACTTTCCAATGATCAGCATCTTTTGTTTGAAAAGTGCAAGTTCTGCTTTGATTACATGTATGCTACCTCTGTGATCTGCATCAAGGAATGAACCCCACCCCTGAGCAAACTATAGACCAGTTTGTCTCCATTGGCTTGAAGGGTGTGAGTCCTGGGAGCTGCAGAAAAGTAGCCCCCGTTCTGTGCCAGATCTCCTCCCAGAGAACACTACTTAGTTCACTCCAGATTGGAGCCAAATTAGTGTATGTGGCACGGACAACTGTGCGTTATGCTCTAGAGCCCTATAGCGAAGGAGGAAGAGAACCGATCTGACATAGAAGTTTTTCCCGTGGTTGCGAATATTTGTAGTTCTCCCTTGTGAATGTGAACTCAGGCTTCAGCTTTACCATAGCAAGGACATTCAGATGGTTTCTTCTTCCATTTTCCTGGCATCTGCTTTCATAAAATTTATAGAAAGACAATTCTATTTAAGACTTTTACTCCTCTTTCAAATTTGTTTGTATTAATCAGTGGATCCAAAAGCTAAGTGTGGAGAGGAAAAAAGGGAGGGAAAGGCACAAACATGATCACAGAAGACTTATTTCCATAGGAAATGAGTAAGAAAGCTGCACATGAAAGTGCATATTAAACATCCTCTGTTTCTTTTCCACCTGCTCACCAATCCAGAAATTTAATTCTTCTATGACCTTGAATAAGTCACTCTGCCATAGAAAAATAATTAAGTCAGTCAGGAAAGGTACTTCTTTCCCTCCCCAGTCCCTGTGGATCTTGTTTTATTTCAACTGCCAAGTAGGAGCTTCCTTTTTCTATGTAGTTTTTCAGAATTTAATATAATGCAGCCTTGATCTTGGTTGCAGCTTCTAAATACTACAGTGATCCAATCATAATATGGAATTTAAAAAGTAAACTATAAGCAAATTAAGGCCTTTAATTAATAAGCATAAAAATAGGGATGAAACCTTAACTCTAATCTTTTTAATCCATGTATCACTGGTCCTTTAATAAGATGATCTCCAAATGCAAGCTTTCCGCTAAGTAACCAGGAGATAAAAATCATATGTTCCTATATCTACTTACTAGAATTATAGTTAAAGATTTGGGCCTTATAAAAGCACAGGAAAAAATTACGACATTTAGAAGAGATCCAATGCTGTATATCAATCTTTGGCTTATGTGGAGATCAATCCAACATTTATATAATTTTCAGGATCTGAATGTTAAGAAAGAACAAACTAAAACAGCAATTCTCGCGTGTGGCTATCAGGAACATCATAAGTAGTCACCATGTACAAATAAATAATGACAAGATTTCATTTCAACTCCCCTGTCATACACTGAGACAAATGAGTTTGCTGAAGGTGCATGTGTAGTCACAACAACAACAAAAATTTGTGACCCTCTGCTTTAAATCCTGTATACCTCGCAGTAAGTGCACCAGATGGCTTTAAACTGGCTACAAAAGTATTACAAAAAAAAACCCCAGCTGTGTAAGGCTTCAGTATCATAACAAGATTATAAACATAGGATGTTCTTGTGACAAAGTCATTATGATTTAAGCAGTTTGGCAAGAGATTCATCAGTACTTCTCAGGATCCTATTTTACAATGGATTTACCACAATAGTGGTTTTTATCTTATATAGCAGATATTATTACATAGCAGACAGTTTTATGAACCCAAGTATCTACTTTGGTGGGAATGGAGCAGTAAATGAATCAGAAGACTTTCTTAAAGATAGTCAGTGATGGAGTTTGCATAAGAAAAGCGCCAGCAAACTAGCTGGCTATCAGTCACGGAACTACAGAAACTTCAATCCTCCTCTGGGATTTTGAGAAGTGTAAACTAATTTATACGCTGACTCGTGTGCAAATGATTTTTATAGTGGATTTTTACACTCTTGCTGATTTTAACTTGTAGATTATCTATCTGTAGTCTCTCTTTCCACAGTGGATAAATGAAGTTTCTATTTAATACTACAGCTGCAGATCAGGGGAAAAGGTATCAGAGAAGTTTGTACTGAGAATGTGCAAAACCCACCAGATAGACAGTCCCGCCTTTCTTTGGCGAAACTGATTCTGAAACTTCTTTTTTTTTTAACAAAGTGTAGCATCCTAGTCTGCTATGTGATAATTAGAGTAGCTAAATTCAAGAAACAAAACAGATACTTAAAAAGTCCTATATTTAAGTTTCTGCAAAAAGATGCATACAGGATGGCCATTAAAACAACTCGGCACTTAGCAAGCCAAATGTAAAAGCCACTATGAGCCAGTCTCCCTAGAGCCACTCTGGCCAGAAGTTCAGTCCTGGTGCTGTTTCTGATCTCTTCGTAATTTCAGAAAGTGTCTCAAACACCATGAGTGCCATCATAGAAGACTTGAGCTAGAAAAGTGTATTAAATAGACACTTATAGCAGAGAAGTCTATTCTAATGTCCTCTGAAATAACACAAGAATAAGTATCTAAATTAAGCTTTTGGTTCCATCTTAGTCAAAGAAGCCAGCACTTAAAAAAAAGAAACAGTCATAAAAATGGAGAACTGAAACAGACATTCTAAGTGCGATACTCTTGTATCCCAACAAAAATGTATTTCTCAAGTGTTGCAAATTGCTTCACCCAAAACAATGATTGAAACATTACAGCAGCCCTAATCAGATGAAACAGGAAATTTGAAGAGATACACTGCACAGATCTATGAACAGAAAATGCACAATAAGATAGCCTATACTCTGGAAAGTTTACAGAAAAAATGCTACCAAATAAAGACCATGAACTGGAGGTGGAAATCAACAGTTGCTACACATTTCAATCCCGAGAGAGTTATGCAAGCACTGTGAGAAAATAAATTGCACGTCCTTTGGTTCCAGTGTCTAAAAGCTTGTTCTAAACAATTTTGCTCAGGTATTGGTTATAGTCTAAATGCATTAACATAGCACTGTACTGCAGCTAATTTATCCTGCTTTTCAAGAGGATAATTTATCTTATCTACTGTATTACCATAGCTCTAGTGTTTCTGATACCAAAGCTAGTAATGGTAACTATCAGGGTATCATAGGACTGCTTTGTGCAGTGCTGACATGCATCTTCACTGGACACAGGGGCTTATCAATTGCTTGTAAGAAACAAAGCAGTTTCATTTTATTTCTGCAACACTTTTAGGTTTCAGCCAGGAGTCTCTGAGAGTTCAGTTCATACCCATCTTCCTTTCCAATATTTTCTCTCCCTCAAGAACCTTCCCCATGTCCTGGCTGCCACCAAACGCCTGAACATCCAGTTTCAGCAATATGGTACAACCAGTATGAAACATGGATCTCAAACTCACTTCTTACAACACACTACCCAAGGTCCCTGATCTAACACTTCATCAGGTGGACTTATGGCAAGAAACTGAGTATTAGACCAGGTCAGGGGAGTGCATTCACTGCAGAAGACTGAGGGGTAGATTCTTAACACTGTGGCTATTTGGGAAGATGGGAAACATGAATGTCAGGTCAAAGAGTACTTCACAGGCTAAAATTCAATATCCTTGTACTGACGAGTACTCAGGAAAGATCACAGGGGAATTGTTTTAAACACTGTCAGTGCATGTTTTGTACTGCTTCTTAAAATTATTAAGCATAGCTAGCACTGGTGCAGCAAATCACTTGTATTTTACTTATTAAATATTTATCCATTTTGTTTTATTTGAAACAGTTTCTTGGTAAATAACAGCAACAATAATATTTTTGATGGCTGTATCCAGAGTCTGGAGGAAGGCTCTTAACCATCCACTTGGGACAGAAAAAAAGAAACTTTTAGGAGTTCCCTGCATTTTTGAAAGACATGGCAAAGTTCTTTAGATTTTGAGGTATAAAAACACTTGGGGATGGAGAAAGTTACGTCGCCTCAGTATTAAGCCCGCATTCAAACAGCATGCTACGTTCCTAAGCGTTGCTCTCTCATGATGCCTGAGTGAATAAAGAAAACCACAAAACATGGGTCCCCAAAGATCTTCACACATTTCTCATGAGGTAGGCGTAGAAATCTACTTTCATTAAAAATTAAGTTTGCCCTGCTGAATAATGTATATTATAACTTTCCATTCACCAGCCATGTTTGCGTGTGTTGGCAGCACGCAACAGCAACTTACTGTGTCTCCCTCACTGTATTGTAATCAATTTTCTTCTGTTCCTTCTCAACGTAGATGCCATATTTCTCCTGTTCGTATCCCTCTTTCTCCCAAACACTTCCCTTTTCTGAATTTTGTTCCCTCTTTTCTGTCACTTTTACCCTAACGCTGCAGGGTGGGTTTTCATCTCCCACCAGGTCACTCTGCTCAAGCACCATCTTGGGGCCTTTTTCACTCCCAGCCTCTCACTTACCGCCCTCCCACTTGGGCCCAGCTGCCTCACCAAACGCTACCATGTCTTTAACATGACCTGCCTTGCTATTTATCCCCTGCTTTGCAGTTAGGAGCCTCTCCTCTCCCCTGCTTCCCTCAGTGGAGGACAGGTCTCTCCCATACGTCTCTCCCAGCCCTGAGTCATCTCTCCACCTCCCACCAGTGAGCTGCCTCTCTCCTCAGAAAGCTGTTTGGAGTTGTCCTCCTCTCTTCTCTAAACGCTTCCTTGCCTGCTTGGGGGAAGCCTCCTTTCCTTCTCCCCTCCTTTTAGCAGCCAGCTCTCCTCTGCCTCTCCCTGGGAAGCCAGCAGTCCTTCCCAGCCTTGCCCTGGCCCTGGCTGGAGGCCCCTTCCCCTCCTCCCCTCCTGCCATTTTCCCCAAGTGCTGGCGCACAGGCTGTCCCCCTCTCCTAGCAGCTGGCTGATCCCTGCTGCAAATGGGGACTCATCCATGGCAGGGCCAGGCGGCATGCGTGAGTGGGCTGGGGAGAGGCACCCCAAGGGCTGCTTGAATGGCAAAATAAAGATTTCAGCCTGGGCAGGCTGTTCCTCAGCATTTGGGAGACACTCGAGTTTACTCCAGCCGGGCTCTGAAAGTTTGGGGCTGCTCAGACAAGAGGTTTGAGTGAGGGTCAAACTTTGGTAGAGGTCATGTTTGGGCCCTAAATCAGTTGATAACAAAGAGGGCCCAGCCTGCTCACATGGCTCCCCAAGCCATGCTTCCAGAAGCTGGCTTCAATCACACCTTGCTTGAGGTTCTGCAATGTTTTGACAGTTGTTATGGTATGTCCTATTTCCAGCTTGTACAGGAAGCAGACATGTTGAAATCACAGAAGAAAGCAAGCCTGTTCATCTTGTATTTCTGGCTGAGGCTGGAAGTGGAGTGCGAGGAATCTATTGTGTCTCATCTATTGTACAGGGAAGTCTCTTGTAGCACCTTGCATCAATGTGCTAACTTTGTGAGGAGATTTGTCCTGATAAGACTCCCATCACAACCTGTAAGAGTCAAAGATAGTGTCTTCTGATAAGCACTGCAAATTCTGTACTCAAATCAAATTGATGACGAAGGCTTTAGCATGAATTTGGGCATAATGAGTGATGTGCCTAACAACTAAAGGCAACTGAAGTAAAAAATATTTGGTATTTCAGCATGGGCTTACATGCAATGAGAGGTTTTTTTCACAGATGTTTTGATACCATCATCCTTCAAAATGTCTCACAGGCCACCCTACACTTCTGTCATCAAACTCTTTGCCAGACATTTTACAAAGGCGATACGGCTGCAAAGACCAGATGTGGATGGACCTCAGCTACGGTCTCACAAATCTAATGAATTTTTGAATTAAATCCTCTTCTTAATGATATAAATAGGTCATCCTTTGGGTAGTCTGTTTATTGGAAAACTATGGTTAGATGAGTGTTCCTAAGGCACTATTTCCTTCAAGCAGACAAATTAGCACACGGTGATAATGATACTCTGGGGTTAAATGCAAAAGCATAGCTAGTCAAGAAGACAAAATAAAAGTTGAGACATTATTAAAATTATCCAATGTTGCCTATAAGGAGCGCATACTTCTGAAATGCATAGGAGCTAAGATTGCAACTTTCCAGGTTCAGATTAAGAAAATCTTTGTGCATCTATGGCCATCAAACATTTTAACTGGCTAATAACCTCCAGTGATGCAGCTTTGTGTGTTGAATCAAGTCTTGTTTTGTAGATACTCAACATGTGACATCTGATATATGCAAAAGTTACAAGATGGATGAAGAGTGAACAATAATGTTTTAGGAATTAAAAAAACCTAAAAATTTAAGTATTTTGTAGTTCAACTTCAGATACCTGTTTGTTTGATGCAAGATTATAGCCAGAACTGGCTGTTGTTTTCCAAATCTTTCAATCAATAGATTGAAAAAATGCTTTTCATTTAAGAGACAGTGGGCATCTATGGAATCTCTGTCTGTGTTTCATTGTGTTGAATATAATAATAATAATACTAATAATAGATAAATTAAAAATATTCAAATTCAAACCAGGTACTAAGCATGAACTCCTCTTCCTCCTTATGTGGAATTGGAGTCTTATTCTGCATATACTAAATCTGAGGTCTTTCATTTTTACTTGCATTCATATTTACATTCAAGGACTCTATAATAATATGATAATATGATGCCTGGTTTTCCTTCTGTATTAAGAACATTTTTTTCTCTTGGCATCGCAACTACTAGTGACTTCAAAACACTATTACAATTGTAGCCTGTGATATAGGAAGGCTATCAAAATGAGAAGGCTTTATGTATAGTGGGCTGAAAAATCTCACGGGATATTATCTAAGTGTATTTTGACTGTTAGTTCTCTATGGCAAGAGGTGTCTGCTCTTCTGTTTACAAGAACAGTGGAGCCTTTTTTTCTGTGCCCTCATGCATCATCGTAATTAGCACAATTGATACAACTCAGTCAAATATATTAGTAGCATAAGCAGTGGCATTTTATTGAATTATATGTTCATGTCACAGTAGAGTTGGGCACTTTTAAATATTTCTAAAGTTGTTCTTAACCAACAGAGCAAAGCCTACGTCATGCTGTTATAAACAAACACCAAGTTACAGCCTGTATGTCAACAGAGTGAGTTATGGTGGTAAAAAGACCTAACAACAGTCCCTTGATAAAAATAACATTTAATAGCAGTACAATATGTATTCCTTGAAGTGAAGAGGTGAGTCTACATTGGAGGGGGTAGAAATGGTCTTGTTTGGAGAACTTACGGGTGCACAGAGCCATGAACATGTGTCTTCTGGGTTTGTAGAGGGAAAGCTTGAAGGGCATCTCTAGGTCCTGAAAGTGCTCACATGTGGGTGAATTGATTCAGGGTTTAATATTTTTGCTTATGGAAATTTTTATGTCAGCTGACAAAACCCCGTCAGTCTGTCTTTGTCTATCTTAATGTAGCCAGCTGTTCAGTTCTCACACTACATTTGTGGTGTAAGAGTCTAAGAGCATGCTGTGTCAGCCATGGGATTATTGGTCCTAGATTTTGCAGAATTTCCCATGCACACTTTTAAAACAGCAGCAGATAATTATGAAAGTTGGCAGATACCACAGACATAATTGTTTTCAGCAGTTACAATAGATGTTTTAAAAACATTTCCTTATTCAAACCTTCAGTTCATTCAGGGCTGGTGAAATACAATCCTTCCTGTTGTCTCCTGCCCTCAGTGTATCCTCTGGGTACAGCAACCAGCAGGACCTCCCTCTTTCTCTCTCCTTGCTCTTCACTTGCCTATCTCACCTTTTAGATCACTGCTTCAGGTAGTTTGCTGGGCTGCCTCTCTAATCTGCTGCCCCTACAGCTATCCAGCCTTTGCAAAGGCTTCAGAAGAGTCATACATCAAAATAACTATTCCATCAAAACTGAGCCACATCTGAGAACATGGTTGAACTCATCAGCATTTTATTTCAAAAGGGAACACGGATAAGAAGAAGTTCCATCGGTATCAAAATGTCACGTGTTAATATTTAAGGAATGACGACGATGTCACTGTCATTTTACTTTCCTTTTCTCCTGTCCTCTCAAACTTGACCTGACCTGGGATTCAACCATCAGAAATGTTGTCACCATAACTTGCTTCTCGTGCTAAAAGAGCACAAATAGGCTGACCTCAGCTCACAATAGAAACGTCTAGAGTGGCAAAAGGTAAACAATAGTACACATGATCTTGACTGATTCATTTATACCCATATGCTACCTGCAGCGCAAGTGGCCACGCATCAATGAGATGATAGAAGTTTTCCTTTCTTTTCTATCCATTCACTTCCCTACTCTGTTTACCTTAACAGCAGGAGTCGTCTTAACAGTTGTTAGTGAGATAAGATACAGAATCGAATACATCTTCTTGTCCCTCAGGAAAGACTTCTGGTAATTTTGGAATGAATGTCTTATTCTCTCCAGGACACGCTGAATGTAAATTTCGAAAGAGGAATTTCTCCAAATAATTATAGCTTAAATGCTGAATTCCACATATATTTATTTTCTTTGCTTTTTTGTTGGTGCACATTGCATACATGCTTTAAGATATTTCTTTTTTGTGGTTGCTATGGTAAAAAGCAGTCCCTAGTCCTTTTACTTAAAACCCATGAACTGTAATTAACTGTTTAATGTTGTAACATACAACAGCTCTAGTAACACCTTAACAGCTTTGAGCATGATACTCCATCATCTCAGCAGATGGTGATTTTTGGCATTCTGTGTTTCCAGTTTATTCTTCTCCTTTATACTCCTTGCCATTTTATCTTTTGACAAATGCTTCTGGACTAACTTAATTGCAATTTGATTATACTGAGGCATTCCTCATATCTTTTTGTATTTCTGTTAACAATGACCAATACATGAAAAAAATGTTTGTACATGTATCCCTGGCAGCTAGTATAAAAGCAGATTTTAAAGTGCTTTAAGAATCTGTTTCTTCTCATCTTTAACCATAAAAATACAGTCTTGAAATACCCCTAGTATACTATAGGAGGCCTACACCTCAGCAGAGAAGGAGACATAATTGATTCTTTAGTGAAGAAAGAGCCACCCTGAATATTTGTCAAGAGTCTGAATTAGATAAGAGTTACCAAATTCAACTTGTTTTATGAAACGGAGTTGCCCTTTGTTATCATTTCTATAGAGCTAGAGACTGAATTCCCCTTGAATTTTGCTCATTGTTTTAGAGATTTATGATTCATGTAAATCCCTTTTAACATGGAGTTTCAATCATATTTAGAAAAAAGCTGACTTTGTCCATACATTATCAAGAGCAAGATTGTCTGGTGAAACTGGTTTTCAGCTGCTCTTCCTCTTTCTCCCATATAATACGTTTGTATTACATTTCTATTTTTTTTTTCAATTAGAAATGGATTCTTTGGATTTAAAATCAGGACTGTTCTTCATTTTGCTCCTTGAAGGGATTTTATGTATTAAGCAGGCAGGACACTTCAGATGTGTAAATCTGTAATACAGGACCAAGTAAACTTTTTTTTTTTTGGTACCTTCAGCAGCAGAATTAGAATTTCTTCTTATTTAGGAAAAGAAAACAACAGGGAAAAAGGAAAAGAACAGTTTTCCCAGAATCACAACAAGATAATTTTGCAGTTTCAAGTTTTAAAATATGAATGTCTCATTCACAGCTATTTCCTGGCTGTCTCCAGGTTTCTGTGATTATTATTTATTCAGTACTGATACTACACTTGACATTGTGCAAATACAGAAAGAGATATTCATGTGGACTATCTGCCAGGATTTCCTAGTTGTTAGTGGCAGTGTTAGCCTCTTTAAGCAAAAGCTTGAGGCTGTCTTTAAAATGGAGATGCTGATCCATCCTGCCAACGTGCAGCTTCATACATATGACTGTGGGAAACACGGCCGAAATGCACCCAGCAAGGCTTTGGGAGGATGGACTCAGTGGAGTTTAATTTAATTAGGACAGTCGCAGTGTGTGGTAGCTCTGACTGATCAACCTTTACAAAATCACAGAATCACAGAATCACAGAATGTTAGGGATTGGAAGGGATCTCGAAAGATCATCTAGTCCAATCCCCCTGCCAGAGCAGGATTGCCTAGACCATATCACACAGGAACGCGTCCAGGCACGTTTTGAATGTCTCCAGAGAAAGAGACTCCACAACCTCTCTGGGCAGCCTGTTCCAGTGTTCGGTCACCCTCACCGTAAAGAAGTTTTTCCTCATATTTATGTGGAACCTCCTGTGTTCCAGCTTGCACCCATTGCCCCTTGTCCTGTCAAGGGATGTCACTGAGAAGAGCCTGGCTCCATCCTCATGACACTTGCTCTTTACATATTTATAAACATTAATGAGGTCACCCCTCAGTCTCCTCTTCTCTAAGCTAAAGAGACCCAGCTCCCTCAGCCTCTCCTCATAAGGGAGATGTTCCACTCCCTTAATCATCTTCGTGGCTCTGCGCTGGACTCTCTCTAGCAGTTCCCTGTCCTTCTTGAACTGAGGGGCCCAGAACTGGACACAATACTCCAGATGCGGCCTCACCAGGGCAGAGTAGAGGGGGAGGAGAACCTCTCTTGACCTGCTAACCACACCCCTTCTAATACACCCCAGGATGCCATTGGCCTTCTTGGCCACAAGGGCACACTGCTGGCTCATGGTCATCCTGTTGTCCACTAGGACCCCCAGGTCCCTTTCCCCTACGCTGCTCTCCAACAGCTCTGTCCCCAACTTGTACTGGTACATGGGGTTGTTCTTGCCCAGATGCAGGACTCTACACTTGCCCTTGTTATATTTCATTAAATTTCTCCCCGCCCAACTCTCCAGCCTGTCCAGGTCTCTCTGAATGGCTGCGCAGCCTTCCGGCATCTCAGCCACTCCTCCCAGTTTTGTGTCATCAGCGAACTTGCTGACAGTGCACTCTATTCCCTCATCCAAGTCATTAATGAATATATTGAATAGAACTGGTCCCAGTACCGACCCTTGTGGGACTCCGCTAGACACAGGCCTCCAACTGGACTCTGTCCCATTGACCACCACTCTCTGGCTTCTTTCCTTCAGCCAGTTCACAATCCACCTCACTACCCGATCATCCAGACCACACTTCCTCAGTTTAGCTGCGAGGATGCTGTGGGAGACCGTGTCAAACGTTTTACTGAAATCGAGATAGACCACATCCACAGCTTTACCATCATCTGTCCACCGGGTAACATCCTCATAAAAGGCTATCAAGTTGGTTAAGCATGACTTCCCGTTGGTGAAGCCATGCTGAGTGCCCCTAATGATCCCCCTGTCCTTGATGTGCCTAGAGACAGCACCAAGAACAAGTTGTTCCATCACGTTTCCGGGGATGGAGGTGAGGCTGACCGGTCTATAGTTGCCCGGGTCCTCCTTCTTGCCCTTTTTGAAGACTGGAGTGACATTCGCTTTCCTCCAGTCCTTAGGCACCTCTCCCGTTGCCCACGACTTAGCAAAGATGATGGAGAGTGGCCTAGCAATGACTTCCGCCAGCTCCCTCAGCACCCGCGGGTGCATCCCATCAGGGCCCATGGATTTATGGACGTCCAGATTGCTTAATTGGTCCCTGACCCAGCCCTCATCAACCAAGACAGATTCCTCCTCTATCCTGACTTCTTCTGAGGCCTCAGGGGTCCGGGGCTCCTCAGGACAGCCTCCAGCAGCATAGACAGAGGCAAAGAAGGCATTCAGTAACTCCGCCTTCTTTTTATCCTCTGTCTCCAGGGCCCCCACCTCATTCATCAGTGGGCCTACATTGCCTCTAGTGTTGGTTTTACCTGCAATGTATTTGAAGAAGCCCTTTCTGTTGTCCTTGACCTCTCTTGCAAGGTTTAATTCCAAGGAGGCCTTAGCTTTCCTAGTTGCCTCCCTACATCCTCTGACAACAGACTTATATTCCTTTCAAGTGGCCAGCCCCTCCTTCCACGATCTGTACACCCTCTTCTTCCACTTGAGTTTGCCCAGCAGTTCCCTCTTTAACCATGCAGGTCTCCTGGTACCCTTCCTTGACTTCCTACCTGCTGGGATGCTCTGATCTTGAGCTCGGAGGAAGCAGTCCTTGAATGCTAACCAACTATCTTGGGCCCCCTTACCTTCTAGTACCCTGTCCCATGGGATTTCCCCTAGCAATTGCTTGAAAAGGCCAAAGTTGGCCCTCCTGAAGTCCAGGGTTGTGATTCTGCTAGCTATTCTGGTCCTGCCACATGAGATCCTGAACTCTACCATCTCACGGTCACTACAACCAAGGCTGCCCTCAACCTTCATCTCTTCAACCAGACCCTCCTTGTTAGTGAGAATAAGATCCAGCAGCGCTCCTTTCCTAGTTGGCTCATCCACCATTTGCATCAGAAAGTTATCATCAATGCACTGGAGGAACCTCCTGGACTGCTCCTTTAAGAGCAGTCATGATAATATCAAAAGCTGGAAATATTTTAGGGAAAGATAACTGTGAAGAATCAATCCTCCTGAGTTGACACCTGAAGAATCCGAGAAAGACCATTTGCCTGAATGCTACATGCTTTTAAAATCCTGTGTCTTCTGTGAAGTCCATGAACTCTTTTGTAACTTACCTGTAGGACCTACCAACAGCCCGTGTGCTTAATTCACCTGGACAGTGATGCTGATGTCCCTCAAGTTGTTGCTGCCATTGACAGACGGACTGTTGCCAGACTGACATCTGCCACTGGCTTTGTCAGAAACAATATCTTCCAAATGGTATCAGTGGAAGGCTTTTGTCAAGGTCTCATTTCTCAGATCAGTGGCATTTGACAAAAAAATACCCTTAGTCTAAATGAGAGGATTTGTTGTCTGTTTATTAGAAGAGTTACCATCTTTGGATTTCCTCTCCAGTGGAGCCACAGCAAAATCATTCCAATAGACAGGATCTTTAGTGACTGTTTCTTGACTTTATACCTGAAAGAGCAGAAGGTTTGCTGTCTGCTGTTTCATGAATGAAGAGTATTTCCCCCTGATCACTTAAAAAAATATCAAATCCCATCAAATCTTACATACACCCTCCCCCCCAACTTGAAGTGAGGGAAAAGGTGGAATACAAATACTTATCCTTGCTTTCTCCCTGGCTAGGATGAGGGTTTCGTCGTCTCGTTCTTCCAGATACCCCAGCAGAATGAATGGTTGACGACAGTAAGCTTATCTCTTTGTCTGAGATGGTGATACCACCCATCCAAACTAACACCCAAAGGCCTTTGTTAGAGCAGCACAGGTCATATGTAGGAGTCAGTATCAAACAGCTCCACGTCCAGAAATGAACACATCTGCCATGTATTGTACAGAAGCAGCCAAAACAAAAAGACTTGTAGAAAAATAAACAAACCTCCGAGGGATTTGAAAGCTGAAGTCAAACTTACTGAGCTCAGTTCAGAACTGTGAAGAAAGTTAAAAAGGGATATATCAAATCTAATGTATAAATTACAATTCCTGTATTAGTCATAGTTATTGTATCTCAAATTTTGTTTGGAAGAAGAAAGGGACTGCTCAGATTTCCTTACCTCTCACCACTTCAAAAAAGACTTCCGTTTGCCTGCAAGCAATTTTTTACACTAAGCAAAATGCCTGGTTTACACTCAGAGGAAAAGTTTAATTAACTCTCATTTTTAAATCCTCCACAATATTTATTCAAAAGATTGGCAAATTCCAGGAAGTTCACCCATCCCTGAAAGAGAAGTTTTGTAAACAAATCTGGCCATAAATTTATTTTAACGGCAGCAACCCTACTAATCTGTCAAGATGTAGTTTGCTTCTGACACTTGATTAAAATCTTTTTGCTTAAGAATAGAAAGTAATTTGCTACAAACAAACCATTTAGCTGGGACATGGTGACTGCCCCTATGATACTTCACAGAGCATTTAATTCATTTCAACAGAAAAAAGCTAATAGTATGTTTAGCACAATTTTCCTTTTTTTTTTTTAACAGAAGCAAGGCTAAATTTCTGTATTCACAAAACAGCAACAACATTAGAGGTTTCAGGGTCTGTAAAATACATTTACGGTGTATCCCGCAACCTGGACCAACATTACTCCACATCCTCTGGACACAAATGAGGGGAGTGCTTTAGGCTGTGGTTCCACAGGCAGTTGCCCAGATCCCCTATTTCCTGGCCATTCATTTCTGGCCATGTCATCCACTCGCTCGATCCTTATCCAGAATCAATTCATGGATCCAGTTCCCTGTATGGCAACACCAGCAGTTGTGCAGGCACAGGCCGGGCTGATATGAAACAACTGAGAGCAGACTGTACAGCTTAGGCTGGTTTTGTCAAGAAAAATGCCTATGTCCAGAAAAATGGTTTATGCAAGGAAATAATCTCAGAGGTTTGCAAATATCAGTAAAGCAAAATGATGAAAACCCGCTGTCTGCTGTTAGTGTCAGTTGAAACAAGAGGTACATAGGTGCTGTTGTTAAACATGTGTCAGCATTACCTTCCTTTGCATTAAGACCGTCCATCCAACTGGACTGCTGGGTGTGTGAACATTTTGGGGTGTCCACCTCTTAATTCTTACAGAGATTTGGCATGTCATCTCACTGCTGCCCCTTAGCATAGGAAAACAATTCGTGAATTTATTTTATGTCATAACTTCATAAACCTGTGCATATCCTGGGGTAAAGGCAAAAGTCAGTAGAGCCATGACAGTTTGTACCAGCAGGGAAAACGTCCATCCTTCCTGCCACTTCCCCAGCTCCTTCAAACCTAAAAGGCTGATCCAGATCCAAGTTAAGTCAGTGAGAGCTTTCTCTCTGTGCTGGATACAGCTCTGGGCAAGTATGCAGCCTCTGAAGTACAGCAATTAAGATATTGAGCTAATGTTAGTAATCCTTTCCTGCCTGCCTGGAACACCCAAACTGTCTGAGCTAGCCTTCGTCTCAGGCAAAAGCCTGAGGAAATCAGCTAGCTTTATGTTGCATCTGAAAGGTCAGTCTGTGTCCCCGTGGACTAAGAGGTATGGGGGAATTCCAGAATTTGCTGCCAGCTTCTTGGTATTTATTTCTGGAAGCTGTTAGCTTAGATTTTTTAGCTAATCTTAGTTAAGGGGAACTGAGATTATAAGAGTGAGGGTTTTAGAAAGTCACATTTATAGGTGCTTTAAAATGTGTTTATGAATCTACAATCCTTGCTTTTCAGGTTCCGTTTTAGATGGAATTTTAATTCAACTTTATTTATGGACACTCAGGACAGTGCACATATTCTTTTCTAATACCGCATGTAAGAACTTCTTTACTAAGTGAACCTCCCTCTAAAGCAAAGAAAATACCCCTAAAAATCCTGGCACAGTTTGACATTAGTAACTTTATACATTATTATTATTGTGAGACATTTTAGTACCTAAATAATTCTTTATTTGAGGGAACTTGTGATACACACTTTTTGTGGCATTTAAAATTGGCGTAGAAAAGGAAAAAAATCCCCTGTAAGGATTTGTATTTGATGGTGTGAAACAATGAGTTTTTAAAATATAAGCAAATGAATTTAGCAGCTTATTGCTTAATTGAGATTTGTGCTATTTAAAAGTAAATGGAGTGGTGGGTGTCTCAAATATTCTAACCCTTCTCAGGCTGAAAAATAACATTCTTTTACATTATTGACTCTGATTCCCCCTGTGATTTAATCCTTTTCTTTACATGGTTACTGGGTAGAAATAGTGGGAAAGTCACAACCACAAGCAATAACATGGCAATTAACTCAGAGGTACTGGTGGGACATTTAAGTAATTTTAAGTCAACATATATAAACATTACATTGCTGGCTTGAAAATCTGGATGTTGTTTGCAGCTGGAGGATTTGATTGCTTAATTGATTTTGATTTTCAAATTGCTTTTGAAAATCAACCACTGGTTTGAATCTGCTCCAGATGGGCAATGACTGAAAATTGTTATAATCTGGCACGTACTTGGTAGCACAGAGAAGTGAGTTGATGGCCTCGTTAAAAGTATCTCAAACATATGCACTGATTAAAAAAACCCTCATCTCTGGCTCAGCAGGGTCTTGGCTGAGGGGAACCGAACGGCTTTGTCACCCCTAAAGGCTCTTTCTGGCATGACAACAGAAGGAAGTTCATAATGCTGTTGCACACAGAGGTGAATATAAAATATGTTATGGTCCAATGTGCCTGCCTGTCAGGAAATGCAATATGTCATAGGCCAGTGCTTGTTACCACTGTGGTCAGTGTGAACTCTTGTTCCACTGTACTCACATGTCCCCTCGCCTGAATGAGAACCACACAATTGAGATCATCGGGTTTAGGAGTCTGGGATTTATTTTTCCACCAACAGGTCATCAAAATTATTGCCTACCTGGTTAAAAAATGGTAGAGAGAGACAGGCAGTAGGGGTTGGAGGGATCTGAACATCAGAGCTAGCCATCCCAAACCCCCGTTATTGTCACTGTGGAGAAACAGACCTTTCAAAAGTACATCCTAAAGGCGAGGGCTAAAGTTGGTCACACCAGTTGTGCCCTAGTAGTGCTACTTTGTTTCCAAAAGAAGCCTAGGGTGGCTATATAACATTAACATATGCAGGTCTATATTTTAGTTATTTCAAGGTAGGTAAGATAAATCCCATCCTCAACAGCGTCGCATCATTCTGACTGCTACTTGCTGAAGTGCTATGTCAGTACCTTTGCACTTCTTTCACAGCCTCTGAACAACTGTGAACGGGGTCTCTCCCATTTTCAATAACAAGCCTGGCAAAGACACTGACCAAAATGATGTCCCTGGCACATAATGTCTCTGATTTTTAGTATGCTTTGTAACCATTGCCTACATGAATCAAACAGCTCTTTTCTGTTTAGACAGCTGGATTTCTGTGTGGCACTAGATGGCAATATTCCCTCAGCTCCAGCAATGGTCAGGGGAGCAGTACATGGCAAAGGGACGTATTCTGACCTTGTTTCCTTGATATCACCCATATAGCTCGTAACAGACAGGTTTTATGTGACTGAGGCCAATCTGGGCTGCAGAGGTTTTTTTCTCTCTGTGCATTCACCCACCTACCTTTACAGCTTCACAGTTCTCTGTCAAAACATTTGTTGGACAGTACGCTTACTGTCTAGGGTCCTCCGTTTCATTGAGAAAGCTCTTGTGGTCTCAGGCTGTTCCATGATGTTGATGCTCACATCCACAGGCAAGAAGTATCTACATCCAGGGTATTACACTGCTTTCCTGCTGCCTTTTGCTTATTCATATGGTGGCAGACTCAGTCAAATCATTACTCAGATATAATGTTGCCTCATGTCACTTTTAAGTGGTTTATTTTTTTCACTCGTATTTGCTCTCAGATAAAATAAGCATAATCTAAACTCAGCAACTGTAAAACAGTGATTCTGTGTCTGTACCCAGATGAATTTGGCCCTATCCCCGTGTGGTATTTCTAAAGGCTTTCTCTAGTGACAGAGCTTACAGGCAGCAAGGAACAGAGCCAGCAATGAACATTGCATCTGTCTCCTTTGCATGATTAAGATTTTGATTGCCTTTGGGCCACTTTATTCAGGCCCAGGCCTATTGAAATTGCACCTTTTAAAATCAGGCTTGTCATTGATCTTTGTGAGGCCAGGATTATTATAATTATTTTCCAATAGCCTAGATGAAATAGTAGTGCTACCGAAATGTAGAAAGATTCCAAGGATGGCTTTAGACAATGTATGTCCCAGGCAAGATATTGAGGTAGAAACTGAAATTACAGGATCATAGAATCACTTTAGTTGGAAAGGACCTTCTGTTCAATATCTTTATCAATGATCTGGATGAGTGCACCCTCAGTAAGTTTAGACAACACCAAGTTGGGTGTGAGTGTTGATCTGATTGAGGGTGGGAAGGCTCTGCAGAGGGATCTGGACAGGCTGGATCGATGGGCCGAGGCCAACTGTATGAGGTTCGACAAGGCCAAGTATCGGGTCCTGCACTTGGGTCTCAACAACCCCATGCACCGCTACAGGCTTGGGGAAGAGTGGCTGGAAAGCTGCCTGGTGGAAAGGACCTGGGGGTGTTGATCGATGGCTGGCTGAACATGAGCCAGCAGTGTGCCCAGGTGGCCAAGAAGGCCAACAGCATCCTGGCTTGTATCATAAATAGTGTGGCCAGCAGGACTAGGGCAGTGATCGTCCCTCTGTACTCGGCACTGGTGAGGCTGCACCATTGCTGTCTACAAGTACCTGAAATGAGGTTGTAGCGAGAAGGGTGTTAGTCTCTTCTCCCAGGTAACAAGCAATAGGACGAGAGGAAATGGCCTCAGGTTGTGCCAGGGGAGGTTGAGACTGGATATCAGGAAAAACTTCTTCATGGAAAGGGTTATCAAAACAGTGGAACAGGCTGACCAGGGAAGTGGTGGAATCATCATCTCTGGAGGTATTTAAAAGACGAGTAGATGTGGTGCTTAGGGATATTGTTTAGTGGTGGACTTCGTAGTGTTAGGTTGTTGTGGAATAGTTATTTTTTTCTGTTGCCTTACTGTCATAGGACCACCCAAGCCTCCTCTTCAAGCCGATGCCTGCCACTTCCCATTCACCCCACCACAAAACCTTTTTTCCAACTTATGAACCTACCTCTGTGCTGCTGCAGCTGTTCTGCCACACGCTTCTTAGAGTGAAGATCCCAAAACCACACCCACTAACTCCCTCATCCTCTTATTGCACATCTCTGTGTCCTGAAAGCAGGACCCCAGCTTCACATGGCCCACCTTTTTCTTTCTTCTACCCCACAACGTTCCCAGCAGAGATCCAACTTTTTCTCCACCACTTCCCTTCACTGTCTCATACTTCACAGTCCTCTGCCTCACAAGTCTCTGTCCTCATGTCCTCACATAGCTGAGTAAATTGTGGTACTACTGTGTTGGGTATTGCTAAGCATGAGAATGGAGCAGAAACAAAAACGATACACCAGATCCTCAGGTGGTATTAGGCTGCTGTATGCCATCTGATCCATGGTAAAATTAGGACTGAGTCTCTATACATGCTGCAGTGGCCATCAGTCAGCTGATGGGTGGTCAGTTGATGGGGAGACAAGCTCACAGGAACATCAGAAGCATAGAGCTCCAAGCAGTCGCCTTGCAGTTATTTAACATCCCACATAAAAGAAAGAGTATTGTCCTCTTTCAGACACTTCAGTCTGACAGCCAGACTGCAGCTTATACTGTGAAACAAATAGGGAAGAGGGTGAAAAGTCCCTCCTTACTCCCTTACACATGTCTTCTAGATGCCAGGTACAGTCATAGAGGAGGGCAGAAGCCACATTTTCCCCAGGGGAAGCCTATGCTAGGAGGCATATGCAGTACTTATTTTTTCCTCACTGGCTTTCCCATGCCAATACCTGGAGGAGAAGGTCCTCTCCCAGCTATGGGCTGTTGTTGGGCTCCAATCTACCGAGGAGAAATGAGTCAATTCAGTGGCCTTTGGGGCTTGAGGCGAAGATCATTGGAACTCTGGAGCAATGAGACAGAAAAGGATGAGGATGAGGGAAAAGCAGAATAAGTACAAAGCAAGCAGCTGAGGTAGAGATTTGCTAGTGGTTTGTGCTATATCTGATTTAAAAAATAAAGAAGGAAAATATAGAGCTAGTTCTGACCAGTGCCTCTGGGGAAACACAGCCTTTGAGAGAGGTGAACGAAGATGGCTGTAATACACTGTGGCACCTCAGGGACCTGTCACGGGTCAGTCCCCACCACAGCCTTGGCAGCCCAAGCAAAACCGGAGTGTATCCAGGGCTACATGCCCTTATCTCATCACACGCCCCTCCTCTGTTCCCCTGGAGAGCTACAGAGCCCAGTTGAAGATCTCAAAGTTCTTGAAAGCATAAACAAACAAAACTTCACACTGTTAGGAAGCAGGGAATTATTCTCACTCCTCCTGTTCAAAGGATAGAGGAACTCAGGTGTAAAAAGCTGTCCACCTCCAAGGGAATCTCCACCACCTGATCCCTCACCCTGTACTTTTTTTGTGTTAATTCCATACTCTTTTTTTTTTCCAAAGCCAACAGAAAATATTTTATTTGTGATAAAATGCAAGGTTGCTTTTTCAAAATATAATCAATTCCCTTTTGCTGATAAGTAAGATATAGTATGTTTCATGATGCAAATGCCTGTTTAAGTAATTCTGGGTGGTATGTTAAAATACTTGACTAAGTGAAGTGCATCATGCTGTGTACATAGAAACCTCAGAGTTTCTGTACCTATATTTGCCCAGAGCATTCTTTCTTGTTGCATTTGCATCATTTGCTACTTCACATCCTTGTTTATATATATTTACCAATCAGCTCAGGTGGCCAAGCAATTACAATAACAGACAAACTTGTAATACACAGTAAATACTGTATCATGAGTTACAAAGTATTGCCACATGGGTTCACACCCTGATCCAATATCCAGTAAACTCAGAAAGAAGACTCCAATGGCCTGGACACATTTTTCACTGAATCTTTACTTGCACTGGAACTTTTTTTGGAAGGCAAATCACACAATTAAAATTCAGGCGACACATGTGACTGGTGTGGACAAGCAACATCATTTCTCACAGGTATTGAATGTTCTACACCACCACGTTTTTGATCTTGAACCACAAGACAGAAAGTAGTCTGATAACATCTACTTTTGCTCAGGTGAATGAATATTGAAGCTTGTTTCACTGAGTTCCCTGTTGCGTCAATGCTGAAGAAAATGCAATATTTTTATGCAGCACAAGAACTTCTTAAAGAGAAAAACATTTGGCAACAATATGCTTTTTACAGACATGGTGTTTTACAGTCATCATGATTGAGCTTGGGAGTGGGACTAAGAACTTTGGCTTTTCTGGACTTTCCGTGTGGCTTGGAGAAGTCACTTGACCTCTTTGCAGGGAGGATTCAAGTGCATCTGGAGCTTTCTTGAACTTACGTCCTCATAATCACCTGTCTGCCTCAGTCCACATTTGTCAAGATGGAATGGAGGGAATGGGAAAGATCAGAACTATCTCCACTATCTTAATGCCTTACATACTCCCAGTCCTCTTAAAATAAGTGCTCAAATTCTTTGTTGCAAAAGACAGACTCCCGGGATTCCTTCTTCTCTGGCAAATGCTTTCATCCCTCGGGTGTATAACTGCTGGAGCAACGGGAGAACTTGTTTTCAGCACTGACAACAGCAACATTTTCAGACTGCTGTGTGTACTTACCCAGATTTGTGGCTGTTCTTTATTTAAATTTGGATCCCCAAAAAAGCTCTTGGTGTGATGGAATCAATTCTTATTAACAGGCACCTCAAGTTAATGATCAGGGACGTGACTAGTGGGTTTATGTGTCTACAAGTCAGTGATAGGCAATAGATGGCCCAGATATCTGTCTGAGACTTTTTTGCATAATTGTATGGGTTACTAACCTTGCTAAGCTGGGATTGCTCTAGGTGAGATTAAAGGTAGCCTGGGTAGCACTCATGACTTTTCGTTTGCTCACAAATGGTATGGAGGAAGCTTTTAGCTGAGAAATCAAATGAAATGGTGCATAAGGTTTTGGTGTAGGATGCTAAGGTACTGTTTTAATATTTTGGGAAAGGTTACCAAGGCAGCGGATGGAGAAGCTGTACTGTTTAAAGAGAAAGGAGATGAAAATAAAACCTGACAGTCTAGGTAATTTAATTAATGAAATAACAATAATAAATACTCTTGAACTGATGTTGGATCAGGTGTGTGAAAATTCTCCTTAGGCTGCTCAATTTTTGTTGAGTAATTACCACGGTAAGAGCAAAATGTCTCCTTTCCTGCAAGTTGGCTAAGCAGAAGAGAGTCACTACTCTGGCTGAAATAGCCATTAATGGGAAAATTATGTCTTGAACCTCTGATGCGTTTGAAAAGAGAGAGAACATTTCTTTCCTGTTGACAGACTGGAAGTCAATTGAGAATTAAACGCATAGAAAAAAGATTAATGTCCTGAACCTGCACATTTTGTTATGCAAGTAGACTACTTCTCTGAAGCTGGCCTCTGTTAAAATCCCTCACTTCCCGGAGGACAGGCAATTGAAAGCTTGCACATCAAGTTCTGCTCTGTCCCACCAGATATCTTCCCATATTCTTTCTCTCTGCATCCCAACCTAAGACCAGTGCAGTCTCTCACACTCCGATCTGTTGGTCTTTCCCCTGGAAGCAAGATTCTTTAATTTCTTGAAAGATGTAGCATCTTTCTCACATTCTTCACCTTACCTGATAATCCAGAAGACATTTTTTCAGAAGAGCAGTTTTTCTGCGCTACTCTAAAATGCCCAGGTTTCAAACTGTCTTGAAAACCAAGGAATGATTAAAAACCCAGTTTGTTTCTTGATCTTTTTCATTTGCTCCAATTCATTTTTATTCTCTCTATTTTGCCTGCAAACTCCCTGGTTGCATTCTCGCTCACACTGCCTTGACCTGTTTTCATCTACCTGCTTTATATTCCCGGGAATCTCATTCCTGACCTTCCTGCAGCGGCAGAGCTACTGTTGCCAGCCTCGCCAGGGAACTTCTGCCTTGCTCACCTTTTCCTAGCTCATCTGTTCCTAACCAGCTCTGTATTTGATCATATGCATATACTTATTTCTACTTGATTTTCAAACTGCTTGGGGCTCCCCTTTAACTCTGTCTGCTTTTTCACCTGATTTCTCACAACCTGGCAGGATGAATCAGAGAACCACAGAAATCCATTCAGCAGAGGAGTATAAGAAAAGAGGGATCTAAAGGAGGTACTGAGAGATACTGGCAGTGACTGAAGGAAGAAGGAGCCAGAGCCCTTTCTGCTCATACTCGCTCCACCCGTGTGAGCTGCCCTCCGCACTCTCCTCCCTCACTGTGTGCTACACTTGGCTCTCTCCCCGTCTCTCTGGTCACCTCTACAGTCTCTTCTCATAACATGCTTGAACCATGAGGCTTATCAGGGACTACCTGAAAGACCTGGAGACATGCTTCATAGAGAAAACAGAAATTAACTACTCCATGGATATTCACATAGAACCTGAAATAGTTACCTATTGCACTTCCAGGCGAAGCTGGGGGAAGACTGGCATTTGAAGTGCATGTGTATTCCAGATGCCTTTGCCATCCATGTCTCCCATATCCCTCTATAATGCCTTTGTCACAAGATATCATAGAAACACAGAATGGTTTGGGTTGGGAGGGACCTTAAAGATCATCTAGTTCCAACCCCACTGCCATGGGGACGGACATCTTCCACTCATCCTGGTTGCTCAAAGCCCCATCCAACCTGGCCTTGAACACTGCCAGGGAGGGGACAGCCACAACTTCTCTGGGCAACCTGTTCCAGTGTCTCACCACCCTCACAGGAAAGAATTTCTTCCTAATATCTAATCTAAATCTACCCTCTTTCAGTTTAAAACTGTTACCCCTGGTCCTGTCACTACATGCCCTTGTAAAAAGTCCCTCTCCAGCTTTTCTGTAGGCCCCCTTCAGGTATTGGAAGGCTGTGTAAATGCAGAGAAGAGTCTGATTTATGTATATGGACACTGAACTCCTGCTCAAAGTAGATCTGTGTTGATTCTGATATGAAGGAAGGACAAAACAAAGAAGTTCAAATATGTATTTATAGGAAAAAAAAACAACCCCCAAAAAGCCTAGCCTAAGAAGTAAGAGAAAGAAAATAAAGGACAAAAGATTGTGACCTCTGAGTTCTGGGGAAGGCCTGGCTATTCAGAGCATAGGTTGAAAACAGTCCCATCACTCCAGCTAGATATTAAGCAAATTTAAAAATGTATCTGAAAGACTGGTTAATTTAAAACTTAGCCCAGGTGTTTCTATAGTTCTTTCAAGATTAAAAGAAACAGCAGTATAATGGGATAGATTATACATTGCAACTAAAAGGAGGGAATAAAGCTAGCAGCAGTTTTACAGTGTTCTGATAATTAGTAAAAGATCACAAGCGTATTGGTACAAGCCTGGTTCATGCCTGTGCACACACATCTCATCTTTGTGAGATGTCCAGTCAGATCAAAAGCTTCTTTGTGGACCCAGGAAATGCATATGAAGGGATGGGCAATGATCTGGTAGGTAAAGGGACAGGCTAGACTTCTTGCCAATATAAACACATTTACGTTAGTAACTTATCAGCATTACTAGGTCATTTGAGAGTGAGGCTTTCCATATATATTTTTACTAACATAAAGTCTAGGCACGCATTTCCTGGGGCAATGGAAGATCAGCTTCCTCAGTACTACAGGCTGATGCAGTGTGTGCTTCCAGGTGATTCGATGTGGCCACATTCACCTTAAACCCAGGCTGCATCTGGACTTGGCAAGGCCCTAGAAGCACTTTAAAACAGATGCAGATAAACCATCAAACGATTGATTCCCCAAACCAGTATCAGATATGTAGGCATGTCTCAGTTCCCATCAGTAGATTTTACTGATGCACCTTTTCCAGTTTCATTATCTCTGGAGAATCCTCCGGGGAACATCTGTATGGTAGTTTAAGGTGTGCATGCAGCAAGCATAGGCAACACCTATCCCAGCGTTAAACTAGCTGTTCATGTTCAGTGTGTTCAATTAACATGCTCATACTACACAAAACACAGGAGCACAGGACGGAGCTTTCTGAACTACTGTCAGCTTTCACTGGGACAGTCACAGCGTGTCATGCAGAACCATCTAGAGATGCTAGCTTAGCTCACAAATCAGTGTGGTTTCTCCAGAGCTGTGTTAAACCTAAATATCTAAATTCTACTTCTTAGCAGGGCTGTTAAGTTTGTGTGGAGGTGCTCGAGAATCAACGAGACGAATCCCTGAGCAACCTGATCTAATTAAGCCTGCCTTGAGCAGGGTGTTTGACTAGATGACCTCCAGAGGTCCCTTCCAACCTAAATTATTCTTATGAGTCGATGCTAATGCACCTATATTGCATCTAGTTCTAGTATTAGTGTCACCTCTTACTATGATCCATGAAAAAATGCTAGGACTGCCCTTAGATTAAAAAAAAAAAAAAAGTTGCATGCGTGTATTGTGGGCTAGCGGGCTAAATGACTAATGTAAGGGAGCCAGTGCACTTTGCATAGTGGTCCATGCTGTTCTTGAGACAGCTACGGGAAAGCTAGCTTCATCATGTACATATGCTGTAATCTTGCCTCCACGTATGCAGTGTGTGTGGTCTGAGTAATTCTCTGATACCCAGAGAAATGAGCAAACTTCAGGTTCTTGGTTTAAGTAAGAAAGAATATTTGATCCTGGTGTGTGAAGAGAGCACCTCATTTGCCAGAGCAATGAAAGCAGCACAGTATTTCCAGATCTAGAACTTACTAGATTCTTTTGATAATGCTTCAATAAATAAGATGATTGCAGTGAAAGGACTATTAATGATTGTTTTCTTAAGTGTGGCCCAGGTCTGTGGATGGAGTGTCAGCAAGCAGCAGTTCTCTGACAAGCAAACAAGCTGACGGTGTTTAGAAACTCCCTTAGAGACACGGGTCCTTTGTTTCGTTTCTCACTCCACAACATGACAAAGAGGAAGAATTTAGGTGGAGCTGATGTAAACTAGGGAAAACATACCATGATCTTCCTTCAGTTTGCATCCTGGGAACGTGAAGGACAGGGTCATAAAGATGATGAAGAGCATGCTCCTTCTCCTCATTTCGCTGGGAGTAGTATCTGGTAAGAGCATGATTTCATTATGCTGCTAAAATTAGAACACTGTTGGCTGTTATACTTTCTCTTGGGAGCTTTATAATACATATTTAGGGATCAGACACGGATGGAAAAAATCAAGTAACAATTATTTTCCTACTGAAATAGATTGAGCTCTGTGGTTACAGCAGTATAATGAAGAAGAGAATATGACATCTTGCTAAGACACTTTGCTGGATGAGACATTAGCCACTGCTCAGTGTGACAGCACTGGAATGGGAAAGGAGGTCAGCTCTCCAAGAAACAATATCTAGCATTAGTACTCCAGTATTCTCCTTTCAGATATTGATAACATTTCTCTTTGATGAAGTAAAAGAAGCAACCAAACAGGAAAACACTTGTGGAGAATATTAGTAGTGTAATATCACTATCTTTGCCCAGTGTAAAAACATGGGAGATTTGCCAACATGAATATGTACATGTTAGCAAATTAAAGCAGATCTTGAAACTGCGGTCTTTGTGGCTCATGGAGCACTTGGTGTTGCTTGTAGTAAGCTAGCTGCTCCCGTAGGGTCACTTTGCTCTCAAGGAACTGAAAGAGTTCTGACAACCCTCAGGAACCTGTCAGTATTTGGTGGTTTTCCTGATGTCCCCAAAACTGTGATCAGGACACTGCATGTGAATCTCAGCTTTCCTTGAAAAATAGTGGTTTTCTAACCTGCGTGGTTGTGGAGAGAGAAAAGCTTGAAGGTGTGACTCAACCACACTGTAAAGACTAACAAATCACAGATAAGTGAGACTTAAATATACATACACTTCTCAAAGCCAGTCTCAGAATTTGTCAATGTTTGGGGTTGGTAATTCTGATAAATAATGTATTAAATTGCTTCAGGTATGTTTTGTTCTCTGAAGTAAGGAGGTAAGCAAGGACTTGTGAATATGGAAGGTGGGCTTTTGTAAAATCAGATGGAAGAAGAAGAGGCCATTTAGATGCAATACCGAAAATTTCAGTTAAAAATAAAGAGCAAGAAGAACTTGTGATATAGAAAGACAAATCCTGAATAAACAGCCAATGAAATCTTTAGAGATAATATAAAAATAGCAAGTCTTTTCTTTCTACATTTCTAAATGTTATAAATTATTTCAATGATTTTATGAATGGTTTCCATTCATGAACTGTGGCTTGCTGAGGGAACTGAATGCATCAGGTACTGTCCACTGGAGATTATACTCAAAGTTCAGCTCCGCTTATGGAAATGTATCCCCAGAAGCCCCTCTCAGCTCAGTCTCATTTGCATGGACGATTTTTGTTGATGGTGTTTTCCAGAATCTATAAGAACACTGATAAAAACTCAGTCCTTCACTGGATTCTGCTTCCACTGACATAAATCAGTAACAGCTCAGCAGAACTCAGTCCTACTGCAATGTCAGTGTGACCTGTTCAGATTAACTCCTACAGGCAGTCCCCACCTCACACTCTCCCACATCCCAGCTTGTACCTCACCCACCTGCAGAGCATCTCCAAGGCCTTTTTTTCCATAAATGCCAGAGTAATCCCAGCCAGGTCAGTGATCCATGGACCTGCTGTATCTGGAGTGTGGGAGCATGGGAACCTCCACGCAGCTGTGGAGAGGCTCTGGGGAAGTGCATGAGCTCTGCGTTTTACCAGTGAGGCCCTGTGCTCAGAAGAGGTCTTCCCAGAGGCAAACTCTCCCACCACAGCCTAATATGGCTGGTTACATGAACAGAACCCCTTGTGCTCCCTCCTTCTCCTCCCCACAATGCAGTGAGTCTTGCAGGCTGCAAGAGGAAGAATTGGAGGTGTCTGATGGAGTCATGCTGCTCTAAGTGCTCCAGAAAACACTGCAAGGACAAGTGCCTCTTGGGGTGAGATACAGGAAGAAGGGAGACCATGGGACTCCATGCTTTGTCTTGTGGACTCATCTACTGCTATTAGTTTTTCTTCTCATGTAGCAAAGGCACTGCGATCCTAAGTCTTCCCTGATCCTGTGGGGAACAGTTATTTGAGAGGCCAGTAACAGGAGCAATGTCTATCACACAAAGACCATATGTGGGCTATCCCTAAAATGCTCCAGAATTTTTCTAGGGATGTAGGGAAACAAGATTATTTGCTAGTTTGGGGAAAAAGTCACTCAGGCTTCTTCTAATGTCATTGGAAAGTATTGAAGCTGAACTCTCTCCCTCCAGATTAAAAAGCCTATTGCCATTGGAGGAATGGCAATTAGAGTGCCTCTTTGGTAGCTGATGTGGGCCATCCTTCCCCAGCCACATGAGAAGGGGCAAAGGGAGATGGTTCTGTCCCACACCGCAGAGGTGTTGCCAGGCAGCAGATTTCCCCTTGGCGTTATGTTCCCAAGCTCCAGGCTGAGCCTGAGCATCCAAGCGGAAACATGCTGCAGCCCTAATGCCCTCAGACTAGTTCCCATAGCAGCTTTTTACCTTGCAGCTGCCCAACAAAAATAAAGACTTCATGGAGCTTTTGCTACAGAAATTGCTGGTGTGTGAACAGCCTGGCCAGGCCCTTGAGCAGTATCTGCCTCCGTCTTGGCACTCAGTATCTTGGAAGTTTGAACGCAGCCAGCTTTCTTGGCAAGTGTTTTGGACAAGCTGGCAAAACCCCTGCAAGCAGCATTCAGCCCTGCCGTAGTCTCATGTTGAGGTACATTGCCAGTTTAGGGACGTCCACATTCATGTTTTCTAGACAGTCTTCATGAGATAAAACACAGCAGGCCTTTGTTAAAATAACAAAACCCACAGGCTGAACAGCAGAGCAAGCACAGATTTAGTTTTGGGGAGTTCAGAGGTCTCATTGAGAAACGAGGAGCTCACACAAAGCTGTTGGATGCCACAGCGCTCTGTGCTGCTTCCAGGCAGTTTTGAACCATAGGGTGCTTCTGTGGGCCTGCACCTCCTCCAAGGAATGGAGGTTGCTCTTCCACGCTCAAAGCAGAAGACACAACAGCATAACATCCCAAAGTTGTTGCTAACTCACACTACTGACGAGCCCGTCATGCACATAGCTGTGCTAGAAAAAGTAAGAAGAGGGAAAATGGAGGAAATGGGCTCTGCAGATGGTGTAATTCACAAAAAAGATTGCTTCTTTAACATCCAGCCCTGTGGGGTTCAAGGTGCCTTTTGATGTGATTAGTGCACACAGGCAGCAATTAGCACAGGGGGTGGAATGAAATAAGAGAAACATGTTCGGTTTCTTTGCTTCTATATAAAGGCATATATGAAGGCAAACAATGCAGTAACGATACTACTTTAACATCAGCCACTCTAGATGTATAGTATAGTACTGAATTAGAGAAAAGATTGATTCTTTTGTCATTAGCACCGGATGCAATGCTGCCATTCATAAGCAAAAAGGAAATCAGACCATTTTATGCTCATTAATGGCAGCTCTTGGCACAAGCTGTGTGCTCCTGCTAGCCTGAGATTCCCAGAAGTAATTTTACATTCATTTTCATCTTGCAGGAAGAAGAACCCAGTTGCTTAAGGGCTTACCTGCAACAAGCACTGTTGAAGAAAATACAGCAGCTGGTGTTTCAGTTTATAACTTTAATGTCACTGTTTCTCCATTGTCTTCTGAAGGTGTTGCAAAACTTCCTACCATAGTAAATTCAAATCCACTTACAGAGGCTTTTGATATTGAAGCAAAAGGAGATCTCGAATACAGGGTGAGTTTTATGTTTGGCTTGAGCAATGTTCAGTCATGTAGGCTGATGTTTCCTGGATTACTGAGTACCAACAGCGCACAGTGACTCATCTTTTATTCAGAAAAGAGTTGCAAATGCAGACTGTGGTAGTATTTGGACATGCTGCAATAGATATGACAAATGAGTAGCAATAGTCATTATAACTTTTAATTGCATCTAGGCAAAAACCATCTTTCACGATAATTCCATTTATTCTGTGATAGAAGAATGGGATTTTGGGAAAATAAGAGGTGAAGAAGGACATATAGGACCCACTACTCTTTTGAGGATTTATCCATAGTTTTTCAACTTAATTTATATGAAGTCACTGTGAATTTAAAGTGGCTTAGTTAAACCACACACAGCTTCTGTTTGGCCACTCTCACCTAGAATTAAAATGAATTTGACTCACTTCCAAAATAAAGTAAGCTGAGTCAGATCAAAGTCATATTTAATTCTGAACGAAGGCTGTGACACATGAGGAAGTTATCTTGAGGTAAGAAGTTATCCCACTTCCACAGATCTGTGATCTATTTCTGTCTATCGCGTGCTCTCGTCCTATGGCAAATGCAAAGCAATTTCTATTACTTCAGGGTAATTTTCATTGCAGGATAAATTAGCAAGTATTAGCTCACATTTGTCACTGGTAATGAGTGTTCAGACGCATGATAATGTGTCATCCCATTGTACCTTGCTTGTATGTCTAAGCCTGAACAGTGACACTGACGTGTGTCTTTAAAAGATACGGACAGACACTGAGTAGAGACTTACAAAGTTAATTTGAATACATTTTTCTGGGTGTTTCCAAGGAAGTTCAGGTTTTCATGGAACTGATACAAGGGCACTTTTCTTGGTCGCTTTCCTGATGTATCTGAGAGAAAATTTGGGGAAGTAAGACTGTGAGCCCAGGCAGTTGCGGCTCATTGATCCAACCTGCCTGGGGGAGCTGCTGCTCTTCCCGGGCTCCCACCTCCCATCAGAGTACAAAGCTGGGTTGTGCCAGCCTGGTTCTATAGCTGCTCCCCAGCCAGATTAGTGAAATGGTCAAAAAACCTCTCAAAAAACCCTCTTTCACCCGTGAAGCATAGGATGTGGCTGCACAAACACCTGAACTGGCTCAGCTGAGGGGATGTAAAAGGCAGATGGAAATGGATACATCCTTTAAGCTGGCTTTGCTGACAGAGAATTCATCATGTGGGAGTCCCTTCCTAGGCTGTATTTTGGCATTTTGAATGGAAGCTATCCTTTCTGCTGCAAAACGTAGCCCTTTTTTATACCTGCTTGCTCCTGTCCCGTGCCCTCTCTATACTGTGCAGCACAAGCATTTTATATTGCTACTTGTTCAGTGGGACTGACAAATTAATCTGGAGGAAGAATAACCCTGCAAATAGATAAAAAGCCTCCCTTTGATTTTTTTTCATGGCAGGGATGATGGAGAAATTCTTGTTCTAGCACAGTACAGAGAGTAACACAAGGATGAAAATGAAAGGTCAGGAAAGGTACAGGCTGGAGACTGCTTCTTCCAAAGTGCCAGTTTATATCCATTTCATACCACAGACCCATTACCAGAACGGCCTGTGAGGACATGGTGTGTCTTCCTTGAATTGTAGTTGTTTTCAGAGTTTCCTAACTCACTCAAGGGACTGAAACAAAGAGCTTGGGCCAGTGAATATCAGTAATGAGAAAATTATAAAGCAAGCTACGTATGAATTCTGCAAACTAGCAGTTGAGGGCTAATTATAACTCATAAGGCAAGGATAAATACATGAGTGTCCTTAGTTCGTTTATTTGATGAGCATTGGTACTTGTAACTATTTATGCTATGTTGTAGCAGATTGGTACAATATTTTGCAAAAGTAATGTAATCCAAAATGAGATACCTCAGTGCTATCTACTGCCATTAAATCTTTGCTAAGATACAGAAAAAGGAAGTATTCCATGTATGAATTATGGGGTTTGCAGATCAGCTAAGTACCTGTTAGCACAGGCTCTTCTGTATTTATGAAGCACATTTACTCCTGTTGCAGTGAGCCAAGGCAATATCACATTTTTTGATATGTTTTGAGATTTCTGAGAAAGTCATAGTTTCTGAGATCTGAGCCCTGCCTGTTCCTCCTCACCTTACTCTTGTCTGAAGAATCCCATGGGCAGAAGATGTGTTGAATGCATGAAAACATACTGCTGCCTGAAACTACCTTGATGCTGTGAGCGATGCTCCCTCTGCATCCCAGGAGTGAAGGGAGGAGCAGGGAGCAGTGAAATTCTCAGGTGGAACAAGGGGTAGCCAGTTATGGGGTGACTCTAGACCCCCTTTCATGAAGTCTGCAGCTGCTTCAAGTGTGCACAGTGCTGTCTTTATCAGTAAGCATTGCTCCTACCTGGAGAAGAGGTGAACCGTGGCTCACAGCCTACTCCAGTGACAAGCTGTTCTCAAAAGCAACCTACAAAGAGATCATCTAGATTCACATCTTCACTTGCAAGGTCTCTATAAAGGAGGGTGGAAGATACGTATTTAGGCAGTCTGGCTGTAGTTACAACATCAATGAAAATATTTGACTATGAACTGGAGGGATAATCCCCAGAGCACATAATTTCTGCTTAGAATTGGACGGTTTCTCGTTTTGCATTCATTGCATCTGTTTACTATATTTAGATCTCCAGCAAATATTCATTTTTGCAGAGCAGCCTTCTCATTGGTGTTACAAGATTTTGTAGAATGTTTTTTCTGAGTTAGCATCACTTTTATGGGAAACTTCTATATTTGCATAATATAGGAGAGAAGGAGACTATCCAGGACACAGTTTTCTCCTGCAGTATTGTAACAAAAAGACCTACAAGGTTCCAGAAAGCAGCTGTTTTACATACCAGAAGGCATAAAACGTTTGTGCTTCTGTTCACTCTCCTCCAACTGTCTTTGTTGATTGGCTCTGTTTTGGCTTCGGTCTTCTAATTGTGCTGACATAACTTTTGCATTTGTCCTCTGGCCACGGCATCTCATCTAAAATCAATGACTTATTTCATTGTTCTCCGTCTGCATCCTCTCCAGGCTCCTCTACTCTGCAGTATTGTGACTACACTGACATACTCCTTGTCACACACACTTGTGAGCCCCAACTCTTCTCCTTCTCCAGTTCCACAGTACCCCCGCTACTGGTGTTCAAACTTCAGAGTTTTTTTAGCTACATAGCAAATTTAACAGTCACCTTTTCCTTTCTTGTCCATGAAAGGAAAGTTCTTGTTTCTTTTATTAGTTTCAGCAGAGTAACTTGGCACACAACTTTTAGCATCCTGCTGTTGCTTTGGACTCATCCTAAATCCAAAATGAATGTATTCAATGTTTTTTTCATGGAATGTCAGTCTTGTGCTTGTACATCTTCTGTGTTAAGAGGTGATGTGCAGCGTTGCAAGTCTTTAAAAAAAAAACCCAAAGCAAACGTTTGCCTTACCAATCTTACAAAACTTAAGCCCTATGTTATTTTTTAATTCGTTCAACATTTTCACCAAAGAGTTCAGGTCGCTCTCTCATACAGTGTGCTCATGCAGGTCCCCCCTTTCTATGTTTTCCTGCAAGTCTTCTCCCAGACACAGCTTATACAAGGAAGGGGCTGGTACCTGCTAGACTGTACAGTCTCCTGCCCACACACTCCTTATTGCAAGTAAAAGGTTTTCCCCCTCGGGCTCCTGACTCACAGAAATAGTGAAGCTGTCCTTGTATCTTGCAGGGCTTCCTCCCAGTTTTCAGTCCCATCACACCTTGACTGCTCCTGGAGCTTGGTGTGGAAAGGTGAGGACATGGCACAGACAAGTACCTGCAAGATGTAGTCCTGGCCTTGAGGGCAAAGTGTTACCTGTGAGGCAGGACAGCTCCTTCGAAGCTTTCTCCTCCTCAAACTGTCCCTCATACAAGAGGTCACAGAATCAGCCAGGTTGGAAGAGACCTCAGGGATCATCGAGTCCAACCGTTGCCCTGACACCACCCTGTCAACTAGACCATGGCACTAAGTGCCATGTCCAGTCTTTTCTTAAACACATCCAGAGATGGTGACTCCACCACTTCCCTGGGCAGCCCATTCCAATGTCTAATAACCCTTTCTGAAAAGAAATTCTTCCTAATGTCCAACCTGAAGTTCTGGGACAGGAATTAGCAGGGCTCATTCGGAGAGCTTTAAACTAGATTCGAAGGGGGATGGGGTAGTAGCTGGGCTTGCACCACTGGGGCAACGCTCTAGTGTTGAGGTAGACCAGGAGGCCTCCCATCCCCCTGGGGTGAAATCGGTGTGCTCAGCTCGCGCCCTGAAATGCCTGTACACCAATGCACGCAGCATGGGGAATAAACAGGAGGAGTTGGAAATCCGTGTTCGGTCGGGGGGCTATGATCTAGTGGCAATTACAGAGACTTGGTGGGATGCCTCACATGACTGGAATGTGGTCATGGATGGCTATGTCTTGTTCAGGAAAGACAGGCCGCTAAGGAGAGGGTGGAGTTGCTCTTTATGTGAGTGAGCAGCTAGAATGTATTGAGTTCTGTCCAGGGGCGGATCAGGAGCGAGTTGAGAGTTTGTGGGTGCGAATTAAGGGGCAGGCTGGCAGGGGTGATACTGTTGTGGGTGTCTATTACAGGCCACTGGATCAGGATGAGGACGGTGATGAGGCCTTCTACAGGCAGCTGAGAGCAGTCTCGCAATTACAGGGCCTGGTTGTCATGGGGGATTTCAACTACCCTGATATTTCCTGGGAGGCCTACTCAGCCAGCCATCTCCAGTCCAGGAGGTTCCTCCAGTGCATTGATGATAACTTTCTGATGCAAATGGTGGATGAGCCAACTAGGAGAGGAGCGCTGCTGGATCTTATCCTCACTAACAAGGAGGGTCTGGTTGAAGAGGTGAAGGTTGAGGGCAGCCTTGGTTGTAGTGACCATGAGATGGTAGAGTTCAGGATCTCATGTGGCAGGAACAGAATAGCTAGCAGAATCGCAACCCTGAACTTCAGGAGGGCCAACTTTGGCCTTTTCAAGCAATTGCTAGGGGAAATCCCATGGGACAGGGTACTAGAAGGTAAGGGGGCCCAAGATAGTTGGTTAGCATTCAAGGACTGCTTCTTCCGAGCTCAAGATCAGAGCATCCCAGCAGGTAGGAAGTCAAGGAAGGGTACCAGGAGACCTGCATGGTTAAAGAGGGAACTGCTGGGCAAACTCAAGTGGAAGAAGAGGGTGTACAGATCATGGAAGGAGGCGCTGGCCACTTGGGAGGAATATAAGTCTGTTGTCAGAGGATGTAGGGAGGCAACTAGGAAAGCTAAGGCCTCCTTGGAATTAAACCTTGCAAGAGAGGTCAAGGACAACAGAAAGGGCTTCTTCAAATACATTGCAGGTAAAGCCAACACTAGAGGCAATGTAGGCCCACTGATGAATGAGGTGGGGGTCCTGGAGACAGAGGATAAAAAGAAGGCGGAGTTACTGAATGCCTTCTTTGCCTCTGTCTATACTGTTGGAGGCTGTCCTGAGGAGCCCCGGACCCCTGAGGCCTCAGAAGAAGTCAGGATAGAGGAGGAATCTGTCTTGGTTGATGAGGGCTGGGTCAGGGACCAATTAAGCAATCTGGACGTCCATAAATCCATGGGCCCTGATGGGATGCACCCGCGGGTGCTGAGGGAGCTGGCGGAAGTCATTGCTAGGCCACTCTCCATCATCTTTGCTAAGTCGTGGGCAACGGGAGAGGTGCCTGAGGACTGGAGGAAAGCGAATGTCACTCCAGTCTTCAAAAAGGGCAAGAAGGAGGACCCGGGTAACTATAGACCGGTCAGCCTCACCTCCATCCCCGGAAAAGTGATGGAACAACTTGTCCTTGGTGCTGTCTCTAGGCACATCAAGGATAGGGGGATCATTAGGGGCACTCAACATGGCTTCACCAAGGGGAAGTCATGCTCAACCAACTTGATAGCCTTTTATGAGGATGTTACCCGGTGGATAGATGATGGTAAAGCTGTGGATGTGGTCTATCTCGATTTCAGTAAAACGTTTGACACGGTCTCCCACAGCATCCTCGCAGCTAAACTGAGGAAGTGTGGTCTGGATGATCGGGTAGTGAGGTGGATTGTGAACTGGCTGAAGGAAAGAAGCCAGAGAGTGGTGATCAATGGGACAGAGTCCAGTTGGAGGTCTGTGTCTAGCGGAGTCCCGCAAGGGTCGGTACTGGGACCAGTTCTATTCAAGATATTCATTAATGACTTGGATGAGGGAATAGAGTGCACTGTCAGCAAGTTCGCTGATGACACAAAACTGGGAGGAGTGGCTGACGCACCGGAAGGCTGCGCAGCCATTCAGAGAGACCTGGACAGGCTGGAGAGTTGGGCGGGGAGAAATTTAATGGAATATAACAAGGGCAAGTGTAGAGTCCTGCATCTGGGCAAGAACAACCCCATGTACCAGTACAAGTTGGGGACAGAGCTGTTGGAGACCAGCGTAGGGGAAAGGGACCTGGGGGTCCTAGTGGACAACAGGATGACCATGAGCCAGCAGTGTGCCCTTGTGACCAAGAAGGCCAATGGCATCCTGGGGTGTATTAGAAGGGGTGTGGTCAACAGGTCGAGAGAGGTTCTCCTCCCCCTCTACTCTGCCCTGGTGAGGCCGCATCTGGAATATTGTGTCCAGTTCTGGGCCCCTCAGTTCAAGAAGGACAGGGAACTGCTAGAGAGAGTCCAGCGCAGAGCCACGAAGATGATTAAGGGAGTGGAACATCTCCCTTATGAGGAGAGGCTGAGGGAGCTGGGTCTCTTTAGCTTGGAGAAGAGGAGACTGAGGGGTGACCTCATTAATGTTTATAAATATGTAAAGAGCAAGTGTCATGAGGATGGAGCCAGGCTCTTCTCAGTGACATCCCTTGACAGGACAAGGGGCAATGGGTGCAAGCTGGAACACAGGAGGTTCCACTTAAATATGAGGAAAAACTTCTTTACGGTGAGGGTGACCGAACACTGGAACAGGCTGCCCAGAGAGGTTGTGGAGTCTCCTTCTCTGGAGACATTCAAAACCCGCCTGGACGCGTTCCTGTGTGATATGGTCTAGGCAATCCTGCGCCGGCAGGGGGATTGGACTAGATGATTTTTCGAGGTCCCTTCCAATCCCTAACATTCTGTGATTCTGTGATTCTGTGATTCTGTGAACCTCCCCTGGCGAAGCTTGAGGCTGTGTCCTCTTGTCCTGTCGTCCTTGAGTTGCTCCATGAAGCCACATCTTTTGGTCTTTCCACTCTGTTTTTCTCACATTTCTGCCGCTGACAAGAAATGTGCCGGCAAGTAGATGATGTAAAATACTCACTGCTTACTAATGGAAAGCATCCCTTTACTTGTATTCACTTGCATAGACTATAACTTACATCTCTTGCATCATGGTCTAATAATAATTTTTCCTTTTCAGGTTGTTACCACAGGAAACCCTGTCTTAGATTATGAAACTATGCCAAAGAGGTTTGATTTACAGATTTTCGTTGAAGACACAACTGGGAGAACTGACCTTAACATACTAACTGTCCAAGTAACAGATAAAAATGAACGTCCTGTATTTCGAGGAAATATGGCAATTCAAAGTAAGACAGTAGTGGTATTTGAAAAGAACAATACTTGAATAGATGACATCAGATTAAAGAAAAAATATAGCTGTATACAGCGCCTGTAGCTAAAGTGGTCTAAGTGTTTTCCATTAGGAAAACAAGGGAGGAACAGGACACTTTTTATCAGAGCTTTATTTTACATGAATATTTGGTATGCTTCATCTCTGGCAATGCCCTTTTAGTTTTCTTGAAGCTTTGACCAAAAATGATTTAACTATTTTGAAGCACCTGAAGAATTATAAGGAAAAAAAAATTTTTTTATACCAATAAATATATATGTTCTTTTTTTTGATGAGATGAATACCTACCTGAATGTATGTATTAGAAACTTGAAGTTTAGTGGGGATATAACCATTGAGTATGGGCACATGTTTAAGTTTTGTGGAAAAATGGACTGATTTGGAGAAGCAAGAAAAATTTAAATTAGTGTATATTGTGTATGTGCAAGAATTTCTGAGGGAAAATGATAAAAACATTGCTCTGCCAGTGTTTTACACCTGTATATTGTATTTGCACCTGCATATGAGAAATTAAGTGGAAAATCAGTTTGAAGAGTGAGATCTCAGAGATTGTTGATCTATGGTGGTGCAAATGGAAAGAAGCAAAGAGTTCTGCCTCCTGCGTGGGGCAGATGGCCTTAACCAGGTTTACTTTCAGACCACTAGCAAAAGTGCAACAGGGAGGAGTTTACAGTAGCCTTAGGAATGAGGCTGGGGTGTCTGGACCCCGTCTGTCAGTGCAGGCTTTGCATGCCGTGCAGTACCTAATACAAGTGACAACGCCATCAATAAAAAGGACAGGAAATAGTTGTCTTACTCTCTGAGCAATCTTATTTTGTTTATTTACTAATGAGAAGAACCCGGAAAAATTGTACCATGAGGCGACAGAGTATAGCGATGCATTTATTATGAGTTCACACACAGACAGAACAGTTCAGGTAGCGTGTAAAAATGCACTCTTACTATTTCCTGAGGTACTGAGAGGCCTGTTTGAAGTCTTGACATTCCAACAGCACTGTATGGAAGAGCATTCAATAATTCAATATTAATTTTTTTTTTCTATCTGAAAATATCAACCTGTGTTCTGTTTGTGGTAGGTATTTGGAGCTGACTACTGAACCCCTCCGAGATCTGGACTAGCAGCAGCATTACACAGGCTGCGACTTGCAGCCTTGACTTCTGCCTGTCACCCAGACGGGTTCAGCCTGGGCCCGCTCAAATCCAGCCCGCTTCACTAGTGCCTCCGAAGCACATTGACGTTCCTGCTTCCATACAATCCTTAGTTTGTAAAGCAAATTAGCTTCCCCTAGGGAAGAGGCTGTGTCATCTTCTCAGTGTAGCTGGTGTCTTGCATATCATGGGTGCTGCTGGAATCTAATAATAATTAGATGTGACACTTCAGGGGATCGGCACAGCATGAAACACACTTTACGTGGGAGCTTGTTACAAATAAGTGCATCAGCTTAACTCTCAGCTAGAGCTGCCATAAATTGGTGAGCACAGATGTCTGGTCTGTCTAACTGTGTGACTTTAGTTAACAGTACCAGCTACAATTAGACACTAATTGCGCATTCACTGGTTATGAAAAAGCATCTCCCTCTCATTAAACTTTATATTCATATTGTTGTCCTCTGGGAACAACTCATTACGCTGCTCTGGGATTCCCACAGCTCTGATGAGAAGCAGCCGTCAGCAGGGGTCACAGTGGAAATTAATAGTCCAGAAACAGCAGGTCCAGCAGACACAAAAGGGCATAAAGCAAATAATGTGATCTAAAGATCTGTTGTTCTGTTAATCGCTGTCCCCAAGGAGAGCTAAGCCTGTTGCCAGTGGCCCAGGACGGGATGGCCCAGCTGTGAGAATTCCTGACATAGAAAGAAATACACCTTGTACTGAATTAGCACCCTTAATAAGGCAAAAATTTAAGTCAGTGCAGACCATCCACTGTTTATTTACCTCGCAGGTGTAAAGGAAAAGCAGAGATTAAGAGGAAAGGCCCTGAGCTGTCCTGGCAGGGCACAGGGGGTGGACAGGGAGGGGATGGCGACAAGGACCTAGCACAGGGCTACATTCTCCCCATCTGCATAGTAAAGGAAGACACAGGTGTAGCCCAAATGCGTCATTTTACTCCATACCCTGTGAGCAGCTCAAGATAGGCCATATGTAGAGATCAGTCTTTCTCCCGAAGGCACAATTCATATTGCAACTCACAGCGATGGTTGCCTGTTAACAGATATGCAATTGGTTTCTTTTTCTCTTTTGAGTATTTGTGCTCTTTGTGATGATTTTGGAATTACACTTGTGAAGCAGCAGGCAGTAATTGGTCTGGACATCTTCAGTGTATTGGTATGTTTGCTGCTGTGCCCTTTATTCTTACCCAGTTAACACTGAGTACACTTATATCCATGCAGCTGTAACGATCTATGTCTTGGAAGGAACACCTCCGGAATGCATTTACCAAGTTGATGCAGCTGATCCTGAAAATGCTGAACTCAAAGTAAGTTGTATTAAAGAAAAAAAAAACAGAGATGATATAATCCACTGTATCTGAAATGCTAATTGCCAGCATCTTTCAACAACTTCCCTTCCTTATCAGGAAAACAGGAAAAAAGAAGCATTTTCAATAATAAACTAAGAAAACCCAGCCTCAATGTTTGGACACAAATTGTAATTTGCGTTCTCAGCCCTCCAAAATTAAGGGATATTGAAGGCAGAGTTTGATATAGTTAATCAGAGATACAGTAGAAATTGTCTCCTTTTTTTTTTAAATGCCTTGCAAAACATTTCTTGTAGATGAGAGTGACTAAAAGGAAATTAAATTTTTAACCTTCTGTATTGCAATGTAAATTCTTTTAAACGAGACAGGAAGGAAATCGCTTACAAGGCAACTGAATCTCAGCTTTTTGACAATCACAGGGCAAACTGTGACCTTCAGTTACGAAAATGTGTTAGCTGATCTGAAAATACTCTTAGTATCAGCAAAAATTTCTGGAAAGTGCTAAGTTTGTTTGTAGACAGGGGAAAAGCAACTGCACTTACCTAAGAATTGTTTTGTGGCTTTGCTTTGTTGGCTTTGGCTTTATAAAAGACAGCACATTCAAGAACTGAACCTGAAGATGCTACTTCAATGTGTAGCATTATTCAAGAGAGCAATTACCTTGAAGTCCATCCTCAGGCTTTGCCCAGACAAACCACCAAACCCAAGCTGATGAGGAGGGAAGCATAGGCCTGGGGTTTAGCTCTACTTTGTTCCTGAAAGCAACGGCAGTGAGTTCCACACGCCTTCTAACCCCTGACAAAGCTCAGACATAAGAAGAAGCTGCAAATATAGAAATGCTGGGCAACAGGTAAAATAATATTCCGGCGAGGGAATTTAGAAAGATCAACTGGCAAAAAAATTGTTAATTGTGATCACTTAGCTGCTTTTTTTACAGCAATTTCAATTAAATCTATCACTGCAGAAGGCAAGTTGTTTCGCTCAGCTCTCTGTACCTCCTGCTTTTTCCCAAAAGGTAACATGAGAGCAGTTGCATCCCCTGGACAGATCTGCTCAGTGGATTCTGCAGATTACTTGTACGGTGCATGAGCCTCTGATGTTGCGTACTTCAGATTTTATGAGTATTATTAACACCTGCACTAGCAAAGGAAATGTCCTTGAGGGCTCATTGGTGATGGCCTGGCAGAGGCACGTGGACGGTAGCAGGGAGGACGTGGTGGGTGTGTGGTAGATACCCTGCAGCCGTGGGGATCAGGGTGCTGCTTTTCTCCCTGCTGTGTAGGGTGCCAGAGTGCTCAGCTCCCGCCTGCACCCATGCACTGGTGCAGTACCCATTTGTGTTGTGCAATGCACAAAGCAGCCGCTGCTACATGCCATGGCTGAACAACCACGTTAACACCAAGCTGTTGTGAACACCTTTCAGCCTCACACCCTTGTGTACTCCCTAAAAGTCCACTCTCCCCTCCTAGGCCTCTCCCATCGTCTGGACCCCTAAACTTCATTGCTCCTGCATGGCATGTCTTATGCCCTCCCAATCCAGCCTCATCCCTTCTTCTCTCCCTTCTCCTTTGTGCATGTGCTCTGCTGTCACCACAAAGCCAGTTCTTGCTTCCCGCGCTGTGGCTCTGCTCGCTGGCCTCTATGTGAAATTCTCATTGCAGAGCCGGAGTTCACAGAGGGCTTTAATGTAATTCAGTGTCGGTGACTCTCTGCTGGCTGTCAAGCAAAGCACGTATGACCAAGTTTGAGCTACTTCAGCTCAGATGATTAGGGCTTTTGCTGGCATCTGTATGTCAGCATGTCTCAATACACAAAATTTTGAGGCAAATATTGTACTATAACTTGCTCCATTTTACAAGGCAAGGAATGAATGGAGGGTTGTTTAAAGATACCAAGACTAATTTCTTGCTCTCTTCATTTCAGTATTCACTGCTCCCTGCATCAGTGCCATTCTTGGTCTTGGAAAGTGGAGCCATTTTTTCCACAAAAGAATTTGATTATGAGAAAGATCCACATTGGTGAGAATGTATTTTATTCATGTGGTCTATTAGCTTACAGTAGGCAGAGAAATGTTTTCCTACATAGCCACAGCACGATTCTTGTTTGTTTTCTTATTTAACAGTTACTTTTTAAATATAACAGTGACAGATCCAGATGGACTCAACTCGACTAAAACAGTGAATATAAATATAATTAACATCAATGATGAAAGACCTTACTTTACCACGTGAGTGAAAAACTTCCGTTGTACTCAAAATGTAGATGTTTTCCCAGCTTTACTGATTTGGTACCAATGGGAGGGTGTAGTATAAGGACAAGAAAATATAACAACAAAATACTACGGAAAACAATATTTTCATTTTGCTATGATTCCTGTTCTTTTACTGTAAAGCTTTGCCCTCATTTCCCTCTTTTATTCTTATTTATATTCTTAATAGTTTCAAGTTTTCCAGGCTCTGCCTTCATGCTAAGAACAGCCAAACCAACTTGTTGTACTTGTTAGCATTTAGAGAGGTTAAAGCTGTGCAAAGACCTTTGGACAAGTTCAGACAAAGAGATGAATTCTACCCTGTGTGAATACATTCATATAGAATTTCCCCTTCATGCAGATGTGCATCTCATCATAATTATGTTTATTCATGCAGAAATGTCTAGACATAAAAAGGTCTCACTTTTGATCCGCCTTCCTCTTCTTCCCAGACACTTACACTTGTAAACAATCCCGGTGATCTTTGAAACATTGTCAGCTCTTACTGTGTCGTAAGCAGGAAATAGTGTCAAAACAGACAAGTCAGAAATAGCTTTTGAAGACTAATGGAGTTTTAGTTGGAATCAGGAATATTGTTGAAAATCTGGAAAAATGGGAGAGAATGTACATGTGCCACCAACAGGCTGTTTTGCAGTGGAAAGCACGATGGACAATTGTTTCTGAAGCAGGAGCTTGACAATTATTACAGTCGATCTGATTCTGTTGTTGATTTACCTTTGTCACTTGCATGAGACACTGATTGGATTCAAGACACTCTCTTTGTGTCTTCTGATCCTGAGCTTCTGCAAGGTCCCTGCTGAGAATTTTGATGACGGCTGCCCTTCTGCTGTCTATGCAAAGGAGAAGACAGTGTAGCACCTGGGCCATGCCAAGAGATTTCCAGCCACTTGTTTGGAGCAATCTTCTGGGTGCTTTGTGGAGCCAGAGCCATGCATGCCTCCTGGGCTGAGGCCAAGGATTTGGACCTTCCTGAGTAAAGGGGTGGAGAATCTGAAGAAACAGAAGAAAGAAATGTTACAAACAGACATGGATTTTTTTTGTTGCTACTTATTTAATAATTGAACTTCATCTCTGCAATAATCAATAAGGTTAACAGCTCGCTCCACGTTACTGTACTGCTACAAGCAGGAGGAATCCTCTTCCCGGTGCCAACATTTGCACATTGTGTTCTAGACTGATTATTTCCTCCAAATGTTGCCATTTCTGTTTATTTATCCTTATATCTGGAATGCTAAAGGAGCTCTTTTAAATATTTATCTGCTTGTTCGAATTAGTGAAAGCTGCAGTGGCTTGATCATCCATAACACCTAAAGTCTAAGACTCAGTTCTCATATGGCACAAATAAGTCCTGGTATTTGCTTGAATCTTCTCCCTTTTAGATTGAAGCTACAGAGCAAAAAGAGCAGCTCAGTTTGTAAAGAACTTTAGATTAAATTATGCTTCATGAGCTGTCCTCAGTATGCACATATATGGCCTCTCCCCTGCTAAAATGTGAGCTGCATGCTGGGGCTACGTACTTTCTGACACTGTAATAAATAGTGCTGGGATGGGAGCTGCGGAAACTTGATGAGTTAGCAAACCTTCTTTATTTTCTCCCGATCAAAGCTGTCAAGAACAGAGTTTCAAAGGGTCTTTTTAATTGTTCCCATAGTATATACAGACACATCTGGTTTTGGTGTTCACAACACTACATTGGCATTCAGCCTTTGGAAATTCTGGCTGTTAAAATCAACAGAAAACTTGTGGAGTCAGGAAAACAAAGGAGAAGACAAGAAAACATATGCTTCCTTCACAATTACATTGCAGTGTCTAAAAGGTCTCCTTGAATCCTCCTGTAAAAAGCCATTGGCAGGTGGCAGACAGATGGACAACAGGACACAGCCCAGACATAGCTGTGTAGGAAATGGCCCCAACTCTTCCCCAGTTGTACTAGTACTTGGTGCTACAGGGATGTGCTCGAAAACATCACATTTCTTCCCAAGAGATCTGTTGGGGACGGGACAATGGCCCATGCAGGGCGCAGCGGGGCTGGTAGGGCTGTGAAGGTGGAGCTCTGGTGAGTTTGGTGTCCACAGAGAGGTCAGAGTTGTGGTCCCTGTGAGCATAGGGAGTTCCCTACTTAGAGTCAAAACCAGTGAGATCTGTCCCTCCCGTATTCCCCAGTGATCAGAGAGGCATTTTGGGGTGGCATTTTTGGTAGCAGTGAAGGAGATCTGTTGCTATTTGCTTTGTTTCTGAGTGACTTTGGAAGCAACAGGAGAACAAGGAAGGAAGAGATCCAATGCCAAGAGTGACATAGAAACTTAATAAATACACTGACTCTGCAGCCTTCACAAACTCCTTGTTTACTTCTGGCTGTAAGTTAGGTGTTTTTACTGGGAAAACGCTATGTGATTTCTCTCCTACATGCTTTCCTCTTTTCATATGAGCTGACAAAACAGTTGAAGATACTGTGTCTTCTTAACCATTTTTAAAATTGCAAGTGGAGAACTGGAGGCATGGGATCTTCTGTTCTGTCTCTGCAGTTCTCTGCTCTAATCGCTAAGTGCGCATTGATGTTGGTTTTCAGATGACAATGAAGGGCTCATACTTTTCTATACTGGAAACTATAGACTAGACAATTAACTAAGTGGTAGCACAGGAAATTTAAAATGTTCAAAAAGAATTCAGTCTTGAAACATACGCCTAATGGTTTTCTGAACTCTTGAGCACCTTCAATTCCCTTTGATTCGTAGAAGCAGATGTTTGTGTGTTTGTGTGTGTTTCAGTAGAGTAAGTAAGCCTTCATAACTTCCTTGCACAGTTTTTGTTGTGCTTGTCCATGCCTGCTTTTGTATGTGGTTCAAGTACCATAATTACATCCCTGAGTACCCATGTGAACACGCAACTGCAACCATTTTAAGCAATCCTGCACAATTGCCTGCCAGATTGTATCTGAACTATTAAACTCAGTTAATTCATGGGAAATTTGTGAGCACTGGCATACCAAACAGCAGCAGTAAAGAACCATTTTCTCTATGTAAAATCAATCAGACAGACAGATGTTGCTGGGAGTTCAGGGCATGTTTATCTGGTGGGCACCCACAGGAGTGCTCTTCCCTGCCTCCACCTACTGCCGGGGCAACTCAGATTTTTAGTAATACTGTTGTCCCCCAAAAGCCTCCAGCATTCATTCCAAAAGATGATTAATTACATTACTGCTTCTATTTTTGTTTTTCTCTTGCAAAATGAAGAATTAAAGCAAGTGGCTTTACCAGCTGATGGCTTTGTAGTGAGATGGACCGCATGACTTAACAGCCCCTTCCATCTCCAGCTTCCATGATTCTGTGAAAGTCAAATGGTTTTTACTGTGAAAAAGTTGCAGGGGAAGGACACTTAGTTGTGTGGCTATGTCATGCTTTATGACCACATACCAGTTCAGCTATTGCTACACGTCCAGCTGGCAGAACCAGTGATGGGGATATTTGCCCTGACATGCAAATAGCCATCTCTGAACCCAGCGTGGCCATGGCTCTGCTGCTACAGTTGGCTGCTCAGCTAAGTCTGTGATCAGCTGCCCTTGCAAACACAGATGTGAGCTTTGCTGAATTTTGTTTTATCTTGTAGAAGACAAAGAATCTACAGGATTCCGGAGGAGCAAAGCCCAGGCACCATTGTTGCCAATATAACAGCTAAAGATCCTGATGATGAAGACTCTCCCAGCAGACTTTTCTACAGCATCCAGTCTTCTGAAGGATATTTCTCCATAAATCCATGTAAGGCAAACAAAAATATGCCTTCTGACACCCAAAAAAGAGAGTGGCTACTTTGGAGAAAATGTTTTTGCCTTAATTTTAAATTGACTTACTTTATGCTGTGGCTACCACTAGAAATAAGAAATGCTCAGTACATTATTAGGGTCAAATTCTTTGGTCAGCTGACCAAGATTCAGTAAGATATCTTGAAGAAAGTAGACTAAAGGTGACTTATTGCCAAATATTGACTTATGGCTGAAGGGTGATGGTCCCTTGGGTGGAAGGAAGATTAACTGCCTTCTTTTTAATCTCTGAGGACTGCAATGACCCTTCTAGGGCTCTTGAAACAGCTGCACACAGTTAGACCATAATATCCTCTCTCCTACCTGAAATCTGCTCTAGCATTGAAGTGCACAGCAAATCTGCACCTCATCTTCATTGCTCAATTCATGACCCTCCTCATGAAAGGCCATCCAAGAGTCCTCTCTCTCACACTGGTCCTGTCTCCCCATGCTCTGTGGGGTGCATACACCAGCCCTGAGGCTTTTACTCCAGGGGTGGCATTCAGTGACTGCTTTGCTCCTTGTCTGCTATTGCTTTATAACATCTTATCACAGCTGTAAGAGGAGCCACACAACACAGTGCTGTGGGGGATCAGGATGATCCTTAAATGCTTTGGATTCCCTATGTCCTTTGGCCAGGTATTGCCACCCTCCCCCTCAACTACACTCCAAAAGGCAGAGGATATATACACTGTTCCTTTACCACCTTTGTGCTCTGGGAATAGTACTGTGCTCTGCCACAAAAACCTTCTCTTTTTGAACATAAGCTAACAGAAGTGAAAAAAATTATTAAGTGAATGGCTGACCAGAGCACCTGGCGCAACCCGTCACAGCTAAGAGCAGTTCTGTTGATGTGTGAGTAGATTTAGAGGTGCTGAAGGATGCTTGAATGATAATAGTAGAAAGTGAAGTGGTCTTACTAGCTAGAGAGCAAGGACAGCACAGGCATTAGCAGCTCATTGTCCTTGATGCTGTGTGAGTGCACTCAACTCTGACTTGCACTGGCTCTTTGAGAGTGTAAGGGAAATCTAACTGCTTTCCAAGCCCTCTGCTGAGGTGTATTTTTGAGCAATGGGTATCTACCCATTAAAGTCTTACACAGAATTTTCAGAGCCATTTTGTACCATTTAAAAAAAAATAACTAAACCAGCCATGATTTGCACAGAACAGAATACTTTTTATTCTGCTACATGTCTGCTGAGGTACCCTGTCCTCTTGCATGTACACCACAAGTGTTTGTTACTTCCTTCCATGGTGAGCATCTAACTTCTGGCTGCTTTCTGCCCAGCGACTGGAGTGCTGCAGGTGACTGGGAGAATTGACCGAGATGCCCTTCCACTGTGGCTCCATCCTAATGTTTCAGTGATAGTCCGGGTGGAGGACAGCCCCAGCAGTGGTCACACCAGTGAATTGGAGATCACCATCATTATTGACGATATCAATGACAACCCACCAGAATGCAATCCTTCTACCTTCAGGTATTGAGGCTCTTCATTGCCTTAGGGCTGCCTTGTTTCCCCAGACCAGTGTGCAGTCTAGGGCACATCAGTTCGGGTCCCCAGACCTACTACAGATAGAGGTTCAAATGGACATTTATCTTTAAGCCTTTAAAGGTTAGTGTTCACTGTGTCTTATGGCACAAAACTCATTTTTCTGTCATGTTCAAACTGGAAATTTGGGCTAAAAATATCTGTATACAGTCAGGTAATTTATTTATCTTTCTTTCAGATACCTAAACCCTTAGGATATCAGAGCCATGTGTTATAGAGTTACTTTTCTGATCCATACAGATCCATGCTCCTCCTTTCTTACTTTATGCTAAACTATGGGGAATCATTCACCAGTCAGTTCTGGAGTTTTATTTTACACTTCCTGATCTTCTCTTCTAATTTTCTCCCTGGTGACCTTCATGGTTTTTGTCTAATGCAATCTGCAAGGTCTTCAGAGCCCAGATCACCTCTTCTTATATGTGTCCTCTGTGCATAGTAACTTAGTCATGGACTTTGCTATGGCTATGGATTCTCTGAGACCTTTGTGATGATCAGGTAGTTTATATTTGCAGATGAGGACATAACATTAACTCCATTTTACAGATGAAGTGTGTCATAGAAAGACTGAAGTCAAAATTGTCCATCTGAAGTGTTTGATGTGCCTGGGCTCTGATCTTTCAGGGTACACCGCATTGCATAGTGCAGTTCTTCACGTGCACTTACAGTAATTTGACGGTCCTGCAGATAAAACTCCAGCATCTCAGGCCAAGAACCTATGCAATGAGGAATACCCGGTTAGTGGGTATCTGTTTAAATTGCTTGTTCACTATCTAATAGAAATGTCTTACATTTAAATCACATACTTTTACAAACTGTCAGGAAGAGAATCCAGTTCTTCAGAATGCTGCTTAGTTACATCAATGACTAACACAACAGTCTCTTTGTTATCTAGTGAGCTTAAATTTTGATATGAAGGAAGCAAAAATCTTCAGGGAAAAATGTGGTCAAATAAAGAACTAGCCTTACAGGGATTGCACAAGGGAACAAAATCAGGGCTTAATGATATTTCAGTTGGTTCTTCATTTTTTTGTATTTAATTCTCTTGATTAAAAAAAATTTAAATCGAAACCCTCTGCCCCCAGTTCCATTATGTGCATCACAGGGACCCTCACTGTCAACAGCAGGGCCAGAAATGCTACCTACTTTCACAAAACAGCAGTATGGTCCAGCTCTTAGTTAAGCATAAAAGAATGAGCTTCTCATCAGGAGAACATTAACATACTGAAGAAACGAATGTTGTAAAGATGTTTTAAAATGCTAATTATTAATTGAACTAATCTTGAACATTAAGATCTCGTGGGAGCTTCTGAAGGCTAGTTGAGTTCCAGGTTTGTCATTTGGATCTGGCTAAATGTTTATGTCCCGCCCATTGTACAGGGCTGTTACCCACCACAGCGTATGGATCAGATACTGGGTTGCTTCATCAACTGTTGCTTATTTAGATCTAGGATTTCACTTAGAAAATAAAGGGAAGTCAATATTTTGGCATGTAATATATGAAAAGTTCAAGAGGAGAAATGTAAGTTGCTCTGATGGGAAATATGTTTGTTTTAAACAGGAAAGAGGCAAATGAAAATACGACTGCTGGCACATTTCTTCTTGATCTTAGAAATTACTGTAAAGATATTGATGTTGATCCATCAAACAATCGATTTAATTTCACTGGATTATCTGGTTTTGGAAGCAATAACTTTGCTCTGGAGTCCGCTGTGTCTGGACGACTTGTGGTCAGTCGTTTGTGGCTTTATTTTAGATTGTCCCATTTCAGAAGTCAATTTATGAAATATTATAAGTTCTTTGAATTAATTGTACAAGAAAAAAGGATTACTGTAATTCATGTCACAGTGGGTATGATGTGGAGAATGACTGTTTTGACTGGATGTGAACTACATACCCTTTGATAGGATACTTTCTATGGGTTCTACAGAATTGGTGAACAGAGAACTGCTTTCTCCAGTTTTAAGTACATGTGCTAGATACGATTGAAAAAAAAATCCTTTTTTAGGGAGTGTGAAGCACCAACTTTGATGTGGATAAATAGAGAAATTTGATGTCATTTCATACCCATTTATTCAGGACAGACTGTGGAAGATCCATGCTATTCAGCATGAAGAATTGAAATACTTGAGAAATCCCACACTCAGTAATTACTTCGCAGCTTCATTGGTCAGAATTGTAAAACCACTTTGAGTGGTAAATTTTCACAAAAGTACGGTGGAACTTGTGTTCTTTTGCATGTCAAAATATGGTTTCCTTATGCTGATAGCTGACAGTATATTTGCATTGGCCAGAACCCCCACCAGTTGCTGGACATGTGCAATGGTAGTTGTTCTGTTGCTTTAAAAATAACTGTGGACAAATACAGAAAAAGGGAAGCATAACAAAAAATAGGTATTCTGTCTAAAAGACAAGAGTGCTACAGGAGCAGTAAAACAATTTTGTATGGCTTACTTTAATTTTTGACCTGAGGTATACATGTCAATGCACACTGCCCTTAGCTGCTTCATCTGCCACCATAAAAACCATTTTCATTGCTGCACAGGATAGGATTGTTGTCAGCCCTTTGATCACCATGTATGTATAATGTAACAGGCTGTCTGAAGTGTCCTGTCCCTGCAGGAATTTCCCTGTAGATGATAAACAGTGGATATTTGTGCTTTAGTCCTGTTGGCCTGGAGTTTAAGAAGCTCCTACAGAGAGAGAGTTCAGGAGATTAGGATTTAAATCTGAGTGAGCCCCCATTTAGTAACAACTTGATTCCTGGGTAAACACTTGTGGCTGAACCTGATACCTTTAGTATGTGTCTGCAGGCATGAGCTCAAGGAGTAACTATTGCTGTGTAGCAACAGCAGATTCTTGTTGAGCCAACCAAGGGCACAGCAAATCACCAGCTCATTACATACTCTTTGAGTTAACCAGGTAAAAGGCCAATATCTTATCATCCAAATAATAGACCTTCCTGCGCTTAAGGGGAAGATATTTTGTTGGCAGAAGGAAAGAGTTTTGAATTGCCAAGAGACACCAGAGTGTGAACATGTAGAAAAAGCCTGGAATTCAATCCTGTAATTGATTAATAGCCTATACGACTCTTATAGGGCAATTCAATATATCCAAGGAGAGACCACACTTACAGAATGCTGAAAAAAGTAATTGCCATCCTGTGTATTGTGACTTTATGTAAGGAAGTATAAATACAATTGTGTTTCTTTTTAATTTAGATGACTGAAAGTATTGATTTAGAAAACCCAGCTAATCTAGGAATTGAAGTTTATTCTTTGACTGTCAGGGTGCAAGATACTGCCCGTCCTAACTACTCAAGCAAGTATCCCTTTTACACTTCTTTTGATATTCTCCTGTGCTGTAACAGCATGGACAGAAGAATACCATATGTATTGTGAATATATGCATGAGAAATTTTCGCAGCCATACTTAACTATGATTTAATCATCTGTTTTATTTCCAGATATTATCTACATTTACATCAGGATAAAGCCAGTGAATGAATTTTTTCCAGTCTTCAGTAATTTATCATATGAATTTAATGTTCTAGAAATTACTAGAGGTACCGTAACTAGCACCTACATGATAGAAATAATGTTGTCATGTCGATAAGTACCTTTTTGCTCCAAATGGATTTTCATATATTTGAATGAGGAGAATGGCTCAAAGTTCCAGTTCAACCAGGGTCTCACTGTACAACCACCTACTACCCTTAAATAGACAAAACTGGCAACAACTCCAATTGTACAGATGGAAGCTGAGACACAGATAAATTCAGCAATTGCACAAGAAATCTGTGACACATCCAGAAACTGAACTCAGATGTCTTGTTTTAGACCGTCTTTCTGCTTTTGCGAAATTAGCCTTTTGGAGGGACTGTGATGGTGCAAAGAAACCATTATAGACTGACACAGATGAGTGAGGACCCCTTTGTCCCAGGCATGGTGCAGGATGGCCACCCCACTGTCCCCTTAGATCCAACTCAGCTCGGGTGCAGTGGGTACCCACTGGGATGGGAGTGCTTGGAGGGGGAGGCTTTGCTCAGCCAGACAGCAGCCAGAGCAGCTCCTCGTGCCTGGAGCCAGGGTCTTTCCCATTCCTGCAACAGCCCAGGACCAGCAGCTGCAAACGTGGCCTTAAAACTGAATTTGTTGAAACTGTTCACATGCTTGACTCCCACCTCAGCACCCTTCCTGTCCCCTGGTGAGTCCTGCATCTCATGAGTTTGCAGAGCAGTGCCATGGCATCTTGCCTCCTTGGTAATCCTCATGTGCCAGGTGCAACTGCCAGCCTGCTCTGTGCTGTGCTGCTTGGGGCACAGAGTGGTTGGCATGGGAATGGCATCTTCTCCAGCTTCAGCCTCTCCCTCATATGTCCCAATGTACCAAACTCAGGCCTTCTATCCCAGGACCTCACTTACTGGCTTTATTCTGTTGGCTGAGAAAAAATTGAGAGGTCTGTTAGATACATGCTGGATAAATCTTGACCCTTATTCTGGACTTCCTAGGGTCACAGAAAAATTGGAGATGTAAGGGACCTCTGGGGGTCTCAAGTCCAATTCGTGCTCAAAGTGAAGATACTTTCAAAGTTAGATCAGGTTGCTCAGGGACTCATCCAGTTGAATTTTGAAAATCTCCAAGGATGGAGGCTCCACAGCCTCTCTGAGCCCCTGTTCCAGCTAAGCAAGTAAGTAATTTTACCTTGCACCCAGCTGGAATTTCCTGTGTTGCAGCTTGTGTCTGTTCTCTGTTGCCCTTTTACTGTCTTTTTCTGAGAAGAGTGTATCTTGGTCCTCTGTATTATCGCCTTTTAGGTAGTAGAGCAAAGCAATTAAATCCCCCCTTCGCCTTCCCTTCTCCAGCCTGAACAAACCCAGCCTCATCAGCCTCTCCTCCTGCATCCTCTGCTCAACCCCATCATCTTGGGGGCCCTTCCCAGCCTTTCTCCAGTTTGTTAGCATCTCTCTTGTACCTGGGCCCCCAAACTGGTCGCAGGTAGCTTTATGAGTGCTGAGCAGAGTGGAGTAGTCGCTTCCCACCATGTGCTGATAACACACTTGTTAATATAGCCCCAGTATGCGGTCTCCATTCCCCGAGGCGTGCCCTGGTTGTTCTTGTGTAACTTGTCCACCAACACCTGGGGTCCATTCCTGCAGACCTGCTGCCTGCTCAGTCAGTCCCAGCCTGTGCTGATGCATGGGCTTGTTCTGGCCCAGGTGCAGGACTTTGCATTTGTCTGTGCTGAGCTCCACGAGTCCTGCTGGCCCATAGCTCCAGCCTGCTGGGTCCCTCTGAACCACAGCCCTGTCCTCCAGCACGTCCAACACTGCCCCAGGCTGCTGTTACTCATAAACCTGCCCCAACGGCCACGTCACGGAGGAAGACATCCCATCCAACCTCATCACTGCATCTGAGTGGAACATGATGAAGCTGCCCATGAAACTCCAGAAGATTTAGCAGCCAGATAATCTCATATCTGCTTGAGTTCATCAAAACATTCTGGCCAAGGCGGGCTCAAAGCACAAGCGAAGGCAGCTGTAGCTGTGGCCAGCAGACCTGTGGGCTCTATGATGCTTCTCTGTCCATTTGCCTAAGCCAGGAGGGAGGGAGTGGGGGGGAGGAAAAGGCAGGCTTCAAGCAACCCCTCCAGCCTGCCCACAACCTCCTCTCCCTTGCCATGGGCAAAGGAGCAAGCCCAGATTTGCAGCCCTCACCCTCAGCTCTCTGTTTTCTTCCTTCTCTGGTCAGGAGGATCCTGCCAAGGTCCACAGGTCTGCCAAAAATCATTCCTGCCTGCCCTGTGGAGAAGCCATCATCGGTCACTGCTGAGTACAGTGAAGCTGCATCATTGCCTGGGAGTGAGGGCGGGGCTGGCTCCCAGAGGGGTCTGCCTGGCAGAGGGACACTGGCAGCCCTGGCCCCTGCACGAGCCAAACTGGCAGGAAAGCAAGGAGGGCTAAGGGTGGACAAGGAGGGACAGGGCGGCCACTCAGCAGCCAGAGGACCCCGACCTTCAGGTGTTCATGCCAGCGCCTTGCGTTGCTCAGCAGCCTGTTGTTCTTGCCCAACTTTTATTTCTATGGTGCATGGATGGAGCTTGGCTTTCTGCACTGTTTCCCAGTGGCTAAGATGCCACGAATTTTGTGGCATTTCCTATTCTGTGTGTGTCTTCTCATACCAGTGACGTGTACCTTAGAAATCTGATACTTGAAACCCATCTGTGACATGGATATGTCTGTAAACCTCTCTGTGTTGGCCACAGAACTTTGCTGGATACTGAGACTATCAAGAGAAATATTTTTTGGACTCAAACTGCCTTTTATTTCGAGCTGAGTTGACATTAACAGGGTGCTTGCTATTGCTGTACCAAACAGGAGCCAACAGTTTGCAGTAGGGCTGGAGTTCACATGGTCAGGAAAGAAAAAAAATGCCAACCCTGCATTTACCTCCTCCTTCTGTCTTACTCTGTGCATGTGGACTATTCATCCTGTATATCCCTGGGTCACGTGGATGCATTTAGCATTGAATCAATGTCTGCAGAGATAGGCATGCACAGGCCCATCTCTGTTCTCACAGTTTACAGCACTGCCATTTGTAGTTTGCTTCAGAAACGCTCCGCATGAAGGTAATTCAAACTGCTTTTCAAACACCTCAGAAGGAACAGCAGCAATTGCTTTTCAAGGCAGACAAAGAGCCTTGTTCCTCCAACCAAGCCAGCACTTGGGCTGCCACAAGGCAGGAGTTCGTGCATGTTGGTGCAGGGCTTGAGGTGGCCCTTACCACCAGAGCACTTCTGTTGTGGTTCTCTATAGGCTCCTCGTGTTTTGGTATTTATTGCTAGCAGGCAAGCCCATACACGGGGGAGCCATAGCACAGCGAACTAGTATTTCTCACACCTTTGCTTTACTTTTTTGGGGTGAAAAACTCTAAAACAAATATTTAGTTCAGTTTCACCAAGTTTTGGTTTCATCAAGTACTCTGTACTTCCTTTTGTTTAAAATGTTAATGAAATACGGATTTTCTGTCTCTCAGTTGGATCCAGCATTGGAAGAGTGAATGCCAGAGACAAGGACTGGCCACCCAGTGTCATCACTTATTCCATTGTAGCTGGAGGAGGCACCAGGGATTACAGAAATATCTTCTGGATCAGCCCAACCAAAGGAGATGTGAAGATTTTAGCTAGATTAGACTATGAAACAACTCAGAAACACATTCTCACAGTACAGGCCTCAGACCAAGAGAAGACTGCAACAGCATCTGTGAGTAAATCCACGCTACTTCTCCTCCTTTATCTACATTTTTCTCTCTTCCTGTTGACAAGAATGGTAAGACATTGGGCATTTTGGTTTGTAAAGGCAAGTCTACCCCTGCACGGAGATGTACATTAGTCAGATGAAAGAGATGGTGTTCACTCAGTCTTGGTTAATTTCTTACAAAAAGGATTAAAGTGATATTTTTATATTTTTAACTCTGTGGTTTTTGTTTCTCAGTCTTTTTTTCTTATTTCACCTGGGCAGTGAAATTGTTTTCTGTACCCTAGACAATTTAAGATTTTCTTAAGATCGCTACATATGTACCAGAAAATAGAAAAAGGACAGGGTCTTGAGGCCAGGTAGCACAAGCTAATTTTAGCCATGCTTAGTGCCAAGTCCTTTTTGGACCTCATGTAGTGCCCCTTGGCGCTCAAACATACTTTTGATTTTTTATGTGACCTTTTTTCACTGCAAAGTGCCCAAAGTAATGCAAGAATCGTGTTGCAGCCCATCAGAGTTGTGTTTTCGTGGGGTGGGACAGAGGGGATGTGCTGCATACCTTGGGGATGGGATGAGGGCTTGGGCAGCCTTGGGGATAATGTCAGAAGGCCCACCCAGTACAGCTGTGTCCACATGGCCTACTGGGATGGACCCTTACACATGCCTTCCTCTGACTGTGATCTAGTTTTGTCCCCGATGGTGCTATCTGGCAGGAGCCAAGAACATGCCAGGGACCATGATAACATTAAACAGTAGGGTTATGCTCAAGTTTGCTGCCCAGACCTATTTTATTCAGAAGAAAAAATATGGACAGTATATCCACAAAGGTATTTTATAGTCACTTCTTTCAAAGAATCCCAGCATCCTTCACATACAGACTCCACATCTCCCTTGTGACTGCTTTACATTTGATTTTTGCACGTCTATTGGGGGGGATACAGGTATTAGGCCTGCTTTCTATTCCAGCCAAGCACCATCCAGCGGTGCTAGGTGGGAGGTACTTAATCTCCTTATCACCTATAATGTTTCAAGGTGATGATTAAGGAAAATTTAGCATCAGGAGTTTTAATGATGACAAGTTTATCTGTTGCCTGTTAAAGACCAGCAGACATCAGAGGAAAAAGCTTTGAGAAGAGTAACCTTTTTCTCTCAGCGAGCTAATCCCAGCTGACATTAAGCACATCTGGCACTACCTGGGGTGCTCCCAGCCATGCAGAAGGCCATTACCAGCATTTCTCTCTCACTGGGAACAGTCTATAAGGAGTCTTCCTTCCTTCCATGGAGCATGCTCTGAATTATTACTAAATATGCTAAGAAGCCTAACTAATGACTGTGAAGCAATTTGAGAGGTTTGAAAGGAAGTTTAATGAATATGTGGTACTATTATTATTTCTCATTCTTACTATGACACATTCAGGTGATTCAAATAGTCAGACACATCAGCTCAAAAGTCCCGCAGTTTTGGAAGATGGTTCAGGTTAAGTAACCTGTTCCCAGAAGAGTGCTGATCATAAGAAGAATTGAAGGTCAAATGATCACAGACATTTTCTGGTAGAAACTAGATTGGAAGGGGGGTTCATTGCTCTTCAACTGTTGTTCATCAAAAGAGCAAAATGGGCAAAGCCAAACAGTTTCTGAAGTTAATAAAATTCTGGCCCAGCACGGTGGAGGAGCTTCAGCTTGCTATTGCTCTTTTCTTTCAGGTAACTGTCAGTGTTTTGGAAGTAAATGATGAAGAACCAGTTTGTTCACCCAATTTCTATTCATTTCAAATCCCAGTCAGCTTAGCTGTTGGGACCAATGTTAATGGCTTCAGGATTGAATGTCAAGATCGCGATTCCGATCCCAGGTCTTTCCGTTACTTCATTAACGAAGGTACTGTGTCACGGTGTGTGAGCTGGGAGCAGTTCAAAAATTGGTGAATGCTGATGGTTCACTTTGATTTGTACATAAAAATCTAGCACAGTTTATGTGCTACTTCTCATGGTGAGCTAGTTGTGATCCACAAGTTCTGCACATCATTACTTTGCTGCTTACCAAAAGAGAGATCTCTCCACAAGTTGGCTGCTGGTGCTGCCACCTAGAACCTTGTAAGACTGGATTACCTACCACGTTAATTAATTGGCAATTCATTACACAGTTGACAAGGACTTCAAAAGTATGAGCTGGAATGATATGGAGGGTGAAATTTCCCTTCCAATTACAGCTGAGTAAATTTTGAGAAACGATGGTGGGTTCTGTTACTCTGCATACCTCACCTTTAGACGCTGGTACACAGTTCAAAACAACTGAGCAAACCTGTATGTCCTAAGGTCCATGCTGTATGCATTAAACCCCCATTTTAAGAACGCATATTTGAACTGCAGCCACTTGGGAGAACTGCAACAGTATGGGATGATGCTCAGCTTCATGAAAAAGGGAATACACTCTCTTGAGGCAATTCCTTTTTCTGTTGCTGAGGTGACTGCCGAGAAGGAGGGAACAGATTGTCCAGGTGCCAGTAAAAAACTGTGGGCATAAAAAGAGAGAACCTCTGTCCTATTGCAGCCCCTTAATGCCACAGACAAGCTCTGCAGCAGTGGTATTTACACACAAGCCCATACACAAAGGCTGTGTTAGTATTAGTAAATCAGGGTCTGGCCACAGGTCCAGTTTTGGCTGTACAGACATGAGCTGTGCCATGCAGTTGGCCTCTGAGCCATGGAGCAGCCCATGGCCCATTTTGTGTTGTACAATAGACATGGCCTTCAAGGATACTTCAACTTTGGAGCTCTGTAGGGCAACAAGAGCAAAACCAAAGCACATTTGGTGCCTTTTCATGGATCTGATCTCTCGTATGTGTGGTCTGTCTGGAGCCTACCAGCTGGGGCTGGCCTACCTGCAGCCCAGGCTGCTAGCAGATCTCCAGCTATATGGACAGAAAATGAGGGCTGGGGAGCCAGCATCACTGAACTCCCCTCTCTGCCCCCACAGTGCAGACTAAGTCCTGGAGGCAATTAGTGTCCCTCGAGTAATTAGCTCTCTTCTGGGGGATCTGCTCAAAGGCCTCTGCCTCTGGGCAGAAGCCATGGAGAGGGGCTGGAGTGGCCTCTGGAGATGCTGGTGGTGTCCATGTGGCTTAGGGGCCACTCCAGGGACACCCCAGTAGCGGAATGAGCCCTGAAACAGTGTAGGGTCCTCACTCCAGCTGGGTGCTTCGCTCCTGGCTGCTCTCCAGGCTGTAAGGACAGGTCATTTGGGTGACCTCTTGTGTGCCCTATGGCTCTGAAGTGTTTCCACCGCCTCCTCTCAGCTGTGTCCCTGTAGAGGGTCTGATTCCATTATTTTGATGCTTTTATCACTTTATTGCTTTATCTGATTTTATATGATGTCAGGAAGATTGAGGAGCCATTCTTGTCAATGATATTTTACTGCACAGGTGTATAGTGATCCATAACAAGTTGTCAACAGAAACTGATCTTTTTGCTTGTTCCATGCATTTACTTTACTGTGGGATTGTTTTTCTCTTTTATTCCTTTTTTTGGCATTGTTTTGTGTTTTTGCTGCTGCTTGCAGGCAACGTGAACAATCATTTCACCTTTTCACCAAGTGCCGGCTCCAACGTATCTCGGCTGATTCTTGCATCAAGGTTCGACTATGACAGCGGACTTGATACAAACTGGATTTACAGACTGCGCGTCTATATAACAGACGACAACTTACTATCTGCCAGGGACAAAACCACACACCTAATTAAAACTGGAACGGTGACTTTAAGCATCAGAGTTATCCCGAACCCAACTACTGTCATTGCAACAACAGTAAGTTCACTGATATTTATGTCTGCTTCTGTGGTTCTTTCATGGGCTACTCTTCATGGGAGTGAATAAAATAGGGTAGATATATGCAAAAGGAAAACAAAAACCTACAGTGGGTCCAGTCCTGTGTAGTGCTGAGCCCCCTGCTCTGACATTGAAGCCAAAGGTGGTTGATGTGCTCAGCGTCAGGAAGGATTGGTCCCAGGTACAGAGTCATAACATATGTTTTGTATTTTAGTTTCTAAAACAAAAAGGGCAAGTAGCCAAAGGACTGGGCACGCTGCCATTACCACGTAAATGGAAAGTTAAAGATTTTGGCAGCTTTATTAATAAGGAAAGAGCAGGGGTTAACCTTTGCTTAGAACCTTAAAATTACCTCATGCATTTTGCACTACCTCTTTTTTTATTCATAGCTATTCAGTCCACCAGCCGCCTTGTACTTGAATGTGCTTCTTTAGCAGTGGGATGCATTAATCTGTGGCTACCAAAGTTGAAATAGGCAATAACAACAACAAGAAATCCTCATCACATGGAAGGGGGCTTTTTTCCATCCCTGAGGTCACCCTCATGTAAAACCTCAAGCTGCCTGTCAGGAATTGAAGCAGTTGTGCACAGCCTCATCATGCCGCTGAGGTTTCAGCAGGTGTCAGACAGGCAAATCTGTGCCTCACCAGTTTCTTTTTGGAGCTGATTTCTGTCAGGCTGGTGCATGACATGAGGAGAGCTTGCTTTTGTCCTGCCTGCAGAAATGGCACAGCTCTGTTCCCATCCTTGTGCCAGTTCCTGCCTTCATCCCTTGCTGCACCATATCCCCATCATCCAGAGTCCATCCATTTTCTGCCTGCCTGCAGATGGCATTACCCTTCTCTCCCTTGCATGTAGGAATGAAAATATGAGGATGCTGGTGAAGGGGTAAAAGAGCTATTTGCTTTAAAATGGTCCCGATCTGCTGGGGACTACTGGTAAATAAGCCAGAACCAGAGGATCCCGCAAACAGCATATGCAAATCTGGATGCTTTGCTATGAAAATGTTTAAATCCAAACTTGCAGACTGATTAATAACCCTGTTATTATCTAATGCTCTGTTGGGAAGAAATAAATGGTTTTCTTGCAGCCTTCTCCTCCCCCTACTTGATGTGGGAACGAAAAGTTAAGCTGAATAACAAAACTGGTTCTGTATTTCTTTCCCGTGCTTTACCACAAATACAAACAGTCTACACCACATACCACAGCATTAAATCTGCCTCCCCAGAGATATCAGCCTTCCACTTTCAGTCTATTTTCCAGAAGAGCACTTCCATTACAGCAACTTCTCTCATCACTACTTGTTACATGTGTTCAGTGCACCAACTTGATGAATCAGATGCTGGAAGGCTGGTAGTGTAAAAAAGAAACCCCATTACAAAAAGTCACTTGTGACTTCAGTCCCAGTGAGGATGGAGTGGTGGTGGTGATCTTGAGATTATCTGATAATTTCTCTGAGGTTTGGATATACCTTTTTTTGCAAGGCTAACTAAGTTATTTTAAAGGTATCCTTAAGCAGGAAATAAAATAGATACCCTGCTAAATTTCATACACAATGTGATTACAAATGTCTTTCTTACAGAAAATTAAATAAAAACATAAGTATATGATCAAAACTAATACTACCACACTTGTAATGACCTAGGTAGAACAAATGATCCGTGTAAGGATAGTTTCGTGATGGGACCTTAATGAATGAGTTGCTACCACCAAGTGATGTGCCAGCTCAGAGCGGTGCCTCCCGGCACTCGGGAAGATGTGGGAGATTGCAGCTGCTCAAGAAGTGTGGTTTTCCCTTCTGGAACAAGTCACAGGGAAAATAAAAGGAGTTTAATTTCTTTTTATACAATAACCCAATTCCTCAGGGTTCAACTCCTCTTACGGAGGGGGCTGAATGATCACTGCAGTGAAGATGACCTACTTCCAGTTTAGCCTTAGGTAACAAGAAACCATTATCTCAGTAAGGCAGTATTCCCTGAACTTGCTCACCCTCCAACAGTGTGTTCGCAGCTTCTCAGACAACCTGAGGCTTTTAAACCCCACCGTCACATGCTTGTTTTAATATAAGTCATTGAAACATGATCTGGAACCTCCTTTTTCATTGTGGGTGGGCTCAATTTCACCTGCCTTTGATTGCCTTGGTGGTCCATCTCAGTCATCTAAGCTGCCTCGGCAGTCAGCAGGCAGGTACGTGGGATGAATCACTATCTCCAGCAGACACTATCTCCCTCTGCCCATCACCTGCAGAGCCCCAGGGCAAGCTTGGGCCAGGTGCTTCAGTGCAGAAGTTCAGCCAGATGAAAGGTGCCGTTGACGTCAGTAACCTTACAAGTATGCAGCATTGAGAAACTTCT